>NW_028095608.1:1200000-1800000 GCF_014824575.4 Sturnira hondurensis | reverse complement strand
TTTGCATACGGATATCGTTATTGTTTCCTCAAGTTACACTTTCAACACATGAGTACAAATAAAAGAATTAAAAACATTTATATAAATACAGAATTAGTATTACCCACATATAAAACATATCATTATTTTTCCCTCAAAAATTTGGGCCAAAAAAGTGCACATTATACTCAGCAAAATATGGTAAATCATATGATCATATCAATAGATACAAAAACATTTGACAAAATCCAACATCCATTTATGATAAAAACTCCCAGCAAAATGGAAATAGAGGGATCATACCCCAACATAATAAAGCCCATGTATGACAAACCCACAGCCACATCACATTCAATGGGAAAAAGCTGAAAGTGTTTTTCCTGAGATCGGGAATAAGACAGGGATGTCCACTTTCACCTCTCTTATTCAACATAGTACTGGGAATCCTAGCCACAGCAATTAGACAAAAAAAGAAACAAAAGGCATGCAAATTGGAAAGGAAGAAGTAAAACCGTCAGTATTTGAAGATGATGTGATACTATATAGAGAGAACCCTAAAGATTCCACCAAAAACTCCAGAACTGATAAATTCAGCAAAGCATCAGGATGCAAAATTCATATTCAGATATAGGTTGCATTTTTATATAACAATAATAGACTATCAGAAAGAGAAATTAAGAAAACAATGCCCTTTATAATTGCATCAAAAACAAAGTACCTAGGAATACAGTTAACCAAAAACCTGTACTCAGAAACTGTAACACACTGAAGAAAGAAACTGAAAATACAGGGACTTCCGCCAAGATGGAGGCATAGGTGGAAACACTGTGCCTTCTCCCACAACCAAGTTTGGATACAACAAAAGTTTTGGAGAACTAAGACACACCCAGAGACCAGAAAACCGAATTATACGCAAGTCCGACAGCTACGAACTGTTCAACGGGGATGGTAAGAGAGGCAGAGCCAGCAGCGGAGCAGGGTCGGGAAGGACAGACCTAGAAGCACAGGCACCCCGGACCTAGTCGGGGTGCGGGGCAGACTGACCAAGGTCGCACATTCGCGCACAGTGAGACGGACCACGCAGGCCCCAGGGGGCGAACCCAGTGGTGAAGGGCTGACAGTGGTGGCACACTCGCGTGCAGTGGAGTGGGGCACGTGGCCCTGGTGACAGTGGTGGCTGCGGTGCTGGTGGGGGTCACGGCTGCGGGCGCCGGAGGGAAGCCATTGCCCCTCTTTGACCCCACCCCCACATACAACGTCACAACCCAGCGACTGAGTTGCCCTTCGGCACCGGTGAGGGCCGGGGTGGCAGGCGGCAGACCGGACGCCAGAGTCCCTCTTTGACCCCGCCCCCACATACAGCGTCACAACCCAGCGACTTAGTTGCCTTGCAATACCAGTGAGAGCCACTGTCCCTCTTTGACCCCGCCCCCACATACAACGTCACAACCCAGCGACTTAGTTGCCCTGTTCTAGTGAACACTTTAGGGCTCTGATCCTGCTATGGAACAGGCACGAACAACCCGAAAGATGGTGCGAGAAGAACTCAAAGTCCCAGAGCCAATAACTCTAAGCGACCGAGAAATTGCCAGCCTCTCAGAAGCACAATTCAGGACACTATTTATCAGGATGCTCACAGAACTGGTAGATTATAGTCACAAATTAGAGGAACAGAGTCACAAATTAGAGGAACATATGAAGGCTAAACTAATTGAAATGAAGGGAGATGCACAGGAAACCAATAGTGATGGAAAGGAAACTGGGACTCAAATCAATGGAATGGACCAGAAGGAAGAACAAAACATCCCACCAGAAAGGAATGAAGAAATGAGAATTCAAAAAAATGAGGAGAGGCTTAGGAACCTCCAGGACATCTTTAAACGTTCCAACATCCGGATTATAGGGGTACCAGAAGGGGGAAAGAAACAGCCACGAGTGGAAAACGTATTTGAACAAATAATAAAGGAGAACTTCCCCAGTCTGGCAAAGGAAATAGACTTCCAGGAAATCCAGGAAGCTCAGAGAGTGCCAAAGAAGTTGGACCCAAGAAGGAACACACCAAGGCACATCATAATTACATTAGCCAAGACTAAAATGAAGGAGAGAATCCTAGAAGCAGCAAGGGATAAGGGGACAGTCACCTACAAAGGAGTACCCATCAGACTGTCAGCGGATTTCTCAAAAGAGACCTTACAGGCAAGAAGGGGCTGGAAAGAAGTATTCCAAGTCATGAAATCCAAAGACCTACAGCCAAGATTGCTTTATCCAGCAAAACTTTCATTTAGAATGGAAGGACAGATAAAGTGCTTCTCAGATAAGGTCAAGTTCAAGGAGTTCATCATCACCAAGCCCTTATTATATGAAATGATAAAGGGACTTATATAAGAAAGAGATGATGAAAAATATTAACAGTGAAAGGACAGCAAACACACAGTTATTAACAACCACACCTAAAACAAAAGCAAACCAAGAGGACAGCTAGATCAGGAGTGGAACCATAGAAATGAAGAACACATGGAGGGTTAGAAACAGGGGGGTGGGAGGAGGAGAAGGGGGGAGAAGGCACAGAAAATAGCATAGATGGTAGGTAGAAAATAGATAGGGGGAGGGTGAGAATAGCGGGGGAAATATAGAATCTAAAGAAGTTGAGACACGTGGATATAAACTAAGGGGGGAGAAGGGTGGGGGAGGGAGTGTGCGGGTGGAGGGGAATGAAGGGGGGAATAGAACAACTGTAATGGTATAATCAATAAAGTATATTAAAAAAAAAGAAACTGAAAATACAAATAAATGGAAGCACATACCATGCCAATGGATAGCAAACATTAACAACATCAAAATGTCCACACTGTGCAAAGCAATCTACTGATCCCATGAGGAAGTGCTTAGGGTCTGACGGGACAGAAGCCTCTGAGTGTTCTCAAAGCACACCAAGGTCAGACAATGAAAATGAAAGGGCAGGAACAGGTCTTGAGATCTAGAAAATGTCGCCCTGGACCATACGGCTTCACAGGTGAATTTCACCAAATGTTCAAAGAGGGGCCCACTGTCTCTCAAGGCCCACCACCTGCCCACTCCAGTCTCACTTATCTTCTTCTATTCCTGGCTCATTAGTGACTATGCAGAGATGAATAAGAAAAACACAAAACAAAGCACCACAGACTGGTTATTACATATTAGCTCTCCTTACCACTCACATTTTGCTCACACTGGACAAAAAACTACGTTTCATTATACTTTCCCATGGGTTTCATACACCAGTGATTCAAAATGCTACCACTAGTTAGTGTGCCTGGAATAATTTATGGAGCAAAGCTTCCCAGGCATCCTCACTGCCGGGTTTTGCATTTTCTGTCTGCCCTCATAAACACTTTATGTAAAGTCAGTGAGTAGAAATGTGACCAGACTAGGGGAGTGGCTTTAGCAGTCTTTTTTTTCCCACAATGTTTTAAATTCCCTATCACCCCATTCAACAGGAGATAGGGATAAAGAACTGAATTTTCCATTTTCCTTTGCTAAAATAGAAGCTAATAGATTCAGTTCCTGGCAAGTCAAGGCTCAAATACTACTGAGGCTGCTGTTGCATTAGGAAAAGTAGTTAATCCCTCTCTCCAGGCCCTGAGATACAACTCACTTTCATTTACAATTTCATTTTCAAAATAAAACTACACTGCAAAACACATTTCCCTCAAAAAAGAATCAAGGGGGATAACAGATTCTTACCTTTTTAAAAAGATTTTATTTATTTATCTTTAGAGGGGAAGGGAAGGAGAGAGGGAGAGAACTATCAATGTATGGTTACCTCTAGTGCATCCCTGTTGGGAGCTGGCCTGCAACCCAGGCATGTGCCCTGACTGGGAATCGAACCTCGATCCTCTGGTTCGTATAGCCTGCGCTCAATCCACTGAGCTACACCAGCCAGGGTGGATAACAGTTTCAATTATATATGGGAACTTTTTCTCTCACAACAGGACGGAAGAGGTTCTCCAACAAAAAATTGAAGAAAAAAATTCCAACCATGTGTTTGTGATTAGAGTAAGGAGGTATCTTCTGTAAATATAAAATGGTTTACTCACAAGGTCCCTTGCAGGATTCCTAACTCGGAAGAAGTAGACAACTAAGGTGGTGGGCAGGAGCTCCCACACGAAAAGGACGACTCCGAACACGATGTAGCCGGCGTCTCCCAGCTGGTTCTTCAGGTCCGCCTGCGGGGAGAGAGGCGGCAGGGTCAAGGCTGAGGGTGGAGGGACTTGGCTGGACGCAGTCTTCCTACCTTGGAACAGAGAGCACCTCTGATCCGGTGTGATCCATTCCCCTAAAATGTGCAGGCTGAAGCCAGGTAACACAGGGTTGGCCAAAAAAATCTGTTTAGTTTTTTCTGCAAAATAAGACACATTTTTCATTTTACCAACAACTTTTTGATTTGGGTATTCTGAATGTGTCAGCTGTCTCCCACGTGGTGGAATGTTGATTGCTCTCAATTAATGTCTCCATTTGATCACGATCAACTTCAGCTGGTTTGTCTGCTCGACCATGGAGCATCGACCAGTGAGAAATCGCCAGCACGGAACTTCACAAACCACGTTTGACACGTTTGATCGGTCATAGCACCATCTCCATACACTGCAGAAATCTTTTTTTTTTTTTGCATTTCAGTTGCATTTTTATCTTTCTCAAAATAATAAAGCATAATAGGCTGAACAATGTTGCATCTTTTCTTCAATCTTTAATATTAAAATGGCTACACAAAAATTCACCAATTCTGATTAAGTTTTAAACATACACTAATATGACAGCTGACACAATACAATCTAAAAAATAGTTTCCACTGAAGTTAAAGACAACTAAGCGCTACTAAACCCATCTTAGTACAGAAAAAACCAAACACACTTTTTGGCCAACCCACCACTAACGGTCCCAACCACAGGTCCTCCTCTTCCCAAACTGCCGCTCTCTGGTGTTTCATTACTTCCCCTTCCAAATCCTTCCTCAGGTCCACATTAAGTCCAAGATGAAAGCTGACTGTCTTTTCTTCACCAGCTAAATAGTAAGAATGTGTCGCCTTCTGCCTAATTCTTAAGGGAAGTATGTATGAGTCACCCTACTTCTCACCCTAGGATAAGCGTGCCAGTGTGTAAACTTTTCTTCACACTAGCCTTGTCCTATCCTTTACTCTTCAGAGCTCCGTGCAGGTGAGAACCTCTAGAAAACAGTTCTGTGTCCAAGACATCAAGCTTCTGGACCAGAGCGATGGCCGAGCAGCCTCGGGTGGATGCTCTGTCCCTGTGGGCAGACGAAAGGCATGCAGGGGAAGCGCAGGGGGTGTTTGGGCCACTTGACCAGCAAGGCCGTAGGTTCAAAACCAGTGCACCAAGACCCCGCTGTAGGGGTCCGGTCACCTAAGCTGGATCTGTTTCCTTCACTATCACAGGGTATTTAAGTATGGTAACCAAACCAAATCATGAACTCTTCAGAAAACCTGCATCTCGCATTCCACCTGTGACACGTCTCAACACACCATTCTCCCGGACGGCATGTGCAACTGCAGCCCAGTCTTGCTCCCAGATTCCACTGGCTGCCCCACACAGCCTAGATGTCTGTAAGAAAATGTTCACTAAAAACAACAGAAGCTCAGAAATTGTAACCATATTTTAAATTTGTTATAAGCTCTTATTTGTTATAAGCTCAAAATTGAAATAATGTTGTTAAAACCAAATCTGTTCTGTAATTGGTTGAGAGTTTCGGTTTGGGAAGGCGAGAAAGTTCTGGAGGGGACAGTGTTGACAGCTGTGTAGCAATGTCACCACGCTATGGCCAATAAGTTGTTAAAAAAGTAAATTTTGTATTTTACTACAATAACAATCCTTTCTGTATTATGAGCATCATGTTTAAAGTTTACATTTTTATATATGTGATACTCTCAACACTGGACACACCTTCTTCTCAACAAGGCATTGGAGTGCCTTGCCCAATGCCCTCCCGTCCTGCGTGTGCTGTTGGTCTGGGAGGGGGGGCTGTGTTGCTGTTTCAATCTTTTCTAATTATAACACCTCACTGGCCTCTTCTGAAGACAGCTTGTCCTCACAGGTTTAACCCATCTCAGTCATTCCCTTCTTTCCCCCACAGCCCTAACCCAGCCCAGGTTCTGAGCGCTGCTGGGGATTTCAGAAGCACATGTGTATGCAGCAGGTATTCAATGCTTTTCCAGGGAAAGCGGAGAAGCCTTTGCAACACAATCCAACAGACTCCCTTCTAACAAGTCCTACTTCCTTATTGTAATGGCGTCTGTGTGCCTCCTCCTTGGGGACACCAGTTCTCTGCAAGGAGGGACTCTGCTCACTCCCGCACGCCCAGCACTCTGTCCAGGACGGGAGGGGAATCGGTGTTCATCACATGAGAGAAACGCCAGCTCGTTCTCATTCCTTTTTATTCTGAGCTTCTGTGAACATGGTTGCCAGTTAATATTTCACCACCTTTGTACTTTTGCTTTATAATTTATGACCTTCTAAATATGTTAAGGAGAAAGAGAGTATCCCATTGAGACCATGGAAAAAATAAGCTTTTGCTAACACTTTCATGTCCTCGAGCACTTTCCTCTGGACTTTCTCAAATGCCATTAGTGTTCCCACTCCATCAAAAAAAAAAGATTCTCATAACTTTGTAGTTTTGTGTATTTTCTGAAACCTAAATATAATGTTTTAGTATGAGCATTTACATTTATATGGAAGCACTTAAAAATGTTTAAGCAGCTTAACAGGAGCCCCCAGAAGGTGCAAAGGAGAAAAGGGGGTGTGTGTGTCCCAGTTGCACTGGAGCAGCAGGTGCTACGATCCTACTTCACAGATAAGGAGGCAGATACCTCACAGGTGAGTGACCCTGAGGGTGACCCAGCTCTTTAACAGCAAAGAGCTTCAAACTCTCTGCCACCTCGGGTGCCACGAAGCAAAGAGGGGCCATGCTGGTGACGCCTCGCGCGCCCACTGACCTGGTCTGACACATTGTACCAGTCGTAATCAAAGGAGTGGACGCTCCTGCTCTGAGAGAAGGACAGGGTGAACAGGTTGTAGCAGGCTCGGGAGGTGTACAGCAGGATGACAGTCACACCGACAGTGGTCACTTGACACACGGAGGAGCCCTGGAAGAGTGAAAGCCGTGAGGGGCACGCCCGCTCTGGTGAGGACAGGGGTTTCCTCCTGTGCCCACCCCAGGCCCGTCAGGACCCTCAACCCTGAGGACCCTCAACCTCAGACCCACATGCCGCAGCCCTTCTGAAATCTCAAAGTATCTGCACAGAGAAACCTGGGCTTTGATTAGGGGGGTTCCTTGAACAGGCCTAAAATGTGGGCCACAAACCCAAGGCCTGGGCTGGTAAGAACAAGGTCAGAATGCTTCTTTGTGCAATCTCCAAGGGTCACCACACAGCTCCAAGAGCAGCCTGGGAGCCCAGTGCCCACCTCTGATCTAGGGACAACCAGATATGCTCTGGGGCACGGTAGCCTGGAGAGAGCCGAGCAGATGCCTGCAGCTCTGGGCAGCGAGTGCTTCCTTAAAACCCAGCATCTTCCAGGCTGGGAGAATGGGGTCCTGATGGACTCTGGGCTTGGAGTAGGTGGGAATCAGTGACCGTGACCCAGATTATGAAGCTGTCCATTTCCAAAGTCAGTTAGGGGACCCCCAGCTAGAAACAGGTAAAGAAAACTTAAATTCATATCTGAGTTTTGCATTTGGAAGTCATTAACTCAATCCAAGCTATTCAATTTTGACAGCAGAGGTTTGTTAGCTTGTTTGCCATGGAAGTGACCCCCAAGGGTAGCTGACAATGTAAAACTTAACCCTCCTCTTAAAGCCACAATTCTGTTCTTAAAAGCTGTGGATGGCCCCTAGGTGGTAGACAATGTAAATAACAGAAAATTAAGGCAAAATCAAGTTTAAAACTCATCAAAGTTTATAGATGGAAAACTAGTCTGCAACACTCACTTCTTGCCAGGATTTTGCAAGAGTTCAGCCAGTTCACAGAGGGCTCTGATTAAAGCTTTGTATTTTGAAGTTAGAAGAACAGCTTTGAACCAACCGGTCACTGAAGACACTGAGGGAGTCAGAGCTGCCCCACAGCCAGAGGGGCCAGCACAGAGGAGGGGGACCAGGGGACAGACCAGGGGACGGCCCAGGACACTCAGCCGCGGAATTCCAGGAGCACCAGAGACCACTCAACCCTTCTCCACGTGCAAAAACTGAGCCAGAGGCCGAGTGATGTGGGCAGGGGTCCCACAGCCCAGGAGCACCCAGCATCTGCTCCCCACCCACCACACTCCACTAGGCTTCTCAATGGAGGGAGAGCAGGGGTCAGACTGGTGGGGGTGCTGGGCCCCCAGCCTGAGCAGCCTGTCAGAGCCTCTGCATCCTGGGAAAGGAAAACACCTGGGTTGTGTGGTGCTTGTCTGGCTCCCTCCCCACACAGTCAGCAACAGCAAAGGCGTCCTGAACTCCAGGGCCAGTTCCCACTGCCACTGAGACCCTCAAGGGCCTCGCCCATCCACAAGAGCCTGCACCCAAGTCTCCACTGCCGTGCGACCCGGGGATGGGGAGGGCAGACCTGCAGCCAGGCGGCCGGGGAGACGCTGGGCTCTACAGCTACACGCCTGGGGCGGGGGNGCGGGGGGGGGGGGGCGTGGCTAGTTACCCGTGTGCCTCAGCTTCCTCATCCACAAAGCAGAGAGAAGATGGGCTCGCAGAGTCATGAGGTGACACTTGTCCTGCACTCAGAAAAGCGCCTGGAACCCAGTGAACACTGATGTGTGTTTCCAGTAACATTTTTAGCACAATCTCCCCACTTGTCCTTTAAAATGTGGTTAAACCACCGTATCTATAAACCAGGGAATAATTCCTCCCACTCTGATACACAGAGCCACCCAGATGGAATGCTTCTTGCATGAAAAGTTCTGTGACCCCCATGCCGCTGGGTTCTGGCCACCACAGTGTGCCTGGTCATTTGCAGGTCACCTGTGAAAAGTGTTTGTTGAGTCTGTTTGCAAACCGGGATACTATTTTTAGAACATGCTGAATGGAGGGCTCTTGATCATGTTTCCGCCTTACCTTGGACTCCAGGTAAATGTTGGCCAAGGACATCTTGGAGATTTTGTAGAGGCAGACGGAGAGCGAGACGGCACACAGGACGAAGAGCGTGTCGTTGATGGCCACGCGCACAGAGACAATGGCTTTCCTCTCCCAGCTGCCCGTCTTCACCAGCACGGCACAGGTGAGATTCACCAAGAGGAACACGAGGCTGATGAGGAGTGAGGCCAGGTAGAGGGGCAACCTGGAAGTGGCGAGAGGCATGTGAGGCAGCAGGACATGCACGTGGCTGCACGGTCTGGGTCAATCTAGAAAAAACTGACTTCTTTTGGTGAACTGCAGATGCAGAACCCACCAACGTTAACAGACACTTCACAGGCAGGCTGTGCAAGTGGCCAGTCCAGGACTCAAATTACAGGCTGACCACCTCTTGTGCCCTCAGGAAGGTACGATAGCTCTTGGAGCCTCACTTGCCCTGTTGCTGGGCGGACTAAGGATTGGACAGGGCATGAACACCCGCCCACTGTGTCCAAGCGTCCGGAGTCTGGAGGGCAGGCTGGACTGCAGAGTGGGTTCCAGTGAGCCAGCCACCACCCTGGGCTCCGGGGACTTGGGGCAAGGTCAGCCTGTGGGAGCCTTGGTGCCAACAACCGAAAACACACTATATTATACCCTGCACGCATTCTTTGGGGACTGAGGTCATGTTTATTAAAAAAAGTCATTGAAGAAGTGGGAGTCGGGGAGCACTCTCATAGCCCCTCACACCAGCTTGCCCAAGGCAGGTGCTGCCGGCTGTCCTGGCCACTGGCCACTGTGAACTCGTAGCTTCTCAGAGCCACACACACTTCCTCGGTGACCTGTGTAAGGTTTCTATGAGGACTTCTCAGACCTGCTAACAATGCAACCCATGGCCTGTCCACCTTGCACTTCCTTTGGGTGGACACTGGTCAACAGGCACACAAATGAGAGACAGGCTTCCTGGGCTTGAAACCAGGCTGGTTCAGACTGAACGTTCACAAGTCCAAAGGCAAAAGACCATCAGCCTGAAGTGGTTTTGCAGCCAGACAGTGATGGTGTTTTTAAAGCTGTCACAGACCAGGACACGAAGACCTGGGTTCAAGTCCCAGCTCAGACACCAGTGACAGGAGCCCGTGTGAGGAGGCTGGGGGGGCAGGCACAGAGAAATGGACAGAAAAACAGGGAGAGACAGAGAAAGGAGACGGAGGAGTAGCTACGGTGGCAGGGCCTTGTGATCAACCCCATGGCCCCCCAGCTAACTTGAACGCAGTAATTTCCTGTCCACTAGCAAAGTCCCTCACCTGATTTTTCAGAACAAACATTCTATCTAAGGAACTTTTTCGGCCTTATTCCTCATCCTTCAGCTTGTAGCTCGAATATCACTTCTTCCGAGAAGCCTTTCCTGCCTCCTGTACCCCTTACAGGCACACACGTGCACATGCATGCACACACATGCACAAAGGCACACCTCCGCCTGTGCCTTCCTGGTCCCTGTGCTTTAACTTCGCAGACGGGTCCCCCTGACTCGGAAGCACGTGGACAGTCTGACCCACGCGCCTCCCTGGGGAGATGGAGGTTTGGTGCTTTCTGTCAGCCTACCCCGCCCCATCACCCTGTGCCAGCAGGGGCTGCGGAAACACGCGTGAGTCCACATGAAGACGTGCGTCTGCATCAGAATTGGGAGGTGGGTCCCTCTCCTTTCCTGCAGCCACCATGAGCCCAGCCCTTTGGGGGAAACAACCTGACCTGGAGCAGCTGCATCCTTCAAGGTGGAGTCAGAGGGTGGAGGCTGTTCCCTCTGCAGCCCTGCTGGGGCTGGACAGCCTGCAGGGGCAGACGGGGTGGGAGAGAAGCTGCAGGGGCTGGTGGCCCACAGGTGGGTACGCAGAGGGACAGTGGAGCGGGACCGGATGACGGGACTCCGGTCAGGAGGCGATGGCCCGGAGCTGAGGAGGGAGCGTGACTGGCAGGACCTAGGCAGGCAGTGCCACTGAAGGAACTGAGAGCAATGCGGGAGGGGCCGGGGTCCAGCGGTGCTGCAGGGACGGTGACGGGCAGGGCTCGGCCGTCTCACTGATGCACTTTCATGTGCAGTTACACACTGAAAGCTTTTCAAGCAGCAACAAACTTTGTTGGAAAAATAAACATAGGATGTGATGATCACTGCTCAGGGCCCTTCTAATCCACCTCACTCTCACCAACTGTCATGTCCCTGCCGGTCCCTCTGGGTGGCATGCCCACGTCACCCCACCCCCAGCTCCTCCCAGCTGGCCCTCCATACTGTCCACTGCGGTCCCCATCACGGAGTGCACACTGGTACGGCTGTTCAGTTCTGGGTGCCACCATCTCCCCGAGCAGACTGAGCTCAGGAAGGCCCCCCGGCCCCACACTGTGTCCCCTGTGCCAAAATGTCAGGCTGGGAACCACGGCGCGTGCTCAATACACCGCCCGCCCTCATCTTCAGGCCCTGGACTCTGTTCCATGCTTTCCCGTTGCTAAGACCAGGACCCTGGCCACATGGAACACTGTCCCTCTGACGTGGGAATGTTTCTTCTCTTCCTGAAATCGTCTGTGAGGCCTGTGGTGGGGCTTAGGGAAGAGGGTAGGTCAGAGCCAGGGAAACAGGAAATTCCTGTGGCACCCTAGGCCAGGTCCCTAACAGGCCAGGCTTCCACTTCCCCCCAGACAGACATACAGACCTGAGGTGGGGCTACGTGCTGGGCTGCCAGGAGGGCGGCCAGGGAGAGAGCCCACGGGCAGCGGGCCCAGTGTTGTCCTCTGTTCTAAACCACACTGCCTCAGCTGGGGAAGTCGGGGGCAGGGAGACAGGAAAAGAGGCAGGTCTTTGGGAGTCACAGAAAATCTGCCTCCTGGTTCCTCGAAAGCTCCGTTTTCATGGATTTATCACCATCTGCTGTGCCTCTGCGGTGGATGTGGGGCGTGATGGGCAACTCCCACCTGCACAAGGGCACGGCCCCTGGAGGAAGCGCCCTCTGGACGCCTGGCATTCCCGACGGCTGCCCCTGGGGTGGCCTGAGGTGCCACATGGAGAGAAGTTCCTAGTCTTCGTCCTCTGCTATGAAAGTGGTGTGCGGCCGACGCAGGGCCTGGGGCGGTGCTGTGCCAGGGAGCAGGCATGGCCTGCGCCCCACGGTGGCTCCACCACTGCTTTGTGGTGGCCCCCATGCCCTTCCCAGCTCAGACTGTCACATGCCGTGACTCATCACCCAGCCTCGGCCTTCACCCTCACGGGCCTGGTGTGACCAGGGAGACAGGGGCCAGATACAATTAGAGCAAGGCTGTCACATGCTGGGCTACACGTCCTCACCTGTGAGAGGTGGACGATGCCCCTTCCCTCCTTAGAGAACTGCCCGAAGACTGGGGGTTCTGTGCCTCGTGCTGTCCCCTCTGTCCTCACCCCAGAGCCCCTCCTTTTGTCAATAGCAAATTCCCGAAAATGACTTCCTCACAGGGGTTCTGGGCCCAATGCTGACCCCATTCTCTCAGGCCCCATGACCAACTCGCTAACTCAAAGGTGTAATCTCGGGGCACCCTCTCCCTAACCTTCCTCAGGCCCGCCTCCTCTTCTGACCTGGCCCTGGGGAGCCCCTGCTTCCTCTTCCTCTTCTTTCCCCGAAGTGACAATGACGTCCTGGGCTCTCTCCTCCACACCCTCTTCCTTCAGAGACAGCTTCTGCACAACCAAGCTCTAAAAGCCACCTTGGGCCACCGCCTCTGTCCTTCGTCCAGACTCTTGTGGCAACCAGCCTCCCACCGGGGTCACCTCCATGTCCACACTTCCTCCCTAATGTTCCTCCCCCAGCTTTCGGAACAACCACAATTCCACCATGAGCAATCTCCACCCTGACACTTCAGACTGCAGAGAGCTTGCTTCTTTGACCACAGTCACAGACACACTCACGTGCAAACATGCACACATACACATTCACACACACGTCCACATAAAAACACACTAACACACTCAAGCACACGCACATACACACACATACATACTAACATTCCAACACACGTGCATGCTCACACTCAGACACACATTCTCTCACATCCAGTCACAAACACTTCCACAAACATACACACTAACACACACACATGCACATACACTCACATTCACTCTCACACACTTCCACATACAAACATACACACTAACACACATTCAAACATACTCTCTTGCTCACAAACATTCATACATACACACAAACACACTACAGACACTCACACTCACCCACACACCTTCAATCACTGGTCCAACCGCATAGGCTCCTTACTCACGCTCCCCCAGCTCTGCCCCTTTCCCATTCTCGCCACCACGGCCGGGCCTCGTGTCCTCTGACCAGAACTAACACGACAGTGCCCTGACTGACGCCTGCCCACCCCCTGCAGCCCACAGCCAGACCAACCGATGGGTGCACAGCGTGCTAATTAAACCAGTCTCCTCCCTGTGCCCAAACCTGTCCTGCAGCCCCCATCTCCTGTCTACACAAGCCCGTCGTTCTCCCTGAAACCTTCCCGCCCATGGACTTCTATCAAATCCGAATTCAGCGCCTAAAGAACCACCTGCTACAGAAAAGCCTGCTGCCCTCTTACGGAAACAACGTGGCAAAAGTACTAACGACCTGTCGGTAAGAGAAAAGTGAGGAAGCAAAACTGAGAAAGATAAAACACCAGCTCTGTCCTGGAAACCGCACACTGAGAACCTACAAAGAAACACGTCACTTCGTTCCCTCAGGGTTCGAGGAAATCACGCTGCGAGGAGGGGCCGGTATCGTGTTCTACCACTTCTTTCCATGTGTGTAAATTCACAACTTCTCTCTCTGTCTCGTAATCTTTCCTAGTGAACGCATACAGCTTTCATAGTGAAAAAGTACCTTATAGAGCATAACGCTTCCCCCTTGGCCTGTGGCTCCAGAAGAAAGGGGGAGATCCGGAGGGTAGAGTGTACCACCAGGGACAGAGCCAGCAGGGCTGAACAGCAGGGCTGTTTCCACGAGAACAGTATTTTGTGCCTAAAAATGACTTCTTTTCAACCCCAACCACAGGTCAGAATAAACAGCCCATGATGACAGAAGAGATAAGAAAACCAGCGGGAATGGAGAAGCCGAAGAACTTGTATGTACGACCCGTGGACATAACTAATGAGGGGAATGCTGGTGGGGGGAGGTGGAGCGCAGAGGGGAATGAAGGGGGAAAGTGGGACAACTGGAATAGCATCATCAATTGATTACATGGAAAAAGGAAAAGAAAATAAGTGGGGCCTGGCATCTGGGATGAGCACTTGCTTGTGAGGCCAGAAGCAGCGGCTCCCGGCAGGTCAGCAAGCGCCCCAGAGCGAGGCGAGTCCTCAGGCAGCGCCCCTCGCTCTCGCTCTCCCGCTTGGTCGGGTGCTAGCACCTCCCCACCTCCCCACGGGAGGGGACGGCATTAATGAAGCTCTAACGCCTCCGATTTCTTACAGAAAGGGAAAAGCAGAGCGTGGCTCGTTATACTTTTTACTTAAAAAAGAAACCAAAAATGGAGGAAAGACAGCTAAAAATGTTTAAAATCAAAGTACTCTAGTGCACTCCCGTGCCCCGTGTTCATATTTCCTAAGCCAACGATTCAAACACACAGACTGAGAAGGAGCAAATCGGATTCAAATGGGCAGCATCTCCCCAACACCGGAGCTTGCGGCTGCGTGAGTGAGAAAGTGGGCGGGGCGGGGCTGACTCACTCAGCTTCACAAACACAGTGGGGCCGCAGCTGTAGCTTGAGGTGGGAACCCAATGTGTCCAAGGGCCTCTCCTGAATGAAATGCTGCAGTGGCACCTGCCTGAGAGAAATTAAGAACTCCCAGGGGTTCTTCACACCTGGCAACTGAATGGTCTGATCTGAGTTGACTGGCTTCTCCCGCTGGGACCTCAGCCTCCTGGCTTCCAGACGCCCTTCTCAGCCCACACACTTCCCCTCCAACAACTGACTCCATTTGATTTCCCCTCCCACTCTGCAAACCCCTCCCAGCGAAAGCCCCCCACCCCACCCCGATAGCGCAGCCTGCCTCTCCAACCCTACCCCCGTTCCAGGAGCAAGTCTGCCTGGCACCTGGCTTCTCACCTGAAAAACCCATCACCCAAGAGCAGAGGTATAAAATAGGTAAAATCCTTCTTTCTGACCTGCGCTCTCAGTTTTCTTCTGGAAGCTCCCACATCAAGTTACGCCAACCTCAACCAAGCACCAAAGACAAGGTAGGCTCTGTGATCCAACTAGAATATTCTCCCCCACCCCACCCTTCACACTCTCTGCTCCCAGCCCCGCACCACCCCAGCCTCCTGTGATTCGGGGAGGGGTGGGGACTGCGGGCGGGCAGAGGGAGGGAGAGGAAGAGATTAAGGATTCAGAGGAAAGGCTACCGATCAGAGATGGGAGGACCATCTACCTGGACCCTTTGGACTCCTGCCATGGACCAGCATCACCAGCGAAGCTGTATGGCAGAGACATGAACCAAACAACCCGAAAGGCAGTGAAGGCAGCACCAAGATCAGAGGAAAATCAACACCGCACCACGAGTCTCCTTCCTTGGACCTTGGCTGATCCTGTCATGCAACTTTATGAACTTCAGTTTCTTTAGATATAAAATGGGAAATAAAATATACACCTTTAGAATTGTAATTAAAGTCTTTATAAATTTAAAATATATGCAAGGTCAGTCTGAGATAAGTCCAGCCATTGTTAATACAATGAATAGTTTGGGTGACACTGATGTAACCTGGCAGCCAGGGAGAGTGGACTGGAATGCTCATGCGTGAACAATGACAACTTCACTGTACTAGTCAGTGGGGGCAGTAGATGCCATTGAGTGAGCATGGGTACTGTATGGCCATCACATTTAAAATGACTGAGAGAGTACAGCAATCAATCTGCATCAAATTTTGGGTTAAGCTTGAACATTCCTTCTCAAAAACTATTCAGATGATTCAGAGGCCACAGCTGTGGGCAACTGGTGATTGGCAGCTTCACCACAACAATGTGCTGGCCATGTCTCCTGCAGAGTTTTTAGGCCAAAAATCAAATTACCCAGGTGACTCAGCCCCTCAACAGCCCAGAATTGGGGCCCTGACACTTGTGGATTTTGCCAAAACTAAAATCCCCTTTGAAAGGAAAGAGATTTCAGACCATTGATGAGATCCAGGAAAATGTGATGGGGCAGCTGATGGTGACTGGGAGAACTGTGTGAGGTCCCAAGGTGCCTACTTTGAAGGAGACTGAGGTATCCTTGTCCTCTGTACAATGTTTCTTATATCTTGTATCTTCTTCAATAAGTGTCTCTATTTTTCATATTACATGGCTGGACACCTTCTGGATAGACCTTATATTTAAATAAAATACAATGCGTATACCTTTTTTGCATATTTTTAAAGTAACAAAATAATAAAATTTTCATTTTGATTCAAGGAGGTAAGTGGCTAAAGTCGCCTTTCCTCAAACATTTGCCCGCAGTATGCAGGTCTCCGGGGCAGGGACATCAAGACGCCACCCCACGTCTCCAGATGCCTGGCCTCCCTCCCCTCTGCCCAAGTCCGAGCTCTCTCAGCCCCCAGTTCTCTCCTGGGGGTCACAGAGCAGTCTGCACACTTGGGAAGAGCCACAGCCTTCTGCATATACCACAAATGCAGGCCTTCCCTTCTAGACTGCAAGCCCCTCCCATTCACCCTGGCACAGACCTCACTTCCTCCACCACATTCCCATAACCCCCCAGTCCCCAGAGGCCACAGCACAGACGCCCACGCACGCAACATATCACTGAGGGCACTTGGCCTGCTTCTGCAAGTTTTTCCGCTGTTAAGGACATCTTTACCCTCAGTGTTTACCACCTGCCCCACCAAGACCCAGCCTACTGCCCTGCCTCAGGGTACCCAGCTGAGTGCTTAATGGTCAAAACTGTATTTGCCGGATGGTGTTGGGGTGACCACTGCCATACCCAGGCCCTGCAACTCTGGAGAACAGAGCCCACAGGCAGGTGGTGGCTACTCTTGGGGCCAGGCCACCAGGTGGAATGCAGGGGGCAGGCTCTACCACAGCTGCGCTGCAGGAGGGTGGGGAGAAGACAGGAGGGATGCCAGGCCCGTCGGGCATCAGGGACCCTCTGCCTCCCACATGCTCAGGGCCCACATGGGCTTTGGGTGTGCTCCCCTCCCCGTCCTCCTGGGTTCCGAGAGGCACCGGCTTCTCGTTCCTAAACCAGGTGGGCATGCTGTGAGACCCAGAAAGTTCAGCCACCTGTCGCCTGTGGGGGCAGCTCTAGTGTGAGCCTTTCACCTGCTTTCTCAGGAGACCGCCCCAGTACTTACCGGTACTTGAGTAATTCTGGAGAATACTTTGACTTGGCTTTGAAAATCACCTGCAATGACAGAAAAACACAGTGGTTCGGGGACGCAATAGGCTGACCCTGAGGCACTCACATCACGCTCTGGACTCCCCTCCCCCTCTCCCTGGGCGCCAGATGAGGAAGTTTGCTAAGCTAAATTAGGCAGTGCATACAATTTAAAAATAAAGGCAGTTAAATTGTTACAATGTTTTTAAAAAAGGAAAGGTTTTCTGTGACTTTAAGGTTTATGTGCGAATCCGTACTTGTCCCAGAGATAAACCCCGTGCCCTCCTCCCACGTTACCAGGATTTTCCCAAGCACCAAAATAATCCAGTTTGACCGAGTGTGCATGTCTCCAGGCCTCCAGCTTTGCTGCACACACAAACTGCCCCTGGACCACAGACATGTCAAATTGGATGGTGGTCTGTAGGAGAAATGTGTGTTGGAAGTCCTCCAGATCTTCAGCAGATTGCACACCCTTGAACCTGCCCACAGGTGCAGCAACCACCTGGCGGAGCCTTGAGAAGGTGGAGAGGGGACCACAGGCAGGTGTCAGCTCTAGCCCCAGAGGACAGGGCTGGTCTGCCCAGGTGGTCACAGGATGGAGGGCTGGCTGGGGGCCGGGGGCGGTGGAGTGGCAGAGCATATGCTCAGGCATTCGCCATCCTGGGTCCTGGTTGGGGGGAGGCACTGGGAGAAGGAGAGAAAGGGTTGGAAGGACAGAGAATGGGACACTTTCTCAGAGGAGATCTGGTGAGAATCTTCTAGCGAAGCCTTCTGTGTGCAGTTCCTAAACAAGACCTCGGCTGGTGGCAGCCCTCCTGGCTGCTGACCCCTCACAGACCCCCAGCCACGAGCCCTCCCCTCTGCTTAGCTCTCTTAAAACTCCTCAGAATCTGCTTAGCCTGCAAATATTGAAGGGGAAAAAGATGTTGCCTGAGGGGGAATTTCCTGAGAAACAGGGCAGGGAGCAGGAGCCTGGTTCTGGTGGGAGCTGAGGAGGGGACAGCTGCTCTGGGACCCTGGGGGGCACACAGGGGTGAGATATTATTGCCCCCTTGTCTGAGGAGGAAGCAATGAGAAATCAGTTTCCTTCAGGGATCCTGGAAAGTAACCCTAGAAATCACCCAGTGGATCCCAAGTGTCCAGCCAGACCTGCTAGTGCAGCGGCCACTGGGGTGGGGACCCTCTGCCTAACTCTACAGGCTGATTCCAGAACACACTGTGCAAGACGACACCAAGAGAGGCAGGAAGAGGCTGACAACAGATGAAGAGCTCGAGGGGCCTGGGCAGCCCACCCTCGTACACACACCTATCAGTCGGGTGCCCCCAGGGAGGACCCACAGAATCCCTGCCTGGGGCAGGGGACCACAGCTTCCTACAGACCCTACAAAAAGCATACCCACCTCCCCTTTCAAAAAAATCATTTTCAGAGCTTCCCAGGGAAGCAATCCAAACTTGGACATGAGTTTTATCTCTGTCCTAAGTCCTTTTGGGAAGCAGGTAGGAGGCAGGGGTGGAACCATAAATGAATGAAAGTATTGAGTCAGACAAATGGACGACATGAATTCAGGGCCCTTACTTTATGGGAGTCGTGAGGCAGCTTTGTCTGACAGCAGGCTGCTCCCATCCCCTTCCGAGTCTCTCAGGACCATGGAGCAGACACACACGTGACTGCAAGGTGCTGTCACAAATCTAACACCGACTCATGCATGCCCCACAGACAAAGCTCTCAGAGATGTGCCCTCCTGCTGATAGCTGTTTGGGGATATCACTTTCGGCAACCAAGAGAAGTCATCAAAGCAGAAGAAACCACAGGATTTTTAAAAGTGTTTGACCGTGTCAGGGAAATATGCAACTATTGTTTAATATTCTGCCACACTCAGGGGGACTCAGGTCACTTACTTGCAAGTCACTCTCACACGCCACAGTCTGTCCCAGCAGCCCTGCCACCACCCACAGCATCCCCCGCCCATGGACTCAGCTCTGTGCAAGGTGCTGTCAGGAACCAAATGAAAATATGACCAGTTCTGCCTTCCACGGGCTCACAGTCACCGTGAAGGGATGAGACATGGACAGAGGAAGAACCAACAGAGGCTGGCCAGCAGGTTCCAGCTATGGAGCATGGGAACTCACGGAGGTGATCGCAGACTCAGCCTCATGGTGACGTCAGCCCTTCTCAGCCACACGCTGCCCCAGCTGGCCAAGGCAGCTCCTGGTCACCAGAGGTCAGCATGAGTGTGTGATTGTATCAGGGTCAGCTTAAGCCTACTCAGCTCCCAGCTCATTCCCACCACTCGGCCAGTGCTGGGTGTCTCTGGGATGTGAAACCCACAGGATGACATACCCATCCAGCCAAGAGCTGCGAATATAGGTGACACTCCCAACTGGAAGTGTAGTCCCCCTCCTCCAACCATCTTCCTGTATAAAACAAAACAAGGCACTGCGAGACTTCCCACAGCCCCACCCCTGCAGCTCCATCCACTGGTTTGATGGTGCTGGGGGGGTTGAACGCAGTCAAGTGACCTCTACAGGCAGCCTGCACCCTAGCGCACCCTTCCAGAACACTGCAAAGGACAGCGGTTCCAGCCAGCACTGTCCAATACTTGGTCCAGTACTCCAGCCTTTTAAGCAATCAGATGCTTGGCCTCAACAATTCCACCTGTAAGAGATGATTTGGAAGCAGGGCTTCTCATAGTGTGCCCACAGAACTGTAAATTTTAAATGTTACTGGAAGTAAGTGTTGTGATCAAGCCTACAGAGAGCTGTATGGCCAAACAGTTTTTCTTCCTGGCAGTGACTCCCAGAGCCTTTGAAAGGCTCATATGGTGTGAACCTTCAGGCAAAACATGGAGCTACAGCAGTTTCCAAACTGATTTGGCCACTGTAGTTCTTCCCAGTAGTGAGTGTTCCTGGGAGTGCAGACGGGGAACACTGCCCCGGGGCACTAAGCACAAATGGAATGCTCCCTGTAGCCCTAATAGTAGTGACAATGACAACGGTCACTACTATTAGACAATGACAATGTAGCCCTAATAGACAATGACAATAATAATAAAATAACCACAAATGAGAAGCAATGACAACTTTTAAATGATGCTGAGTGTTTACCCCTGTGAACATGAGCCCAAATCAAGCATGAGGGCTCCACTCGGTTGGCGACCCCCAAAGGACCTACAGCCCCACCCTGTAAAGTGACTTGTGCCATAAAAGATGGGGAAGCTCCACAAAACTCAAACTCAAATCACCATCACATCCCTGACTGCCCAGAGGAAGACAGTTGTCACCGGTAAAGGAACAATCAGGCAGTCAATAATCATTCTATCCTCTCTAAACTGAAAGCAAAGGAGACAATCTGCAAACAAACCTTGACCGTGATTTGTAAAAGTTCTATACACCCTTAGCCCTGGCTGGTGTAGCTCAGTGGATTGAGCATGGGCCTGCGAACCAGAGGATTGCGGTTCGATTCCCAGTCAGGGCACATGCCTGGGTTGCAGGCCAGTTCCCGGCAGGGGACACACGATACATTGTGTGTCCTCGGCAGAGGCAACCATACATTGATATTTCTCTCCCTCTCTCCTTCCCTTCCCCTCTAAAGATAAATAAATAAAATATTTTTAAAAAAGAGAAAAAAAAGTTCTATCTACCCTCGATCGTTTCTGACAATTAATATGCTTTGAATCCAACTGGGTGTATACACGCTATGCTTGGAAACACTTCGTTTACCCTTCAAGCTAATCTTTAAAGTTCCTCAAAGTTGTATTTAAGTTCCTGGCATATTAAACTGAGGTATACACCAGTACACATACATATGTGTATACATACATTAATTACAGTACAATTTTCGTCCTCACTAATTTAAGGGCATAAAGGTCTGAACTAAGTGTAAAAAAAATCCAAACTTGCCTGCCCGACCCACCCCACCCCCATCTGGGCTCCAAAAGACTTCACTTACACTGATGAGAGCCCAGAACTGCAACTAAACCTTCCATGCCAAGGCCTGGAACCTCTCATTGGCTTGCCCACCTCCTGCAGTCTGCGCAAGCTCCCGCTGACCCCAGCAGGGACTCAGCTGGAAAGAGAAGACCATAGCCTCGGTTTACCATGCTGCCCACAGCAGGGGCTCGGCCTGCAGGTGCAAAGCCAGGCCCACAGACTCAGAGTGGAGGGAGACCAGGACTCTGTGAGGGAGCACCGAGGGAGCACCGAGGGAGCATGCACGGCCAGATAAAAATGCAACGGTTCCATATTCAGACTGGTGGTGTTCACAATAATTCAACTGGAATGAGCACTAAATCTGGGTTCCAGAATTGTGAACATAAGGAAAAGCTGATCCACACCCTCAAGAAACTCACAGCCAGATACAGACATGCCAGCAGTCTGAGCAGAGTGGAGCTGTGATGTGGTGTGAGGTGTGAAGAGGTAAGGGGATGAGTAAGGAGGTGTGGGTAGGAGTGAGGGAATATGTAGAAGTGAAAGGAGATGTGAGAGGATGTATTGGGAAGTGTGAGGAGGTGTGAAGTGTGGTGTGAGGTAGTGTGAGGAGGTGTAAGGAGATGAGGTGTGGTGTGAAGCGTGTGGAGGTAAGAGGAGCTGAGGGGAGGTTTGAGGATGTGAGGAGAGGTGTGAGGTGTGAGCTGCTGTGGGGACAGGTGATAAGGTATAAGGAGGTGAGGTGTGGGGGAGTGTGGAAGTGAGAGAACATGTGAGGATATGTTGGGAGCTATGAGGTGTGTGAGGAGGTATGAGGAATTGAGGTGAGGGGAAATACAGGGAGGTGTGGAGAGGTGTGAGGAGGTGTGTGATGGTATGAAGAGGTGTGTGGAAGTAGGAGGAGGGAAGGTGTGAGGAAATGTGAGGAGGTGTGGTATGGTGTGAGGAGCTGAGGGGAGGTGTGAGGAGCTATGGGGAGGTACAAGTAGGTGTGAGGGAGTGAGGAGAAGTACGGGGAGGTGTGTGGATGTGTGGGGAGATGTGAGGAGTTGTGTGGAGGTGAGGGGAGATGTGAGGATATGTAGGGAGGTGCACAGAGGTCAGGGGAAATGTGATGTGTTGGGAAGTGTGAGGAGGTGAGGGGATATGTGAAGAAGTGAGGGAAAGGGTGAGTTGTGGTGTGAGAAGGTGGGAGGTGTGAGGCAGTGAGGGGAGGTGTGAGGATGTGTCAGGAGGTGTGTGGAGAGGTGAGGGAAGTTGAGAAGGTGATGAGTAGTGTGAGAAGGTGTAAGGAAATGAAGGGAGGAAAGAGGAGGTATAAGGAGTGTGAGGAGGTGAGGGGAGGTGTGAGGAAGTTTGAGAAGGTGAGGGGAGGTGGATAAGGGGGTAACTGGGGCCCAGTGAGTGATGGTGACAGTGAACACAGAACATGTAGCTGGGAAACTGGACAGAATGTGAATCACGTCTGAACCCTGTAAAGGAGAGAGGAAGGCAAGGAGCCGGCCAGCAGCAGGGAAGGGCCTGGTGGTCAAGTCCCAAAGACCCCAGCAGAAAGGGGTCTGAGTGGAGGACAGTCGGGGTGTCTGTGCTACCTCGGGATCAACAGCATGAGCCTGGCAGCTCACCAATGGAGGAGAAAGGAGCCCACTGGGACTGGTGGCAGGACGAAGTGGGCGAGGTATGTCACTTCCAGAGCATCAACTGTGCTTTAAAAATGTGTTTGCAAGACTTCTGGCCAAGATGAAGGCCTACAGAGAAATCCTTCACTTCTTCGCATAACCAAAGGAGGATAACAATCAATCTAAAATCAATAAGCAACCAAAGCACAGAAAATAAAACTGCATGGAACTCCAACCAAGGAATTAAAGAAAAAATCAACCAGAAAAACCAGAATGGTAAGACTCTGGACCACATGGTCCGACTCCAAAAAACTTCAGCGATGCTGTGGACTGGTGGCGGGTTGTATGGGAAGGGCTGACTGAAGGGGAAACTGAGACTCAGAGCTGTCTGTGGGCTATGGCAGGGGTTGCCACAGTGAAAGAAACTTCCAGTCTTACACAAGGGTTTGTTGAAGAGTGCTCTAGAGACCAGCTACACTGCTCCCTCTCTGGCCCCTCCCCCAAAGTCAGCGTTGCAGGGCAGCAAAGAGGGCAGGTTGCCCTGCCTGGGTGAATACCTAAGGCCCACCCCCTTACAACTTCTCAGGTGCACCAAGACACAGAAATTGGCCCAAATGAAAGAACATGGCAAAATCTCAGAGAGAAAACTAAGCGAAGAGGAGATTGCCAACCTATCTGATGGAGAATTTAAAGCCCTGGTAATCAAAATGCTCATAGATCTGATTGAGCTTGGTCGAAAAATGAAAAAGAAAAAAAAAAAGAAGGCTACACAAAGTAAAATAAAGCAAAATATTCCAGGAACCAACAGTGACAGGAAGGAAACCAGGATTCAAAGCAACGATTTGGAACAAAAGGAAAAAATAAACATCCATCCAGAACAAAATGAAGAAACAAGAATTCAAAAAAGTGAAGAGAGTATTAAAAGCTCTGGGACAACCTGAAACATTCCTATATCTGAATTACAGGGGTGCCAGAAGGAAAAGAACAGCAAGAAATTGAAAACTTATTTGAAAAAATAATGAAGAAAAACTTCCCCAATCTGGTGAAGGAAATAGAATTTCAGGAAGTCCAGGAAGCTTCAGAGAGTCCCAAAGAAGTTGGACCCAAAGAGGAGCACACCAAAGCACATCATCATTAAGTTACACCCAAGATTAAATATAAAGAGAGAATCCTAAAAGAAGAAAGAGAAAAGGAGACAGTTACCTACAAAGGGGTGCCACTAGGGTATCAGCTGATTTCTCAAAAGAAAACTTGCAGGCAAGAAGAAGCTGGAAAGAAGTATTTGAAGTCATGAAAGGCAGGACATACATCCGAGATAACTCTATCCAGCAAAGCTATCATTTAGAATGGAAGGGCAGATAAAGTGCTTCCCAGGTAAGGTCAAGCTAAAGGATTTCATCATCATCAAGCCCTTATTATATGGAATGTTAAAGGGACTTATCGAAGTAAAAAGATAAAAAATATAAACAGTAAAATGACAACAAACTCGCAACTATCAACAAATGAACCAAAAAAGAAAAGAAAAACAACAAAACCAAAAACTAAGCAAACAACCAGAACAGGAACAGAATCAGAGAAACGGACATCACACAGAGGGATTTCAGTGGGGAGGGGGAACGGAGGAATAGAGGGGGAAATACAGGGAAGAAGTAGTATAATTAGGAGGCATAAAATAGATGAGGAGAGATAAAAATGGTATGGGAAACAGAGAATTTATATGTACAACCCCTGGACATGAACTAGGGTGGGGGGAACGCTGGAGAGTTGGGTAAGCAGGGCAGAGGGGGAATAAAGGGGGAAAATTGGAAAAACTGATAGCATAATCAATAAAAAATACTTTAGGGGGCAGGGCTGGGAATACAAGACAGAAAACTGTACTTGAACAAGAATTAAATTTTTAAAAAAGAACCACAAATATAAGGAAGCACAAATAAAAAAAGTAAAATAAAAATAAATAAAATAAATAAAAAATATTTTTAAAAATGTGTTTGCAAAATGAAATGTTCTTCAAGGGCACTGGATCTACTTTTTTCCCCTTTAATCCTCACCAAAGGATATGGTTTTATTGATTTTAGGGAGGGAGGGAGAAAGAGATATCGATCAGTTGACTCTCATATGTACCTCAACCAGGGATTGAACCCACAAACTAGGTATGTGTCCTGACTGGGGATCAAACCCACCTTTTTTAGTGTACAAGTCAACATTCCAAACGAATGAGCCACCTGGCCAGGGCTGGACCTTGTTTTTAGGTTTGAGGGACCCAGTGTGCAGAGGAGCCTAGGCCCCAACATGGCAGAGCAAGGGAGAAGTGGAGCAGGGGTAAGGTGGAGGGGCTCCATGGGGGAGGCAGACGGGCTGGACACTGAGGCCAGAAGGAGGGGGCAGCAGCAGAAGGTGGCCATGGATTCTGGACGGTGAGGTCGGGCTAGAACCCTGAGGTAGAGGAAGAGGCCCAGCTGCTCGTTGGGGAAACTTGACCAGGAACCCACAGTGAGTGAGGCAGGGTCCAGGCTCCTCTCTCCCCTCCCCTCCCTTCCACACCTACACTGTCTGTGAAAACAGCAGTTTTCCCAGGGTCCCACATGGCAGTGAAGGGATGGAGGATGGGCAGGGAGCGGGACTGAAGATGACATCGGGGAAAAGCAGCAGTTTCTGTGGGAAACCTCCATCGTCTCACAGCAGAGAGGCATTTCCCCAGATCATAAACCCCTTTAGGTCCCAGCGTCCTTCCTCCCACTTCAGATCCTACCTAGAAAAATGCCAATGAAAGCAAAGTCCGGTGACTCTCCGAGGTTTCATTCAGGTCTGAGCTCCAGGAAGGCCTGAGGTGAGGCCGCAGAACCTGCCAGTTCCCACCCTGCTCCCTCCTCCGAGGGCCCAGCCTCCTCAGCCCCAACTGTGGGCATGCTCAGAGCCCTCCATGACCCCAGGCCCTGCACACCACCTTTCAGATGACGCAGGAGGCCCAGGGAGCGGTATGTGACGCACTTGAGCAGGAGCTAGAAGCAGTTGCTGACTTCTGCCCCACTTCCCCAATAAATCACAGGCCCCGATGTCACCATCTCTGTTCCCAACCTTGACCTCCTGTCTTTTTCTCCTACTACTGAAGCTGGCATTTGTTGTCTGACATTTTCGTAATGTCACGCCGGCTGCTTCTGGTAGAAATGCCCCAGAGTATTCTCCGTGGGTCGGGCAGCGACCCTTGTGCATTTACCAAACTAACAAGAGTAACTTCTGTCTCCAGAGGCAGTGTATGACAACCAAATGAAGCACTGTGCATCCATGGACTTTATTCAAAACTTCTATGTAGACATTTTGCTTTATACAAACACCCCAACAAAACGTGGCCCGTGTCTCTGTGTCCCCACTCCTAGGCCACCACTCCCTGGAGTGCTGCTCCTTTCGCCACTTCGAAGTCCTCCCTCCTTAAGAGGTTCTGGACCCTGAAGCCGGACCCCTGATCCTATGTGCCACACAGTTCAGCCTGGGGCTTGAGGCCCCCGGGAGACCCCAGGAATAACAGAGCCAGTCTGAACTGCGTCAAGCACAGGCCAGAGTCTAAAGAAACCAGTATGTTATTTACATACAAGATATGGAGGCAGCCTAGGTGCCCAGCACCTAGGATGGACTAGTGGGTAAAGGTGTGCTGCATTTACACAATGGACTACCACTCAGCCATAAAAAAGAATAGCACCTTACCATTTGTGAAAACATGGATGGACCTAAAGGGGATCATGCTAAGTGAAATAAGTCAGACAGAGAAAGACAAATATCGTATGATTTCACTTAGATGTGGAATCTAAAAACACAAAAGAATAAAGAACACAGAAGAGAAACTGATTCACAGATCAGAGAACAAGCCAATGGTTGCCAGAGAGAAGTGGGAAGATGGGGGGGAAACAGATCAGGTGACGTGGAGGGCATTTCACTATAATTAATAAAGTAAAAAGAATACCGAGTAACATAAGAAAAGAAACCAGTATCTCAGACACGCACACAATTTGTAAATTAGTGCATATGCAAATTCACTTGCCTGTTACAAATTTATGGTAGGGCTAAACTTTATTATAAAATACGTCAAATCTACACAAAGGAATAACATGGCAAATACTCACGTACCTGCCACGCAGCTCGGTCAAACCGTAATACCGCCACGCTGGGCACCACCAAAGCCCGCAGCACGCCTCCCCGGCCCTCTAGTGCTCACCGCTCTGCCGAGGTCCCCACGACCTCAACCCAGTGCTGCCACACCAGGCAGGCTCACTCTCCTGCCATGTACATGTGTATTCACAGACCACAGCTCGTCCCATCGTGCCTGTTGCCAAACCGGCCTGCAACTTGTCTGCTCACCCGTCATGATGTGATGTGCTCACGACGTGTGGATGCTGAAGGCCAGCTCCAGGCCATGCACCACACACTGAGGCATGAAGCCCCACCATACACAGGCCGAAGCTGCATCCGCCCATGGTGGATGCACAAAAGAAGGTGGGCTTGGGGGCTCACGCGCCTGGCTTTGAATCCCAGCTTCACCAGTGACCAGCTGTGACTGTGGGGCCATCCCCTAACCTCTCTGGGCCTCCAGTTTCTCATCTGCAAAGTGGGTGGGTTTTGTGGGGGTGAGGTGGACCGGGGCATGTGGATGCTGTGTTTGCTGCCTTTGTCACTGCCAGTTGCCTTGTGTAAGTTCTCAGACCGTAACTCTAAACCTCGAGCACAGACGCTTTCTTGACCATAAAAGGAGCCTCCACACTCAGAAAGTTAGGCCCCACTGACACATTTGCCATTCACTCCCATGGCCGCTCTACGCTGCCCACTTCCTGACACAATGCAGAAGTTACACAAACCAGGGGGCCTGGCGTCCTGGCGACTGTCACCCATCGTAAACCCACACGTGGGCTCTTCCCCATGTGTGGCTCACCTGGTCCACTCTCTGAAGCAGCGGGTCTGTCTGCAGACTGTCCATCTTCTTAAAGCCACTGGAGTCCATGTGGTCCCGGCCACGGGACTCTGAGTGCAGCAGCCTGAAGCCAAATGGGCTGTGTCCAGGGGTGTCAGGCCCCTGGGTCAAGTCCTCACCATGCCAGCAAGCACGGGGTTCATGGAGTGAGTCCTACTCACTTCCTGGTCTCACGCTGACCCTCAGAACACGGAACCACCGGAGCTACGGGAATTTAGGGGCACTTCCTCATCTGTGGCCTCAGATCAACAGTGACACTGACACTGTCCCTCCTCTGGGCTTCCACGAAGGCCAGCACCCCGAGGGTATCCTCGGCTTCTCCAGCGCCCCAAAGAGCTGCAGTGTCCTGTCACCCAGCTGACCCAGCCCCGGGAAGCCCCCCTCCAGCATGTGTGCACATGTAAGTGCATACATGCACATACCCATGTGCATGCATGTATTGTACATGTGTGTCACCCCCAGTAAGACTAGGAGTCCCATGAAGTGGGAACTCATCTTACCTGTCTACCCTACTCTGTACTTCAGTAAATGGCGAGGCGTCAGAGACCCCGTAGGTGAACCCATCTCCACCAGTTCCCCCCTTCCTACGGCCCCTCCTGTTTCCAGTTCCCCTCTCTCCTCCACCCTCCACGGCTCTGGGCTGGGCCTGCACTGGGAAGCCGGGGAGGGGCAGAGGGCCACACCCCTCCCTGCGAAGGCTCCCAAAACGAACCAAATGACACAGACCGCTGGTCTCACTTTCCCTGCTTTTCCACATTATCATCTGAGCATCTGGATTTGGGGCTGTGGCTGGCTAGACGGCCATGAACCCGCCCCTGATGAACTCTCTCTGCCCCTGACCTCTGTGTCCATATGTGAGGTCAAAGGTTAGTACCTTGTTCTCTGAGGTGCCTCCTTTGATGAGATCGGGCGCGTTCAGGGTGGTATGGCCATAGACTCTGAGGCGCCTCCTTTGAAAACGTTACACCAGGAAGGGCCTTCCAAGAGGGCAGCCTCCGGTTCTGATGCCTGGCAGACACAGCCCAGCAGCCCAGCAGCAGCCAGGTCACACAGGCCCCGAGCTGCCCCTGCCATCCTGCTGACTCCGAGGGGCGAGCTCCTGCCTGCTCGCTGGCCCGAGTGGACTGAGACCATGTGGATCAGCCTCTCGGTCTCATGAGCGGACAGGGCTGTGGCCACACGAGGTACCATTATCCTCATTTTGATTCTGATGCTGCTCCTACCACAAATGCTGTTCCGTTTACCAGCCAGGGCCCTGCCTCTGGTTGTCCCGAATGAGCTTAAACAAGGTGTCACAGCTGAGCAAGCCAGCCAGGCGCAAAGACTCCAGGAAGGAAGAGCCCCCCCCCCCCCCCCACCCCATGCAGGGCATCATATCACCACCCACTCTGATCCTAGTGCTAAATTATGCAAAAAACACAAAATAAGTCACGTGGAATACTCCTCGGTTTTTCCCCCTAAATAACTTTCTACCTCTGAAGTGACAATTCTGGGTGGCCTGGAATTCCAGCCCTTGCTGGAAGCTGTCTGTCTGTCCTTGTCTCTCTCCCACTGCGTGAGGACAGCAGGGGAGGGCAGCCATCTGCAAAGAGGAAGTGGGCCCGCTCCACAACCCAGCCCTGCCGACGCCCCGACCTCGCCCGTCCAGCCTCCAAAATTGAGGAACGGGTGTCGGCTGCCGCAGCCGCTCAAGCTGACTGAGGCAGAGTCGGATGATTCTCCCAGAAGACCCTCCTGGTGTCCTGCCAGCCGTCACGCCTCCTCCAGAGTGGTGACAGAAACTGCTCTCTGGTGGTCTGTCCCTGGGCTGCCCCCAACTCACTGTGGACACTGGGCAGGGCTTCTGGGGACAGGGACTGGGATGGTCAGAGAGAAACCACATCCCATCAGAGATAAAAGGAACTGAGAAAGCTCCACCTGAAGCAGAGGGGCCTCGGGTGGGGACCGCATGTGCCGTCAAATCCGTGAAGGGCGGGCTGCTGTGGAGGAGGGGCAGACCTGCTGGGTGAGAATGGCACCAACCAGCACCCTCCCAGGCAGGCACCACCTGTCCGTCCTCCTGTTGGTCTGGACCCCAGGAAGCTGCCGCAAACAAACCAGGGCAAATGGATTTGACTCCTACTGATACAGCAGCAAGAGTCACTGGTTGTTTTTAAAATCAGTATCCTAGAAGGGGATTCCTACAGGAGCGAAAGGGTGAATTAAGCCCCCAACCTTCAACCAGAAACCTCCCGCAGTTCCCATCACCACAGTAGGGGCTGTCCTTAAGTAATAAAGGCCCACAGCACAAAGGACACATTATTTATATACCCTGTTCTGCCTGTTCAACGCTAAGTTCCACAAAGGCAGAAGCTTGACCTCAGTCCGGTCTGCACAGCGTCCAGAGAGCGAAGGCACGTAAAACCACGTGGGAAGCAGCCTGCATGTCCGTTGAGAGGCGGAGTGAATGAGCTGCATTTCACACAACACGGAAATGCTATCCAGCCTTGAAAAGGAAGGACATACACAGCAACACAGAAGGACCTCGAGATATGACGCCAAGTGACAGCAGACACACACTATAGCCACGCGTGGTGTGATCCCCTTGATGTGAAATACCCGGAAGTGGTGGATCCAGAGACAACAGGCTGGTGGGGGCTGCCAGGGGCTGGGGCGAGGGGGTGCGGGGTGTCATCTTTTATGGGTGATGAAAATGTTCTGGAACTAAATAGAGGTGATAGTTGCAAAATAATGGACTGTACTAAATGCCACTAAGTTGTTCATATTAAAAGGTTAACTTTGTATCACGAGAGTTTTACCCCAATTTTAAAGACATGCTTGTTGAGTGGATGCAATGAACATCCCTGTGGCGGGGGAAACCTGTGTCACTGTGTGAAAGCCAGGACGGGGACCTCTGCGGGGACAGGTGTGTGTGCCTCATCAGGCAGTCCTGACCCGGGCTCACTTGCTGCCTGAGCCTCTCCCTTTCTGCCCCAGGTCACACATGACAAAGCAACTGTCATATCGCATGATGGGCAACACGGCCCCTGACACTTTCTGGTGTGGGAAGCAGGGAGAGCAGAGCAGGAGGCGGGGCGCTACCTGGGAGCTGGCCTTGTCACATGCAGACATCAGGTGTTCTGCTGGCTGCAGAGCTTACCAGGTATCTGCCACTGGGGGGGCAGGGCGGTGCTGAGGCTAGCCCAAGACGCCCAGCCCACCCCAGTCTTCATGTCCCGAGCCACTGGCTCCCAAGGGCAGAGGTTCCCTTTGTGTGCTGGGCGGGTGGGGGCAGGTGGCCCATGGCACATCTCTGCCTGCACCTGTCCTTCTCAATAGCAAGTGGCCCTTCAGCACGGAAATTGTCTCTGACTCCAGACATGGTCGGTGGGTGATGGGTCAGATGTGCTCCCCGCAGATGTGAATGGCCCTCTAACTACGAGACCAGACACCAAGCCTGTTTCCATTTATCTTTAGAGGGGAAGGGAAGGAGAGAGGGAGAGAAATATCAATGTAGGGTTGCCTCTTGTGTGTCTCCTGCTGGGAACTGCTCTGCAACCCAGGCATGTGCCCTGACTGGGAATCAAACCACGATACTCTGGTTCGCAGGCCCGCACTCAGTCCACTGAGCTACACCAGCCAGTTTTTATATTTTTAAAGAGATGTTACACAAATATGCGACAGGGCTGTGCATGGCTCCCCAGGCCTGACGCCCTGACCTGACTCCGACCAGGTGTCCTTTGTGAAGCCCACGTGCCCAGTCGGAGGAAGCCAGCCCAGCGGAACGAGTGCACTTCGTCCTCTCCACTTCAGCCACCGGATTAAATATAAAGTGAAAGACCAGCAGCCCACACGGACCTCTGCATGGCCGGAGTGTGCCGGGCTGTCCAACCTGTCTGCTACGGCGCCTTCTGTCTGGAGGAGGCCGGCCTGTCGGGGCGCAGGCAGCCTCGCACACCAGGGAGGGGCTGTCCCCTCTCACTGGACCAGGTGACAGGCAACGCCGATCTGGGGATCACCTGACATGTTTTCAAGCCCTAAGAATCTTCGTGATGTTTTGGAGGAGCAGCCTTCCATTCTGTCGTGTTCTCTGGTCACCTCCAGAGGAGCCCCTCCTGGGACTGGCCGCTTAGGGTGGTGGGCACCCTGGCAAGGATGGGCCTCTGCCAATGGGCAAAGCCCTGACAACCCCCAACCCCAGGGAGTGAAGCCCACCTTAGCCCAGGGCTCATCCCCGTCTCCTACTAGTCCTGCTGTGGGGCAGGCCCAGGAGCAAACCCCGGCAGGCACCAGCGAGTGTGGGTCCCGGTACAGGCCTCCTTGGGGCCGGTGGGGCCCTGCACGAGGACGACATGGCCATGCCAGCTTGGCCGCTGCAGGTGGGAAGTCAGACCTTGTGGTCAGCAAGGCTGTATTTCAGTCACGCCATGAGAGTCTCATTGTCCCCAGGAGCACTGAGGGCATTCCCCATGACATCTGATCACCTGAGGTCACCAGGGGACCCTCAGGCACTGCAGCAGCAACGTCAGCGCAGAGAGGAGAGAGGTCTGAGACAGCGGGCTGTGAGCTGGAGTTAGGGAGCTGCGGCTGCTGCTTCCTGGGGGTGCCAGTGGGGACGGCAGACTGGGTGCTAATAGGAAACGTCTCCGGTCCCATTGCCGTTGTGCTCACACACACGTGTATGCAGGCAGTCACACCCACACTCACAGGAATTCACACAGGCATGTGTTCTGGCACATACACCCGTGCTCACACAGCCACACACAAGGGTTCACACGGGCCCTCACAGGTGCACACACAGAGTGGGGCAAAGGTAGCTTCACAGCGGTATGTAAACACAGAGTTCATCCTTGTGTTGTTATTGACTGATTATTATATTCTTTTCCACACAAAGAGCTATATACCTACTTTTGTCCACCCCGTGTACACAGCTCTGGTGGCTGTGAGGCCACCGAGTGACCAGGAGGAGCCAGGGCCAGTGTGCAGTGCAGAGGCGAAGCCACGCCCATTCGCTGGACGGAGTGACTAACCATGGGCCCCAGCTCTAAAGTCAGGCACCCGGGGATTGGCAAGCGGCGTGAGTTTCTAAGTCTCTGTCTTCGTAATCCAAGAGGCCTAGAGGCTCCCCCTTCCCAGCTCCCCGACTGGGGCACACCACAGGGGTCTGGTGAACACCCCTGATGAAACTGAGCCACAAGTGAGACCCCACACCCCTTTCCTGGTGGGTGGAGGGCCGCGGCTTCGCAGTCCGGTGCCACCTGGTTCCCAGTGAGCAGGGGTGAGGGCCCTGGTGCCTGTCCAGTTAGGGTGTGTGGGCAGCAGGGCACCAGCCCAGCTAGGCTCTGCCCTCCTGCTGGGCTCATGAGCTGGGCCAAGTCTCGAGAATCCTCCAGGCCCAGAGGCTCACGTGCTGGCTCCAGGTATGTTCGGCTTGAGGTCTGAGAGGCTGCACTGGGAGCAGCTGCTACCCCTACGCTCTCCCTGAGGCAAGGCCAGCATCGCAGCCAGGTCACACACACAGCTGCAGCCTGGTGGACAAGTCAAGTAGATGACATGTGGACTGGTATGGGCAGAACACCTGGGCCTGACCCTCAGGAGCCTGGGTCCGGGCTTTGGACCCAGGAGGGGCGGCCTACCCGAGGGGGCAGAGCAGGGGGGTGAGCATCCCCTTCAGCTGCCCCCGCCCACCAGGAACTGCACGGCTGCCATTTTCCTGGCAAGGAAGGCTGGCGCTCTGGGGGCCAGGCTGGGATTCGGACCGAGCTCTGCCCACAGGGTGCCTGCTCCTTCCCCTCCAAGGCTGCCTCCTGAGTCACAGGCCTTCACGGGCACACGGTAACCCAGGCCTCATGGAGAGCGCCAACACCCACCATGCACCAGGCCCCCCACGCCCCCTGGCCCCCACAAGGACCCCCTTGTGGCTCCCCAGTCACCTTCTGAGGCACAGTGTGGTGTGGGCTCCTGCGTCAGCATCCATCAGTCACACCACCTCCCCCTCCAGAGGGTTCACTTCTCCTTTCCTGCCTTGCACTGCAGGGCTCTGCCACAGGGCCCAAGGCAAGGCTGAGCCCAGGCAAAGCAGGGTCTTGCTCCATTCAACCAAACTCAGGAACCCAATGGCCGTCAATAAGCCCTCCACCACATCACAACCTGCCACCCATGGCCCTCTCCCCAGCTCTGCAGACAGACCTGCTTGCCTAGGAGCTGCGGCTGGGTGGCAGGGGTCCCCACAACACTCAAGCCTCAGGGTCCTGCCCCACTCGAAACCCCATCAAGAGGCCCATTAACCCGCTGCTGCTGCTGCTGGGGCAGGGGGGAGCTGGGGGTCTCCCAGGACTGGCAGGCAGGCCGGCCGGAGCTGGCAACGCCAGGTTCTCGATGCTCTGAGTTCCCAGGAGAACTTCGAGCCTTCAGGCCAGACATGTCCCCCCCAAAACACACACACACAGCCACTGAGAGTGGGCAGAACCAGTTCAGCTACCAGCACCTCCCCCTTCACAGCCCATAGGAGGGTCCGAGGGTCGGAGGAGGAAGAGGTCGGACGAAGGAGAGGTTGGAGGAAGAGGACAGCAGAGAAGTCATCAACCTGTGCCCAGGAGTGCAGTGCTCAGGGTGATGCCAGCCCTCACCCCAGGTCACTGAGGACACAGCACCTTACTTGGGGTGAGGAAGAAAGGAGTCCAGCCCCACTCCCTGACAGATCCTCGCTCAGCTGGGAATGCGCTGCCCCGCAGATGCGGACACCAGAGTGAAGTGGCCGTGGGGAGAGTGTCCTAGCAGAGGCTAGCCTGTGCCTGCAGGTCTGAGGGTCCCAGGAACTTGGATCTGCAGGTAGCAGGGCCCCCGGACAGGCAGGGAATGAAAAGGGGCAGGTGGAGGCCTCAGGGAGGCACTGGGTGGGGAACAGCCCATCACCTGTGTGGCCCCACCTGAAGAAGAGACTGGGATGGAAGAAGGGAAAGGACTAGGACAGAGCAGAGGAAGGAAGCCAGGATGAAGGTGACCCCATGACGTGGACACAGCCACCTCGCATAGGCAGAGCAAGACCCGGAGGTGGACAGGCACAGAGTCACACAAGACAACCCTGCCCCTCCCTGGGCCAGCCGCAGAAGAGCCAGATTCCAAAGATGACAACGAGAGAGGCTAAGGGCACAGGACACACCCCAGCCCTCAGACCTGGCCGGACAGGACTGTGGCAGCATGGCCACCCCGGGCAGTGCCACGCGGGCTGCAGTGCGGGCATGCCGCTCCTGCCCCCCAGACCTCAGGAGTGAGTGCTGAGACCCTCCCTTCTGTGGGGCGGTCAGGGAGGTGAGCAGGCAGGGCCAGGCGCTGGGAAGTGTCAAGGGCATCACAGGCACAGAAAAGAGCCTTCCTTCACTTCTCAGGACCCCCTTCCAGTCCATTCCAGGCCCTCTCCTCCGGCCTCAGGAGCTGGCGCAAACCTGCCTCGTCCCTGAGGACCCAGGTTCCACTCAGGTCTCCCAAAGCCTGGCTGTCCCCCCGGAAATCCCTGGAGTTGCTGCTGAACTGGGTCAGGCGCACTTTTTGTCCCCACCCAGGCGGTTGCCTCCTGAAGAACCAGGAATCGCTTTAGCTGAGGGCGTGTTTCCCACAGGGAGGGGTTTTGAATACTGTACCATAAGGGACAAGCCTCACGCTCAGATAATGCACACGTGGGCGACCACAGCTCCACCGTGCACTCACCATCCGACCTGTCTGACCCACCTCTGTGACATGGGGTCCCTGTCAGTACTTTCCTCACAGGGTTGGGGGGAAGAAAAACTAAGACACACCCCTTAGAACTGTGCCCACCACGCAGCACCTGCTACTTAAATAGTGGCTGTTACTGCACCCCATCCCCCACTCCACAATCTGATTTACTTGCTCAGAGATGCCACCTTCCCCCTCACCCCTGCAGCAGTGATTCCTAAGCTCTCCTGGCGCTTCCAGTGTATTGAAAACCTGGGTCAGTCTCAGGGCAGATGTCGGGGGAGGGGGCAGGGCAGAGTGGTGCCAGAGCTGGGAGCCAAAGGGTGGCCTGTCTGTGACCCCCCAGAGCATCAGTTTTGTCAGGTGGCCAGGGAATGGCTTTGCCCTGCCAGTCCGAGATGCCAGCTCTCAGGTACTACCGGCTCCTGCCAGCTGCCCTAGAAACGGGACAAAGGATCTGGAGACACAAAGAAGGCAGAGCCTCAGGCCTCTGGGCTTGAGTGGCTGTCTGCCTGGTCACTCTTTCCCTTGCTCAGCATTTACTCCCAACCAGCAGATGGGGGGGGGGGGCGTGCAGCATCTGCCCCCAATCCTGCAGACTTGGCATGTGATTACCAGGGCAGCCTCACAAAGGGACAGAAATGAGGACCTCAATGTGCAATACGACCCTTGTCACAGTGCTTGAAGTAACATCACTCCACCTGACTTTCGTGTCTGGCTGAAACCACCCCTTTCGAGCCAATTAAGAAGCTGGAGGGTCTGCAGAGGAGCTGGTTGCCTGAACTGCTTGGGGGCTGAAGAGTACTATTTGGAGACATCACCCACATCGTTTGTCCACTGGGAAATAGGTGGAGACGTGAGACCAGTAAGAAGGCTCTAGGGCTGACCCATTTTGCTATGAGTATAATAGCTTCTAAGTAGTACATTGGCTATTTTTTATCGGCAAGTATTTCCTCCAAATTTTTAGTCGGGCTCCTACTACACCAGAGCAATCCATCTTCTTTCTACCCTTTCTTATCTTTTTTAATCAATGACATTTTCTTTAGAGAAATACACACGGTTAAAAGGAATGGAGTGCTTGTCTGCACCAAGACTCTGCCCAGGAGACAGCTAGAAAATTACCCCCAGCAGGTGACAGGCCTGAGCCTTCCCCCTGGGCGCAGTCCTAGTGGAACAGACATTTCGGTGCTTGGAAGGCCAGTGAGAATCAGAGATGGCGACGATGGCGGTGGTGGGTGTGATTAAACTTTACACGATGCTTAACACGGCATTTGCGAACTACTTTACAATTACTCTGATTTCACTAATGCGTGTTCTCCCATTAGCTTATTAACAATGCTCCCCATAAATGACTCCTGTAAAGGCGCCAGGGCAAATGTTTAAGCTCCTGCTTGGGGCCTGACGCCCGATGGGCGTCACCCAGGACTGCTCTTCGGCACTCCCGGGGAGTGAGTTAGTAAGTCCTAAGTCCGTGGGGCTCCTGGCCTGGAGGTTCTAAATGTCTCACCCAAGCAAGCACGGTCTCACCTGCCACCCTCAAAAAAGCCAGTCTGGTCCAAATGTACAGATGACCTTTCCAGGCTGGGGTGAGAAGGTGGAGAGAAAATTCTAGAGTTCATCTCCCAAAGGGCACACCTGCTAGTACTTCTTCTGATGCGTGAACGAAGATGCTGCGCGCCAGGCACCCACTGGATGGTGCTTCACTAAGGGCACAGACTCACAGGTGGCCTTCTGGCCCTCACTGTCCTCCTTCGCTTCTTTTGGGGATGAGAGGGCGTTCCCTGAAAAACGCCTGCAGGTAGGTAGGACAGGCTCAGACGACCCAAAACCAGTGACTCCCCGACCCGCACTCTCAACCCCTGGGGTTCTGGCCGATCCCACGGGGGTCTCCGTGCAACTGGCCCCCGCGCTGCCATCGCCCCCGCAACCAAGCGCGGTGAGGAGCGACTTGCCAGATGATCCCTCGCCAGATGTCTCCCGCCCGCCCAACTCACCTGAGTGAAATACAAGTTCATGAGTGTGAGGGTGAAGAACTGGAGGCACACGGGGAAGCAGTAAAGCAGCCAGAAGACGAAGGGACTGAGCGCGTTGGCCGCCACGAAGTCCCTGAAGTAGAAGGAAAAGAGGACGGTCCGTAGGGAGGCCCAGAAGAGGCAGAGGAAGAGGAAGACGCTCTGGTAGCTGAGTCGCTTGTGGCCGTAGCGCAGCACCAGCCAGAGCTGCAAGTAGATGAACACGAAGAGCAGCGAGTAGAAGGCGGTGTAGACGCTGGTGAGGCCGAGCTTCACGTAGGGGGGCACGGCCGGGGTCAGCGTGGGCGGCAGCGAGTCGTTTCGGAGTGGGTCCCAGCGCGGAGCCGCCATCTGGCCGAGGGCGCTGCGGCGCGGCCGGGGGCTCGGGCCTCATCGGGACTGGCCGACCCCACGGGGGTCTCCGTGCATCGCTCCGCCCGGCCGGCTGCTGGAGGAAAGAAAACAAGCCGACTTCCTCCCGGCACCACATGATTTATGGGGCGGCCTTTGTCTGGGATTGGCGGCGACGCACCTCCGCCCCGCGCGCGCCCCCGCACGCTCTGCGCGCCCCCGTCCCCCGCGCGCGCCCCGCACTGTGCGCTCGCTCCAAGGCCAGCCCTGTGCTCCCACCACAGCGCCCCACATTGCGTGCCCCGCCCCACACTCGCCCCCACGTTCGGCTCTGGCGCCCACCAGCGCCTCAACCCCACTGCGCGTCTCCGCCCCGCGCGCTCCCAGGTGCCGCGCCCCCGCCCCCGCCCCCCCGCGCAATGCGCGTCTCCGCCCTGCGCGCCCACAGGTGCCGCGCCCGGACCCCGCACAATGCACGACTCCCCCAGCACTTCCCCAGGTGCTCCGCCCTGTGCCTTGCTTTTCTCCGCCCCGCGCCCCCAGCCAATGAAGACCCCCAAGACCGCCTGCCCGCTCATGTCCCTGTTGGGGTAGAGCTCCGCGCCTCGCACTTTATGATGGCTACTTGTTTGGCAGAAGTTAATTCTTTTACTTCAAAAACAACAAAGTTTACAAGTCTTTTTTCTTTTAAAAATAAAACGTTATGACTCCGTGCCTGCTCATGCTGGGGTGATGCTTATTTCTAAATCTAGAAATGCCAAAGACGGTTTTTGTTTTTGAGGTCAAGTTTGTTAACTGGGAAGGAAGGAACGGTCGGGTGGCGCCCGTTTGTTCCCGGAGACCCGTGCCGCGCGCCCCACGCAGTGCGCCCTAGCACACAGTGCGTGCGGTGGGGACTTTGCGCCTCTCACCTCTCAGTAGTGCAGCGGGTGCCCGGGAGCGCAGGGCGGCGGGGGCCGCAGCCGCAGGACTTCCGAGGGAAGTAGCACCGCTCTCTGGCCCTGCCTTTGCGATCCAACCCGCCCAGTACGGCTGTCCCTCCGCCTGACCAGCAAACCCCACATCTGCTGCGGCTGAGCAAGTGGCTGCTCAGAGGCAGTGAAGTGGACTTAAGTTTTTGTCTCAGGACGCCTCTCCAGCCTTATTCTGGGGGCGCGGGCGGTGTAGGGCGCTCTGCGCTAGGAGGGGATGCCCCGCTGCCTCTGGAAGCAGGTCTAGACCAGGAGTTCCCGTATACAGAAGAGAGGAACCCGATTCTTCAAAGCTCGGGTAATTTCTTGTGATTTAGTTTCTTCTCTTAAGTTACTACATGCCGACCTTAGAAATACTGCCAGTTCGGTTCCAGAATGCCACAATAAAGCGAATGCTAATCTTTTTGCTGGTGGAGGGTATTGCCTTCAGATCGTAAAAAAAAACACGAGACCCGTGAAGCCCAACAAAGGGGTATGGCTGTATTCAGCTTCCTACCTAACTGGGTGGTCTGTTTCCCAACAGGGGCCTCTCAGAGCCCGAATCCAGCCCTGCTTTTCTTCCCATTTATTTAGTGTTTACACACTCCCAAAGTGCTTCCGGTGCTTCATCAGGGGCAAGTGTACCTTGCGTGTCAAGTTCCCTTTCCTTTTCTCCATATCACTATTTAGAGAGAATTAATCTCCCCATCTCCTATTTTGACCACCTCAATTCATTCTGCACAGAGTGGCTGGAATGTTCTTTCTAAAGAATAAATCTGGCCATGCCATTCCTATGCTTACATTCCTTTCACCTTCCCCTTGTTCTGAGGATCAAGGCCAAACTCCTACCCCAGCTTGTCTGCTGAACTCTCTTAACAGGAGAGTTAACACCTCTTAACTCCCTGGGCCAAGAAAACTCTCTCCACCCTGTCCTCCAAAAACTCAACAAATCCTCCACTGTAAGGGAGTCCCTTCTTCCAAGAAGTCTTCTCAGACCACCCCTGCCACCATCCACTCAGGCTCAGGTGAGGTGCACCACCTGTGCACTTACAGGTGCCCCTACAGAGCATCTTTGGCATGTTGTCTCCCCACTGGTTTAGGCATTTCCTCAGGATAGAAACGATGTGTTGTTTAACAGTGTCTTCCTTGTGCTCACCAGGACATCAAAAAACACCCCAACTTTTATTTTATTATACTGAAAAGAATGTAGTTTGTCATTAGAAGCCCTGGCTGTGACAAATGTGCCCATAACTGGGACCTCCAAGCATTGTCTCTCTCTTTCCCGGAGTCAGTCGTGCGAGGTTCCACGCCCGTCCTTCACTGGGACACCATGGTTCAGCTGAGACTGTGGACAAGATGAAAAGTCTCCCTGAGGTCACAGCCCTGTAGGTTCATGAGGTTTATTTCTCACGCTGTAATTGGCGTGTTTCTCACTAACATTTAGGGTAACCGCTATTCCCGGTCCAAGATCCTCACAGTGTGATGTCCTAAGGAACGTCAAGGTGACTGGGATTTCTACAGATGGAATCCTGGCGTGGCACCAGGGCTGCCATAACTCTGAAGCAGGATGGAAAGTCATCCTTGCTAGACAGGACCAAGCAGCTTTTGGAGTTTTGTTCACTGGGAATGAGAAAAAAATCATTCTCCTTGAGGGGCTATGCTGATGTCACCACCTTGTTAAGTTTGTGATGACCTGTGGCCACTCTCCAAGACTGTGCATCTTCTACATCAACTGGACCATTGTGGGGGTGTTATAGGCATGTGTCGCTCCTGTGGCATTCAAGCTCCATCTAAGGATGGGCACCAGATTTGTCTGTCATTGACTTAGAGAACTTTTGGGTTGCTTGTGTCACATGGGCTGTTATGTAGACCACACAGGACTGCCCATTTGTTTTGGTCCTAGGGGCTCACGATCAATTCCTTTTTGCCGAAGATATCTGACAGGCAGGTGAGTCTGATCCCCAGACAAGCCCTGGACGTGGGCGTGGTTTCCATGACTTCCGCTGAGATGGTCTCCCCTCTCCTGGTGGTTGCGCCCGCTGGTGGGGATCCTTGAAAGCTGGGGTCCTGGGGTCTGTTTAACGCCAGCCACTCTCCACAGCACCGTATGTAAAATAGCCGTGACAGTGCTCGTGAGAGGTGGTGTCCCTTCCCTCACCAATGTATTTCTCAGTGCCTTGATGAAAGGGGTATCTTCTGGTCCCTCTTGGGGGCTGGGGTTAGGGGATTGGCGAGCGGGTCATGCACAATGTGTCCACACCGACGTTCCTAGTTCCTTGGATTCCTGCTCCTACATGATGTTAAAGAAATTCAGGCATCTTGACCTCTTTTGGTGTGGGTCACCAGGATTCATTCCACCGAGTGTTCCCAAGGCTTTTACCAAGATGAAGAGAAACATATTACCATTCCTTTGGAACAGAATCTCCTCCGTCAAGGTTTGGTTTCGCAACATGAAGGACATGTTAGTATCTACTGGGGTTTTGGTCTGAAGACAGAAGAGGGAGGCACAAAGGGACTGGCATTCCTCCTTGTAAAGTGACTTGTAAAGTGAGGTAAGAACACTATGGGTCTTGAAGCAAGTGGGGAGCAGTGTCTCTAACCAGGGAGCAGGGAAGCTGTGTGCTGTCTGTGTCCTCATTCTCCTAGGTCCCCACTCAGAGTCACCGATGCTCAGTTTCCAGTCAGTCCCCTAACAGTCGATGGGACGGGAGCAGGCTGTGAAGTGAGCAGATACTGTGATCAGGAACCCACAGACCTCCCTGTTGGTTTAGCTGTGGTTGCCGAAGTCCTCGAGCCAGGATGCAGGCCGCTGCCATTCACTTCTTACGCTTTCCAGTCACTCTCATCTATGACCCCTCCGCCCACAGTTGTGGATTCTTGGTGCCCCGTGCTGTTCTCTTGGTTTCCTGATGCCCTAACTTCACTATGCTGGTGACGTTCACTGCAAGTGGCCACAGGATCATTAGTGCCCTGAACTGTCTTAATACTACCTGAATTTTTATTGTCCTTAGACCCAACCAGACCACATAATCAATCTCAAATCCTCGCCACCCCTGGGGTCAGTTTCTGGATTTCTCAGGATTCTTGGTGGCAAACAACAGAAATAAACTTTGGTTAATTTTTTACCCAGTCTCTGCCTTTATCTTCACAGTGTTCTCTCCTTGTCTACATGACCTCATCTTCTTTTTTTTTAACTTTGGTGAATTTAAGCAGAAAAGGAATGTACTAAAATACATGTTACATAGCTCATAAAATCTTCAGGCTTCGGAAAGAGGAGTGACCAGAAATAATGCTGCAGAACTGGTCTGACAACACTAGCTCCATGCTGGCTGCGACGCACTGGTTTGCACCACTGACCACACAATGCTGGACACTGCCTTAGTTCAAAATGAATACAGTTGCGAAGAACAGAAAACCTGGCGATAATCGCTTAAAATAAATGCATTGGGTTTTTTTTTCACATATCTGGAAGTCGAGTTGCAATCATGGATTCAGCCATCTAAAAAAATCTGCCAGGGACCCTGGCTCTCCCCCTCTGCTCTATTCCCGTGAGCTTGGCTTTAATCTTCAGAGTGGTCCCCTCTAGGTCTCAAGATGGTTGCTTCAGCCCTAGATGCCACATTTGCACTCAAGGCAGAAGGTAGGAGAAGAGACAGAAGGGTTCCTATATCAGGAAGGCAAGAGTTTTCCAAGAAATCTCCAGACAGACCTCCACTTATATCCCCCCCTAGAAGTGCACCGTGCGCCACCTAGAGGTGGAGACAAAGGAGCATAGGAAGGCACAGACTTGACAGGCCCAGCTTCTGAAGCGGGGGCTGCAGGGTAGCTTGGCGAAGGGGCGTGGGACCTCCCTCTAGAATAGATGAGGTGCACTCCATGCACCTCTGAGTCAAGAGCTTCCAGTGCAGAGTCTGGGCAGCGCCATCTGGTTGGAGAGCCTAGGCCGTGTGCCCACATGCCAGCCAGCAGCAGTAGTGGCTGGGGACCTAGGGGCTGGCATCTTCAGATTCGACTTCCTAGAGAAGGAAACTCCCTCGTCTGCGGGCCAACACTATGACAAATATCTTCCCATATTGTTATAACCCTTTCCAGTCGAGTGCGTGCACGTACCTAAAAGTTTAGAATTAACTTTTTGGAAGACTGGTGTAACATTTGCATGAATTGCCTTTTTTTCTGTTATCTATCAGTTGTCCTCTGAAATTCCTTTATTTAAAAGGTGAGAAGAACCCTGGTTGGTGTAGCTCAGTGGATTGAGCGCAGGCCTGCGAACCACATGATCGCGGTTTGATTCCCAGTCAGGGCACATGCCTGGGTTGCAGGCCAGTTCCTGGCAGGGGACGCACGAGAGGCAACTGTACATTGATATTTCTCTCCTTCCCTTCCTCTTTAAAAATAAATAAATAAAATCTTAAAAAAAAAAAGGTGAGAAGAAGGTAGGCCAAAGACAAATTTGCGTTGGCCCTTAGTGGATCAAATCAAGTCCAGCTACCACCAGGTATGTCTCCCAGCTCTGAACCTCCTGTTCCCACTGAAACCAGAAGAGACACCGGCATTTGGGCTGCCTGTCACTACCAAACCCAATAAGCAGAGACAGTGATTGAATCTTTATGGGCGCTTTATTCAGGTAGCCAGTGATCTGAGAAGATGGCGGGTTCATATCCTAACAGATCATCTTGTCTTTTCTTTCCAGGCCAAGGTTTTTTATAGCAGGGAATAAACAAGGTATGGTGAGGGGTTTTGAAGTTCAGGGAGCATTAAGCAACAGAAGCTGCCACATTCCTGTCCTGTTAGCTGTTAGCTGTTCCCGGGGGAGGGTGTTTGTTTGTCTCTCCCTGGAACACAAAGGCCGGGATGCCTCCACTTATCCCCAGGCAGTGATCTCTAGCAGTGCCCCAGGAGGTCGGCTATTTTCCCAGAAGTCAGGATGGGCCTTATCTGTAGTTTTTGAAACAAAAGCTTTAACATGTACATTACTTACTAGGCTCATAACTTTTTACCTTAAACTAAAATTTTCCAACTCTTGAGTCCCCTTATCACTACTGCACACCCACACACGGAATCCTGGGACCCCCACCAAGCAACTGCCCCTGCCAGCTGCCTGACCACAGCAGGCCTGGCTCCTGGCCTTTGTGATGCCCACCCTCGATCTAGGCCAGGTGAGTGTATGTATCTGTACTCCACTTCTGGGTCTTCCCAAGGTGGTAAGTAGGTGTTCATTTCAGTAAACAAACCCTTGCTGGTGTTTTCCCAGGAAAGTGGCCTCTGTTGTGTTCAGTACGGCTGATTCCTGCCAGTGAGCCACATGACCCGGCACCATGTCCTGCTCAATCAGGCCCCAAGAAGGGCCACACGGATCGGGAGTGTCCATCACTAAGAGGGCATGCCTCCCGGACAGTGGAAATGAGACGTATTCATATCGACAGGTGGACATTGTGAGATGAAATGACTCGAGAGCTCCAGTAGCCACAGGGTTTTGCTTTTTTACGTATTTTAAATCCAGCTCCTGGAATCTGGGTGTCACGTGGCTTCAGCCTCCAGATCTCACTCCTAAAAAATTTGTTTTGCTCTAAGCGATGCTGTGCCACGTTTTGTCAGGCCTAGACGACAAAGTCATGTGATCTTTGTGTTTCCATGACCAACACGTGTCAGGTGTTTGATTTATTATTGAATGAGCCACTGACTTGCTGGCTACAGTTTTTGTTCTTAGTCATTCGGGACACGGTCAGCATTCCTTGTGGGTTTTGGTCTAAATCGAAAGCTTGAGCTGTAAATGCCAGGGCTTTTGAAGGTTTCAGCATGCCGGGCCCTCCAGGGAGAGTGGGGGCGAAGGTCCAAGCGGTGAGGGTTTTGCAGGCTAAGGTCATTCTGGTGTAAAATGTCCTATTTCAACAAATAATTCTGACTTTTTGTGAAATATGCACCTGTTTGTTTTTATCTCATGCTTGTAATTCCTAAATTTAAAGGGCAGGAAGCATACCAGATTTTTTTTAAAAACTTTATAGGATAATAAAATTCACCCATTTCAAGTGTGCCATTCAGTGATTTTGCAGTAGTTTTACCTAGTGGTGCATTTTTCCCCATAAATCTGGGTTAGAGTATTTCATGTCCTGCTGGCCCCACCCCAAGCCTGTCAGGTTTTACCCAAGCCAGGTGGCCCAGCGGAATTATTTATAACGAGTCCAGCCTAGAGCAGTTGTTGCCCACCCAGGAAGCAGACAGGTGGGTGGTGCTCAGAAGTGCTTTGTTAATGGTTCAATAATCTCATTAAAACTTGGGTATTAAGTGGATCTGGGGTAAAGGGAAACTTAGTATGGATGGGGGCCCACAAGGGTCAGGAGCTCCAAGGCTTATTCACCTGAAAACAGATGGACTCCCCTCTTGGCCCTGGGTGGCCACCGTAAGTGGTTCGCCCACGTTCTCTACCCTGTTCTTGGAAAGGCCTTGCAGCTGCCTGCTGCCGCCCACGTGCTTCTTCTAGGTTCCCGTTTTCATCTCCAGAAAAAACAGTACTTTGAGTCGCAGGACCTGGAGAGGGAGCCACTCCCACCAGGAACTCTGTCCTGGGACCCAGGTTCCCAGTTTACTGCCCAGCAGGGGGCTGGCTGTAGTGACTGTCCCAGGGCTCCCCCTGCACACCCTGCGCTGAGCGCTGGGGTGGTGGTGGCTGGGCCCAGGGGCCATAAAGGAAGGCCTNTTATTCACCTGAAAACAGATGGACTCCCCTCTTGGCCCTGGGTGGCCACCGTAAGTGGTTCGCCCACGTTCTCTACCCTGTTCTTGGAAAGGCCTTGCAGCTGCCTGCTGCCGCCCACGTGCTTCTTCTAGGTTCCCGTTTTCATCTCCAGAAAAAACAGTGCTTTGAGTCGCAGGACCTGGAGAGGGAGCCACTCCCACCAGGAACTCTGTCCTGGGACCCAGGTTCCCAGTTTACTGTCCAGCAGGGGGCTGGCTGTAGTGACTGTCCCAGGGCTCCCCCTGCACACCCTGCGCTGAGCGCTGGGGTGGTGGTGGCTGGGCCCAGGGGCCATAGAGGAAGGCCTGCTGACCGCCTCAGGCAACAGGCAAGGGCAAGGGCAGGCTGGGAGAAGTGCTTCTGAGAAAGCATTCTAGAGGCAGCACCACAGGCAGTGTTCACAGATCCTGAAGCTTCTTCAATGTTAGAGACCCTGTTTAAGAAAAGGAAAATAGCCCTGGCTGGTGTAGCTGTGGATTGAGCTCAGGCTGTGAACCAAAGGATCATGGTTCGGTTCCCAGTTAGGGCATATGCCTGGGTTGACCAGCTGGTCCCCAGTGGAGGCCATGTGAGAGGCAACCACACATTGATGTTTCTCTCCCTCTCTTGATGTTTCTCTCTCTCTCTTTCTCCTTCCCTTCCCCTCTCTCTAAAAATAAAACAAGAAATAAAATATTAAAAGAAAAATAAAACTGCACCTACAAAAGTAGGTACTAAAGTGAATGTTTATATAGAACAACCCCAATTACGAATTTGAGAAGCTGACCAGTGCTACCAACATCACAAAACTCAAAAGAATTGATAGGGGACTCAAGCCTTGAAAAATTTTAGCTTAAGGTAAAAAGTTGTAAGTCTAGCAAGTAATGTGTGTGTTAAAACTTTTGTTTCAGAAACTACAGATAAGGCTCAACCTGACTCCTGGGAAAACAGCCGACCTCCTGGGGCACTGGCTAGAGATCACCGCCTGGGGACAAGTGGAGGCATCCAGGCCTCTGTGTTCCAGGGAAAGCAGACTGACCACCCTCTGCGGGGAACAGCCAACTGCCCAGAACAGGAATGTTGCAGCTTCGCTCAGGTAATTCCCCCTGATTTCAAAGCCCTCACTGTACCTTGTTTATCCACCCAACCCCACCTTATGAAAGGTCTGGCCTAGAAAGAAAAGACAAGATGGTCTGTTAGGATATGAACCCTCCATCTTCTCAGATCACCGGCCATCTGAATAAAGTGTCCATAATAGATTCAATCGCTGTCATTCTTATTGGGTTTGGTAGTGACAGGCAGCCTGAATGCTAGTGTCTTTTCTGGTTACAGAATCACGCAGCATTGTTACTCACTGATGGTCTGAGGCATCATCTCTAAATTCCCCTCCCTACACTTTCCGACTGCGTAGTCTTCATGTAAGAAAGAATCTGCAGTATCATTTTCTGTAGAGAGAATAGAAAGCTTGTTTTTTTCTGCCTACACAATTGATCAGATACTGCTTTTATTATTGACATTCAGAGAGTTTCATCTTCACCACGTGTTCCTGTTAGTCCTGTAGGCTTTTAGGGTTGTTGTCAGTTGGGAAAACTTCAGTGAACTTTTCTGTCACTTCTGATCCCCAGTCTTCTGGGCACCTCAGGCTGCCTTGTGCACCCACCAGTCTTAGCCTGTGAATTAGGGACACTCATTACCCAGTTTGCTGTGCTGTCCCGGTCACGGAGGATGAAGTTTTTAGTTGTTCTTCTGGCTCAGGCCCAATCTGCTGAAAGGGAAAACACAGGCTGGCTTCAGAAAATACAAGCCAGTGGGTGGTGGGCCTGGGCACACCCAGAGCCTCGTTGGCATTTCCCTTCTGTGTGCACAGTGGCTGATTTGTGTTTAGAAAGGGAAGAATATGTTCACTGTCCACATGCCAGGGGGCAGCCTCCTGTGTCCCATGCTATGGAGACAGAGAAAAGGGAGCAGGAGAAGGAGGCAGGGAGGCTGACCATGGACCCTGGTGGCAGGGCAGCTGCAATGCTGGGACCACATATTCCAGCAGGTGCCCTGGGATCACACTGTCTGACCGACCCTTTTCAAATAGACAGAAAATCTATGCCTTCTTCTGGACCATCTAGAAGCAAATCTCAAAAAAGTACTTGCTAATCATGGTTTTGAAACATGAAAACAGCACTAGGGATAATAATTCCAGCAGGAATCATGTTTGATCCCGTGTGCTGGACTCAGAATAAGGAAACTAACCATGTTCATTTGCTGGGGACACCAGGACAGGATGCTGCACTGGAGAAATTTATCTCCTCCCAGTTCTGGAGGCTGAAGTCCCAGGTCCGCGTGCCAACACGGTGTGGTCCTGGTGAGAGACCTCGCCCTCGTCTGAGACGACCACCTTCTCACTGTGCCCCCACAGGATGGAGAGAGGGAGCGCTCTGGTATCTGTCCTTGAAGGGTCACTAATGCTATCCTAAGGGCCCCACCCTCACGTCCTCATCTAAACTCAGTTATCTCCCAAAGTCCCCAACTGTGCCACACTGGGAGATAGGGCTTCCACCTAAGGATTTGAGGACCCAGCTCAGCGTAGCACCAACTAAACTGAGGGAAGGAGGAAACCCAGGGAAGGAGCTCAGGTGAGTTGGGGAGAAGCAGTCACAGGTGTTGAGAAGGGGCCCAGTGGGAGGATGAATGCCATCTCCTCTGGCCATAAGAAGAGCAGCCCTGAGGCCAAAGTGGACACAGCTGCCAACGTGCACTGCCTCAGCATGGCTAGGTCATGGGACACTGTCACCTGTGCTTTGGCAAGCTTGACAACGAAACTTAAGGACGACCCCTTTCCCCACCCCCCGCCCGGGCTGGTGCATTAGGCGCAGCCTGAGGTCTCCTGCAACGAGCTGAGTGCAAGACGGAGCCGGGAGTATGTGGGGGCCCCAGAGGAGAAAGCAGGCCCCTGGCACACGGGCACTGAGCTGCTCAGGCAGGAGGTGAGAGGCTCTGGGCTCTGCCCAGGTGGACTCCCTTGCTGATTCTACCATAGCCTTGCAGATCACTATGGCTCTTCTTGTCCAGACTAGACAATCAGTCTCGTAGGGTGGTGGTGAAATGAAATAAGACATGCACTTGAATGCTGAGCCCTGTGTCTTAAAGAAGCCGCTCACTCAGGGTGGTGAATGGTGCTGCTGCAGACAACTCAGCCAAGGTGACAGGGGCCCTGAGCTGCCTTTACATCATGGTGAGGGCTGCGGGCTGGGCTGTCCACCTCCTCTTACCTCATTCCCTCTGTAACAGAAGTGACTCAGCTGCATGTGCCCCTGAGATGAGCAGCCCCTTAGGAGACATATGACTCCCCAGCTCCAGGGCTGAGGGTCACAGGACCGAGATGGAAAGGGAAGGAAGTAGAGAGTTGGGGAGGGCTCGAGGTACAAGTGGGAACTGGGAGTGTGAGCAGGAAAAGAAAGGTCTGGTAAAGAGGGAGACCAGGGGTCCGATTTCACAGGCTGTGTGGGTTGTCGGCAGGGACATCAAGCATATCAAGCAGGTTTGGGACCATCCTGAGGTGAGGACATAGGGAGGTGGGGGTGAGGAGGCCAGGGACTGATGTCAAACAGGCTCCAGGGAAACCAGGCAAACAAACCAAGTAACAATGGTTCTCAAGGTGTCAGACTAAGCCATTTCAAGTGCGGTATTCCATTCATTCCACCACTCTGCAGTAGTGCTGTCTCTGACTGCTGGGTGAGGAAAAGTTCATGGAAGCCAGGGGCCTTCCCTGGAGACACGCAGCTCTCTGAGGGCAGAGCAGGCCTGGGAAGCCTGCGTCTTGCGCTGAGCACTACACAGTGAGCACAGGGACCCACCACGCCCTGGGTGAGCACTGCTCCACCCCCCCACCCCCGGTCCCCTCTGGCCTGCCGGCTTTCAGTAGCAACCTGGCCTGACTCCGAGTCTGGGGCCAGAAGGCAGCTGGCTCTGTCTCGCCCCAGTCTGAGTGCCCCTTGAGCAATAACCATTGTGTAGAGATATTTACACTATGAGCTGTCATATGTCTGGGTTTGGCCAGGATCCCACTTGACTCAATGCTGGCCTGTGGCCACCACCTCTGAGAGCATCCCAGGGGCTGAGGGACAGGCCACCAGAGATAGGGTTCCCCAGCTAATTAAATGTGCCATGCACCAGGCCCTGTGGCAGGTTCCAACAATGCAAAGGTGGTACCACCCTGGCCTTGGCCTTGAAGAGCCCAAGGCACACAGACACACACCCATGGGACACAGAGAAGCAGGAGGAGGGGCCTCCACCCCTGGGAGCATCTGAATGGCATGGCAGAAAGGGAGGCCTGGCGGGTGTCAGCAGGCATGCCGTGAGGGCAGCTGCTCTGGTTGGTAGCCTGTCTGAAGGCCCAGAGGTGAGAGCCCCCTGGCTGCAGGGATGTCCCCGCACTAACGGGGCAGAGCAGGAGGGAGGCTGGAGCCCAGCCAGCAGCCACTGACTGGGAGCGGCTGAGTCGGCGTCTCATTCTTTAAGACGGTATCTGTTGTGACTCTGTGCAGCAAACCTAGTGAACCATTGCTAATGAACTTAAGCACAAAGGGGAACTTTGAGCCAAGGATCCAAAGGTCAGGGAGGGCAGAGGTGAGGCTGGCCTGAGAGGTGTCCAGCGAAGGTGGGACCTTGTGTCCTCACTTGGTCTTCCCTCTGTGTGTATCTGTGTCCCAGTCACCTCCTTGTGTAAGGTGGCCAGTCAGACTGGATTAGGGTCCACCCTCATGACCCTGGTCACCTCTTCAAAGATTTCTATCTCCATATACTCTCATTCTCTGAGATCCTATGGGTTAGGGCTTCTACATCTGAATTTCAGGGGACACAGTTCAGCCCAGGACATAGGATTAACAGGTCATTTGGGGTGAGTGGTGGCCCAGAGATGAGAGGGAATGTGACGATAATTTCCAGTGCTGGGGTGCCAGGCACTGTTCTAAGACTTCCTCATGAAGTCACCACTTTCATCCTTGTAACAACCAATGACTTGCTTACATCCATTTAAAAAAACAAAACAAACAGAACGGATGCAGTGGTTGGTTCTGGCCCGGAGCTGGAAGGGCTCGGGCAGACTGTGCCCACGGTGGGTCTGCAGTCAGCGTCTACCTGTCTTTGGGTCTTCCTGTGAAGTTCCAGTCCCTCTAGTCTGATACCCACCCATTAATCAAACTCAGCAGGTATGTGTTGAGGATTTGCCAGGCGCTGGACCCCGAGCCCGGGAGCTGGAGAGCTTGCAGGTATAAGACATGGTCCTTCAGGGCAGGTAGTTCCGTGTGTGTCTGGACTTGGGTCAGAAACTTCAGAACCAGGAGAAACCGCCAGCAGTGGCTTGCTGTGGGTGGGACTGGGCAGTCGAGGACAGAGTGTGAAGGAGGACTCTTCACGTACACCTTTTTGTGTATTTTGGTATTTTTTGAACCACATAGCTATTTATGTGGCCCACTCACAAAAATTAGGTTAAAAAGAAAAAAAGATAGACATGAGCCCATCCCTCAAAGGACCAATAATTAGTCACGTTGTATCAGACTTTAGCTTTAGCAACACAGCGAGTCTGTAATCAGAAAGGACACCGGAGTTCGGGCTGCCTGTCACTACCAAGTCCAATAAGCAATGACAGTGATTGAATCTTTTACGGGTGCTTTATTCAGAGGGCCTGCGATCCGAGGAGATGGCGGGTTCATACCCTAACAAACCATCTTCCCTTCTCTTTCCTGGCCAGATCTTCTATGAAGGGGTGGGGGAGGACAAACAAAATGCCGTGAGGGCTTTGAGCTTCAGAAGCTGCAACGTTCCTGTCCTGAGCAGTCAGCTGTTCCCAAGGCAGGGTGGTCATTTGCTCCCCTGGAAGACAAAAGGTCCAGATACCCCCACTTGTCCCCAGGAGGTCATCTCTAGCCAGTACCCCAGGAGGCTGGCTGTTTCCCAGGAGCCAGGATGGGCCTTATCTGTAGTTTCTGAAACAAAAGCTTCAAGGTACACATTACTTGCTAGACTTGTGACTTTTTACCTTAAACTAAAATTTGCCAAGTCTTTTTTTTTTTGAAGATTTATTTATTTATCTTTTAGAGGGAAAGGAGAGAGGGAGAGAAACATCAATGTATGGTTGCCTTCTGTGCGTCCCCTGCTGGTACTTAGCCTGCAAGGAACCGGCCTGCAACCCAGGCATGTGCCCTGACTGGGAATCGAACCGCGATCCTCTGGTTCGCAGGCCCAAGCTCAATCCACTGAGCTACGCCAGCCAGGGCTAAAAATTGGCCAAGTCTTGAGTCCCCTGTCAATCAGAGATTCTCAGATGGTACTGTGTGATAAAAGACAGATTCACAAAACAACTGCCCCCAAGTTTATCAACATGTGCATCTCACATACACATGGGAAAGAATAACTCAAACAGGTGGCTTAGGACCCGGTTTATACATGTTTAAAAAGAACAATACGTTTATAGAGGAAGGGAATAAAAAAAACAGAAAGAAAGAGGTGTCCTGGGAGGGGTAGCAGCAGACGGAGAGAGGGACATTTCAGCTGTGGTCTCAGGGGCTGCAAGAGGCTCTGAAACACGAGGTGACTGAAGCTGAGGACACAGCGTCACTCCAGGAGCCCCAGCCTGTGGTCTGCGGACCTGTGGCAGTAGGTGGGTTTCCTGCTGGCCCGTCACCCAGCTCACAGGTAGTAATGTGCCCGGCTTGGCCAGGTAATTTGGGATGAAGAACAAAGGAGGAGATGTGCTCCTTGACCTGAAGAAACGTACACCCGCCCTCCCCCACTTGAAGAGGGAAAAGTAACCGTGAAGCAGTCGTGGCGTGTTTGAGGCTGATGGCCCTGGTGTGGGTTGCTCAGCAGCTGGTGGGATGCAGCGGCCCAGCGGGCAGGAAATGGGGTGTGCGATCCGGGTGGGCAGAGGGGCAGAACCGGTCCCATCGGGGCTTGGACTCGGCCATGGGGTGACTCCTCTCTGACTCCCAGTTTCCTAACTTGGGAATTGTCGTGTTTTCCATGCCTTTCATGGCTGTGGGTGTTAAAGGAATTAAAGTCTAAAACTACAGCCTTGGTGAGTGACACCCCTGTGCCCGCAGCCAACTAGTAGTGGAGCCGACTGGCTGGGGCTGGGGTTGGGGTTGGGGAGCCAAGGCTCTGCCTCACCTCCTCATTTGCACCCAGTGGGGAGCAGGATGCTGGAGACAGCCGTCCACACCTGCGCCCCCTAATTAAGACTTCTACCTAAATGATAGGTGGGTTTTGAGGAAACCACGGACAGCTGCTAAGAAACCAGCCTGGGGCTGAGAGGAAATCGCCCCCCTGCCCACCTCCTTCCACCCACCCTCTCTTTCCTCGGTCCCCTGGGCAGGGGCAGAGTTCATTCTGGTCCCTCGGACTCTGAGCAAGATCACTCTCACACGTCCTAATCAAGGACTCCCTTTACTTCAGCTCCTCTCGTGTGAGGATTGGTCGAGCCGAGAGCACAGCCACAGTCCTCTCCTCAGCAGAAGCACCTGGAGTAATGCAGAAACCCTGGAGACAGGTGGTGGTTGGGGAGGGAGGGGGGCCCTAAGTCCCAGAGCCCAGGGCAGCCAGCTGTGACTTCCATGTCTTGGTAAACACGGACCAATTTAACCTTAAACGTGGTGAAGGTCTCCCTGGCTGGTGTGGCTCAGTGGATTGAGTGCCAGTCTGTGAACCAAAGGTTTGCTGGTTTGATTCCCAGTGAGGGCACATGTCTGGGTGGCGGTCCAGGTCCCCAGTAGTGGGCATGAGAGAGACAACCACACCACACACTGACGTTTCTTGCCTTGTCTTCCTTCCTTAACCTCTCTCTAAAAATAAACAAAATCTTTTAAAAAAACCTTTTAAAACAAAATGGTGAATGATCTTTAAAGGCAAATGTTTCCTGTTTCTAAATTTTCAAGTTGGAAGAGATCTAAACAGCCCTTCCTATTGTACTCGCAGAAAAAGGCTGCCTTGCCACAGGCCAGCCTAGGAAAGCAGTGCTGAGGAGGTGTCCTGATGTAGCGAGGCCTCTCCTCATCCATGCCTCCCTGCCGCCTCCGAGCCCCAGGGTAAGGCAACCTGTCAAAGGCCCGACAGAGCGGCAGCCCACTACCAGTGCCGCCTGCTCTGTCTCTCTGGAGCCGGCTTTCCTGCTCTGGCTTCTAGCGTGCCTGGCCCAGCTGTACTCACTCACGTGCCATCTAAAGAGACTGGCTGGGGACTTCCGGCCAAGATGGAGGCGTAGGTGGAAACACTGTGACCCCTCCCACAACTAAATTTTAAGACAGCGAAGTTTTAGAAAAAAAAACGCAGCCAAAACAGTGAAAATTGAACTGTACAGAAGTCCAACAACAATGAACCACTCAGCCAGACCCGAAAGAGGGGCAGAGTCAGCGGCAGAGCGGGGTCAGGCTGGAAAAACCATTCAGTCCCACCAACCCAGGAGCAGAGGCAGAGGCGGTTGGTTGATCCCAGGTGTGGGGTGGCGACGGGAGGACCCAGTGAGGGTGCAGGGCAGCAGGCTGACTGCGGTCACACATTCGAGTGCAGATAAACCAAGCGAAGGAGCGAACTATGAGACAGACCCTGCAGGCTAGGGTCCCAGCAACAGAATTAGAGCCTGAAAGCACCAACTGGAAAGACTTTCTTCAGGTCGAGAGGCTGGGAGAGGCTCCCAGGCTCACAGAGAGTTCATTGGAGAGACCCACAGGGTCCTGGAGGGTACACGAGCCCACACACCCAGGAACCAGCACCAGAGGGGCCCAATTTGCTTGTGGGAAGCCACAGAGGGGACAAAAATCTGAGAGAGCGCGGAGCAGAGCAAAGCACCATTTTTTCCCTCTCTGACCCTGCCCCCACATACAGCGTCACAACCCAGCGACTTGGTTGCCCAGCCCTGACGAACACCTAAGGCTCTGCCCCTCAAACATAACAGATGTGAACAGACCAAACATTATGACTCAAGAACAGCTCAAAGCCCCAGAGCCTATAATTCTAAGTGACCAAGAAATAGCCAGTCTTTCAGACGCACAGTTCAAAACACTGGTGATCAGGATGCTCACAGAATTGGTTGATTTTGGCCACAAATTAGAGGAACATATGGAGGCTAAACTGATTGAAATGAAGGGAAATGCACAGGAAACCAATAGGGATGGAAAGGAAACTGGGACTCAAATCAAGGGAGTGGACCAGAAGGAAGAGAGAAACAACCAAACAGAAAAGAAGGAAGAAACAAGAATTCAAAAAAATGAGGAGAGGCTTAGGAACTTCCAGGACATCTTTAAATGTTCCAACATCTGAATTATAGGGGTACCAGAAGGGAAAGAGGAACAGCCGCGAGTGGAAAACTTATTTGAACAAATAATAAAGGAGAACTCCCCCAGTCTGGCAAAGGAAATAGACTTCCAGGAAATCCAGGAAGCTCAGAGAGTCCCAAAGAAGCTGGACCCAAGAAGGAACACACCAAGGCACATCATAATTACATTAGCCAAGATTAAAATGAAGGAGAGAATTCTAGAAACGGCAAGGGATAAGGGGACAGTCACCTACAAAGGAGTACCCATCAGACTGTCAGCAGATTTCTCAAAAGAGACCTTACAGGCAAGAAGGGGCTGGAAAGAAGTATTCCAAGTCATGAAATCCAAAGACCTACAGCCAAGATTGCTTTATCCAGCAAAGCTTTCATTTAGAATGGAAGGACAGATAAAGTGCTTCTCAGATAAGGTCAAGTTCAAGGAGTTCATCATCACCAAGCCCTTATTATATGAAATGCTAAAGGGACTTATATAAGAAAAAGAAGATGAAAAATATGAACAATGAAAGGACAGCAAACTCACAGTTATTAACAACCACACCTAAAACAAAAGCAAACTAAGAGGACAGCTAGATCAGGAGTGGAACCATAGAAATGGAGATCACATGGAGGGTTAGCAACAGGGAAGTGGGAGGAGGAGAAGGTACAGAGAATAAGTAGCATAGACAGTGGGTAGAAAATAGACAGGGGGGAGGGCAGGAATACTATGGGAAATACAGAATCTAAAGAACTTGTGACACATTGACATGTAGGAAAGGGGGGAATGGTGGGGGAGGGGTGTGCAGGGTAGAGTGGAGTGAAGGGGGGGAATGGGACAACTGTAATGGCATAATCAATAAAATATATTTAAAAAAAATAAAGAGACCAGCTGGGTCTGTCTGCTGAGGCTGGAAGGCCTTCGATTTTTCAAGATGTTGTCAATAAGAAACATCCACCAAGTGACTTGGGAAAACATCCACTTGACAGATGGAAACACTGAGCCCCAGAGGACAAAAGCCTTTCTACAAAATAACTGTATGACAAACTCTTACTTTAGCCTATACAAATAGGAAAAAAAGTTCTGATTCTAGGAATGATGGCGTTGAGGAATTATGATTCATCCTTGAAAATTTCTAGGAAAATTAGTGGGTAGAAGTCAGAGGCAAACATGAGAAGAATATAATTAAAGAGGCCGGTGATTGGACTAAAAATGCTTGTTTATCTCGTGAGCCTTTCAAAGAGCAAAGTCAAAGAAACCAAGAAGCAGTCAGCTGAATGTTAAAAAGAGAAGAAAAGAAAGAAACTAGTCAAAGAAAATCTACCATAATAGACTAAGTACATACATCAAAAAGTCAGAAATATAATTAAAGAGGAGACTCTTACTACAGAGCATATAGGTTTACACTAATCATCAAAAGCAAATGCATTTGGAAAGAGAGAAAGATAATGACAAATTTGGAGAAAGAAGTCCAACTGGCCCGAGAGTTACTATCCTCCTGCCTTCACTCCCTTCCACCCTGTACACCCTTCCCCCACCACTCCCCCGTCTGCAATCATCCAAATTCAAAATTCAGTAAGAAATAGCTAACTCCCAGAGGATCGAGGTTCGATTCCCAGTCAGGGCACATGCCTGGGTTGCAGGCCAGTTCCCGGCAGGGGACGACACATTGATATGTTTCTCTCCCTCTCTCCTTCCCTTCCCCTCTAAAGATAAATAAATAAATAATCTTAAAAAAAAAAAGAAATAGCTAACTCACATTTTTTTGCTTCTTAATTTCCGAATCTTCTTAATTTTTATTAAAATTAAAATATTTTATTTTATATTTTAAAATAAATATATTTATTTTTAATATATCTAAAGAGAGGAAGAGAGAGCTATCCATTGGTTGCCTCCCATATGCACTTGTACCGGGAATTGTTTGCACCTGGACCAGGGATCAAACCCACAACCCAGCTATGTCCCCTGACTGGGAATAGAATCTGCAATCTTTTGGTTTTGAGATGATACTCCAACCAACTGAGCCACATTGGCCAGGCCTTATTTCTTTATTTTTAACTAAAACAATACATAGGTAATTTTGTAGAAAAAGTAAAATGCACGTCTGAGAAGAAAGGTCAATTAAAATCACTCATCTTACCATACAGAGAAAGTTACTGTGAATACATTAATGTATGTCCTTCCAGACTCATATATAAATACAGATAATTTTGATATTACCCATTTTCAGTCAACCAAATATTTCAAGGATATTTCTTTTGTCAGTTTTGTTTCCATGTCAATGCCGTGGACTGTAGTTTATTTTATTTTTTTAAATGCTTTTTTATTTATCTTTAGAGAGGAAGGGAAGGAGAGAAGGAGAGAAATATCAATGTATGGTTGCCTCTTGTGAGTCCCCTGTTGGGAACTGGCCTGCAACCCAGGCATGTGCCCTGACTGGGAATCCAACCGTGATCATGTGGTTCGCAGGCCTGTGCTCAATCCACTGAGCTACACCAGCCAGGGCACCGTGGACTGTAGTTTAAATGAAGGCATAGAGTGTGGCATTTGCTGCAGTGCAAATGTGAGTGTGTCCAGAATGGAAGACGTGAAGAAAGCTGAGAGGGAAAAAAAAACTGTGTGATGCTTCTGTTTTTACACAGAAGCTTTCTAACCTACAAAGATGTCCTTACAGCTCTATGATTGCCCAGATAGCACAGTGTCTAGCATACAGGAAACATCAGTAAACATGGTTGAATAAATGAAGAAATAAGTGAATATGCATGTTTTATGTATTCCTCATAACACTGGGGTGAGACAGGCACCATTTTACAGCTTGCACTGGTCACCTATGAAAAATCCATTATAGGTTAGGCTTTTTGCATAAATGCATCCCCTTTGAGCTACAAAACTTCTCTGCAACTAAGCAGAATTTAATTGCTTTAAAGAGCGATGGAGACCGAGGGAGACCGGGACAGTGGGTGGGGAGCTTAACCTTGAATCCAAACCCACGACACCTCCCGTTGCTTCCCAGCTAGAAGCCCCTGCTCCCTGTTACTTAAGCAATCTGGGTTACAATGAGACAGAGCCACCCCAGTGCTGGTTTAACACTGGGCCCTGGGGGCCGGAGCCCTGGTTTACAGTGTTTGCTGCTTTCCCTGGTGTAGACCCTCCTCCCACTGTGGCTGATTTGAGGCTGATGACATGATGTCACTGAACTCAGGGGCAGAAGGATGTGACCACCATCAGCCCCCAGCAGCCAGCTGACTCTAACAACTGAGGGTAATAAACTTTTTTCCCTCCTAGCTATTCATTCCTGGAGCTTAGGGACTGTACATCTTTTTGGTTTCACAATGCCACACACAGAGGCAGCAATAAATGGATGTTTTAGGCATAAACACCTAGCCTGGCTTTGCTGTTTTGGTTTCTCACTCTCTTTAGCTTCCACTCCTGGACTTGGGGGACTACATGGGACAATACTGTCACTTTGGTGTTGTCATTTTCTTCATCTACATTTGTGCCCTGGCTGTGGCCTGGGGCACAGAGGGAGGCATGATGAGGGAGAGGCCTGGGTAGTCATGGTCTCACACTTCCCAGTCTCTTAAGACCAAGAGTCTTCCTAGGATCCGAGCACCTCACTGTTCCCAGAAACACCTGGGCTGTTGCTCTGATGGGGTCAAAGGGCTGTGGACATGGCAGATGGGGTGGGGGCGGGGTGAGGCTGATCAGGCCTCTTGATGAGTTTCTTCCAAACAGAACAGGCATACAATCCATATACAATTTGGAAATCAGGAAGTTGCTGGTTCTACCAAGCAAGGCTACGACTCTTGGGGCTCTTTTTCCCTAAACATCTCAGTGGGAATTTTCTGCTGTGGATCTTAGCTAGAGTTAGGGTCTGCTGATAAAAAAATTCCTTTTCTTGAGGGTGAAAAGTGCTAGGACACAGTGCAGAACCGGGAAGGAGGGTGGAGAAAAGACACTTTGGCGCCATCTGCCGAAAGCTTCTGTTTTTACATGCCATGTATGATTTTAATGCCATTGACAAAACAAGTTTTGTATTCTGTTTTCTGATACATGGTAGATTTTGAACATCTCCTATAAGAAGAAATATGGAAGACATAAATTTAATAAAAACGTTACTTAATATAACTTCCCCCCCTAAAAAACATTGATCAAATCTGATATCAGATTGAATTTTTAAGTCTGTTTACTTCCCCCTCCGACCTACCCTCCCTTCAGATACTGATACGCGGTGAGTCAACCTAAGAGGAAAGAAGAGACAGCGAGAAAAGCCGAGGCCAGAATGGTGACTGGCGTGAAAAACTGAAAAACTCTGGTCTCGCTGGCCAAAGCCTGGGTGACTGCTGCCTGCCCTCCCCCCAGGCTGCTCGGGCAGGTGTTCCGTGGAAGGAAACCCCTGCAGGGATGTCCTCAGGAACCCCTGGACCTGATGGCTGGCGCCAGGGTGTGGAGTGCAGCAGTTTGTCATGGGGCTGTGGCTGAAACCCAGGTTCAGCTGCCTAAACAAACCCGAGCTCCAGAGGCGCGTGCTGGTGCCAAAGGAAAGAGGTTTACTCAGGTGCCCTTTGACCTGGGAGAACAGTGGACTCCCCTTCCCCTTCCTGCTCAAGCCTGCGGTTTTTACAAGGACAGGGAGGGGACAGCTTTTTGCTTCTCACTATCTTGCTAGATTTTGGTGCGCTCAGGTCCTTTCCATTCGTCTTCTAGCTTTTGGTGGCTCAGCATAAGAACCTCCCCCTGTGCCATCTCGGCCAAGAAGGGAGAGTCCTCAGCACTCCCCCACTGTCTAGGGCAGCAGGGCCAGGGCCCAAAGCCACAGTGACCCCCATGCGCTCCCCACGGGCTAGTCGTTAGGTCAGCAGGTGAGACGGGTGTGAGTAACTACAGTACAGGTTGTTTTCCCCACACCAGTAAACTCTCCAACACTGGCGGGTGCACTACGATCCCACTCAGTTCCGACACTGCCTGGAGGGCACGGCAGAGGCCACAGGCTAAGTAAGGGCTCACCCCTACGAGACTGCTCCCCGTCTTCACAACGAAAGGCCCCAGTCCTCACCTGTGCCTCCGACCCCCTACAAATCAGAGGTTCCAGTGACCCCTCCTCAGTCATTTGCTAGAATGGCTCACAGAACTCAGGAAACAGTTCACCTACTAGATTACGTTTTATTATAAGAGGAGTATTTATGACAAAGGGAAGGGACAATGACATCATTAGAACAGATTTCTGTAGGGGCAATAGGCAAACACAGTGATGCTGGGTGTAAAGAATGTCTTTAACTTCCAGTCCAGGAGTCGTTTAATAAACCGTTGTTTGGAATACGAAGGTGCTTTAAGCTTAGTTCAAAGGTTATTTTGTCCGGTTTTAAATCCAAAGGTTTGAGCAGAAAGATGTTCAAGACAGTCCCTCTGGGGTGGGGGCTCCAACTCCACGTTCAAGTGGCTCCTTCCCATTATTTCCCACACGTCCTGTGAGAAACAAGGCGAGTGCAGGGAAGGCAGCCGGGAGACAGAGAGAAGCGTGCAGAGGCAAGCTATGGTTAGGGCGTGGGGTCGCGGGTGGTGATGGAGAGGTCAAGCTTTAGAATGAAACATCCTAGTTTTCATCCAGCGATCTCTTAGCCTCCTGACCTCGAGCAAGCGCTCTGTGCCTCCGTGTCCTCGTTTATAAGAAGGTACGGATAAGAGTGTCTACTTACATTGTATGACTGGGTAACACGTTAGGGATTTTACAATGTCTGACACCTAGGATGTGCTCAATCAACATGAGCTCTAATTACTGCTCCTGATTAGCGTGGCGGGAGGTGGGGCGGGAGAAGCTGGAGGAGAGGACAGTTTCTAGAGGAAGCCAGCAGGGGGAGGCTGAAGAGTGCAGCCAGAGAGCACACTGGGGAGAGGGGAGAACCGAGGGCACCCATACACTGGTGTTAGAGGGAGGGATTGTCGAGAGGGAGGGAGACTATCCAGCAGCGGTGCTGCGGGGGGAGGGGGCTGTCCCCCAGAACCCTCTGTGCCCTGCTTTCTGCCCCCAAGAAACTCAGGAAGGCGCCCAGAGCTACAAAACCTCCCTCCAATGGGCTGCAATTATGCTTTAGGTGTCTTTTTCATTTTTGTCTCTGCCTTATCACTCACAATTTCTCTGTCCATCTCTCCCTTTGCTTCTAGGGTAGCCGCCCAGGGGCTCAGCCCTGGGGTAGAGTGGGTCTGATGAACATAAAACCTGGGGGGCTGGGCCAGCCAGGCGACCTGTCCACACGCCTTCTAGGGCGGCAGCACATCCTCCAGGCACAGACAACGCATCCTTTGCACGTGCACATGGCCCTGCACAGCTCCCCACCCCAGTGGGAAGTGGAGAAACGAGTTAAACACTGGCCAGGAAGGAAGGCAGAAGGTGTGTTAGAGGTCTGTTAGAATGCATAACGCAGCCGCTTTTGAACCTCTGGCTTTGCAAAAGGTACATACACTTCATAGTAACTTGGAAGCACGTCTAGTTATGGTACAACAATGCCACACACGGCTATGGGAGGAAAGAAGTTTTATTTGCGTGATTCTACTTATTAAACATCACCACGTATTCAGAGGGTGAGTGGGAACTAATAGATGGGGATCCTTCACACCTGCTCACACCCTCAGCAGCTTAGCGTGGAACTGGGCCTCTCCTGCCCATTGTGGGTCAAAGTCTCTGCCACCTGCACCACATGCTGCTGAGAGCTCCCTCTCAGAGGAGACCACACTGTCCCTGAATGAAGTCTGGGTGTGCGTGCTCTGCTGCTGACTCTTGTCCCCCACTCTGCTGACAGTGCAGGTGCACAGGCTCGGTATAGTCTGGACAGTTATTTTTGGTCCTGTGTAAGGAAATCCTGGTGCACCAATGAAATACAATTAGCTTAGTCAACATATAGGTGCATAGTGAAGTGATAAGGGTGATGGTTCAAGATTTAACCTGTCCCTAATACTGAATGGACCAACTAGTGTTTCAAGCACTTGACCTGCAACGACTGGCCCTCACAACCAGACAAGGTAGATGTCGTTACTAGCCAATTTAATGAATGAGGAAACCAAGACAGAAGTTAAGTAGCGCGCCCAGACTGCACAGCAGGTAATTGGTAGAATCAGGATTCGAACCCAGGCCTCAGTGTCCACCTCTCAGACTATATAGTTGCTGTATCTCTGTATAATCTCATGTGTCTCGATTAGCTTTGCACAGCTTTTTTAAGAGTGGAGATCTCTTTTACCCTGTCCCTATCCCCGTTAGCTCTGTAGCTCCTACCCTTGCTAATTCACACGAATTTTCCCTTTTTGGCCCTCTGTTCACTAGGGCCTCACAGCTGCTGGGTTCCTTCTTTCAAAAGGCCCTACTCCTGGCAGACAACCTCTCACTGCATGTGGACTGTCCCCTCCATGTCCATCAGTGTGAGGAGGGCTGTGCCTGAGTGACAGAGACGGAGGGGCTACCATCTATGGGTGGGAGGGATATTGTTGCTAAGGCCCCTCTCCTCCAAGTTGCCAGGTGGGAAAGGGCAGATTTCTCCTCTGTAGATAAAAAGACAAGAAGACTCTCATATATTGTGGGGGAGCCAAATTGATTCAATATTGTTGGAGTGGAATTTTGCGCGATGCAACAAAATTTTACATGCCCCTTTCCTTAGCAACCCAATTCTCTAAACCTGTGTTATAGACCTGCTGGCATTAAAAAAAAAAAAAGACACTGCAAAAAGTGTGAAGAGGACGCACATAGCAGCTTGGTCTATAAAAGCAAAAACCAAAAGGAACGTCAGTGCACGTCAGCGAGGCCTCGCTCAGTGGCTGGAGGGACCTCTGTTCCCTGGGATGCCGTCCACTGACGTCGTACTGACGTCGTACACCAGACCCGTGCGTGCTGGTCTAGTGCACCCACCCCCTCTATTGCTGAATGAGAACGCTGTGCAAAAGAAGTACGTACACAATGTACCAGTGAAGACAAATGTGGGGGTAGACACGGAGTTGTTTGCCACTATTCCTTCCTCATTTCATTTAGGAATAGATCTGGTGCCCCCCCCCACCGCCCTCACTGCCTTGGGGGTGGGGCAAAGACCCAGGGGCAGTGTGGCCCCATCCTGCACTTAAGCAGCAGGCAAAGCCTCTCTTTAGCAAAATTGGATAGAAGGTCTACAATCTGGCCATCAGGATGTGAGCAAAATTGGTCACAGCCTTCCACCGGAAGCTAGCTGTCATCCACTTCCTCTGTCCCCTCCCTGCCAGGGGACCCCAGAGATAAACCTGTTGTAGATAAACCTGCTAGGGGTCGGAACTTCACGGAACCCAAGCAACTGCTCACCTGGTCTCACTCCTCTAATGGCTTCTGGAAAGAGAGAGAAACTCCTGTCTTGTCTGAACTACTGCAGTTTGGGGTCTCTGTTACAGCTGTTAGTCCTATGCCTATGCAAAGCAGTGTTTATAATATTCCCACTACTACTAATAATTAGCATACGTCTAGTGCTTATTATGTGCCAAGCACTGTTCCAGGCACTTGGCATGTAACAACCCTGTGAGGTGAGTAAGTGTGGACATTGAGAACCAAGGCACCTACTAGAAAGGGCTCCTAATCACTAACTGAGCTCAAATTTTAAAACAGAGCCTAGCGGCCATTTCTGCAGAGGCCTCTCACACAAACCACACTTCAAGGAGAAAGGGGGCTGCACCTGCCTCTGCACTGAACTGCCTGCATGCACCGTGTTTGTGCCACCTGAGGGGGTTCCTGGAATCCTATTTCAACCAATAGAACTGACCTTTCCCATCTGATTGGGGCTATGCAGCTATATCCCCTTTGGCATCTTTACCGACCTAACAAAACAGCTCCATTCTGACCAATCAGAAAAATGCCTGTTGAACCAATAAAACTTTGAGGATCCGGAGTCTTCATTTGCATGACAGACCAATCAGGGACCAGGGGTAGGGATTTGTGTCTATATAAGCCAGCGCCCCTCTCCCTCTGGAATGCATTTTGCCTTCCAGTAACAGAGTGAAGACTGTTTCTCAGGCTGAGCTGAAATAGCGAAGATGTTTTGCTGTTTCAGGCAAGCTCAGGCCCCAACAGACCAAGGAGGAGTAGAGCATAGCAGGACTGTTTAGCCTGAAAGGGGCCTGGCCCCAGGATTGCCTGGCAGCTGTGCTGTATCAGGACTGAGCTGTTTGCACAGAATAAAGTTTCCTTCTTCGCCACACCCCAAGTGGGGCTTCCTGCTGGCACACCAACAACCTTCCCTTCATAGTAGCATTATTGTCCCCACTTTACAGATGACAGAACTGAGACATTAGGAGAGCAAGTTAACTTGCCCAGGGCCCTCTGAGAAGCGAGGTGGCAGAGCAGGAGCTGCACCCAGGCCCTCTGGCTCCAGACCCTGTTCCGGAGAGGGGACCCAAATTATCCCTGGAATGTGGGATTCAGGGAAGTGGGAGGGCAAGTTTCCTCTTTGTTTGTATACATTTCTGGATGTTTGCATTTTTATAACAGTTATGCATTATTTTTACTACATAAAAAGGGGAGGTTTTCTTAAAGACGTCTAAATATTTTAGTGAAAAGTAAACACAATGGAGAGTGATAACATTAATTTAAAATGCAACTACAAAACAAAAAAAAAATATGCTTTTCCGGCCCGATTGCTCATTCCGCCTCAGAGAGGCAGGAAGGGGACCCGTGGTGAGCCCTGATATTGTAACAAGACACGTTAAGGGGTGGATTTGATGCGGAGGTGAGCACAAGGACCGAAAATGCCCCCAGAGGGGCCAGCTGCTGCTGTTAGGCAAACAGCGCTCTGAGTCAGCCAGGCCTCCCCGAGCGAGAGTCACGCAGCGCCACTCTCCACATCTGTAAACATTTAGTGCTCGGGTTCCTGGGGGGAGAGAAGCATTGCACTTTTGTAAACTTCCCTGCGCTCTGCGACAGCCCCAAGGGGCATGTATTCTGTCCACGCTGTTGCGCCATGTTTGGGATGAAATGAGTGGATGGGTGATTGTTTTAAATCTTCTAACTGGAACAGAGGATGTTAGGTCCATGCAGTTTAAGTGGACTCAAGGCTTCCTTCCATCCAAGTACTTATCTGAAGAGCCTCTGGCCTCTCAGTCTACCAGCAGCTGGATGTGCTCTTGTGCCTGGCGGAGTTTCTGAAAGCCGAAGAGGCAGCCTGGCCACGTGGGGAAGTCGGCGTTATTGTAAAAGCAAAGACAGAAATTCACTCCTGGTGCGAGTTGACCTTTCATAGCTCTGTAAGGGAAAGGACCCAGGCTAAAGAGCTGGTGTTTCCTCTCGCTAATTGGGTGTCCCTGGGCAAGGCGTGTACTTTGAGTCTGTTTCCTCATCCATAAAATAAGGACAAATATGCTGCAGATTAAATGAGATTTTAGATGTGCTTTGTAAACGAAAGCATTCTCACCCGAGATGAGCTCAGCAGGGTGTGGGGAAGAGATGAGTTCTGTCGGGGAATCAGGACAGTTTCGCAGGAGGTGGATTTGACTGGGTCTGCAGACCTGCTAAGAGGTGCGAGCTGTTTCTCCAGTGTTGGTGGCGATTTTGTTCAAGTCCTGCATTTCAACGCCCCTCCCCCTCATTCCCAACAGTGACATGTCTGGGGACAAAAAATGTTCACAGCCTTGACCCATCAATCCCACTTGGGGGAAGGAGATTTCAGGAACTATTTCCCAGAGAAAAAGAGGAAATTCACTACAGATTTTCTTAAATAATAGCCCCCCAAAAACCCAAAAAACAAATGGCCTAAAAGCTAAAAGTAGGAAAACGGTCAAGTAATTCTAATATAATGAATGCAATGTCTGCAAAATAGTAATTATGAAAGTGGTGTCACAATGTGGAAATCATTGCATCATCATGCGACCTGGAAAAAAGCAAGTACAGAAAAATGTGTGTATACTGTAGCAGCCTGTAGGAACATTTGCATACCAGCACTGATTAGAACGCAAAAAAGAAAAATACCTGCACTTGGGTAATGTCTTTTGTTGCTTTAGAATTTTGAACAAGTCTTGAGCACCATTATGATGGTGGGAAGCCAGTGATGTTTGGAGTCAGGACCGTGCTGTAGCCCCAGCTCCACCAAGAGCAGCTACTGAGCCCTGGCTGGCATGGTTCAGTGGATTGAGTGTCAGCCTGCAAACCAAAGGGTTGCTGGTTTGATTCCTAGTCATGGCACATGCCTGGGTTGTGGGCCAGGTCCCCAGTAGGGGGTACCACACATTGATGTCCCTCTTTTTCTCCCTCCCTTCCTCTCTCTCTAAAAATAAATACATATAATATTTAAAAAAAGAGCTAGTGTTTAACCCTCTCAGGGCCAAGGTCCTTACCAGTGAAGCAGCCGCGGTCATACATACTTCCTGGGTCTCTGTAAGGGTTAGATGACATCACATACATGACCACATAGTGAGTGATCCAGTCCCCAAACTGCACGGTTTTCCTGGCCAGTGAAGGCTGAAGCCGGGGAGCCGGAGGAGGCAGGCAGTGCAGGCCTCACACCTGAGGAGAGAGGAGCGAGGCAGGAGGATGGGTGGGAAGAACCTCAGGTGCAGTGTGACCCGTGTCCAGGCAGATGGGACGCCCTGGCACAGTCACTTGGCAGCGGAGTGCACATCCGCAGGAACAGGCCTGCACTGCCCCTACTGGCGGGGCTTGGGTGGTGGGTGCGGGACCAGTGGCCGGGGTTCAGGCAGCCGCGTTCCCTGTACCGAGCCTGGGCGCGTGTTCGTGGCCACCACGTTTCTCTTCCTGTCCCTCCTGTTGATCCCGCCTCTGTAACTACTGGTGTCTTCTCCACTGTCCCTGACACCCCCATTCCCATGCCATTTCTTCACGAGTCTCCCCCCGCCCCGCCCCGCCCCGCCCCGCCACGTACTGACAGAGGGATTTTGCAGAGCACGCCCCCGCTGACGTCACCACTGAAACACCTCTAGTAGTGGCTCCTGGTGCCTGGAAAAGGGAGAGCAACGAGAGGCAGAGGGAGGAAAGGACACGAGGTGAAACACGGAATGGGCTGAGCGGAAACAGGACAAAGCTTCGCAGGGGCCAGATGGCCAGGGCAGCCTGGGCCCAGGTGGCTGCTTGGAGCCGTGTCAGGCGGTGGGGGGAGGACCTGCAATCAGCGACCCAGCCAGTGACCCAGACCAGGGACTGTGCAGCTGGGCGTCTGGGCCAGAACTGCGTGCCTGGGCACCTTGTGCGTTCCTTCACTGCTCAGTGCAACTGGGTGTGGTTTTCTGTGTTCATCTGGTGTGTTTTTTTAAAAAAGATTTTATTTATTTACTTTTAGAGAGAAGGGAAAAGAGGGAGAAAAACATCGGTTTTCAAGACAAACATCGATAGGTTGCTTCCCGCAAGCCCTCAGCCGGGGACCTGGCCTGCAACCCAGGCATGTTTCCTGACCAGGAATTGAACTGGTGACCTTTTGATTTTCGGGGATGACGCACGACCTACTGAATGAACCCTGCCAGTCAGGGCACATCTGGTGATTTTTGAAGATAAAATTTTGCATGAGCAAATGCAAAAACACATTATTTCCTAATATCATTCGTGTTGGAACAGATTTGCATTTTGAAGCCAGTGTTACAGCAGAACTGACTGTCCTGAAATCCAGTGAGAAAACAGCCAGATTTTGCTGTGTTTGTCCCTTTCCGGTGGTCACGTCTCCGTGAATCTCCCACTGGAATCGCCTCGCTCCTTGGCTCCCTTCGTCTGCACTTTTCCCTTCAGTGTTCTCTGTGACAGCCGAGAACTTGGAGGAGGCAGCCGTTGAACTTGGTCACGACAGCACGTACCCTGGTCCTTGGGCTGGTTCCCTTTGGGTTTGATATTGCCTACTGAACAGTTTCCAGGTGTTTGCTAAATGTCAAAAGCCCTTCCTGTGGCAGACAAGGCCAAGGGCCCACTCCTCACTCACCCATTTCCGTTTTGTAACCGAGGGAGCTCCTTCTGGCGGAGGGACCCACATCTGTGGCCCAGGGCTCACACTTGGCCGTGCAGACCTCCGCCTGCTGCGCTGCTTCTCCCTGAGCACACCTGGCTGCTTGCTCCCTCACGGCCTTCTCTGATCTGAATAGTGATGTGACCGCACGCCCGCCCACCCGCGGCACTCTCCTGAGCTATTTTTATTCATAGCATTTTCCTCCCCACCACCTGACACGATGTAAATTGTTTACTTGTTCCTTTATCGCCCATCTTCCCACAAGGTGATCTTGTTCTCAGGTGCGCTCCTGTGCCCAGAACAGGGTTGGGTACACAGGAGGGGCTCAAGAAACATTAATGAAGAATGATCAGTATAGATTATTAATGGCGATTAAGTTAATACAAGGAAATCCATTGTCGAAGTAAGAAAATTGAGAACAGGAGCTGAGAAACCATGAATGTAAACTTTGTAGATTAATCTCTCAATAGTTTTCTGTGATATTGTCTTTGGATGAACATTGTTTTGGAACATGACAGTTATAAAAATAGTCTCACAGATAATTATGCAGGTAAGAAATATAAAAGAATATTGATATTAAATAAAAATTTGATTAATATTAATAAAAACGTTATTAAATAAAAATTCCAAATTCGTGGTTGGAAACGAAACTGTATGCAGATGCTTGTCAAAACCTGAAAATACAAAAGATAATAAAGTATTAAGAATGAGAGCGATAATTCTGGTGCTTTACTGAAACATAACTAAATTCTTTTGCTTTCTGAGACAAACCCAGTGGAGCCCTGGCCTGTGTGGCTCAGTTGGTTGGAGCACTGTCACGTACCCCCAAAAGGTTGGGGGTTAGATTCCCGGTCAGGGCATGTGCCTGGGTTTCGGGTTCCATCGCCTGTTTGGGCACATCCGGGAGGCAACCAACTGATCTTTCTCTCTCTCTCAAATCAATAAACAGTTTTAAAACTCCAGTGGTGAAATCTGGGAAACACCAGATTTCAACTGATTGGAGTCAACACCACAGATAAGGGACAGAATGACACATGCCTCACGACATGATACAGTGAGAACAGCAACCTCCATTCTGAGGTGCTGCCGCCAGACCGCGCAACCTTAATCTAAGGAGACTCTTAGACAAACCCAACTTGAAGGCTCATTCTACAAAACTACTAACCTGTTCTTCTAACAAGACCCACCCCCTCCCCCCAAAAACGAAAGACAGAAAGAAAAAAGCTGAGGACCTACTCCCGAATAAAGAAGACTAAAAGGATGAGACAACTTGGATTAGATCCTGGACCATAAAGTATTTATTACAAATGGCGTAATTGGAGCAACCGGTAAACTTGACCGTGGATGTGTTGGCGGCGAGAACAGCACTGGCGAGAACAGCACTGGTGTTAGACTGGTGGGGTTGGGCTGGACCTCAGGGCAGGGTCCGCAGCACATGAGTTCTGGCTGGGAGAGAACTCAGGGCCAAGACTCAAAGCAAAAGAGAATGTTTAGAAAGTCACACACACACAAGTCACAGAGGTCGGGAAGTGAGCTGTAGAATAAGTGGGCTCAGGAAGCAAGTTACAGGCAAAAGAAGGGCCCCTGGAGCTTAGGAGGGAGGAGGGTAAAGGTACGGTGCCTGGGCGGATGAGTTGGGGGAGGGGGCTGCTGGTGTGCTCCTGGGAGGGAGGGCGCACTGAGTCTTCGGCCCTAAGGCTTTTAAGGGTAGAGATTTTAGGGGAGGTCCCAGAGGAGGATCTAATAGAATATTCATCAGCTTTCCAGGTGTGTCCTTTTAGGGTCATGGTCTCTACCAATAGGTCAGTGCCAGGGCAGGGGGCCCTCAGTCAATGCAGCTGGTCCTGAGGGCAGCCATGATGTTGCTGGTCTGATTTTGCTGCTTTTCTGGAGCTGAAACACAGCTGAGGCCTAGGTGTAATCCCCAGGGGTTGATGCTTCAGGGCGTGGTCGTGAGGTCATGTAGGGGCCCACAGGGGAGTCGCATGGGGCCACTCTTGGGCCTGTTGTTCCTCCTCCAAAAGGGTCTACCGAATGACTAGCAACACGTCAGGGGAGGAAAGGGTACCCCGGGGGTGGGCGAGGTCCTTGTTTTCCCAGTTTTGCCCCTTGCTAGACTTCCAGGCCTTTCCATCCTAGTGACCTGGCCCAGGGTCCTTGCTCTGATCCTGTCTAACTGCGGAGCACAGACAAATAACACCATTATTTAGATAATGGCGTTACAGGTGGGCACAGGTAACCAGGCTCTTGGTGATCACCGACCAAGAACTGACCCAAACACAGAGTTTACAGCAGAAAGAGAGAGAGCAGATTTATTAAGCAACAGTAGACTCCACAGGACACAGGAGCAGCCCAACTTCGAGCAGAGACTGACCTCAGGGGCTGGAGGGGTTCCATTCTTATGGGGCGGATGTTTCCTGGCTAGTCCTGGCAGAGTTTTACTATGCGTGTACAAGTAGTTGTATCACTTTGAAGCTACTGCACATGTGGTCTCCCATGATTTTCCTTGACTGTCCACTGAGGAAGGGGGTCCCAAAATGTTAATTTGTGTAGCATCTTCTGCACAGGTGCATTCTTGATTCACTGTGATTCAGTGCTTTTCCAGAAAGCGGAACAGGGTCTCTGTCCTGTATCCACGACCTTTATCTTGGCCCTGGGGCACCTCCGGAGTTTCCTCCTTCCTGTCTCCTGCCTCAGTGGGACTGTGTGAGTTTAACATGTCCGAACCATGATCGTGGTACTTGTTCTTAGGAAACTTGTGCTCGAGAGTTTAGGCACAAAGGTCCATGACATCTGTAATTTGCTCCCAATGTTTATACAAATAACAATATACAGAGAGACACTGAAAGAGAGAAAGCAAATGCAGGAACATCTTAATAACTGGTGTTTAGGGGGTATTTTTTAATATTAAGGATTTATTTATTTTTTTTAGAGACTGGGGAGGGAGGAAGAAAGAGGAGAGAAAGATCGATGTGAGAAACAGTGATTGGTTGCCTCTCATATGCACCCTTGGGGACCAAACCCACAACCCAGACAGCATGTTTCCTAACTGGGAATTGAACCTGTGACCTCTCACTTTGTGGGATGACTCCCAGCCAACTCAGCCACACCAGTCAAAGCTGGATGCATTCTTTATTAAATTTTCTCAGGGTCTGAAATTTTGCAAAATAGCCCCAGCTCTTGTGGTTCAATGGATTGAGTGCCAGCCTGCAAACCAAAGGGTCACCAGTTCGATTCCCAGTCAAAGCACATACCTGGGTTATGCGCCAGGTCCCCAGTAGGGGGTGCAGGAGAGGCAACCGTACACTGATGTGTCTTTTTTTTCTCCTTCCCTTCCTCTCTCTCTAAAAATAAATAAGTAAAATCTTTAAAAAAAGAAATTTTGTAAAATAAAGAACTTAAAAAAATGACCACCATCAACAAAAAACCCCTGAACAACCCAATTCAATATGGACAAAGGACAGACTTAAAATAGACACGTCTCCGAAGAAGGTACACAAGTGGCCAATAAGCACAGGAAAAGATGCTAATCGTCACTAATCATTAGGGAAATGCAAATCAAAACCACAAGGAGATATCATCTCATATCCATTAGATGGCTGCTATTGAAAAAAAACAACAACAACAGAAAATAACAGGTGTTGGTGAGGTTGGGGAGAAATTGAAATGCTTGTGGACTGCTGGTGGGAATATAAAATGGTGCAGCCTCTGTGGAAATCAGCACTCTATTTCAAAAATTAAAGAACAAATTTACCGTATGCTGCAGCAATTCCATTTCTGGGTATATACCCAAAAGGATTGAGAACGGAGACTCCAGCAGATACTTGCACACCTATGTTCATAGCAGCATTATCCACAGGAGATAAAATGTGGGGGCAACCCAGTGTCTGTTGAGGGATAAACAAACTGGGTAAACAAGCTGTGGAATTCACATGCGATGTTATTCCGCTTAAAAAGGAAGGACATTCTGACACAAGTTAGAACAAGGACGAACCTTGAAGTCATTACACTCAGTGAAATAAGCCTATTGCCCATACACACAAAAGACAAATACTATACAATAATTCCACACATGTGAGGTCCCTAGAGCAGTCAGATTCATAGAGACAGAAAGCAGAAGGGCAGGTTCCAGGGGCTGGGGGAGTGGAAGTTAATGTTTAATGGGGACAGAGTTTCAGTTTTGCAAGATAAAAAGAGTTCTGGAGATGGTGGTGGGGATGGTTGCACAACTATGTAGATGGACTTAATATCACTGAACTGTATGCTTAAAAATAGTTAAGATGATACATATTGTGTACTTTAACCACAATTTTGAAAAGTTAAAAATTGACAAAAGGAAGTAAAAAAGCATTTGGCAATAATTGTCAAGTATCACAATAATAACGGATTCTGGCAAGAATCATTAATGGAGTTAAAATTAGTGGGTAAATTTAACTTTCTACAACATACTCCTTAATTGCGAAATAAAACACAGTAGATTTACTGTTGTGGACCGCTCTGCCTGGTTCTAGGAATTCTATCTCTAACCCTTGTGGCTAAGGGCGAGGAACAACCTCTGGAATGTGAGCCACAGGAGACAAAGCTTGTCTCTGACAGCAAACGCTGCCTCAGTTTCCTCTCCCTGCCCCCAAAGCTTGGTCGGAAGTCAATGACCGGTAAGACCCCACACAGCGGGGGGCAACCTAAGTCAGACTCAATCACTTGGGAAGCCTTCGTGGAAGGACTTGGGGGGGAGGCTGCAACAAAGAGGGAGCAATGGACTCTCACCCCCCAGCTTTGTCAAAGCCAGTCCCCATGTTCTCTGGGAGAAGCATTTCCTGGCTCTAATCCCCTTAAGCCTGAAAACCTGTTGGGGAGGGGTGCAGCTCCTTGCCTTGCTAGACCATGTACTGGGGAAAAATCTGGCATCACAAAGACTTCCTGATAAACCTGTGAAATCTGCTCTGCTAAGAGTGCTTTCATTCATATGTTAAGGATTCGAGTAGGAAACCCTAAAACTCTGTTCCTGACAGACTCTGACTCATAGTAAGCCCTCAGATTTCTTTGAGATGTTATCTACTATTTGATCCTTGCCGCCCTGTATTCCTGTGTATTACAACCTAATAAAAGGCCCTGGAGGAGGGGCCTCGAGGCCTGTTTTCTCCTCGGAGAAACTGGCCGCTGCTGGCCTTTTTCCCGAGAAACTGGCCACTTCTCCTCCCTAAGCAGGTTGCATCATGTCTCAGTCATATCTACTCTCATCCATGGCACACAGGAGCATTTTAGAGGATAGTCGTCGCCCCCACAATTTATCATAGCGGAGACATCTAGGAGATGGCGTTGAAACGCCCGCCCCAGCACTGGGACCAGCTGACGCCTTGTCTCCTGACAGGAGGCACTGGGACACCATACCACATCCGCAGTCCTCCCGCCAAAACTGAAGCAAAGGATCTGATCTAATTATAAAGAAAACTCTAGAAAAACCAAAAATGAGAGACAGCCTACAAAGTAACTGACCTCTACTATTAAAATATGTCAAGGTCATGAAAGGTAAAGAATGACTGAGGAACTCCTTCGGAGAAAGATGGTTAGAAGGTGTGACAACTGAAGGCAACTCTCAGTCTGGGATGTACCTTGTTAAAGGACGTCATTTTGACACATGGAGAACTCTGAATAAGATCCATAAAGCAGATTGTAGATAATAGATGATAAATATTATGTATCTACAAATGAGCAGTGTCAATTTCCTTATTTTAGTCATTTTACTGTGGCTATGTAAGCAAATGCTCCAGTTTTTAGGAAATATATAGGAAAGTATTCAGAATTAAAGGGGCACTGCGTTCACAACTCGCCCTCAAATAGTCTAGTCAAGATAAAATTGTGTGTGTGTGGAGAGAGAGAGAGAAAGAAGCAAACATAGTAAAATGTTGATGCTTGAGGAAATTTGGGTGAAGGGTATTGAGAATTTTCGTATTATTCCTGCAACTTTTATGTAAGTCTAAAAATTACAAAAATCTAGGCAAAATATTAAAAGAACAACAAAAGGCAAGCAGAACCCAGGCGGTTTGTGATGCAAGTCCGATGATAAGGCAGCAGAAGGTTCCGAGGAAAACAGGATGTAGAGACAGGAGGATTAAACCTTATCCCGTCGATGGAATAAACACTCGAACCTGTAGAGAGTTTTTGGTGAGTTTATTTGAGCCAAACTGACAACAATTCCTGGGAAGCAAAATCTCAACGGATTAAGAAATGCTCCGGAGAATGGCAGTTCATCACCTTATTTTACACATTACAATCAAAAGAGGAGAAATTACTGGGTTACAGGAAATCCATTCCTATCCCTTAGCCACAAGGGGTCGAGATACAATTCCTAGAACCAGGCAGAGCGGTCTACAACAGTAAATCTACTGTGTTTTCTTTTGCAATTAAGGAGTATGTTGTAGAAAGTTAAATTTACCCACTAATTTTAACTCCATCAATGATTCTTGCCAGAATCCGTTATTATTGTGATACTTGACAATTATTGCCAAATGCTTTTTTACCTCCTTTTGACAGAGGTGGGAGATAGCAAAGGAGGAGAGGGGGGACCTCTGGGATAGAATAAAAGGTAAAACAATAAACATATATTTCTTTTACACAGGTAGGTACAGTGTCATTAAAGTCCATAGTTAATATGCTGAAAATGACCAGGAGGGGATTGGCAGTCTCGGCTCTGGAGAGGTGATTGTGTCCAAGGGCTCTGGAAAAAGGGAAGCTACCCCGACATCGCAAAGCTGTGTTATCCTAGATGCAAAATGACAACAGACAGGCTTAATGTAGGTGGAGACTGACCTTTGTCAGAGAAAATCTCTCTCCAGGGTATGACCACCCGCCGTGAACTGCTTTTAGTTAAGTTTTCACTTCAGACCATGCTTTGTGGTCACTTTAGTTCTCTGAGTTTGTAAAACCGCCCCACAGGCCTCCCCTAACACGTGGCCCTGTTTCTTTCACAACCTTGAAAACTGGCATCTTCTACACCAAACATACAGGTAGATGTAGTCGTATTTCCCCAAAGTACCTTGCACCCAAACCTCCTTTAAAAATACAGTAACTTAAATATCAGAATCCTGCCTGATTCTCATCTTTGTTATTTAGTTTGTTATTCTCATCTGAGGTAATGATTGACCGTAAACTGTTGAACTAAATCAGTGACCATCTCATTCATGAGTTACAGGGATTACTTAGGGATTAAAACACCAACACAATTAACTCCACCGGAGTTAATTCCTCCCATAGGAATCTTCCACGTCTCCGAGGGTCAGCAGCTAAAACTTGCAGGACAGTGAGTTGTCTCCTTCAATGACCCTTACTTAACTGCCTGGACTTTCGTTACTTTGGCTTCTCATAGGTTTAGCCTGCTTCCTAAATGTTACCTTCCCGCCTCACTTGCAGTCAGCGAGAGTACGGGTCTCTAAAGTGTAGGGTTTAATTTACACAAAACGATCCTGGAATATTGTTATAATTGTGGGTGCTTATGCTATGACTGTATCTAATGATTTTTAAAAGTACAATCAAGTTCTTAAATGGTTAATTTTCATTAATGTACAGGCAGCATCGGGATAGGTCCCATGAACTTTGGAAAAGAAATAAAACAGCCCTGGCTGGTGTAGCTCAGTGGACTGAGCGCAGGCCTTCGAACCAAAGGATCACAGTTTGATTCCCAGTCGGAGCACATGCCTGGGTTGTAGGCCAGTTCCCAGCAGGGGACACACGAGAGGAAGCCACAGATTGATGTTTCTCTCCCTCTCTCCTTCCCTTCCCCTCTAAAAAATAAATAAACAAAATCTTTTAAAAAAAGAAAGAAAATCAAGGCTTCACTCTAAAACCAAAACATGCAAAAAAAAAGAAGAAATAGAACACATAATCCTTGCACACAGCTGTGAAAAACACATTAAACCACTAGAGAAAGATATCTAATTATTATGCAGACTTAAGAAAGTTAATTATTCTATGATGAAGGTTTTGATTGCACACCAAATGTATCTGAAACTATGAATCCCGAAGGAGTGCCTGGCACCCAGCCACATTGTCCTCGTAGAAGGCACAGCATGGATGTCACGTCCCCCCAAACACCAGGCAGTGCGCAGTGAGTGCGGGGCTATATACAGGAAATGACGTGTAGTTTACAGTATTTACTAGACGTACTTCAGGGAGATGCTGCTGCTGACATATGGGAACAGGAGCGTATATAAAGGGGGCACAGACCTTACACGTAAACGATGGAGAAATCATATCGTATGGATGACAATTGGGGGAGAAACTTCTGGAGAAAGACAGGAGGGTGCAGCAGCAGAAAGGATGTCAGCGTTGGCTTCTCGTACCCTGGGATTCAAATCCTGGCTCTTCCACTAACTGCCGGGAACTGGGTGTGTTTCCAGCTCTCACAAACCTCATCTGCCCCCATCTGCAATGATGATACTAGCTTGTGCAATTGTTGATAGTTTTAACTATGTCAGAATGCAGTTAGAACATAGTGAACGCCCATCATGTGCCTGTCATGTCTGTCCTCCTCAAGGGGTTGTGCGCTGCTCTGGAAAGGAATGCATCTCAGTGGTCTCGATATTTCAGATTCCCAGTACAGGGTCTGACTCATGGTGGATTCTTAGCAAATGTTGAAATAATAAGAATCACGAAAACTGCCAGGGGTGTCCAACACGCAGTCTGCAGGCCGCACGCAGCCCACGATGGCTGTGAATTTGGCTCAACACAAACTTGTACATTCACTTAAAATATTACTAGAATTTTTTTGATTACGTGTCACAGTGTATGTAATGTGTGATCCAAGACAACTCTTCTTCCCGTGTGGCCCAGAGATGCCAAAAGTTTGGACACCCCATACACTTAGATTGTAGTGATGGCTCGATATTAAGGGTGTGCTTCCTGTGCCGGAACAGTTCGTGGATTGTCTTATTTGATCCTCCTAACAGTCCTGATTGTAGGCATGAACTTCCCATGCCAGTGGGGAGGACACCAAGTCTCAGAAACCTCCAGGGTTTCCAGGGCTAGTAAATGGCGGAGCCCGGCTTCAGCCAGGCCAGACTCCAGGCGCAGCTCTGAACCAGCAAAGTGGAGAACTGCGCTTGCTCCTATATTTGCTGAGGAACATCCCATGGACCAATAGGAGTTTCAGAAGCTGTCTGAGTATGAAAGAGGGCAAGAATTCATGAGAGAGGTGAGGGCATTGTGGCACCAGTGACAGCTTCAGAGCAGGCACTGCAGTGAGACAGAGGGGATGGGGGTTGAAGGGGGAGCACCTGAGGTGCATGCTGGGTTATAGGGTCCGGGCTGTGGGCAGGTGAGCACCGAGGAGAAAGTAGGGGCTCCGTTTGGACTTCCTGGCTGTTAGAAGGAATGGTGCTGGGGCCCAGAAGCCTGGAGATGGATGGCATGGGGTAGAGTCAGAAAGTGCTGCTAGGAGGGAGCTCAGTGCTGCAATTCCAGGAGGGAGTTGAAGGAAAAGCCATTGGGTTTGGCAAGATTGCAGGCAGCCTTAATCACTCTTCAGCAAGAGGAGAAAATATAGCAATAGAGACGCCACTTAATTAGATGCCAATGCCAATTCAAGGTCAACAGGTATCCCCAATCTGGGACGCGGCGAGGAAGACTTCACTCAGTGCTAATAGCTCAATTATGATACAGCACAGCTGTGGAAAAGCTCAACTGTTGGAAGCTCAACTGAGGAACAGCAGGGCTAAGGTGCTGCTCCCGCTTGCCAACGTCGTCCGGGTGTCGGCTCCAGCTGGGGAAAACCATGCACCAGAGCGAAAGGAAAGTGAGCTCTCTGGAGCAGCGGAACCCCTGAGAACCGACTTATATCGAAGGAAGTTCCAGCCCCTGGTCCCTGATTGGTCCATCATCATGCAAATGACACTCCAAATCCTCATCCTTTGGTAGACGCAGAAAACAAAAGCAAAGCACTATTCTGATTGGTTGGAATGGAGCTGCTCTGATTTGTCAGCGAAGATGCTGAGGATGTATAGGTAGCTGCGCTGTTCCAGTTGGATGGGCAAAGTCTCACGTTTATTGGTTGAAATGTGAGTTCAGGAACTGCTCTATAAAGGCCGGCCCAGAGAGCGGGAACGCAGTGCAGGGAGGCTGTTCTGCGCGGGCTGATCCGTGAGGCTGGCTGGTGCAAAGAGTCCCTATTTAGCCATGGCAGCTAGGCTGCGTATACATTTCAGGCCGTTGGCCACCAGCCGTCCTTCTCAACAGGTACATTCATTCTTAGGGTCAAAACCTGACTAATGAATTTTAAAGCATGTCATGAGTAGGTCAGAGACTTTATGTTCAGAGAGTGTATTTCATTTGCTTGTTCTTCGTGTTTTCTACTGGTTTGGGACTCACACTTCCTAAATAGTATTTGAAATTTGCTGTTCATTAGGAGAATTATTAAAGTGGGTCCCAGGTGTTCAGTTACAGCCGGGGACAGAAACAGATGGCCGTCGTTCTCTCCACGTCGACACAACGTGGAATACATCCACCCCCGTCCCAGGTCCTGCCCCCAGCCTTCAAAAGGCAGCTCTGATTCCTACTTGAACCCTGCGTCCAGTTCTAGCTTTTCTCCCGACCCCTGCAAGCAAAACTCATAATCTCACCTCACTCCTTGCATTGTAATGCCACTCGGATTCATTTCTTCTCAGTGTCCATCTTCTCCTTCCTCACCCTTTCAGTTTCCTTGCAGTGTCCTCCAGCGTCCTCCCATCCCGCCTGGGAACCCAGCGCCAGATTAACAACCAACCAGTCCTGAGGATGCCACGGAGGCCACTTACCGCCTCCGATTGTCAAGAACTCCGGGTAGACCCCCTGAGGGTCAGAGCGAATTTAAACCCCTAGGTTTGATCCTAAAGGCTTCCCTGGGAATAGTCCTTCCCCGAACTCTCCACCCGGCATGGTCCTCGACTCCACCCACAGCTCAGCCCTCAGCTTTCCAGGGTCCTTCTCCAGCCTCTTACTTAGGCCTGGCCAGGTTCCCACATCCCACACGAAGCTCTCCTCGGCCAGTTATCCCAGCCCGGTTGTCCTTTAGCACGTGGGGACCCCACCCCACCTAACACCGCATTATGTTACACACTGGTGACTCTGTCTCAGAGGGTGGGACCCCATTTTTGGCGTAACTTCCACTTCGGGGGCCCAGGCCCCCCCCCCTCCTCTACGACGCTGAGAGAACGGAGGGATAGTGAAGGAACGTGGTGCCGGCCCCGGTCCTCCGTGAGAGACCCCGCACCTACGCCCCTTCGCGTCAGCTTCGGACCGCGTGGGTCTGACCTCCCGACGCCGCCAGGCCGCCTCGGGGCGGGCACGTAGCCCACCCTTCAGGGACGCAACTGCGCGCGGGGCGCTTCCCCGCCGCCTCCTCCCCACGACGCGGCTCGGACTCCGGACACCGTGCTGAGCTCGGCGGTCTGTCCCCACCTCCCGTTCCCGCAGGGTCATCCGGTGGGAGCCGGGCTGGTTTCGGAATTCGAGGCCACCGGCGCCCACCACCCTGAGGACCAGCGCTGGGGGCGCGGTGTCGCCCTCCCTCCCGCGCGGATATTGGGCGCGCCCTGCGCTCGGGCGGGCCTTCCCCTCGGCCCCTCTTCTCCTCCCCCATCGCCGGGGAGGGGCTGCCAAGGGGCGTCCGGTTACATCTCCGCCTTCCAGCCTCCCGCGCCGAGCCGCTCGGGTTAGCGGGACCGCAGTCGGGGACCATGTGGGCCGCGGTCTGCTGGCGCCGGGCTTCGTGCGTGTGGGCGCTGCTGCCGCTCCTGCAGCTGCTGCTGGCGGGGCCCGGGGGCTGCCTGCGCCGCCAGGAGCTCTTCCCCTTCGGGCCGGCACACGGGGACCTGGAGCTGGAGCCCGGGGACGACCGCGTCTCCCCGGCCCTGGAACTGAGCACGGCGCTGCGGTTCTTCGACAAATCCGACATCCGCTCGGTCTACGTGAGTGCGCTCCGGGCGGAGAGGGGGCAGCCAGCAGGGGAACGGGGGTGCCGACCGGGGAAGGGAGGAAGGAGGCCGGGGGCCGGGGCCCCGGCGGAGCCGGACGGACGTGGGCGTCGGGGGCGGGGACCGACCGGCTGGCCGCTGAACGCGGGGCGCGCGCTGGCTCAGCGAGGCAGTGCGCTCCTGACCCTTAGCCCCCGACGTCCCCATCGCCCGGCCGCTGTCGCCGAGGAGCTCTCAGGGCTGGTGAGCTCGTCCCGTCTGCGCGGTCCCGTGTGCACCCTACTCCCTCCGGGACCCCAGACCTATGGCCCCGGCCCCGAGTGTTCTCCCGGCGGCCGTGCGGGACATCGCGGCCGGGAAGTCGGTCTCGCCATTATCCCGAAGCTTTGGGGACAGGACCCCGGCCCGGTGGGACTAGGCGCGCGCGGAAGCTCCGGGGAGGCGTTGGCCCGAGCTGGGGCTCGGTGGCAGGAAGAGACCGCCCAACGAGGCTCTCGGCGCCGGGAAAGGAGCGGACAGGCCCCTACGGTGGTGTGCGCCAACTCCAACTGTGCCCCGCAAGGATTCTGCTCTCTGGCTGAGCTGGTTCTGTCCCAGTTCGGGGCTGGGGAAGCAGACCTCCCCGGTGATCCAGTTTCCTGTAGCCGAGCACGGTCACCTTGGAGGCCCCGGCTGAGGAGCCGGGCCAGGTGACCTCTGGCTCTCTGGAGCCCGCGCAGAACTCGCCAGGGGGCTCCGTGTTGCAGGTCAAGGCCTTCGGTGGCGCTGCCGCCCGCTGCCGCGCCCCCTGTGGATTTCATGTAAAACTGTGTGCATCCAGGAGGGGGACCACACAGCCGCAGCTGGAGTCGGTCCTGCCCGGCCCGGGACTGGCTCTGCGCCGGCGGACTGCGCCTTCCGCCACACCCACGTGGACCTGGTCGCTTTGCCTAAACAGAACCAGACCTGAAAACCTCCTGCGCGGGGATGGTCGCCAGCGGGTTGACTGCCCTCACCTCCTCCTGCAGTCTGGTGAAGCCTGTGAGACCCTTCTTAGAATAATGTTTTTTAAAAATGTTTTATTTATTTATTTTTAGAGGGGGAGGGAAGCAGAGAAATATCAATGTATGGTTGCCTCTCCTGAGTCCCCTGCTGGGAACTGGCCTGCAACCCAGGCATGTGCCCTGACTGGGAATCGAACCGGGATCATATGGTTTGCAGGTCCGCGCTCAATCCACTGAGCTACACCAGCCAGGGCGGAATAATGTTTTTAAATGCAAAAAAAAAAAAAATCCACAGGAGAGCCAAGGAAATTAATCATATTGAAATACCAATCAGAATATTAAAATTTAAATAGAATATTAAAACAGTTTTTTGAAGTTATATAAGCGGTTCTTTTTAACCGCAAGAAATAGCGAGATGTAGCAGTGGATGCAGCAGCGGGTCAGGTAATTACAAACTTTCAGGGTCACGAGGTCTGTAAACAACCTTGGAGACCCCTGCAGTGAGGGGAGAGTGTCTGTCACTACTAGTGTTGAGGTCATTGAGTGCCACTACTGCTGTGCATTGCTGCCTGTGTGCTCAATGGAAGGAGATGCTAGATACCAGTGAGGGGCCACTGAAAAAGGAAATGAAATTCCTTCTTTCTGTCTAAGTTAACGGACCTACTGAATTGCAGTCATGAGCCCTCATGGGGGCCACTGGGCCCCAAGTTAGGAACCCTGGTGCTAAACATGGGACCTCCTGCCCCTCCTTTACTTACGGTGTCAGACCAGCTCCACTGCATTCTAAAGACCTGGGAGATTGATTGCTAAAAATGGATTCCTGTCCAACATTACCTTTTGGGTCTGCGCGGGTTTATTTGGCATTTCGGTGAGAAAAAAATCTCTGCGCTCGCTATGGATCTTATGCCTGTGCTAGGTTGGGTTCCCAGGGAGCTGACTCTGGGGCGCAGCTTAGCAGGTGGGTTATTTCACTGGGGGAGCACCTCAGAGCCACCCCTGTGGAGGGGGGGAGACTGAAGGAGGGTGGAGCAGAGGGGACTCGGCTGCAGCACAGTCCCAACCGAGGTCACAGGAGCTCCCTGGCTGCTCTTGAGCTGCGATGGCCTTTAGAAGTGATCTCAAGTCTGCCTAAGAGCGCCAGGCCTCTGGGCTCTTGCAGTGATCAGCCACAGGATAAGGGCTGCGCTGGAAGGGGGTATGGCCCTGGGGAGGCAGGCTGCATTCTTGGGAGGTGGTCCAGGCCGGCACCCACCACTCTCTAGCTGTGTAGGTGCTCTTTGAGCGGATAGAAACCTTCGTGTGGCCCTGACTGTGAAACTGAGTGGACAGGGAGTGTGAGCGTGGACCAGGTGGTCTCGACCTTCATGGATACCAGACTGGGGAATGAGAGGAGCACCCACGGAGAAGGAAAACAAGTACTGGATGAGCACATCTACCCCTGTCAGGGACTTGCTGGTTTTATATTGTTGAAGCTTCAAAACAGCTCCCCCCTTCCTTCAGATGAAGAAATAATACTAATAATTAGTAATTACCCAAAGGCCATACCACCAGTCAAGTGCCCAGACTAGGATTACAGCCCAAGTCTGTGTGTGTCTGACTCATAAAACTCTCAAGTATCAAGCCTAACACATGTGGAGATGGACTCAGGGATCGTTGTGGGTCAGTCCGGGGAGACTTCACAGAGAAGGTTTCAGACTTGAAAGACAGGTTCTATTTCAGTGGGAGGAGAGGGGATGGAGAGGCTGTTCCAGGAGGGACAGACTGCAGGGCTGAGCCCATGAGGATGGACCGAGCTCGGCTTGTTCGGGGAGAGTGAGGAATACGGTTGGGCAGGAGCTGGGTGTTCCTGTTGGAATAGGAGGTGTCTATCTGAATAGGTGGGTGGGGTCAGGAGATAGAAGGTATTGGTTAGCTTTTGCTGCATAAGAAACAACCAGGAGAAGCCTTGTTGCTCCAGGGTCTGAAGCAGCAGGGTGCCCTGATCTAGGGCGGCTCTGGCAGGGCCAGTCGGGGTGATGTGGTTTGGTTTTTCTCCACGGCTGTCTCATCCTCCATAGCTGTTTTGTCTAATTCAGTATCCATTAGCTGTATGTAGCTACTTACAGTTGGATAAGTTAAATAAATGATAAACGTTCAGCCCGTCAGTCACACTAGCCACATTTGAGATGCTCGTACCCTCCTGTGGCTGGGGGTTACCACCTGGGACAGTGCTGCTGTGGGATGTTTCCATCATCACTCCACATTCTGCTGGAGAGCGCTGCTTCAAAGGGCCAGCCTAAGCCTGTCCGTCTTCGCGGGGGCTGTCAGCCCCTCAGAGTCAACAGAAGTGTGCAAGTGCCTTTCCGAGCCTCTGCCTGGGTCAGGTCCCCTAACGCCTCAGGGATTAAAGCAGGTCACGTGGCTGAGCCGCGCAAGTCAGTGGCGGCGGACACCAATCCTGGGAGGGGTGAAGCACGGGGCCAAGAGATGGGGTGCCCTCCATGGAGGGCCATGACTGACGGCCAGAAGGTTGGTGGTTGGCGGTGGCAGCTGTCTGTAGCTGGTCACAAGGCAAGCTGTCCTTCAGTGAGGCAAGTCTGGCAGTGGTTTGCACGACAGCCTGGACAAACAGACGGAGGGAAATCAGTCCCACAAGTTGCTGGTTTTATCCAGACATACCAGATAAGGGCTTATAGAAGGGGAGGGCAGGGAGAGAAGAGGGCAGACTGGAGAGGTGATCTAAGATGCACGCCAATGGGATCTCTGACCAGTCACACATGATACCCTGTGAGGAGAAGGCGGGGGTGGAGGGTGGGGGTAGGAGATGGCACTGGGGCCAACAAGGGATGCCCTGCAGCCAGTGGACCTCCCAGCGAGCAGTCTGGCCGGGAACAGAGGGAGCCTCGAGATGCCCGTTGCAAGGGGAACTCGGGAGTGAGAAACAGGCTGAGAGCGGGTTTAGGCCCATGAGTAACGACCTAATGTGGCCCTTCCCAAAGTGTGGTCTGGGGACCTGTGGGTGTCCTGGAGACTTGATCAAGAAACTCGCAATGCCCTGGCCTGTGTGGCTCAGTGGATTGAGTGCTGGCCTTCGAATCGGGGTTGCTGGTTCCATTTCCGGTCAGGGCACATGCCTGGGTTGCGGGCCAGGTGCCTGGTGGGGGGACGAGAGAGAGGCAGCCACCCACTGATGTTTCTCTTCCTCTTTTTCTCCCTTCCCTCCCCTCTCTCTAAAAATAAACAAACAATCTTAAAAAAAAGAAATTTGCAAGGTCAAAACACTTTTTCTTATAATGCTAAGGTGTTATTTGCTTTTCATACTCCCTCTCATTCACGCGCAGTAGAATCCCTAGAGGCTGTGTGACCTGTGGCTCCCCCCAACAGCTCACACGAAGACCCTGTGAGTCCAGCTGCCTCCCTCCCTCCCGCCACGGGGCACATCCACTGGCAGAAATGCGAAATCAGGACACTTTTCTCTCCGAGTTCTTTTGAGTTTGATTTTCCTAAAACATGTTGTTTATGTTAACATATAACACATTCATTATTTAAGTATTATAAATATTTAAATTTTTCTCAGTTTTAAGTCATGACATGATAAATACTGAACTATATAAACCCAAGCTTTTGAGGGGTGGTCTTTAATAATTCTTGAGAGTGTAAAGCAGTCCTGAACGTGTGAGAGCTGCTGGTCGAATGAGTTCAGTCTGAGAGCTGGCAAAGGCGGGAGGAGGGGACCTTCCGTGGGGGGCTCGTGAAGAGCCACGCTGCAGGCCACGGCAGGCTTCCCACAGCAGGGCTGGCTGTCCCCAGGGACGAACCTCTTAGTTTCAGAAGGACAGTCAGACGGCCCTGGCAGTGAGGACAGCATTCTTGGGTCCCCATCCTGGGCAGGAGTGGGGAGTGGACCGGTATGTAAATCGAGCCAGCCAGTGCCCCGAGCTGCTGGGCTCCTGTGAGCCTGCTGCCCTGGCTGATGAGCTGACCTCCTGGGGGCGAGTTCTTCAGGAACATTGTGAGGTTGTACAGAAAGGTGAAACGTTTTCTTCCTTTGACTAGAATTTTATCACCTCAGTTTGTTAATGCCAGGTCTCTCTTCCTGATCGGTAGCTCTGATTGACTGTGTAGACCAACAGGATAATTTCTAGAATGTGATTTTATTGCATATTAAATTATTTATGTCTTTATCATAGAAATGGAAAGTTGAATTAGTTATTTGGTAAGTTTGGTTTGTTTTGGAGTTAAAATCCATCATGCTATGGAAAAATAATAAAAGTTTATTCTTGGTAGCAAAAATAAGTTTATAGCTCTGTCCTGCCTCACAAACAGATTTTCATTGTACCACTTCCGTACAGGAATCTCTCCTTCTTTGGGTAAGTTTAAGCCTTCAAGACCTTCTGACTTTCTTCCCATGTTTGCCCCACCTTCTCTGCCAGCTCAGGCCATTCACTTCCAAGCTGGATTTGTTCAGCCAGTGTTTACCAAGGGCTTCTTGGGTATACAGGCACTGGGCTCGCTGCTATGGCTGTGAACTCTGAAACACAGCAACTGACCGTGACCTCAGGGTCCCTGCCCTCAGGGACGGGTCAGAGTGGAGAGGGAGCCACAGGGAACAGGTGATTCCAATGTCCCGTGAGAGAGGATCAATCCTCTGAAGTTGGAGGCGCTCCAAGTCGGCGAGGAGCCCAAGCCACCGGGCTCCCCTTGGTGCATGGTGCTCTTTGCCGATTTTTCCTTTGTTCATCTTGTCTGTTTTCTGTCCACAGATCCACTAGAACCACAGGGTATGATTTGTGTTTCTTTTGTCCAATTATTCCTTTCTTTGGAGATCTCGCCAACCTCTGGCTTCACCCGCCTGCTCTGCAATGTCTGGCCAGGGCCGCTCTGATTTTCAAAACCTTGCCAGATGTTGCCACCCAAATGTGCGTCTGCCACTTCAGGTTCCACACGGCAACTGAGAATTACTCGCCTCCCACCCGTCTCGGCTGCTTTCACTGCCACTCACCTTTCCTTGGTAACTGCGCCTTGTGAGGGTTCTCACACCGTCCTCCCTTCATCCAGTTACTCTACAACTACTTAACACGCCCACGATGGTCCGGGCACTCCTGTGGGCACTTAGAAAGGACCCTGTCCCCGGCTGGCGTAGCTCAGTGGATTGAGCGCGGGCCTGCGAGCCAGACGATCGTGGTTCAATTCCCAGTCAGGGCACAGGCCTAGGTTGCAGGCCAATTCCCAGGAGGGGACACACGAGAGGCAACAATACATTGATATTTCTCTCCTATTCTCCTTCCCTTCCCCTCTAAAGATAAATAAATAAAATCTTGGGGAAAAAAAAGAAAGGACCCTGTCTTCAAAGGTTTTTGCATTCCAGCAGGAGGGGCAGGAGAATAAGCAGACACGGTGCATTAGGAAGTGCTGTGCTACTGGACACCAGAGCCTGAGACGGGGTAGGCAGTTGGATGCGTGAGACTGGAGTTTGGAAGAGAAGCCTGGACTTTGGATGTCGGTTTGGGACCACTGGCATGTAGGCAGCGTTGAAAACAAGAGAGCTAACTAGATGCACTCCACCACGGGACTGGGAGCCTCCGACAGGGCAGGGTGTGAGGAGATGGACAGATCGGAGAAGAAGCAAGCGGGGAGCCCTGGAAACCAAGTGAAGACAGTGCACCCAGGAGGAGAGAGGGGACCACACGCTGATGACAGGCCACAAAGATGAGGTTGGGTAATGGAGTGGTCACCTCGGAGAACCACTGGTTCTTCATTTCTCCTCCACAGCAGCTCCGTGCCCCTTACCTCTCCCGTCATGTTGGCAGTGACCAGTCCAGCTGCGTTCAGTCCCTTCGGTGCCCCATCCCCACCCCATTCTCACCTCAGAGGACGGTGGACTCCTTGTCAGGGAGTCAGGGCCTCGTGCTTCCTTTCCAGCTTTGTTTCTGGTTTGGCGGAAACGCTTCCCGGAAAAGTGAAGTAGGTCTTGCCCTTTCTCCGACTCCGCCACTTGATCCATCTCTTCTCTCAGGCCCTCCCCCACCCTCCAGGGACCGACTCGGTCCTTTCCTAACTCACCAGGGCCAGCTGACAACACTGACCTCTCATGCTTAGAACCGCCTGTAACTCCGGTTGTTTCTTCCTGATGACTCTTAAGATAATGCCGCTGTAAATGTTTGTGCACAAGTTTGTGTGTGGATGTCTGCTGTCAGTTCTCCTGGGTGTAGATATACCCCGGGGTGAAATTGCCGGGTCTTATGGTAACTCTGCATTTAACTTTTGAGGAGCTATCTGACTGTTTTCCAAAGCAGTTGCCCCATTTTAGCAATGCATGGGGTTTCCAATTTCTCTGCATTCTCACCCACACTTGTTGCTATTGGGACGGCTTGATTCCAGCCGTCCCTAGTGGGTGTGAAGTGCCATCTCATTACGGTTTCGATTTGCATTTCCCTGTTGGCTTATGACGTTGAACATCTTTTCATGTGTTGATTGCCATGTGAATATCTTCTTTGGAGAAATCTCTACTCATATTCTTGTTCATTTTGAAAAAATTTTAAGATTATTTATTTATTTATTTTTAGATGGGGGGGGGAAGGAGGGAAGAAGAGAGGGAGAAAAACATCAATATGCGGTTGCCCCTCGCACGCCCCCCCTACTGGGGACCTGGCCCACGACCCAGGCATGTGCCCTGACTGGGAATCAAACCAGTGATCCTTTGGTTTGCAGGTCAGTGCTCAATCCACTGAGCCACACCAGCTGGGGCTCCTTGCTCATTTTTCAATTGAACTATTTGTGTTTGTATTTTGAGTGGGTTAAGCATTATGTAACAGGAATACCTCATTAATGAAGCTGTATGTGTCAAGTTGTATAACATCAGGAGGCAAGCGATGTTGGGCCATTGCTCTGCCAGCTACCAGCATTGCGGAGATGACAGACACCCAGGTCACATCTGCCAAATTATGTTTCTCCCTGTGAGCAGCCAGCAGACTCCGGGTGACGGGTGGGCCCATCTGCTGCCCCTCCCCCATCACCCTTTCACCCAGTGCTTTGGCACCCACTCATGATCTTTGCCCAAATCAATGTTAAATCAAGGATTGCCAAGTGGTGTTTCACACTTGGTTTTGTTCCCTGCTGGTTTCCATCATTCTTCCTACATTTATTAGCTGGCATACTTCTGGGAAGAAGAGCTGTCCCTCACCACTGTGGCCTGACACACGGTCAGTTACGTGGACCTGTGGTCATTCTGGAAAGGCGAGCGACGCGTCATCTTTTCCCTCCTATAACCCCCCTCTGGTTTCAAATTAAGGGATTGTGTTCAGATGAAGGAATTCGTGTAATCGAATTAAGGGAGTCACGGTGCTCCAGTGGGCACAGGCACACACCTGGCCTCTGCATCCCAGGTGCTCAGGGGGAGCACGTTTCTCCCCAGAGATGGGGCTTTGGACTGGCCCTGTCCTCCTCCCCCGTCACTTCCCATTCTGGAGTGCCGAAGGCCAGACACCGCTACTCCTCCTCTCTGACAGACGGACAGAAGTTAAAATTCGAAGACCCCCAACCATTTAAAAATGTTGTAAAGTAACCTTAGAAATTCCTTGCGGAAGAGATGGGTAACTGATCCAGGGTCTTCCAGGAGATAGTAACTGGATTAAGTTGCCAACGTTGAGTCAGCTCTTAGCTATTACTAGTAGGTTGTCCCTTATTTTTATCTGCTAACCCTTTTGTTTCTATTCCTGATTCAAGCCTCAGCCATTTCTCTGGCTCTGTGGGGTTAATGAAAAACATTCGTAATTTGTACTCAACAATTTTGTTCTGGCTCTTCTAGTGTAGATCTTAGGTGAGTCTTGCAAACTGAAACTCATTTTTTTCTCAAACGAAGAAGGAGGAGATAGTAATGCTCGCTTTGCTCGGTTTAATGAGGTAACTGCAGTAAAAATGCTCTGGGAACTGTGGTGGGTCAGGTCCCAGGCCCCTCTGGGTTCTAGGCTGAAATAGGACAACCTCCTCCTCGGTTGTGTAACTTGAAATCGATGATTTCCAGGGCTCCTTTAGCAAGTTTTTTTTTTTTTTCCTTAGGCCCTTTTAGTTCCCCAGCCTTTCCTAGCTGTCCTGTCTCCAGCAACTGTGCTGCTATCCCGTGAATCTTTGTGGCTTCCAGGGCCTTTGCTCCCAATGTCTACACTAGGCCGGCAAACACACAGGCAGCACACAGCTTGTGGACTCGAGCAGATGTGCGTTCCTCTCTTGGTTCCATCCCTCTCTGGTCGTGTGACGTTAAGCTAACTCAAGTCTCTTGTTATTTCCTAATCTATTTCAGATATGTGACAAGAGGCATGGTTGTATGAGTTTTCTTTTTAAATGCAAACAGTTTTAGTGAAGGACCTCCCACTTAGCAGACACTCAGTAAATGTCTGTTGCCTTCCAGTACTTCGCCCTAAATTATTTTACCTTAAGTCGCTGCTTCCTCCCACCCGAGGAGTTTGCTTTTGCAACTTCATGTGATTTCATTGTCTCCTCAGTGTGGCTGTCTGCTTTTCTGAAATGCCCATTTGTTTCTTGTTTGTGGAGACCTCCTGGGCTCTGTAACTGCGTCTGTTTCGGGGAAGGCTTCCCTGTCACCGCTAAAGGCTGCTTTCTGCCCTGCAGACCTCAACCAGACTCATTTAAACCAAAAAACGTGGCTGTTGTCTCGTTTCAGTCTGCATTTAATGTAAGGAAGCCCACATGCCTTCTGAATTTATTGGGTAGCTGCGTTTAGACTTTTCCTTGAGGTTCATGCTGTAAAGGGATGAGCCAGAAAGTGCTCCTCTAAGTGGGGACAGTCCCCCAGTAAGAACAATAGCTCTTTCCATCCTCTCATTAATCGAGCCAGGTTGGAATAATTGCACATAAGTGGCTCCAGCTGTTAGTCATGTGATGCTTGGCATGTCACCCTGGGGTGCTCTTTGGCTGCGGAATGGGCGTGCTCTGTATTAAGGGGCATTAAGTTGTTAGTAGCACACGGAGCTGAAGTTCAACTTTGCTTAAGGAACTTCTTTTTCCCAGTGTGAACTGTAAGTGAGACTTCAGGGCAATATTTACATTGGTTCCTATGCTGGTCGCAGCTGTTTTTCCATAAAGAGCTGGTGTATTACTTACAAGAACCTCAGCTGGGCAGTGCTTGGTTACTCTGAGCTACCCAGAGGGAACAGTGTAACAGGCCTCTCAGGAAGACGTTCAACCCACAGGGCTGACCCTACGGTGGGGTGGGGGTGTGCTGGTGCCCTCAGCAGACGAGTCCAGTCGGTTCGGAGTCAGGCCTGAGGCCACTGAAGAGGCACAAAGGAGCTGGCGGTGACCCTGCTGGGGCAGACCCGGAAGGCATCACAGCAGAAAGGGCACTTTGCCAAGGGCTCGAGCTGAGTAGGGGTCTTTAAGGCAGAGGGGCACCCAGATGCAAGCAAGAGCGTATGGGTTAGTGGTTGAAACACCACAGTGAGTTTGCAGAAGTGTATGCAATTTATTTATGCCTGTAAAATAGACATTTTATTTATTTGTATTTAAACATACAAACCAACCAGCCAAATGGGTAGTATTCTCATGATACAACAAAATACAAAACCTATTTTGCAAATACTTGAGTCATAAACAAATGAGAGGTTGTAGTAACGCAGCGAAAAAGGCGGAGGAAGTCGGTGAGGCATATTGTGGCTTGACCAGTCACCTGGACTGAGGTTTTTAACAGACCTCCCAAACCTGGAAAACACAAATAATCCTTTATCATGCACCCTTGTACTCTAAATTTCTATTCTTGAGGTTAAGAGTCTGGATCCTAGAGTTATTCAGAAAATAATCATACCTGATTATGTGTAAGCCGGAGGCATCTTTTATCGTTTGTCTATAGCTGCAAGGCCACAGGAACCTCTCAGATCAGACCTCAGTCACACCTCCCCACCCCACACCCCAAGTTGGCACAATATGTGAATGAGAAGCAGCACATGAAGGCAGAGGTGCACAGGAAAACCCTGGCAGGGTAACAGAGACACTGCCCACACTGAGAGTGAGCTGTATACCCCGTCACACCGTGTGTTTGTGGAGTCATCTGGGAATGGACCCCCGGCTAGCCGGCCCCTGCAGTATGTAGGGGTGTGCAGTATCGCACAGGACTGCCTCATAGCTTTGCCCAGCAGGTTCCACAGTGGCCTCCAAATCACTGACAGGACTTTGCTGGACTCGGATCTGGGGCTGCAGGGGTCCGCCCCGCATAACTGTGGAACTGGGGGTTCCAGGCCTGGTTATTCCTGGCTCGGGGGCACCAGGTCTGCCCACTCCAGGAATGGCGGCTCTGAGTGGGGTCACTGCAGGTCTGGTTGCTCTGCATCAGAAGGTTTCCAGGCATCCCCGGTGGTAGGGAGACGGGTGCAGCAACTCTCAGTTGGTGAGCTCGGCCCAGTCACGCAGTTGCTCTTTGGCCAGTTGTATTTCTGCTGCCTTTCACATTCCACTCTCTGGCTCTGGAACCAGGTCTTACTCAATCTGTTTGTAGCTCTGGTTCAGCATGTTGGAAAGTTTTTGCATCTGCTGGAGGCTTAGATATCGCTGTCTCTGAAATCTCATTGAGGACACAGAGCCTGGCCTGTGAGCCTGGTTCTGATCTTCTGTGTGTGTGTTTTTTTTTAAGATTTTATTTATTTATTTATCTTTAGAGGGGAAGGAGAGAGGGAGAGAAACATCAATGTATGGTTGCCTTTTGTGTGTCCCCTGCTGGGAGTTGGCCTGCAGGGAACCGGCCTGCAACCCAGGCATGTGCCCTGACTGGGAATCTAACTGATCTTCTGTTTTTTGATCCGGACTTTCTCCTCCTTCCCTGTGCTGTCTCTCCAGAGGTGGGGAGCTTTACGCTGGGCCTGGTGAAGGGCAAGGTCAGGGCTGTTCAGAGCAAGCAGACCATGGAGGGAGGAAGAGCAGAGACAGCCTCTGTGTGTCGTGTCTTGGCACATTTGCGAGGACGCCTAGTTTTCCTCAGGCGCTGGGGAAGGTTTCCTGGCATTGGATGCTTCAGGGCAGGGTAGGCTTTGGGCACAAGCCGAATCCACCGGCCTGCTCTTTGCAGTAACAGGGGCCAACCAGCCCAGTCGAGCCCAAGTGTAAACAATGTAAAAGTTCTTTGCAGCCCACGTATTTCAACTCTGGCCTGTGTCCATCAACATTCATGTCAAAACTAACACACGGCCCTATATAACCCAGGTCGGTTCTGAGTAGCACAGATGGGTGACCGGAAAGCGGCGCTGGTGCCTGCTGTGTAGTCCTCCGAGTTCCGTGTCGCTTCTCTCTGGACTCAGTGCCGCACCCGGGTCTCGCCCCGGAACTCCTGATTAGTTGCTGAGTCTGCTTTCGCCCGCACCTTCTGCTCATTATCACAGTCTAGTGCACCCAGTGCAATGAACATTCCCGAAAATCCCTGGTGGGAGGGAGGGGCCGTGATCGGATGGTGGGCATGTCTGGGGAAGCGAGGAATTGAGACGGAACCACGGGCCCTCCTCCTGACGATGGGACATTGGCATGGGCTTAAAAGCCAGCTGCCTTTCTTTGGTAAACTTTAGGTCAGTTCTGTTCATTACCATTTTTTTTTTACAAAAATGCTTTATTATGGAACAGTTCAAACATATGCAAAAATAGAGAAAATATTAGAATGCACTATTGGGAGTCACCAGCTTCAATAAGAATCAATTTATGGCTTGTCTTTAAAAATGTTTTTTATTTTTTATTTTAGAGAGAGGGTAGAGGAGGGAGAAAGAGGGAGACATCGATTGACTGCCTTCCATATGTGCTTTGACTGGGAATTGAACCTGCAACCTTTTGGTGTACAGGATGATGCTCTAACCAGCTGAGCCACACTGGCCAGGCTGTGGCTTGTCTTGATTCATTTCTACCCACCTGTTGCTAATATTTCCTCATTACCTAAATTGCATTATTCTTAAGCAAATCCCAAACATTTGATTTCATTCTAAATATTTCAGACCCTATCTCTTAAAGAAATACTGTTTTTAAAACAAAACTGCAAAGTCACAATCACACCTAAAAATAAGTTAATAATTCCTTAATGTCACCCAACCTCCAGATATTTTGCTTTTTAGGTGATTGGTTTGAATTAGGATCCAGACAGAGAAGAGGCCATGCGTTGCATCTGGTAGCTATGCTTCTTAGGGCTTCCTCACTCTATAAGATCCCCTCCCCCGCACTTTTCTTACAGTGTGTTTATTAAAGAAACTGGGCGTTTGTCCTGCAGGGTGTCCCGCATTCTGGATTTGGCTGATCGAAACCCTATGGGATCATTTAACATGCTCATTCTCTTGTCCCTCGCCTCTTGTACACTGGCAGTTAGGTCTAGAGATTTGCTCGGATTCACGTTATTGGTCCATATTCATGCAAACTCTGTGTCCGTGCCGCCCACCAGGGGAAAGAACTGCAGCGACACCTCATGCCTCGGCCCCCCACGGCTTGCACATGGTCAGACATAATCTCTAGAAAGACCTTGGTGTGTGGACTGAATTCTGCAGGAAATCCCTGCCCCGTGTCCTGGCGGAAGTGAGGAAGGGTGGGGACCAACATGTGCCAGGCCCCTTGTAAGATCTGCAGCTGCCTGAGTGAGTGAGATGGGCGAGGGATGGACCGCATGGTGGGGAGGGCAGCCAGAGCCGACAGAGCCGGCCAGCAGACAGCGAAAGCCTTACAGATAGGAGGTGGAGAAAGAAATCGGGGTTCAGGGAGCCCTGAGGGAGGGGAAGGAGGGGCAAGGACCCTACGTGGAGGGTTAGAGAAGGCTCTCCCAGAGGTGTTGCTTCAGCTGAAGCCTGAAGGATGAGGCAGAGCCTGTCATGTGACCAAATGAGGTGGGGGAGGGTGCTGGTGGCGGTGGGGTGGGGGCAGTACTGGGTGCTCAGGAGGCAGGACACAGGACTGGGGTGAAGACGAGGAAGGGATCAAGGCTGACTCCTGAAGGTCCTGGCTTGAGTGACTGCGCGAATGGCAATGTGGGGACAGCCTTAGCCCGGGGCCAGAGGAGAGGTGGCTGTGTGAGTCCCTTCAGGGTCCCCAGCCTACTCCCTTAGACGGTACCCAGGTCTGACCCCGTGGCCTCCTCGGTGCCTTTCCTTTGTGCCCCCACCCGCCTGTGGAATGGGTCGACGGTGCTTTAAAATGATGGGGAAAAGGCGCGGAGAGCATCACGTGCTCGACAGATGTGTCAGGTGAGACTGGCCCCAGACATGCAGGAATATTGTGTGTCTTCCTGCCGGTAACAGTGTATCTGGGAGAATGAAAGTCTCCTGGGGGCTGGGGTGGAGTTTAAAGCAAAGGGCCACATGAAACTTCCGGGTGTTCTATATGTGACATTTATCTGTAATGTTGTCTTTCTTTATGAGCACAGGCAGTTGAGTTGAATGTGCAGGAAAACTGGCTGAAAAATCATTTTCCAAAACTAATACTAATGGAGGTTATTCTGGTCTTGGTCCAAAGTGTCTGCAGTGCTTCCTGACAGTGGGGTGCAAACTTGGTTCGGAAAGCATTGCTTTGTGAAAATAGGAACATTCCAGGCTCAGATACCAAACAGTAAGAGGCACTGGGAGTCTTCAAAACTTTGGACTGACTTGAATTTCACTGGAAAATAGATTTTAAAAACTAAGTTGTCTGTGGCCCTCTGTGTCACTTCCTACTGGCAGCTGGTAGCTGCTGACTTCTGGTGTCTTGAGAAAGCGAGCCATTTCCCACGCTCTGGGTCCCTGGCCGCCAGTCTGCGCTGGGAGGTGTTTGGGTGGGGGTGGGGCACCGCCAGCTGGGCCAGCTCACCCCTGACCTTCTCTGCAGCCTGTCCGAGAAGTCCGGAACATTACTGCTGCCCCAGGCGACGTCCCCTGCACGCTCAGAGCCCGTGAGGTTGGGTAGAAAGAGGGGTGTGCTACGTCTACTCCCTCAACTCCTGTTCTGTTGGCTCTGCCCCAAGGAGCCTTTTCCCTTTTCACCTGGTTCTCGGCAAGTTGCACAGGTTTAAGTTCCTGTCCTTTTTGTCTGCCTCGTCCTCTCCTCAGGTCATGAGGTCTCAAGTGACTGAAGGATAAGCATGTGGGTGGAGGAGGGAGGGATGTGAGTGACCTAGAAAACCCGCAGGCCTTCAAATCTCCTGGGCAATCAAGTGTCCCCTTTTGCATCGGTGTCCCTCCAACCACAGCCTCTTAAAGTGCAAACCAAGGTGCCATTTGCAAAGTCTTTCCCATGTGATTAGGGATTTTTTTTTAAATTCACAGATTCTTGAAGTAAAAAGGCCAGTGGAGTCGGTTCTGTGTCCTCAGTGGGTTGCACAGTAACGAGATCACGTGCGGGGTCAAAGCCTTATTCTCAGCGTGGCTGTGCAGGAGGCCCAGTGCCCCCGGTGAGAACCGTGATGCCGTCTTACAGGCAGTTGTAACTGACTTCCAGACAGCCGTCCACGCGTGCGGTGATGAGGACAGCTAGCGCAGGGCTGGGCTCCCTGGGTTCACACCCCAGTGTCGGTAACTGTGGACCAAGGGGTCCACTCCCCTCGTTTTCCTCATCTGAAAATGTGGGTGCTAGTGGTGCCTAGTCGTACAGGGTTCTTCTGAGAATTAGGTATTACAGTGACAGCTAGAACATGGTAAGCGTTCAATATGTGTTAGCTGTTACTCCAAGACATTAAATCATTCACCACAGTGACCCCATGATGCCCAGGCAGATTCACTTCTACGGGGCTTACTCCTCACTTACTTGTTGTGTCATTCATCCTCTGCATGAGTCCGTGGGTCCCCATGCCTTTCCGGATGGTGGGCTCCTTGAAGGCAGAGTATGTGTAGTGCCCAGGGGACCTGGTATGTAAGGACTACTTGGCTTGTTGAGTAAATTAATGAAGAGCTTAATAATTGCTGATGTTGAATGGCTCTTTGCAGGATACAAACCCCACCTCAGGGAAGCCTGAGGTTCTTAAGGCACTTGTTCACGGTGTGGGACTGGTGTGTGCCAGCATCGGGGCTGTGCTTCTTGCTCCGCGCCCCTTCTCTCCGGACATCTGCCCAGGCAAATGCACCGATGCTGTTGTCCCAGGCTAACTGTGGGCCCCTGTGGCGGCGTTCTCTGGGCCCCTGTGACAGTGTTCTCTGAGTTGGGTGCTCAGTCACGCCCGAGGAAAACATGATGTCTGTGCCCCTTTAACTCGGCTTGGTTTTGCGCAGGTCACCACCAATGGCCTAATTGCCACGAGTAAGCCCCCGGCAGAGGAAGCGCACCCTGGGCTCTTCCCTCCGAACTTCGGGTCCGTGGCCCCTTTCCTGGCGGACTTGGACACAACCGGCGGCCGTGGGAAGGTGCACTATCGGGAGGACGCGTCGCCTTCCGTCACTCAGCTGGCAGGGGAGTATGTCCGGAGAGGGTTCCCGGAAGTCTCCTTCCAACCCACCAGTGTGGTGGTCGTCACCTGGGACTCCGTGGCCCCCTACCAAGGGCCCAGTGAGGACCCCGCCCAGGAAGGCAAGGTGAGCTCTCCCCCAGGTACCAGTGAGTGGTGCCCAACAGTCTGGCTTGGTCTGGCGTCTGCTACTGTGATGTGCCACAGGCTCTGTCACCGATAAAGACAGGGAGTGGGAAGCAAACTTGAGTAGGCTAGTCATCGCAGGTCCGAAACCTCCAGCACCATTTCTGCAGGTCTCTGCCCCTGTGTTCCAGCGATGTGGAGATTCGATGGAGCCAGTTCCGAGAAGGCTGCTGCAGGGGTCGGGTAGTGGGAAGTCATTTCTGGTTCAGTAGAGACGCTGTTGCTGTGAAGTGGAAAGTTAACATAACAAGGTAGCCCTGAAGGATGTGAAGAAAACACTTGCACCCTGTGACTGTTTCAGAACTCGGGGCATCGGCTCTGGGGTGCAGGGGTCAGGAGCCCCTGGAGGTGGTGGGCAAGCTCCCACAGCTGAGTAGGTCACCTAGACCTGACGCCACTCCTCGGGGCGTGCTCCACTTTTTCCCTGGGAAAATAATTTTGCTCCACCATTACCTAGTTTTTATAGGATTACACAGTAGGGAGAATGTGGAAAGACCCGAAAGTACCATGTTTTGCCGTATATAATGTGCACTATAACCCACATTTTTTAGGGAAAATAAGGATGCTCATTATATGTGGGTATGATTACATACCATGGCTATAATAATAGGCACAACAATCCTATGTATAATGGGCACAAAACATGGGTGCGCACTGTACAGGGAAGCCCGTTATGCACAGCAGAACACAGCACTCCAAGTTACACGGGCGTGTCCCAACATGAGCACACGAAACACTTGTCCCAGCAGCCCTGGGGAAAAGGCCACCCTCGGCCAAGTGCATTTGGGAAACACTACGACTTGACTTCCCTCTTGGTGCCTCTGAAAAGCCCTGTAACAAAGACACCACCTTAGTTTTGATTAACTTTGCAGTGCCCCGCCCTTCGGCCACTGCCCTTTTTCCTGGCACAGAACACCCTGTGGGGAGGTCCGTTGTGGGCCTGCACGACACCTTCTGCTTTGCCACCTGTATCTGTCTTAGCGCTGTACGTGAACACTGCTTAAAACCTTACATTTCTCGAGTTTGTGTCCTCTTCCTCTGAGTGACAAATGTTGGGCCCCCTGCACAGAGCCCCCCGCCTGCCTCTGGGCCTGACCCACCCTCTCCCCCGCACACCCTCTTCAGCAGCTACTGGTCAGTAGCAGTGCCTTGCCCACGCTGTCCCCTCTGCGGGTGCTCATGCGGACTCGGTCAGCCCGGCCCACGCCCACCTCCCCAGTGTCGGCGCACCCTCCCATGGCACCTACGGCGCTGGAGCGCTGTTCCAGCCTCTGTCACCCCTCCCTCGCTTTGCAATGTGTTGTTCACATGTCAATCTTGCCTTCCAGCCTGTACATTTGTTCTCAAGTGCAGGGACCATGTCTCCTTACTCTTCGTGTCCGGGTGCCCGGGGCTACACGGGGTCCACAGGAAAGGCCCTCTGTGCAGGGGACACTTTCTCCCCCGTCCTCCCACCATGTCTGTGAAGGAGGCGGTTCTTCTGCCTCTTGCCAGTGTGGAAACCGAGGCTCAGAGGGCTTAGTCCTGTGCCCGAGGTCACACACCGCGGATGACTGAGGATTGGGATCCAGGCCTATTTTCACCCAAAGCTCCATATGGTCCTTGAGCTCAGGAGCAAATGCTTAACGAGGGATGTAGTCTAGTGTGCTTAGTGGGAACAAACTCTAAGGGTAAGAATTTGCTAAATTACATGAGATTTTTGGGCCACCGTCTGGAGGGAGGAACCATCTATGTAATTTTTGGTTAGTCTTAGGGTCACAGTTATGCGGAAGGTAATCATTAATCCATTAGAAAATGTCATGTTGCCCTAGCCTTCGAGACATTTGACTGGCACTGCCCTGGACTACTGGGCCCTTCTTGGTCCTGGGCTGCAGAGGCCTTCTCTTAGAAAGAGGTGGAAATACTGCCATCTCTGGGTGTTTCACAGATGCTCTGGGCGATACTTGCCTGAGTAACTGAACTTCAACCTGTCTTCCCAGAGAAACACGTTCCAGGCTGTGCTGGCCTCCTCGGATTCCAGCTCCTACGCCATTTTCCTCTATCCCGAAGATGGTCTGCAGTTCACGACAACCTTCTCCAAGAAGGACAACAGACAGGTCCCCGCCATGGTGGCCTTCAGCCAAGAGCTACTGGGGTCACGGTGGAGCAGCAACAGAGTTTACAATGTATTTGCTAACGACAGAGAATCGGTTGGAAATCTGGCCAGGTACGCTTCTTTGTTCTTCAGTGGGGTCCCCCTTGATGAGATTAGCACTTTGGTTTTTTTTTTATTAAGGATACTGTAATGGCATTAGAGAACATAACCTGAAAGTATTCCCTTGGATTGCAATTTTGTACCTAGTTTTTATATTATGTGGTATTTTTTTCTGATGAACTCAAGGGAATATATTCTTAGACTGAACGGTGTCCTGTTTCTTAGGTATCATCCCCATTTGAAACAGTTTCTACCACCTCATCTCCAAGTAGAAAGTCAGGAATACACGTTTTTCAAAACCATCTCCTGCTGTGAACCCAAGGCTGAGAAAACCCTTTTCCCCAGCCTACGAGGCAGGGAATCTGACACCAGAAATGGTGCTCGTTCTCGGGCTCTTTTTTGTACAGTGTGGCAAAAGGGGAACGAACGCTCAGGCTGCCTTCTCTAAAATTAAAATTTTTGCCCTACCAACATTTTTTAAAAAGTAAAGAAAGACCCTCTCCCCCAAGTTTATGTTGTCAAATTGAGTCTAAAACTCCTTTGTCTTTCACTCACTGGTGACTAGTAGTTGCTTAACGGCTGGCTTTTCAGGTGCGGGAGAGCCCTCACTCACAGGGCTGGCCTCTCTCCATGGTGTGAAAGCTCCTGCCGTGGCCAGGTGCCTCTGCCCAGGTGCCCCTGCCCAGGTGCCCCTGCCCAGGTGCCCCTGCCCAGGCAAGTCCCTCAGCACGGAGATGAGGGAAGATGAACCGCTGTGGCATTCTTACCACACAGGTGCCATAGACCGGTAACTTCAAGAACGTCGATAAAAGTCACATAATTCAGATGTGAAGAGTTTTGATTATTTATTGCCTTTGTAAAAATATAACTTATTTAAGTGTAAGTTACAGTTGTTATTTACAAAGTTTCATTGTAACTTTACGTAACTTTTTTTACAATGGCTGTGTTTAATACCGGGCTTGCCAGGTTTCTAAAATTGAACACCCATCTCTCACGAGAGACGTCCTGTTTCTGCGGAACTCTCGATCCCTCGCCCCCTGTCCCAGCCCAGGCTCTTGCTCAGCGCTCTCCCCCAAGTAATGTATGTCCCTTCTTTCCGTTGCACAATCTCATACGCGTAAAAATGGTGCAGCAAGAAGTAGAGCCTAGGGTTCTTGTCTTGTGTTATAGTGATGAAATGGCTTTAGAGTCTGAATCTCATTTGCATTAATTACACTGTCGTTTTGGAGTGTGAAAAGGCTGACTGAAACTGACCCAGATCACACGGCTGGTAGAGATGGATTTCTAAGAAAAACCAAGTCTGTTCTGTTTTCACTCACAACACTTCTGACACCAAATGTCTGGGCTTCTTTCTCACACCAGCCAATTTTCCGACTCACCAGACACCAGCTGGCTGTCCTGCAGTTCAGTTCAGTTGCGACAGTAACTTGCCCCTGGGCTCGGCACAGACCCACAAGGGAAGGGCTCAGTCCCACAAGACACCCTCACTTCAGAAGCCAGTCACAAGTCCCCGGCTGCAAGTCCCCCCCCACGCCTCAAGTCACAGAATTCAGGAAAGCACTACCTTAGTATTGCCAGCTTATTATATAAAGAAACGACTCAGAAACCAGCAAATAGAAGAGGCACACAGGGCAAGGTGTGGGAGGGAGGGGACCCCTGAGCTTCCCTGCCCTCGGGGGGCACGCCCTCCTAGCACCTCTGTTTTTCAGGGCCCAAAAGCCCACCCAGCCTTTGGGGTTTTATTACTGGGCACCGCTGATTAAATCCTTGACTGCTGGTGATGAACTGTGACTCACTCCCTCTCCCCTTCAAGGAAGTCAGGGTGGGGCTGAAAATTCCAAGTTGCTACTGAGTCTTTCTGAGGAGCAGCCCCCATCCAGATGTTATCTAGGGTCCCCAGCCCCCAGCCAATCATTAGCATAAAAAAGACTTATCACTCCAGAGATTACCAGGGCTTTAGGAGCGAGTGCCAGAAACAGAAAAAGTCCAAATACCGTTAACCCTTGAACAACAGGGGCTTGAAGGACAGGATCCATTTATGTGGGGATTTTTTCAGTAAACACGGAATGTATTGTCCTTAATATCATTTTCTTTTCCCTAGCTTACTTTATTGTAAGGATACAGTACCTAATACATAACACAGTAACATACAAAGTATGTATTAATCGACTGTGTAATTGGTATGGCTTCCAGTCAACAGCAGGCTTTTAGTAGTTAAGCTTTTGGGGAGTCAAAGGTTTTGGGGAGATGTGGTTTTCGACTACATGCGAGTGGTGCTCCTGTCCCCTGCGTTGTTCAAGGGTCAGCTGCATATATTTCTTGCCACCCCATGCCATGGGAAGAGAATAAATGGATAAGTGATTCACCGTAGCCAACAGCTTGCCTGCAGTTGGGCACGTGACCAGGGGTTAGCACAGTTTCATTTCAAGGCCCAGCAGTACCATCGAGTGCTCCCCTCAGGTGGCTGAGGGTAAGCCTTTGCTAGTGTGTGTCCTTTGGGACACAGCCTCACCCACTGGCCTGGGTGACTTCAGCTCTGTGCTGACCACAGGTAACCCAGTCTGCCCTCCCACCCTCCAGCCCAGCTGGGTTCAGATCAGCTCAGATCCCCAGGGCTCCTGCATGGGGAGCGGGGGCCTATTTCTAAGTTTGTCCTTTTTCCTAGGAGCAGCAACTCTGGGCAGCAGGGCATCTGGGTGTTTGAGATTGGGGGTCTGGACACAGCCAGTGGGGTGGTGTCCTCGGACGTGAACCTCAGACTGGACGATGGAGAAGAGTATGATGATGACGATTATGCGTCGGTGACGAGCCTGGGCCCGGAGGACGTGGGCACCACATCCTTCCCCTACGAAGCCCCCAGAAGGGGAGACACTGGCACACACAACATGCGCAGAGTCCTGTCTCCCCGCCGCCTGGCCACCGACAGACCTGCTGGGCCTGCCACCGAGAGGACCAGGTCTTTCCAGCTGCCCTCAGAGAGGTTCTCCCAGCAGCACCCGCAGGTCATAGATGTGGATGAGGTCGAGGAAACAGAAGTGGGTAAGGCCGCCGACGTGGCAGTTGGTTCTTTCGTTCTTGGACACTTGGGTTTATGGACCGAGGACCAGTGTTGGTGGGGTGCCATTGGTGTGCATTCCAGGGTGGGTTGTGAGGACAAGAGCCTGGGAGGTGGGGGGAGGGCACAGGGCAGAGCATGGTGGACAGGTCCTGGGCCGGCAAAGGCTCAGGACAGGGTCAGGGTCTGGGATCCGGGCTGCGGGTATGGAGACTGCTGATCGTGTCCTCTTGCAAGTTCCCTCTTATTCCCATTTGTCTGTTTCAAGGAGAAAAGTGCTTTAGAATTACTTTCAAAGTCAGATTTTCTTATTTGTGATTTCTGAGGTCAGAACTATATTCCCCCACCTGAAAAAACATTTTAGAAGTTCCTCTGGCTGTGGACGTGGTTTATCTTTGACATTTATTTCCTCTTGGCTTTGGAAAGAGAAGAGTTGATTGTTTTTCCTCCCAGCTCCTGTCACTTTCAGAGTTGGTTTGTGAAGATTTTAAAATACAAAATAAGTAGATCCTTCTTTTCAAATACAAGCCAAAGCTTATTTACAAAGTCACAGAGGTAGGAGTGAGCCGTGGATGAAGTGAGCCAGCTGGCCTTGGTGGGCTCGGGAAACAAGTTCCAGAAGCAAAAGAAGGCCCCTGGGAACTTGAGTGGGGGCGGGGGGGGAGTGAGAAAGAGAGAGGGGGAGAGAGAGGAGGAAAACAAAGCTGGAGGCAGAGGTGGGGCGTGCCCCACAGAGGGAGAGCCAGGCCCCTCTTGAAAGGTGGTTTTAAAGTATCAGTACGGTGTGTTCTGGCCAACCATATTATGTCAGGTTTTTGCTCCATTTTGAGGGAAAACCAGTATGCTTTAATTTGTCTTACAAAAAACGTCCAAACTAAACTGTGTTCATTCATTTTTGCTCTTGGGTTGCCTTCTAATGTGCACTGGGATTCCTGTAAACAGCGTGGCCCAAGCCTTCAAATACTGTTTATTGTGACTCTGCTGTTCTACTGCGACCTTTTCTGGGGCCTCAGGAAACCTCTGTTCCACATACTCACTCCTTTGCATTTCTTTTGACTCCTTCTGAGTCGTGTCCTAACGATTGTCACACGTTTGTTCTGGAGTATCGCAAAGCAGGGACAAGATCTGGTGGCCTGGACTGCTGCGCTCGCTTCCTTCCCAGGTGCGCAAGTGGGGACCTTGCCCTCTAGTGGCATGATGAGGACACGGGTCCACGTGTCAGGGCTTCCCCCCCACACTGCACCCCGGTTTTCTCCCTGGGTTTCCTGGGGTGGTGCTGACACCCATTAACGCATGGCACTCTGTCCTCGCAGCTGGGTTTCAGGGGGATGTCTCCGGATGCGTTGGCTTGTTTCCTTGCAGGTATTGGGATTTGAGCCTTCATCCTACCTACCTGTCTCTGAAATCCTCCTTTGTGAAGCCCTCGCATTGAAATGAGGTCCTATCTGGCCCCAGCAACATTTGATGGTGCATTGTTCCGTACTAGTAAAGCCTCAATTTGAGCCCAGCATGTGTCTAAAACAGATGTTATTCTGCCCGTCTATCCCAGTTATTTCACTGTTTGTATTAAAAGGCCTGTCTGCTGGGGCTGGCAGTGCATTCCTGGTGTTATCTGAATCGTCACCCTCAGATAGGTGGGTGCAGCGACCCACTGACCGCTGGAGCTGGCCTTGACCCCCCTTCTACCACACCCTCCGTCCCCTCTGGGGCTCACCTTACTATGTCTGTGTCTCCATTGTTTTTTTAATATGTGTCATTTTTAATTGAATTTCTTGGGGTGACATTGGTTGATAAAATTCTAGATTTCAGGTGTACAGTTTACTACACATCTGTAGACAGTGGGGTGTGTTCTCCACCCCAAGTCAAGTCTCCTTCCATCACCATTTATCCCCCTTTATCTTATTCAGCCTCCTCCACCCCCTCCCCCTCTGGGATTCACCAGGCTGTCGTCTGGTCTGAGTTTATTTGTTTTCTTAATCCATTTACCTTTTTCTGAACACCATTTTTATACACTCTGGGAATGCCCTTCTGAGCATATAGGACTAATTGAATCTTCATGGGTTAGACTCTACTTTTATCTTTACTCCTAACAGTCAGTTGTAAATTGAACCACTGTCCCCTCTGAAAGTTCATCCTCTCTTGTGATTTTGAGCTTCATTTGAAATTAATTTCCTCTGGATTAAGTGTAATGAGTGTTAGTTCCTAACTCTAATAAATTGAACCTGAGTGAAAGGCTTTTAGAGCAGGTGTGACTGAGGAATTATTTCTGATCAGTTTTTGAGAATAAGAACTTCTGAGTTATCCCCTGGGGGAAGGGGCAAAAAGGTTTCAGAATACTTGAAAGCCATTAAAATGACAAATTTTATGGTATGTAATTTTGCCACAATAAGAAAATAATAGCGAAAACAAAAATTTAAGGCTTCCCTGAAATGTGAAGCTGTTGTTCCTGAGTGTGTTGGATGGACGCCACACCCAGACTGGTCCTGGGGCGCAGTGGCCGAGCGTTGCTGCAGGGACCCCGAGGAGATTCAATTGCAGCGTTTTTTGGGTAATTGATCCCCGTGATTTCCACACTCCCTTCGGCCCCGCATGCCTTGGGGGTCTGAGTGATAGAGCCAGCACACAGTTGAAGAAGCGCCACACAGGCAGTCCTGTCGCTGAACTGCTTCCCTCGGGGGACGCGACCTCTCCCTGCAAAAGGGGGTGCCCAGCCTGTGCCGGTTGAGAGCAGGAGCCCCAAGACATGCTCACAGGTGCTCTGGGTTTTCTCCGCAGTTTTCAGCTACAATACAGATTCCCGCCCGACCTGCGCCAACAGCAGACACCAGTGCTCCGTGCATGCAGAGTGCAGGGACTTCGCCACCGGCTTCTGCTGCGCCTGTGTCACCGGCTACATGGGGAACGGCCGGCAGTGTGTTGCTAAAGGTACCTGCTTTTCTGTGGTCATTCGTGGGGAGATGGGAGGGGTGGAGTTTCTTTTCTGTGCTTGTTTTGAAATGCTGCCTTTTCCCAGATGCCCTTCAGGCTCTCTGCGCTCTGTCCCTGGTCTTTCTCAGGCTGCTGAGGGGCGGTCCTCTGGGAGGCCCCTTTTCTCTCCAGATCTGTTTCTCCACCAGGGAAACAGCTGCCTACGCTGGGCAGGGCAGAGGCTGAGGTGGCAAAATTGTGCCACCTGGGCCAGGAATTGTCAGTGCCTCTCATTGACTCCCTCAGTTTCTGTCACACCTCTGAGTGGGCACTGCTCACAGACCTGACTGTCACATGGTGGTTAAACCCCAGCAGGGCCATGGCGAACTGGAGAGACCACCGTAGGTGGTGGGGGGGGTCTTTCCCGCCCCCCAAGTCCCTCCGGTCGCCCTCTCCTTGTGCCCCTGGGTAATGGCAGAGCATGCAGGGGACCACAGTTGAGTCTAGCCCTGACCCCACAGTGCGGTGAGCTCCGTGCTGCATCCAGCTGTGGGCCGCCCTCATCCAGCTGTGGGCCGCCCTCATCCAGCTGTGGGCCGCCCTCACGTCTGAGCTCTGCTCCTAAAAGGACCCAGCAGCCTGGTGCTCAGAGGTGCTCAGCCGGTCGTGGAAGTTTGGAGGCTCCAGATAACAGTTCACCCAGAGTGAGCCCTAGGGCAGCCTGGGCCCTAAACTCGACTTAAAACAAAAGCAACAAATACTCTACCATACTGGACATTTGTCCTTGCAGATGCCAAATCACCCCACTTGTCACCGCTCAATTTCCTTATGTTTTTAGTGAGGAAACTCAGTTGCCTCACAAAACTTAGAAGAATTTTCCTGTTTTTCAGATTACCTGCCATAGCTATAGTTGTTAAATCAGCCTTTTAATTTACTTTAAAAAAAAGTTTCCTTCTGAGTCACAATGACATAAAGTGAGTTTTGTGAAATACTAACTTTGGCAATGAAGGAAAATTTTATATCGTTACATTAATTTGGGGGGATGTTTCAAACTTCTTTAATTGTGTTTTCTCCCAAATCACACACCCCAGAAGCACTGAGCCTGTGCTTCTTTGTTTTGTGCTTGGCTTCAAATCTGGGGAGAAGCTGCCAGAATCCACAGCAAAAGTTTCTTCTCGCAGTAACGTCAGGAGCTCCTCCTGGGCCAAGTGTCAGAGCTGGCAACGCTGAGCGGTGTGTCTGGCAGGCAGCTCCGCTGCGACAAGCCGCCCCACCCCGTGCTTTAACGTTGTATACACGCCCGTAAGAATTTGTGGTTTAAATATTTGGTGGCTTCTATGTGGTTTAAATATTTGTTGGACTTCATGTGGTTTAAATATCTGTGGGATTCTTGCTACTTTGACACATTTTTCTAGCTCAGAGTTTGGCTGAAAAAAATTGGTTTCCTTAACTTGGCTTTCCTGCCTGTGTCTGTGACTGTTCTGGGGATGCGGCCTTTCCATGTTAGTCTGGCGTGACGGTCTGTTTGCTGAAATATGCCATGTGTCACGTGGCTTCTGCTCCGCAGTCACCGTTAGCAGCTTGGACAGCAAGGGAGCCAAATGCCTTCTGGACACGGTGGCGATGGCCTGTGCTAGCCGTCTGCCCAGGGTTATTTAGCAACCTCACCGAGAACCCACCTTGCACGGAAGACTCTGCAGAGGCTGGGTGGGGGGTTGGGTGGGAAAGCCCTGTCCCCAGTAATTTCTAACCCAGGAAGAAAGTAAGATGTATGCACTCCATAGCTGGCGGAATTTAGCCTACCTCAAACCTGAACAGTCCAGGGTGACGTACAGCCGTCACTAACACCCAACTCTAGAACATCACCTTGGACAGAACTCTGCACCCAAAAGCAGTCGCTCTCGGTCCCCCCCCAGGCCCCCCTGTCCCTGCCAGCTCTCTGTCAGCATGTTTTCCTGTTCTGGACTTTTCATGTGAACGGACTCAAATAGCACGTGACCTTTCGTGTTCGGCTTCTTTTGCTTAGCTTCATGCTTTCGCGGTCCCTCCGTGTCTCAGGGGGCCCCAGGGCTTTGTTCCTTTTTTCACTAAGCAATGTTCTACACCACGGATGCATCACATTTGCTTCCACTCACCCACTGGTGGACACTTGGGTGGTTCCCCTTGTGGCTGTTACGATCAGGGTGGCCAGGAGTGCTTGCGTACACGTCTCTGTGTGGAGGTATGTCTGCTGCCCTCTGGGGTGCACACCTGGGAGCTGGAATTGCAGAAAGTCCACAATGGAGCCTTGTTCTGAAAGAGCAGACTTTTCTGCGGTGGAGGTCAAGTGGTAGCCTTCGGTTCTCTTACTCAAATGTAAGAACAACTTAATTTCTCTAGAGCTTATCTTTTCCTGATTAAACAACAGTAAGTATATGCAAGTTATAAATATCCGAACACTATAGAGACATGTAGTGCAGAAAGCGAAGCCCACGCATCACCCCGAGTTACCCAGTGTGTGCAGTTTCAGGGGCATCTCTTCTGATTATTCCCACCCAGGGGTCTGTCAACATTCCTTGTTAACGTAACTTTTAAAACAAAAACAGCCCTGGCTGGTGTAGCTCAGTGGATTGAGCACGGGCCTGCGAACCAAACAACCGTGGTTCTATTCCCAGTTCTGGGCCCATGCCTTGGTTGTGGGCCAGTTCCCAGCAGGGGACTCACGAGAGGCAACCACACATTGATGTTTCTCTCCCTTTCTCTCCTTCTCTTCCCCTCTCCCTAAAAAATGAATAAATAAAATCTTAAAAAACAGCCCTGGCTGGTGTAGCTCAGTGGATTGAGCACGGGCCTGCAAACCACACGATCACGGTTCTATTCCCAGTCACGGTTCTATTCCCAGACATGGCATCTTTTGCAAAAGGCTGGTTGCTTCCTTTGGTTCTCTCTCAGGCTCCCCGCAGCGAGTTAACGGCAAGGTGAAAGGAAGGATCTTCGTGGGGAGCAGCCAAGCCCCCGTCGTGTTTGAGAACACGGACCTGCACTCCTACGTGGTGACCAACGACGGGCGCTCCTACACGGCCATCAGCACCACCCCGGAGGCCGTGGGCTACTCCCTGCTCCCCCTGGCCCCCATCGGCGGCATCATTGGGTGGATGTTTGCAGTGGAGCAAGACGGATTCAGGAACGGGTTCAGCATCACAGGTATGTGCCCCAGACGTTAAAATCAACGGGCCTGGGGGCCTGGGCATGAACGGGAAGGGAACTCAAGTCTGCCAGTAACAGAATGAGCTTTTGTGGCTCTGGGAATAAGATGTGGTAAAGTCATCGGTATTTTGTCATTCATGGGTATTAACTAAGACTGTCTAGAACTGTGTCAGACCAGGGGTTCAGAAGTCCCCAGCTGGGCAGGGGCCTGGGCAGGGGATGCCATCCAAATGCTCACAACCCCAGGGGTAGGGCTCCCAGGTCCCTCCTCCTGCTTATCTAGTGGCCTCCACAGTCCAAACCGCTCAGAAACTGGTGTTCGACTTTTCCTCAGTGTCTGATGGGAAGAAAGGAACCCGTCGCTTCCAGCTGATAGACATTCCTCGAGAGTCAGGAAGCCTGAGTCTCCTTGAAGCTTCTTAGAGCTGGCCCTGGCAGGCAGAGCTCAGCCTCTAACAGGCACTCGAGAGCAGATGGTTAGGGGGACAGTCTGAAGGGCAGTGGTGGCCTCTCCCATGTTCTGCCCGCTGGTGCACACTGGAGGCCCTTTCCTGGGGACCGCCCTGGGGCAGAGCCTTCGACCTTCATCTCTGGCCACTCGCAGGACCGAGAGCCTGTAGGCTGGGGCCCAGGCACACAGCCGCTGCCCTGCCTGCCTAGCCCTGCCCACTGCTCACCACCCAGTCTCACTGGAGCCTCAGCCATGGCTTGAAAGCAGGGCTTCTGGAATGTACGCTGTGACCCTCCCAAAGTCAGACTACAGACACCAACTGCCCAAAGTGTGGCCACTGTAAGAAAGGAGAGGCTACCTATTTGAAAAGCGGGGAACCTGCCCATCAGGGATCCAAGGTACGGCCTGATGGGTTTTCTCCCCATTCCTCAGGCATTAGATCGGAGTTTGGTAACCACTCTCCTGCTGGTGTGTACATGTAGCAGAGCTTTGAGTCAGACCAGGCCCCACCGCTCCCCGCACAGCTTCTCCTGGGGCGAGGCTTTGTAACGCGCCCCACCTGCAGCGGGCCGGGGAGTCTGCAAGCTCCCATAGCGGCAGGTCCTTGTGCTGCAACAGTTCCCGGCTGCCCGGCACCCGTGCAGTCAGCGGGCTGTCACCTGGAAGCCGCTACAAAGCGGGAGTTGTTGACTGTTTCTGCAGAGGGCCCGATAGTAAATAGTTTACGCTTGGCCAAGTACTTCAGGCTGTGCGGCCTCTGCTGCAGATAGTCCGCTCGGTCTCTGTCCAGAGAAAGTGACCATGGGTAAGATGCGAAGAAATGGGCGTGACTATGTTCCAGTAAAACTTCGTCCGTGGGCACCGAAATTTAAATGCCATGTAATGTTCACATGTCCTGAGACATTCTTTTGACTTGAAAAAATTTGACAAGTATAAAGTCTATTTTTAGCTCAAGGATTGCCCGCCGATTTCACCCTGGGCCATGGCGTGTTGGCCGTGCCCCACCACAGTGGGCGTGGGCACACGTGGGAGAGGGAGGAGCCAGAGGAGGGGAAGTGCTTTCCCAGCCAGTCTGGGCTGCTGCCCTGCACAGACCCAGGGGGGCTCCGAGCCTGCACCGTGCTGTGCGCTCCGGGCTGGTTCTGGTCCTGCTGACGTCGTGGAGCCCTTGACACCCAGCAGCGTGCCGCAGGCACTGCATAGTTCATCTCCTCTCGTTTCCACCAGATAGACTGTGGCCCTTGTTATCATCAGGAACTGCAGGCCCAGCGGCTTCCATGCACCCAGCCAGCACCCAGCCAGCACCCAGCCAGCACCCAGCCAGCACCCAGCGCAGCTGGGTGTCCAGCCGTGGGCTCCTGCTTTGTCTGCACAACCCTTGAGCCATCCCTTCTCAGATGCTGATTGTGGCTGCGAAGCCGCTTCTCCCTGTGTGTGACTTAATTATGTCACATGGATGTCCCCCCTTTGTCCTCAGGTGTCGCCAGCCCCATTTCTACCAACCAAACTGAAGCATCTGCAGAGGAGGTGTGGTCCTATCACCTCGGTGACTAGCACTGGGAGCCAGGGACAGGCACAAGGGTGGCTTCCCTGATGGCAAGGTGACAGAGTGACTTTGCTTTCCAGGCGGCGAGTTCACCCGCCAGGCTGAGGTGACCTTCGTGGGGCACCCGGGCAAGCTGGTCATCAAGCAGCGGTTCAGCGGCATTGACGAGCATGGACACCTGACCATTGACACGGAGCTGGAGGGCCGCGTGCCGGAGATCTCGGTCGGCTCCTCGGTGCACATCGAGCCCTACACGGAGCTCTACCACTACTCCCGAGATGGTGAGGGGACAGCCTGGCGCCCCCAGGGGCTCCCAGCCGCCGCTGTGACAGCCCGAGCTGCTGCAGCCCCTGGGCCGCGGAGACGGAAACCCAGGGCGATACCTCCGTACAGCCACCCGTCCCGACAGCAGACACGGTGCACACTCACGCCAGAGAATTTAGCACAAACAGAAGATAAGTGTAACTTAAGAGTTGCAAAACCAAGATGTAATTCTTACTAAAATTAAATGTATTTTCTTTCAGCTTTTTACCTACACCCCAATACATATAACATCCCAACATAAATACCTCAACATATTATATAATTTCAAAATATAGTAGCATAACTTTATTATGCTATACATCTATATGTAGTTAACTTATTTTCAATATATCAAATTTATAGAAAAACTGAAAACCCTACAATTTCCACACACTCTGTCCCCAGCTTTCTTCCTCAGTGGTTAACGTTTTGCCGTGTTGGTCACTCTCTGTCTCATTCGTCCGTGTGTATTTTGAGAGTAAGTTGTAGACATCGTGATTCTTTTTTAGTTTATTTTTCCATCACCATTTATCCCCCTGTCCCCTCTCCCACCTCCGCTGCCCCCTCCCCGCAGTCACCACGCTGTTGTCCGTGTCTGTGAGTCCTTTTTCTTTCTGGTTTGATTTCCCCACTCCCCTCCCCTCCCCTGAGACAACGTGATCCTTTATCCCCTAAATACTTCACGTATTGTCCTAAAAACAAGAGCGTTCTTTTACACGACGCAGTACAATGGTCAAAATCAGGAAACTCAACATTGACGTAATACCGCTGTATAATCTACAATCTGGTACACAGTCTTTATTTAGTGGAATTGCAGTTACACCACATTATTATATCTTCACTTTCCCAGTTAATGTCAAATCATGAATATTTTATGGTTTTGTTAAGTAGGCTTTGAAAATACCTTTTAATGAGTTTACATGATGCTATTGTACGGCTACTAATTTAAACCATTCTGTTTTCTAAAAGTTGGTTATTCCCAGTTTCCCCCTCTCATAATGAATTGAAATAACCGTCTTTATCATAAATCTTGACCAAATTTCTGATTCTTTTCTAAGACTCAGTTCCTAGAAATAGCAGTGCTGAGTCAAACAGTAAGAACTTTTTCCAGGCTCTTCCTAAATTGCCATCTAGGAAGGTTGCACCGGTTGCCCGCTCTGCGGCCTGGCAGGCCCTGCGGGGCCGAGGCGGGCGACGGGCAGGTGGGGTGCGCAGCGGGACCCCAGCCTGCGGTTGCCTGCAGGAGACGGTATTTCTGGCAGCCCAGCACGTGGGAGCTGGACGGGAGGCAGCTTACACTAATCTTTTATTTATCCTCTGGCTTTATTTTGAACTGCAGTAGAGCACACAAATATAAAGAGTCTTTTATACTTTTTTTTAAAAAATAGGAAGTTGAGAGATTCATGGAAGGGGTGAAAAGCCAGGCTCTCTTCCGACAGAAGAGAGAGGGAAGAGAGAGAGAGAAGACTCTCGCGTCTCCTTTGAGGTTTGCTCCCAGTACTTAGTAATGTGTCAGGAATTGGCTGCTGAAGTCCATTTACTGTCTTATTTTTAAACTGTCAGTGAATTACTTAGTCTAGGATGATACATAGTAACCACTATTTGTTGCATCCTACATCAGGTCACTTCTATCAAGCAGTGAGCACTGTGTTAGTCAAGTTGGTGGGTCTGCATAAACGGGAGTTGATCTTAATTGTATCAGCCCACTTCCAGAAACTTCACCTACATTATCTACCCTCATCCCAGCCTGGGCTGCAAAAGAAACTGAGGCTAAAGAAGTTAGTGACTGGCCTGTGATCACACAAGTTGTGATCACACAGGTTGTGAGGTCACCCCCAAGGTGTGGCCTAGGAGGCCTATCTCTTCCCAGGAGCCCTGAATCTTCCGGTTGGTTCTGAGCAGCTTAGGAACTTACAGAGAGGCGCTTAATGGGAAGAAGCAACAAATGTCACAGATGCAAATAAACCAATAGTCGCGTGGGAAACCCAGGTCACCCACGGAGTCTCCATGTAGGAGTGAACCGTCACATTTACCTGCACCTCCTGCTGTCCCTTCCTGAGGCTTTGCGGCAGGGACGCTGCTGGCGGCTGCGAGGCCCTGGGCAGAGCCTCTGGGCTCCTCACACTCTCTCCTCTGTCTCCCTGCCTGTGTCCCTCCTGCCCCCAGTGATCACGTCCTCCTCCACCCGCAAGTACACTGTGACAGAGCCCACGAGGGACGGGGCTGCCCCTTCCAGCGTCTACACTTACCAGTGGCGCCAGACCATCACCTTCCAGGAGTGCGTCCACGACAGCGCCAGGCTGGCCCCGCCCCGCACCCAGCAGCTCTCGGTGGACAGCGTGTTCGTCTTGTACAACCAGGAGGAGAGGATCCTGCGCTACGCCCTGAGCAACTCCATCGGGCCTGTGCGGGGTGAGAGATGGCTGCTCGGCCTGGGCATCGTGGGTCAGCACGTCTGTGCTCTGTGACATACAGTTTTTCGTCTCCTACTCTCAGTAAGAAGAAAATGGTGCAAGAATGTCTCCTAACAGAAAAAAAAAAGCCTTGTAATCTGTGATTGTTAGAAACCCTACCCATCCGTGTTCGGCCCTCCTCATGACTCTGGGGTGGAGTGAAGGGTGGTCACCTGTGAGTTATCTTACAGAGCTGGCCATCAAGGTGGCAGCCAGCTTTGGCAGGGCTTTTAAAACACTCTAATACCCGTCCCCGAAAGGAATGTGGCTCAGGGCCCGAGGAAATCTAAATAAAACCTGATGAAGGCCAGGCACACAGGCCGCCACACTCTGCCCTGTGTTGGCACATCGTGGGTGCTTCTGGCTGCGCGGAAGGGGCTTTGGTTTGGGGAGCTACTGTGACTTCCGTGTCAGATTTCACATGGTCCCAGTCTTCACACCCCAGGGGTTTTGCCTATTTAGGGTCCAGGCGTTAAGGGCCTTTCTCTTCCTCGGTCATGTTGGGTATCTCACTACACCCAGGTCACTTCTCCAGCTGGTCAAGTTTGTCGTTGTCTAGCCCCATGGAGCGGAAGTGACAACTGCAGCTTTAGACATCAGGGGTTGGTGCTGTTTTGAAGCTAAATGGCCGGATTGTGACTATTTCAGGGTGTGCCAGAACCACCCAGTGTCTGTCGCAGATTCAGCACAAAAGCAGCCAGAGACCAAAGGCAATCACACGGGTGCAGCGGCTTCCTGTGAAACTTGATTCACAAAGCAGGCATGGGCTGAGGGTTGCGGTTTGCAATTCTGAGGCGGTGGGTCTCCTGCCCAGCGTTTTTGCCTCGAACTTTGTCACTGTACACCTAATTGGACCTAAGTGGATGTTCCCGCAAACACTGTCACTGTACACCTCATTGGTCATATTGGTCCCCTGTCAGGGACCCTGCAGGCGCGTCTAAGGTTTCTGTCTCTGTCCTCACAGAAGGCTCCCCGGACGCCCTGCAGAACCCTTGCTACATCGGCACACACGGGTGTGACACCAACGCCGCCTGTCAGCCTGGCCCCGGGAGCCAGTTCACCTGCGAGTGCTCCATCGGCTTCCGAGGAGACGGGCGCACCTGCTACGGTACAGCCTCGCTTCTGACGTGGCTGGGGCGGGTGTTGGGGAGAGGCCACGCCTCGGGATCCGGTGCTTCGGGAGGGGTGCAGCTCCTGAGACTCATGAGCACTGATGGCGTGCCCCTGGGTGCCCCCTCGGGAATGCTGGGGCCGGTCCAATGCACCGACTATAGGCCGCAGAGCAGCATCTGTAAGGCTCACTCCACGGAGGCGCGAAGGGAAGCTCAAGTGCATGCTGTTCGCAGCCCTGAGAGCCTGACGCCCTCGGGCATGCTGGTGTGAGTTGCTTCATGGACACCGTCTCGTTTAACTCGGCCACTGCAATGAGATAATCACTTCTGTCTTTTTAAAATTATTTTAGTTGTGGTAAAATGCACGTCCTGTAAAATTTGCCATGGAACCGCTTTTAGGTATGCAGTGCAGCGGCATTCTTCGCTGGGCTGTGCAAGCCAGCGCCACCAACCCTCTCTGGAACTCCGTCTGTTTGCAAAAGCGAAGCTCTCTCCCCCATTAAACCACCTCCCCCTCCCCCCGCCCCCGCCCCCGGCAACCACCGGGCTACATGCTATGAGTTTGCCTCTTCTGGGGACCTCGTATTGGTGGGGTTGCCCAGTAACAGTCCTTTTGGAACGTGCTTCCTTCGCTCGGCATAGCTTCGTCGAGGCTCGTCTGCACTGGAGCGTGTGTCAGAGCTTCCTTCCCTTTGAAGGCTGGGTGGTTCTGCAGTGGTGTAAGGATGTGCCACGTGTTCTAAATCCCTTCGTCTGTCAGCCGGCACTTGGGTGCCTCGGTTTCTCCGCCTCCTCGCCAACACTTGTCTTCTGTGTTTTTAATGGCGGCCATCCTACTGTATGGGAAATCTGTTCCTCTTTTTATAGATGGGAAATTGAGGCTGGTCCAAGTGAGCCTCTGGCAGCGTTGGGACTCAGCGTGTGTCCCCAGGGTGTGTGTTACGCTGTCTTCCTGTTGAACTTAGAGTTTAACTTCAACTGTTTTCACATGGACAGCCTGATATTTGCATGTTTGCTGTTAAATTGTACTCTGCCACCGAGGAGCACCTGGATGGCTCCCGACTCGGTGAAGTGCTTCGCTTCACACGGCATGACCGGCTGTGCTTGACGTGATCTGCCACTGTCATAGAAAACCCTCTGGTGTCCTCGCCCGACAGGACAGGTGGCCTTGTGGGCACTTGCCTTTGTCCTGTGGTTAGTCTTCGTCCTGGCGGATTAGCACAGCGGAATGTGGGTTTACTCCCAGTGCGGCCGGGCTTTGTTCTGGGCCACTGGGACAAGCCTCGGAGTGTTAATGTGCTGAGACACGGGGCTGTTGATTGGAAATTGCATTAAGCAGATCACTTCGTGTATTATTTGGGCTGGAAGAGGGCCTTAGGGGAGAGGGAGTGTGAGCCCCTGTGACTCAGTGTGCGCAGCCCTGATAAGCTGGCAGGCACCCCCACGGGAACTGGGGGAGATTTCCAGCTGAACCACAGAGCTCTGGCACTTGGCAGAATGGCTTCCAGGTGTTTCTCACCTGGGCGTCTGCGAGGACAGTGTTAGGTAATCTGTCAGGGAGTGACTCGAGTGTGTGTGGGCATTTAACAAAGGGGCGACGGCACTGCTCTCAGAGGCCTGGCGTTTGGGAGGGACGGATTGGAGAAACTTGGAGTTGCTGGAAACATGGGAAAAGTAGCTGCTATGAAAAAAAGAGTCAAAAGGGGAGTAGTAATTAATTATGAGAATAATCCAGGAGTTCCCTGTAGGGTGTAGGGAGTGATTTGTGCAAGAGAAGTCTCTTCCCAGAGAAGGGCTTGCCAGATACTGAGCAATAACAATAACTGTCAGGTGGACGGTGATGTGTCCTCAGGGACAGTTAGCACTGCTCACCATTTCACTGGAGGAAGAAGTAGAGTCCTGGCCTCAACTTAGAGAAGGGGGATTTAAATTAGACGTTAGGGAGAGTTTCCAAACTGCAAGGACCATGAGACACAGGAGGGGAAGTTGCCCGGTGTCGCCACCTGGGGTCCTCTGTGTGGACCTGCATGGAGGTGGGGGTTGTGCCAGGACCGCCCCTCACAGGTCCCACACCCCGTCTGCCAGTGGCTCTCCAGGTGGGCTGTGAGGGTCGGGGGCCCTCTTTTTCAAAACACGCAAGTTCCCTGTCTATACGGCTTCCTGGGCGAGAGGAGCTTGGAAACGTTCCCAGGGTAAGGTTTTCCTGTCCCTTGGGGGCGGCATCACAGCCTCCGGGCCCTGCCGTCTGCACACTGTGCCCAGAAACCTGTCCTCAGACACCTGTGCCGGAGTGCCCTGGGAGCTGCAGCTTGGGGACAAGGGAGCCCTTAGTGGGCTTTGCCTGCCGCCCCTGCGGGTGGTTCAGCAGCTGGGGGTGAGCTGCCGAGTCCACACTCAATGAGCCAACTCCACCCTGCTCCCGCTGGTGGAAGCAGCCGCCCCAGGAGGAACTAACTCTGTTCTGTAACCTCCAGGCTGTGCCCGGAGCTGACATCTTGCCCGAGATCTCGTGTCTGAATCATTTCACAAAGACATTCACTGCAGTGTATCTTCAAAAAGCTGAACCCCATTCAGTTTGGGCTTTTGCCTGGGTTTAGGTGCACTCGCAGGCAAAAGTGATTCCTGTTTTATTGTGTGTAGTGATGTGAAGAGGTTTAAACGAGTCTTCTTTTTTAAAAAAAAATTCACCGCAGACATCGACGAGTGCTCAGAACAGCCCTCGGCCTGTGGGAGCCACGCCGTCTGCAACAACCACCCGGGGACCTTCCGCTGCGAGTGCGTGCAGGGCTATCGGTTCTCGGAAGAGGGGACGTGTGTGGGTAAGCTCTGCAGGTCAGAGGCTCTGACTCTTTCGTCATGGGGTGTGTGTTGGTGCCCGTGGAAAGGTGTCGCCAGGGGTGGCAGCACTGGGCTCTGCAGTTGAGGGCCAGTTTCCAAAGTTGAATCCGACTTGATCCCTGTCCTTCAGCTCCCCGGGGAGTCACAGGCGCAAGGAACGAGCGCTGTTCCTGCTCACACCCGTGGCACCATCCCCTCACCGGGTGCAGGCTTTGCATTCCATTCCATTCTTACAACAATGAGAATCTGGTTTTGATTCTTACTATTCTTTTAACAGCTGTGAAAACAATTAGACTTGTTTTCCCGGAACTCCCTGGCCTTGGGGTGCACGCTGAAGGAGCTACCTCACAGGCCCTTGGGTCCTTTCCCGCCGTGGGTTGTCTTCTTCCTGATTTACCCCTGAAAGTCCATTTGGGGCCCTCCTGCTGCTGGATTTCAGTTTTGCAAACCGCAGTGGTACCGTAACCTTTTAGCCTTCTCAAAGTCAATGAGTTGAGACTGAATTAGGCCAAGTGGGCTTCAGGTGGATGATGATTTGGTGATGCCGATGAGGCGCCACGCACAAAGAACCTGATTGTTCGACTTTTCCTGCTTTTTCCTACTGCTGCTCTCTGAACTGTGGGTTCCAAGATAGTAAAGTTCGAAGATTTTTGGATAGTTCCAGTCTGGAGGGCAGTGGGCTGGATGGGCCATCTGACTTCAGCATTTCTTCCCAGTTTAAAACAGATTGGTCTTTTACGGCCTCAGTGACCCTCTCCTTGCCCTTCTTCGCTATTTGCTCAACCCTGGTGTGCTTTCTGTTTGCTCTGCCTTGAAGCGGGGACGAGGCTGCCGAGGTCACAGGGCGTTGAGGGGAACAGGCAGTTCTCATACTTGGAGTATGACCCAAACATCTGTGAATTGAAAGAGGCCAGTCCCCTTTGCAGAGTTGAGATTTCAGCTCTGCTAAACTTACATCTCTTTTTTAAAAAAATAGAGAACAATTTCTGTGTATCTGTCCTGATTTCCCTCTCTGCTGTTTTTTTTTTTTTAAGATTTTATTTATTTATTTATTTTTAGAGGGGAAGGAGAGAGGGAGAGAAACATCAATGTATGGTTGCCTTTTTGTGCATCCCCTGCTGGTAGTTAGCCTGCAAGGAACTGGTTTACAACCCAGGCATGTGCCCTGAGTGGGAATCGAACCGCTCTGCTGTTTTTTTTTTAAATCTTCAACTGAGGCTATGTTTATTAATTTTGGAGAGAGAGGAAGGTGGGGGGAGAGGGGGGACAGGGAGGAACACCACTGTAAGAGAGAGAAATGTTGATTGGTTGAACCCGCAGCTTACGTATGTGCCCTGACTGGGAATAGAACCCATGACTTTCTGGTGTATGGGATGATGCTTCAACCAACTGAGCCACCTGGCCAGGGTCCCTCGCTGCTTTTGGAGGTGGAGAGTCAAAGGTTTGCTTTTCTTGGTAGCAGCATTTATGTTACATTTTGGCTCGAACTTGGGTAGTGGATCCTTTACCCCTTGGGTGGTGAAGTGCATGGTCCTGGGACGGGTATGTGTGGGGCATGATGTCCTGAGTTTCTGGATCCGACCATTCCTGATGTCCACACTCACTGGAGGGGCAGGGGTGGGTCGTGGAGCAAGTGTCTATTCATAGGCACTGGGTTTTGAGGAAGATACTTAACCTCTGGGCCTCTGGGCCTCTGGGCCTCGCATGTAAAATGAGGAGATTGGACTGGGTCATGGGTTCACTGTGTCCCGAGCCCTTGAAACTGCCTCAGGAGCTGCCCTCGAGGCTACAAGGAGGCTGTGGGCACACTCCTGGCCTCTGGCCCCAACCTTCATGCTTCCATTTTTGTATGTGTCCACTTATGAGCAAGATTTTGAGTAGTGGATCTCATGGCTCAGAAACAAGTGTGAAAACCACCCAAGGATCACGAAGTTAGTTCCACCAAGACCTGGCACCGGGATGCCTCCCAGTTCTCTCTCTGCCTTCAGACCCCACGCTGCTCTGTCCCCTGGGCCCTCCCCCCTCCATTGCTCCTTTGAGACACACTGTGTAGGAACATGGGTCCCTGGGTCCAACCAAGTCAGCCCCAGGGCAGCCAACACAGGGCTCTGGCTGCTTACTGGGTAACTCAGTGGTCAGTGCCTCTCTCCTGGAATCCTTCTTAAGACAGTCTCCCTGCTGGAGGGCTGGGCCAGGATGGTTTCTCTCTGGGTCAAAGCAGGGATGAGTGAGGAAGATCTGGGCTGTGTAAGAAGCTGGCACTGTGCCCTGCCGGCTGTGAGGGCTGGGGCTGCCAGAGGTCATTGCCTGCTCTTTGGAATCCATCACGGGAGGGCTGCTTTATGACTTCCACACTTGCTATTTTCTGTACACCTGTGGCTTTCCTCCACTGGGTGAAAACTTTTACGGCTAACTGGAACACACAAAGTGTGTGCACGTGACAGAGGGGCCTCGGCTCACCTGTCAATCAGCTTTATGTGACAACACCAACACTGCTCTGCACAGACTCGGCCCTGTGATGCATGGCCTGGTGCAGGGAGTGCAGGGAAATGCGAGGTCCCACTGTGCCCTCACCGTGCATCTTTCCAACATGTGCAACAGCACACACCTGCACACCATCAGGTGCAACCGGGCCAGGCTTAGCTTTGCCTCATCCAGCATTCCCTCTCTCCCTCCCTCCCTGTCGTATTGTGGGGAAAGTTACTTTGAAGCATTCGTTTTTGTGATCTTATTCGCAGTAACTACAGGCCACGTGAGAGCACCCAGCTAGGGCTCTTTACACCCTGCCCTTCCTGTCCTCTCTGATATGTGACTTCCTTCCCCAGCATCTCCTTCCTTTTCCCTCGTTCCCTTGTTTCCCAGCCTACCAGGCCTGTGGGTGTCTCAGGGACCACTGTCAGGTGGGTGGCAGCATCTCAGAGCCAGCCACCCACTCTGCTCCTTCCCTGCCAGGTACAGTCCTAAAAAAGTGAAACCCCACCTTACAATTTAATTGTAATTTTTAATTCCTATTTTGAGCCCAAATTTCTCTCCTTTCCAAAACTTTTCCCTCCATCCCACAGCGTCCTCCCCCACAGCGTCTCATTGGTTGAAGGGCCAGGGCCTAAGAGCTGTAAGACCAGCAGCTAAATGGTGCCGTGGGAGCCGCAGAGTACTGAACCAGCCACTGGGAATCACCCCTCACCCTCAGCCCTCGGTTTCTCTCTCAAGGCCAGAGCACTGATGGGGTTGTTGGCAAGACTCTGTGTCCCCCACCCACTTCCTGAGCCCTCATTCCGTGGGTCCTCCCATCAGGACCCCGAGACGACAGGAGTCTCATTTACTGGGCCCCTTGTGCTCAGCCTGCTGCAAGTAACTCCTGTTTCACTGGGGAGAATGGGGGCTCCGAGAGTTTGGGGTTCACGCAAGGCCATGTGGTGGGCACTCAGGGCTGCCTCCTCCCAAGGCCCAGGCTTTCCCACTGCCCTGGAGGTTCATTTCTCATCCCCTGGTGGGAAATAGCCACCCTTGGCTTCAGTATTCACAGCGCCTGGCTCACCTGCCCAGTGAGCCACGGCGGAGCATCGTGCGGAAGTCTCAGGGCCTTACCCCCAAACACCCCCCGGCAGAGCTGCCCTAGCAAGTGTGTGCGCCCACAACGTTCCACCTCCACATCCAGAGGAGGGGGGTTGGGTGTGAGACCGAACATGAAAGCTGGGCTGGGTGGATGACCCTGGAGTTGGTGTGCCAGGACAGACCGGAGGTGGCAGCAGGGGAGAGGAGGCAGGAGAGCCGGGGGTTCCAGCCCAGGGGGAGCAGGGAGCGCGAAGCCTGAGAGATGCCTGCAGGTCTGGGGTCCAGGCACCACCCGTATAGCGGACTAAACCACGGGTGTGGAGGACCCTGGAGGGGCCCGGGGACGTCTCGGGTCTTCCTGCCAACACTGTGCACCTTGTGTTCGAAGCTGTCGTGGACCAGCGCCCCATCAACCACTGCTCCACGGGCCTGCACGACTGTGACATACCCCAGCGGGCCCAGTGCGTCTACACTGGAGGCTCCTCCTACACCTGCTCCTGTTTGCCAGGCTTCTCCGGGGATGGCCGGGCCTGCCAAGGTGCGTGGTGACCCTGGTTTTCCTCTCTTCGTAACCTGGGAAGTGCCTTATGTGGGACCTACGACGTGCTAATTCCTGACTCGCCCGAGTGTAAAAGAGTTATTGGCCCAACTCTGTTGGTAAGAGAGCTGCATTTTTGTCTCTCTGCTAGTCAGAACTGTGCGTTTTCCTTTGGGGGCTGTTCTTGTTGGGGAAGACACTTGGCCTCCCCCTACTATTTGGTCCATGTGACTTGCTTGTTCAGGCAACAATTAGACACCTGCTGTCTGCCAGGAACTGAGGAGATTGTCTTTTATGAAAAGAAAACCATCCTTGCATTCTTGGAGCTTGCAGTCTGGCCGTTTATTTAATAAGATGTGTGTAGTCACACCCCTGGCCTGCTGCTGTAGTCGTCTCTCCAGGAGGGGTGCGACCTCCTTATTGGGTGAGTGGGCACAGAGTCAGGGGTGTGTGTGAATGACTCCTCAGCGTCCTCACAGACGTGGGAGCTGTCCCTGCTGGCTGCCGGAGTGCTCTGCGGATGGCTCTAGGTGGGTGGCTGTCAACACAGTGCCCCAGTCCCTCGTTTTGCAAGATTATTTTATACCACAAAGTATTTCTGAGAAGTCCAAGCTTTTCTAGGATAGGATAGAGCGTAATTTCTGAGAGACCACCTCGTCGTTACTGAGCACGTGCACTTTCTCTGGTCTCCGAGGTCTTCCTGTCAAGCAGTTACTACTCTGTCTGTAAATTTTTATTTATTTATTAGAGAGGGGACAGGAAAAAGAGTGGGAGAGAAACATCAATGTGTGGTTGCCTCTCATGTGTCCCCTACTGGGGACCTGGCCTGCAACCCAGGCACGTGCCCAGACTGGGAATCGAACCGGCGACCCTTTGCTTCACAGGCCCACGCTCAATCCACTGAGCTACACCAGCTAGGGCAGCACTCAGACATTTTTGAAGCTCTCATTTATGATGAGAAGAATCATTTTATGATACAAAAGAATCCTCCCTCTTTTCTGTTTGCAAGCTTGACTTTTCATGGAAGCAGTATCGTTCAGGTGAAACACACTCGTAAATAAATGCACAAGGCAGAAACCGGGGCCTTGGCGTTTTGATTATTAAAGTTGAGTGAATTCTAAATCACTGTTCCTGGATCAGAAACGAGGTCCCCTGGAGTTGAGCAAGTGGCTTAAATCACTGTGTAAACTGGGGATTGCTGAAGAAATCTCATTGTCCTGGGCCTGGGGGCTGTCTTGCAGATGTGGATGAATGCCAGCCGAGCCAATGTCACCCCGACGCCTTTTGCTACAACACTCCAGGCTCCTTCTCGTGCCAGTGCAAACCTGGTTACCAGGGAGATGGCTTCCGCTGTGTGCCTGGAGGTAAGGCCTTGGGATCCTCGGAGCTGAGTGCTGAGGGCATGGCCCTGGGGGGAAGGCGAGGTGAGGAAGTGTGGGTTCCGTGGGAGTCCTGAGGGCTGTGGAGGCGGGGGATCAGAGCACGGGCCCAGTGAACAAGCGTGCGGGTGTGTACTGCTCAACCTCGGGGTGCCAGGTAGGGACCTAAACAGACCATCACTGTACTGGCAGCCTGGGGTCTGGTGTCCTGGTGACCTGGCCAGGCTTCTCCAGAGAAACAGAAGCTCTGTGTGTGTATAAATATATATATTCATATTATAGAGGTTTATTATAAGAAACTGGCCCACGTGATTATGGAGGCTAGAAAGTCCCCAGATCTGCCTCCAGCCAGCTGGAGACTTGGGGGAGCTGATGGGGCCATTCCTGGGTGGATGCTGGCAGGCTCAAGACCTGGAAAAGCCAGGGCTTTTGTTTGAGTCTAAAGCAGGAAACAGCTCATGACCCCGTCCTCAGGTTGTCAGGAGGGAAGAATCTTTCTTACTTGGACAAGGCCACGCTTTTTGTTCTGTTCTAGCTTTCTGCTGGTCAGATGAGGCTCACCCCACGAGGGAAGGCAGTCTGCTTCACTCGGTCCTCAGAGTTAACGATTACTCTCGTCCAAAACACCCTCACAGAAACACCCCAAGTAATGCTCGACCACGTATCTGGGCTCTTTGTGGCCCAGTCAAAATGTGCACATAACACTAACCATCCCAGGTTCCTAGAGTCCTGGGGAGAGAGAGCTGGACTGGGATGAGGGCCGGGGTGAAGGCTCACCAGTGGGCGGGGAGATGCAGCTGGGCCTCCGAAGAAGTGGTGGTATTACTGGTTATACTGGGGCTGTGCAGCCTCTAAGGTTTGCCTGCTGACCTGAGAGTTGAGTGGAATCTCATTGGGTCATGGGGCTGGTGACTGCCCAGGTCAAGGCCAAGGGACTTGGGATGCTGCTGGACCAGTGCAATTGACTGCCACTTGTGTAGACCCTACTATGTGCTCAATGCTTTACATACACTGTTTCATTCACTGTCACGATCTTTTTTTTAAGATTTTATTTATTTATCTTTAGAGGGGAAGGGAGGGAGAGAAATAATCAATGTATGGTTGCCTCTTGTGTGTCCCCAGCTGGGAACTGACCTGCAACCCAGGCATGTGCCCTGACTGGGACTCGAACTGCAGTTGCTTGGTTCACAGGCCCATGCTCAATCCATTGAGCTATACCAGCCAGGGCTGTCACGATCTTTTTAAAGCAGGCGCTAATACTGTCTCCATTCACACTAAAACTTACAAGATAAAGGCACAGTCGAGGTCCCGCAAGTAGGAAGGCCTAGATCTAGAGCTCCCACCCAGGCCTGTCGGATGGATCCCACCTGTCGGATGGGTGCTGTCCTCTGAGCACATGGGATCTGTCAGGAGATTAACCATGCATTGGACACCTCAGACTGGAGTCAGCCTGTCGTGTTAGTAATTCTTTTTAATTACTGCTGCTGCTGTTGGCCAGATGTGTGTATGCCACTATAAACGTTTCAGTAAGAGATCAGTGGGAAGTACTGTTTCACCGCTTTTTAAAGCAATTAATCACTAAAGCAATGTCTGTCCCCTTAGCTAGCCTGTCAGTGCCCTGAGGACAGGGTACATGTGTGTTTTATTTGTCTGTCCCCAGTGTCTGGTGGAGCATGTCGCCTGTGGGGGGCTCACAGCTATCTGGAGTTGTGGAAGGAATAAACGAGTGCACCCATTTGCACTCCTCCCGGCAGCATTTATCCACACTCTCAGCAGGATTGGGTGGGTGTGATCCGTTTTTAGGATAGCTGCCCATCCAAAAGGAGAAAACTATCAGATGAAAATTTAGAAGTTTGGTGTATAATAGCACATGTTGCTGGTCTAAATTGCTTTCTTCTGCTTGAAATAGTGATCAGCCAACTACCACTCATGGGTCAAGTCCCTCCCACCTCCTGTTTTTTTGTAACTGCAGTTTTATTGGACCACGGCTGTGCTCATTAGCATACGTGTATTGTGTGGCTGCTTTCATTCCAGAAAGCCGAGTCCGATGGTTATGGCAGAGTCTGTAAAGGCTGACAAAGCCTAAAACATTTAGCACCTGGCCCTTGGCAGAAGTTTGCCGACCCCTAGCCTAGAGGAACGCAGGCAGGGCCAGCTTTTTTTGTTCCTAAAAATATGGATAAAGGCTGTAGTGGTGCCCATGATTCTGATGGGCAGGTTACAGAGAGAAGACTTCAAGATGAGTTGAGTCCGGATATTCTAGTGGCTATTAAAAATGACTTGTGTTCATCATCTCCTTCGGTTCGCACCTGCAGTTCAAAAAGGGGTAGCGCTTTATTTTTTGTTTTGTTCTTTTGAGCCTGACCCCTCGTCCCCTCTCTGAGGCCATTTTGACAAAACAGACAAACCTGCAGGCCGAGACATAAAGATGGACAATAACAAGACCAGTAACAGCTACCTGCTGGGATTGTGTCAAAACTTTGTTCCCTTAAGAAAGTCTACATCTAGTTATGTACTCGAGAGAGAATGTGTACTAGAAATTTGGTGTTGTTTGTAACTGAAAAAAAAAAGCCAAGTGAGTGTCAATGGGAGAGTTTGTAACTGAAAAAAAAAAGCCAAGTGAGTGTCAATGGGAGAATGGACAAATGAGTTTTGGTATAATCCATACAGTGACAAAATATACAACATTTAAAATGAATAAACTAGAATTAATGGGTAAATCTCAAAAGCATGTTGAGCAAAAAAGAAAAGCTTATAAAGGATATGTGCAGTGTGATTCCATTTATAGAAAATATAAGCCTGTATGGAAATAAACCTACCAGTGTGGGACCCTCTGTAAGGAAACAGAAAATGCCCACGCGGGAACGAGTGAAAGGCTTTGAACAAGGGGCTGCAATCAGGGACGATGGAATGCATGTAGTAGGGACGCGTGGTAGGAGTAAGTATTGTTTCATGAAAGGACGCTTGTTTATATGCCTGTACAAATGCATAGAAGGGGGGAAGAGAGAGAAAAAGAGACCAAGTGTGTGTGTGCATATGTACTGAATTGCCCAATGAATTAATTGTACTTCTGTGGGTCATGGTCCGAAAGTTTGAAAGCCACGGTATTAGTTATCTTTTGCTGTGTGACAAATTATCTCCATAGTTAGCTTCAAACAATAAACATTTGCTATCCCACAGTTTCTGTGAGTTAGAAACCTGGAAGGAGCGTAGATGGGGATCTTGTTCAGGGTCTCTCTCGAGGCTGTTGTCAGACAGAGGCCAGAGCTGTGGTCGCCCCTGAGGTGAGGTCCCTCTGGGGCCAGCAGGTCCATGGATCATCAGCAGCCCCGGTTTCTCATGGACTGGGGACCGAGGACCTCAGCTGCTCACCACAGGGGCCTTTCCACAGGGCTGCCTGCATGTCTTCCAGAGCTGGCAGCCCGCTCCCTCCGGAACAAGTGGGGAGAGAGAGAGGACCCAAGAGGGGAGCCACAGTCTTTTGTAACCTAATCTTGGCACGGCAGTGCTGTTGTTTGTGCTGACACTGTTAGTCACAGACCAACCATGTAGCAGTGGGAAAAGAGACCGCATAAGCTTGAGAATACCACCAGGAGGTGGGGATTGGGTGACCATACGGCTGCTGGCCTCACCCGAACAGTGACTGGGGAGTGTCATGACGAGAGTTGGGGAATGTGGGGAGCTACGAGAGGGCCAAAGAGGAGAGTGCGAAGTCCTGGGCTGGACGTGGGAAGCCCGGTGCTGAAGGGCAGAAACCGCACCTGTGGGATTTGACCCACTGTCCATGGCTGGCTCCAGCACACACGCACCAGCACATGGCGTCGCCTCCTCCGTGCACGCACGCACAGGGAGGGGCAGTGAGAGTGCCAGCAAAGAGGGAGGAGGAACACTTAGGAGAGAAAACACAAAATGTTGTTTGTAACAACATTCATTTCAAATAAACCCAGTGTTAGAAATTTTGGATTTCCCAGTTAGAGCTGGAAGGGGCTCTAGAACTCCTGTAATTCATCTCCTTTGTTTTATAAATAAGGAACATAAGGCCCGAGTAATTTCTTAGTTTTACAAAAAGATTTCTTGAACCCTTTAATATAAACATTTTGTTAAAGAAATTTTTTCAAAATTGAGTAAGATGCTTTTAAAAGAGAACCATTCTCTTTTTTCAAAAGAAAGAGTGGGAGAGAAACATCAGTGTGTGGTTGCCTCTCATGTGTCCCCTACTGGGGACCTGGCCTGCAACCCAGCCATATGCCCTGACTAGGAATCGAACCGGTGACCCTTTGTTTCACAGGCCCGTGCTCAATCCATTGAGCTACAGCAGCCAGGGCTCAAAGAGAACCATGCTTAAGGCTTCCTGTGTTGGCTTAGATTATTTTTATTATGGGTAAATCTAAAGACCAACTTGTTTTTTAACTATAAAGTCAAATCGCATTTATAAATCAAATAAAATTAAAAATCATGAATTTCCGGTCAACCTTCATTCAACGTGCCAGACAGCTGTCCAGGGTGAAGCCGGCGTCCGGCTGCTGGCTCCGCTGCGCGATTCCAGCTGGCCTGCAGAGAAGCTGTGATATTTCTCATCTGGGGGACGAGACTCCCCGACCCCACTCCTCCTCTCACGCCGTCCCATTTCCGTCCTCCCTTTGTAGTTTAATTCCTCAGAAGGGTCTCCTGGACTTACTACATCCACTTCCTCTTCTTACATTCCCTTTTTTCCCTACCATTTCATTGTACAATGAAACTTAGATGCAGAAAGTCATACAGAGCAAATGTATAGCTCAAGGAGTTATTCTGAGTTGACCCTTGTAGCTGCCAGTCCGGGCAAGAAGTAGGACTTGGCCAGCAGCCCCTCTGGGTGCTTTGTCCCGGTCGGAGCCGCCGTCTTCCCCCAAAGTGGCTGCCACCTCAACGTCTACAATAATCACTTCCTGGCATTTCTTCGTAGTTTATCACAGTGTGCATTCCTAGACACTAGAGATTTAGCGTTCCTCATTTTCCTCTCAGGGGTTCCCTCTTCCAGCCTTCTTTTCCCTTGCATTTTGTGTATTGAAGAAGAACCCACGACGCTGAGTCACGCACTTCTCCACAGGCTGGAGTTTGCGGCTCGTCACATTGCCTGTCCTCCCTGATGGCCACACACTTACAGCTGGGTCCAAAGGTTTGATCATACTCAGGTTCGGCCCTTTCAGCGAGACAGTAGGTGGGGCGTCACCTTACACCCGAAGCATGTAAAGTCTGCTCGCCTCACGCTTTCTGACATTAGGAGCCATTTATGAGTATGGCCTGGGTCCATTAATTTCTAGAGAGTGGCAAACGGTGAGATTCTGGATCTGTTGGTTCTCATGTGTAGGTTGGAATTGGTGTGCGTTGCTTTAGGTCCTTTCATTTCTACTGGGTGGTGAAAAATGTGATAGTCTGATTCTGTTGACTCTTTTTGTCATTTGTTAGTTGGAGTACTTAAAAAATTCTTCCCCTCATACACCCTTTCGTTGCCCAGGGGCACATTTCATGAAAAGCAGGACAAATGCTTGGGTCTTTCCCTTGCTTGCTAGTTGTCAGGACAACAGATTGATTCCTTATCAGCCACTGAAAGTGACTGACTCATTTTTAGTTTTTTAATACCATTATAAACTCAAGGGGCTCAATTGGTTGTCATGATTATACTCCTAGTAGCTCAGAGTCCTTCCCATCTTTGGCTCATGGAGCCTCTCTCTTCCAGTCGGTCCCTGGTCCTTTCTTTAAAAAACTTATTTTCTTGTTGTTCAATGACAGTTGTCTGCATTTACTGCCCCCCACTGCCCCCCAACCCTAGCCAAACCCACCTCCCTCCCTTGCTTCCACTCCTCCTTGGTTTTGTCCATGGGTCCTTTATAGTAGTTCCTAAAAACCCTTCCCCCCTGCTCCTTTTGACACGGTCCTAGTAGCCTCTGATGGCTTGCTTGCTCTCTGGTGTGACAAGGTGGGTTGGGTTCACGTGTATTTCCTGCCTCAGAACTGGAGCCAGCCCTTCTCCAGGAAGCCCTGGTTTCTTTCAATGGAAAATGGGATTGAGGACCAGGATCTCAGGACTAGGAATGCTCACGCAGAGCTGGGAACACCTGACGAGTGCACGTTGACATCTCCAGTTCAAATTCTCAACTACGGGGTTTTTCTTAACCGCTTCTGGATGGTACCTGTAGCTGTTTTCCTCCGCGTGAGACTCGCGTTTCTCACAGCGCAGTGGGTGATGAGATCAGAATAGACCGCTGTTCCTTACTGGCTTTATCTCACACCGCTCACCCCACGGTCTGGGACTAATGCTACCAACTCTACCACCACCAGTACAATTTCTGAGAACAATTAAAAGCTTTTTGCATCTGCTCTTCGCATCCCCTCCCCTTATTTTTATGGCTGTACCCCTATTGCCCGAATGTGTAGCCATTACATGCATTCTCTCCCTTTCTACCCTCCTTTGGTCTTGGTTCAAGGAGGAACTATATTGCTTGTTACTGGGCTTTAAGTCAGTGTCTCTCTGGTTACGTGATTGTCAGAAGCTTCCTCTGGGTGATTCCTCGAAAGGGCTCCTGCAGACAGTATTGCTCGGTTCACTTTCTTTCCTGGACTGTCTCAGATTCCTTCGGACATAAAGCATGCCAGTCGCAAATGCAAACTATAAGCAAAAGATAATTTCCCCCTTTTTTTTTTTTTAAAGATTTTATTTATTTATCTTTAGAGGGGAAAGGAGACGGGGAGAGAAACATCGATGTATGGTTGCCTTTGGTGTGTCCCCTGCTGGGAGTTGGCCTGCAGGGAACCGGCCTGCAACCCAGGCATGTGCCCTGACTGGGAACCGAACCGCGATCCTCTGGTTCGCAGGCGACAATTTCCCCCTTTTTAACCTACATGCCCAAAGGACTTTTTCATTACCTTTTATCGTTCCCTTAAGAAGTTCAGTAGTTTTGCTAGGATACGGCTTGGTGCTGGGCCTTCCAAGTCTGTATCAGTAGTTATACTGTGTGCTTTTTCAGTTTGTCATTTCAAATCTTTATTTTTTAATATCAGGATTTTTCCCCTTGAATTAACAGTTTTAGTGTTTGTTCTTTCCTCCATTTGGTTTACTTCTTCAGGGGCTCCCATTTTTCATGTTGAACCTTCTCTGCCTGTCTCCAGTCTTGGTCCCCTTCTCAAATTCATTTTATCACATTTCTTTTTGGCTTCAAGCATTTTCCTCATTTCCACCCTTTGTTCCTCTTAAAGCATAATGTCTTGTGTTTACTCACTTTATGTTCCTTCTGGTTTGGTCTTAATTTCTGACATGATTTTCTTCTTTTATTTCTACTTCTTTCCTGAATTCTGTTGCCTCATTTCTGAGTTTGTCAAATTCTGATTCATTTTGTTCTTTCATGTTTTACAGTGTTTTCTTACTCTTTTTGCTTATTTTGAAATAATAAAAGGTTGTCGTTTCAATCTGTCCCATCCACATGCCTTTCCTGTGCTTTCATTGTCTGTAGGGTTGTTTTCTCCTCTTTATTGTCTTTTTGCTTGTTGTCACTTTGTATTGGATTTGACCTACGTGCTTTACTGTTGCTTATTTTTATGCAAAGCTTCGTGTTCCTGAACTATCAGAAAGAGGCTTGTTTCACATACCTCTCCTAACTGACAGACCTTCCTCTTTTGTTTCTCGGCAAAGTTCTTAAAAATACTTCAGCTTTCCAGATGTCCTGGCTCTGTCCCCTCCCTCACCTGTATCTGGCTGTCCCTTCCTTGTCCTTGCTATCTTTTTCATGCTGGATTGAGCTTCCCTTCCCAGCACTTTCTCCCACTGGGGGGCCCAGCGGGTCAGATCAGTGTTGAAAATTCCTGGAGACTAAATCTCCCAGCCCCCTGAGGCTTTGCAGATAGTCCCAGGTGGGTAGGGAAGCCCTGAGTTTCAGGGGCTACATGCCTCTTTGCTCTCTGAGAGCTCTTAACAGTTTAGGATTCACCATTTCTCAGAATTCTCAGAGGCCTGTTGCTTTCCTCCGCTTTGTCCTCATAGGCACTGACCCCTGTGACTGCTGCTGTGGCCTCCCTTGCTTGTGTCTGGGGTTCACAGGACTCTTTGTCATCTCACTTTGTTGTAAATGTTTTCCACGGATTTGAAGGTTTGCTGTCTAGTCACTCTGCATAATTAGATTCTAAAACAGGATGGTTACCTTCTTCCCTGAGTCCCTGTTGCTCTTGAACCACTGCCACTGGGCTGTGCCCCTGCCTCCACCGCCATGCTGGACCTGCTCCTGCAAAGTCCCCAATGACGCCCACCTCTCAGATCTCAGACCTCACCTTCCCAGTAGCACCCAGCACAGTTGATCCCACCTTTCTTTCCAAAACACCCTCCCCATTTGGTGCCCAGGTCACCCATCACTGGCCTGTGTGTCACTGGGGAACGGCTAGTCTTAGGCAGTGGACGAAGGTTTAGAGAGACCGAACTTGCCCGAGGCCCCCAGTTACCTGGCAGTGCAGCCAGGACCAGGTGTGAATGTTTCTTAAGTATCTGTTACGCACTCACCACTGTGCTCAACCTGTGGACAGTAAGGTCCCTGTGATGGAGGAGTTCACACTATCAGTGGGCAGTTTTTCTATCAGTTTTTCTTATCAGTGGGCAGGAAGCCGGGCCATTTGTAACTCCTAGGGAACCTGTAAGTGTAGCCAGGGGCTGGAGACCCCGGGAGAGACCCCAGAGAGCTGTGGATGGATTGAACAGCTTTGCAGGATGGGTAGGATTTGAACAGAAGATGCAGTGGCATAATGAGGAGGAAAGGAAGTTAGGCAGCCAGGGGGAGGTCGGGCCTGAAAACCAGGCCCTGGTGACTCTGCTGATGACTCTGGGCCTCCCAGGCCCTCATGTCCGTTGGCAGTGTCATGGCTGATCCTTGTAGCTCCTCCATCCCGTCTTTCCTCCAAAGCCTCTTGTCTGAACCCGGGGGCTTTGTCTGCCACCCTCCCCAACACCCGGAACTCAGCCTGCAAACCTGCAGCCTTTACCCAGGTTGGCTGGGCTCAGTCCTATGCTGTGCATGATAGTAACAAGCAGGTTTGTCACCCTTGTTTCAGGCCAGCCCTTGACCACAGGGCATAGGTGCCCTCCTCTGCACCCACTGCAGCCTGTTTGGACTGGCCAGCCACTCACAGCACCACCCTGATGGGGTCCTGGGCACCCCAGGCCTCCTACCACCTCTGACCCTTGCTGCTCACAGGACACCTGCTCCCGGCAGGTTTTAGTAAATGCTTATAACACAGAGTCAGGATATAAGGGGCCACAGTGCTCCTGATTCAAGAAATAGCATGAATACATTAGTTTTGACACCCTGTGCTGGCTGGATGTTGGGAGAGTCGGCACAGCAGGGGCACCCAGGGGTCTGTGTGATGAGGCTGCACACAGACGGGGGTGCGTTTCCTCTCCTGGGGTTTTGTGGCTCTGTGCTTCCGCAGACCTTCGGCCTGTTCTGGCTGCTAGTTCACTCCCCACTCTGGGTGTTGTCTCTCCTCTCCTGCCTGTCAGGATTGGGGATGCGGGTCGGGAAGGGGCTGGAAGACAGCTCATGAGTAGAGATGTCTTCATCCTCATCATCATCTGGCAGTGTTCTCAGTAAACCCCTGGGGATGTAAGGATAAAGACCACATCAGACTGACACCGTCTCCTTCACTGGAAAATCCCCGTTCTGGGAAATGTGGCCATCTCGGACTGATAACTGTCCATCTGGCAGCGGATGAGATGAGGCCAGGAGCCAGGAAGTCTGAACCCCAGCAGAGCTCGGGCATGGCTGTCACGCCACGTGAGCTCCTTGGAGGGTGCATGCACAGGCCACGCGGAGCAGTGTGGCACCTGGCGGGGAGGGCGGTGCAGACTGTGCAAGAGGAACTGAACCGCCGGCCCCTCCCTGAGTTCCTGCACCCAGCAGTAAGTAGATGGGACGTGCGAGTGCTGTTTATTTATTAAAACAGCACACGTGGGGCCCTGGCTGGTGTAGCTCAGTGGATTGAGCTCAGGCCTGTGAAGTAAAGGGTCACTGGTTCGAGTTCCGGTCAGGGCGCATGCCTGGGTTGCGGGCCAGGTCCCCAGTAGGGGACACATGACAGGCAGCCACACACTGATGTTTCTCTCCCACTCTCTCCTTCCCACCCCCCCTCTAAAAATAAATAAATAAAACATTTAAAAAAAACCCAGCACACGCGGGGACATTTAACCAGGCAAGGGACTGGGATACAAATCGAGAGATCGAAAATGTGGGTTTTTCTTGACTTCTTCCTCTATTTCATTTTCCTCTCCTTCTCTTTGTCCCCAACCTCAAGAAAAGTCACCCTAGACTTCCCCCTGTGCCCAGATAAGTATTAGGTCTTGAATGCTTCTCCCTGAGCAGATCAAACTAGGTGAGTAAAAAGAACCCCACCTGAATCACCATTTTATCAACCGGAAATAAGGCCAGGAAATACACCTATTATCCCATCCCCTGCCCCCACCCCTGGCCCTTAAACTCCCCATGGGGCCTGGGGCTCCCACTAGAGCTGCTGGCCAGGCTGAGAACCATCCCAGGAAAAACCAAGGATGTCCCAGCTGTCTCTAACTCATGATTTTCCATGTCCTGAGTCACTATTGAGGTTTTTCATTCCCCTGTGAATTCTAGATCACTGGAGGTTTTGAATGTTGGCCAAACACCATGCCAAACTAACACAAAACCGTCAGCCCCATTCCCTTTAAGGTCTGGGACAGTGCACACAGAACAGGCCGTTTGCTCGTTGGAAAGGCAGCACCGTGGACAGACGTGGGTGGGAGGGAAACGAGTTTGTGGGCTGCAGATAATTTTGGCAAGTGTGTGATGCCAGCATGCGAATATTACCACTGACAATGTGTCTAGTGTGCGTGGGCCGTCGTGGGTGCAGAGAGTGGGGGGCGGGGCCAGGGCCCCAGAGACCCTGGTTCCGGCCTGAGCTGAGCCACTTGCTGTGCCGTGGCCCCTTCTCATTTGGTGTAAAGAGCATGACTGCCTGATGCACGGGATTGTAGTGAGAATTAAGTGAAACCTGTGAATGGAGACAGCCTATATGGAAACGCTAAAACCCTGTACAAATGTAAGATATTGAAGTAAGCACCCTGTGTTTCAGAGCGAACAAAACCCAACACTTTTATTCTTAACCAGATGGCTTGTTTCTGGCTTTGTTTGGCTCTTGTTACTTGAAATATGTTTTGTTTTGTTTTGTTTTAAATTAGCCTTTGGGACAAGAGAGGAAGCATACACAGTGTTCCCTTAATGGGTTCAACTGCACTTCCCTGGCAGGCTCACTGTCAACGGGCGGCCACGTCCAGCCAGCGGACGGACAACTGGCAACGTGGCCAAAAAGTACTTTAAACATTTATTGGCAACATGCGCACAGAGCACCAGTGTGAGTGTGGAATGAACACTCAGACTCACGTAGGTGCATCACCGTGAAAGTGGGCGGGGACTGAACGCTCCCTCCGTGAGCGCTGTCTCACTGCGTTGTCGCCGCTCAGAGCGTTGCCAGGAGGTTAGTTACTGCTCCCACCACTGTCCTGCTGCTGAGGGGTCACAGCTTCACCTGCACCGTTGGTGTGCTCGAGATGACAGCAGGAGGGCTGGAGCTGGGAATCACAAACATTTCTCAGAGAAAAAATTCTTGAACTATGTAGTGTTAATATTCTGTTACTACAATATGTACTATAGTACTACATTAATACACGAATTAGCATGTTTGTATAAAGCTTCCCCCCAGCGCAACTGATGCCCTAGAGCAGAGGCCGACAATACAGGCCAAATCTAGCCTCGTGCCCATTTTTATTGAAACACTCATATGTTTATGTGCTAAACTTCGTTGCTTTCATGCTGTAACCACAGAGCTGAGCAGTTGTAAAAGGGGCCATGACCCACACAGCAGAAGAGTTGGTGGAGCCCTGCCCCGGGTCTGTGTGGCTGCATCTCCCCGTGAAGGTCTCGAACGGCACCTTGGGTGCGCCTTGGTACTCCGCCTTCAGAGAGGACCTTGGCCTCCCCTCATGTCTGTCCCATCCTGGGCCCCTCTGGCAACACTCTGGCTGGACCATCATGTGTTTACTGTTTCCTCGCTCCGGACTGCAAGCTGCCAGGGAGGGGTGGGGGGCAGGCTGCAGTCATTTCCTGGGCCACGGAGAGGCAGTCACTTGCTGCCTCAGAGCCTGGAGTGGGCCCAGGGAGGCCAGGCAGGACTTGTCCCTCTGACAGTCCGAGGTGGCAGAGCCTGGAGGGCTCTGGAGGAAGGGAGGAAATGCTGAGCAGTTTAAAGGGTTAACAGGGAGGGGTGGAGGTGCACATAGTGAGCAGCCCACAGAAAGGCCTGGAAGGGGGGCAGCTGACAGGGTCCTGTTTGGGGGGTGTGGGCACCGCCATGCAGGACAAATGGGGGGCACTGCCGGCCTGGCTCTGTGCTGGTGGGACTCTGGCTGTGTGGAACCAGCCGCATCGCCACATAGGATCTGGGAGTTGTTTATTCTAGGCCACAGCTTGTTATCAGCAATTCCCCACAGAGCCAGAAGTATTTCCGGCTCTGGGATGTGAGTTGCCCAGTTAGGAGGCCATGTTTTGTGCCAGACGTGAGTGTGTCATTAAAGAGACACACATGTTGGTGAGTGTGCCTTCTGCCTTCGGTCCCCAAATCTTTGACTGTGACTCAACGTAGGTAGTCAAGAAGTTTGATTTTCTAAAAAGACAAATTTAAGAAAAAACAAAAATTTTTTAAATTGAAAACAAATGGCATTGCTATCCATCAAATTGTGCACGGGAGGGCAAACAGAATGTGCTGCACTGCACGCTATTCAGCCACAGAAGGAAGGAAGTGTGTGCTGATAACGAGGCTGCAACCCGAACCAGAAACTTTCTGCTGAGTGAAAATAGTCCGACACAAAAGCTCACGTTTGTTGTGGGATTCCGTTTCTCTGACGTGTTTGGAGTAGCCACAGAGCAGATTGGTGGTCGTGGGGGCTGGGGTGAGGGGGTGGGGAACCACGGCTCGGGAGGTATGGGTTTCCTTCAGGGGGAAATGTGCTGGAACTGGGTGGGGGGTGGCCACGCAGCACGGCCACCCCTAAATGCCACTGAATTGGTCACTTAAAATGGTTCATTTCATGTTATGTTGATATTGCCTCGACCTATAAAAGAAAAACTGCCTAGGAGAGAAAAGAAAATGCAAATATAATCATTTTGACTATTCAGTCCATTAAATACAAAGATGTTTTGAATTATAAAAAACTGGTAAAAGGCGACCGAGTGCTGACCAGGCAGCTCCGAGTTAAGTGCGGGGACTTTGCAGCCATGGCCGCGAACCCTGATGAAGGCACAGCTGATGTCTCCCCTTTACTTATCTTGATAGAAGTGGAGAAAACCCGCTGCCAGCTCGAGCAAGAACACATCCTGAGGACAGCAGGGGTGACGGGCCCACAGCACCCCCTGCCCTTGGGGCTGTTTGTGCCCCAGTGTGACGAGCACGGGAACTATGTGCCCACTCAGTGCCACGGCAGCACCGGCTACTGCTGGTGTGTGGACCGTGACGGCCGTGAACTGGAGGGCACCAGGACCAGGATGAGGCCCCCCTGTAAGTTGGGGGCAGCGTGTGCTTGGGCCTGGGCCTCAGGCAGGCCTGCGGACCAGCCTTCCCAGTGCCTGTGAGCGTCTCTGGGGGGTCCTGCCGGGGACACAGTTGTCACTTTCTGCAGCCCCTTGGTCCTGAGAGCTCCCCTGGCTTGAGCCCCGTGTCCTCCCTCCCTCTCTGTGCCCCTCACTCTCTCTCTCCTTATCGTTTCCTCCCCTTGCATGCCAGAAACCAGTGACCCCTGTGGCAGCCACACTGTGGCTGGCAGCAGAGAGGGCACATGTGCCCCAGGTGACTCCCTGTAGTGGGCAGCCGGGCCTTCCAGGGTCTCCACACTGGGACCCAGCAGGCTGGGGGGAACCCTGGTGCCTGGCCCCCTCAGGCAGCGGGGAGGAGCTGTTCTTGCCCTGGGACCCCAGCCTCCTCCATAGTTCTTGCCCAGGCCCCAGGCCATGTAGGATGCAAGCAGGTTTCAAAGGCTATGGCCATGGGACCCAGGTGTCCCAATACCCGTCTGGTGCTCCTTACCCTACAGCACAAGTTGCCTGTCCCCTCCTTGGATCCTTTTGTCAGGTGAGCTAGGGAGCCATGCTCCAAGACAAGGCCAGCAGTGAGGAGGCAAGGCCCAGCCCCAGGGAGAGGCAGCCCCTGGTCGTCATGTGCTCTGGAAAGGCCAGCGGGCACGTTGCCGCTGTGGGCCTGAGGCCGCCCACTGTGGGCCAGGGCATGAGGGCCAGTTCACTGGCAGTCTGTACCGCACCAAGCTCAGCAGTGTCCACCGCATGGAGCTCCCTGCAGGCAGGGCTCTCGGGGCTGCTATGTCACTGTTCCCTGTTGTGGCCCATGTCCAAAACAGGCACACACAGCAAGGTAACTTCTGTTTCTGTGACACTCAGCCCTGCACTGATTTCTTCACAAATGCCCTGTGAAGTCTTTTTGCTCCCATGCTTTCAGACATAAAATGACCTTTGTATGCCTGTGGTCTGTGGTGGCATGCAGGTGACATGACCTGGCATGTGGGTGTGTGTGCATGAGTGTACACAGGCGTGTGTGGGTGTGCATTCCTGCTGCACTCAGGCCTTGCTCACTGACCTCTCCTGCCCCCTAGGTCTGAGTACAGTAGCTCCCCCGACCCACCAGGGACCTTTGGTTCCTCCCACCGTGATCCCTCTGCCCCCCGGGACCCACTTACTCTTTGCCCAGACTGGGAAGATAGAGCGCCTCCCGCTGGAGGGAAGCACCATGCGGAAGACGGATGCCAAGACTTTGCTGCATGCCCCGGTGAGTGCTGGCTTGTTGTACTTGGTGACGCTTCGATGACCTGGGGACACAGCAGGGTGTAGCCAGACCACCTCTCAGAGAAGGTGGTGGCACACTCTGTCCCAGCCGTGTGCCCTCTGCTGCTTTGTCTGTCATCGTGGCACTCAGTGTATCTGACACGCACACATTGGCGTGTGGCCTGGGTGTTCTCCTGCTGCCTTGGAGACGGGAACCCCGAGGGAGGCCTCTCTTCCTCCTGGGCAGCCTCCTGCACACACTTGCCGTGGGGACGGGTCAGTTCTCTGGGAAAGTCATCTCCCGGAGACCAAGGGGAGAGGCTGAGTGTCCCTGAGGCTCTAAGAAGCCGAGAGTGGAGGTTGGAGGGTCCGACACCCAGGGCGAGTGTCCTCTGTGTGCTTTGGATTTTTCATTTATCACCACTGTACTCGTCTCAACTGTATCGCTTGGTGGCATTAAGCACATCCACAGCGTTGTGCAGTCTTCATCACACTCTATTTATTTCTGTTTCCACCACTTTTCAGAATCCTGACTTGATATTTTATGCCCGTTCAAAGCAAACTCTGCTTTCCCTCCTCCCCCAGCCCCTGGCAGCCGGCCTTCTGCTTTCTGGCTCTGTGAACTTGCCCTCCTGAAAGCACCTCATGTAAGGGCAGTCACGTGGCGTCTGTCCTTTCGTGACTGGCTCCCGTCACTCAGTGTAATGTCCTCAAGGTTTCGTGTGTTGTAGCAGGTGTCAGAACTTCCTTCTTTTCAAGGCCAATGGTATTCCGTCGTGTGGATGTGCCGCATTTTATTTGTTCGTTCATCGGAGAACAGGGTTGCCTCCACCATTTGGCTGCTGTGCGTAGCGCTGCTATGAACACGCGTGTGCCGATATTTGTTTGAGTCCCGCTCTCCCTTCTTTCGTGTGTAACTCAGATGTGGAATTGCTGCATCGTGCAGTAACTCCGTTTTTAATTTTTTGAGGACCTGCTGCCATTCCATTTCCCCTAACGGAGGCGCCATTTCCACTCCCAGCAGCAGAGCCCGAGCCTCCAGCTCTGCAGTCTGGCCAGCACTTCCCTCCTGCTTCCTGACGGTTGCCACCCTAACAGACGTGAAATGCTATCATTGCGGTTTTGATTTGCATTTCTCTGCTGATGCGTGACAGAGAGCATCTCCTCCTACACTTGCGGGCCATTCGTGTATCTTGGGAAAATGTTTATTCCTATTCTTCGCCCATTTTGTCATTGGGTTGTTTTTTGTTGTCATCATTATTGAGTTGTAGGAGTGGTTGATATATTCTAGATATTAAACCTCTTATCAAATACATGATTTGCAAATATTTTCTCCCCTTTCAGGGGTTGCCTTTCACTCTGCTGACTGTGTTCTTTCACGCACAGATGTTTTTAACTCTGATAAAGTCTAGTTTATCTGTTTTTGTTTTTTATGTCCCATCCCAGAAATCATTGCCAAATCCAAGGCTATGAGGCTCCCCCGCTGTGTTTTCTGCCGAGAGTTTTGTAGTTCATCTGTAGCACTGAGGTCTCTGGTTCATTTGAACTGGTTCTTGTGTGTGGTGTGAGGTGAGCCTCTGGGTGTCCTCTTTGACCTGAGCCTTGAGGCAAAAGTGTCTGCTGAGAACCCTGACGTTCCCACCAAAGGTCAGCCTGCTCCTCCACCTCTGCGGTCCCCAGAGCTTCACTTTGCATTTCCAGATACATTTTAGTGAACGCTTGTAAGTTTCTACCCACCTCCCATCCCCAACATAAGCCTGCTGGGATTTTGATAAAGATGGCTTAGAATCTTTAACTCTACTGAGAGAGAATTGGTATCTCAGCAATATCATGTCTTATAATCCACCACACTAATTATCTAATCATTTATTTGGGTCTTTTTAAATTTCACTCTGCATTGTTTGGTAGATTCAATGTAGAATATTGCACATTTAAAAATATTCTCAAATGCTTTGTTTTTGATGCCATTGTAAACATTATTGTTTTCAAATTTTATTTTTTGCTAGTAGAAATATAATTTTATAGTGACTCTGTATCCTGCAACTTTGTTAGGTTCAATAATTAGTTATAATGGTTTTATAGATTCCCCACGATTTTCAATATTAACAATCATATTGGCTTGGAATAGGGTGTTTTGATAACCTCCCAGTATATATGTCTCACGTTTTTTTCTTTAATGATCTTCAGGTAGGCAGAATTTTTTAGATGATACACAAAAAGCATTAGCCATAAGAGAAAAAATAATAAACTGGACTTAATAAAAATTAAAAACTTTTTCTTTTCGAAAACACTTAAGCAAATGAACAATGGAAATATAACACACACACATACATAGGTAGATGACGAAAGGTTTTTATCTGAAATATGCAAAGAACTTACATAAGTCAATAATAACCATGTTAAAGTGGACAAAAGACTAGATGACACTTTATAAAACAGGGCACAGAAGCACATGGGTCACTGGTGCCGGAGGGTGGCTGCCGCAGCCCGCTGCAGCAAGGGTGGTCGCGAGGTGAGGCGAGGGACTTAAAAGAATGGAGAGGACCAAATGCTCTGCTGGCAAATGGCAACTTTATTCAAGGAACAGCTGTCTTAAATACAAACTGTTAACGCCTGAAGCAAGACTGCAAAGAACTAGAAACAATATTGTTTTTCAAAGTTCGTGCACTCCCTTAAGCTATCAAAAGGGCAAGAAGTTCTCATAACCGTCTTGGAACATGACACTCATGCCAAAATCTTGTTATATCCTTCAAGGCTGGGAACTAGAAGGTTAGGAAAGTGTCAAGGTACCTGCCGGCTCCAGGGACCAGAAACCAAGTTCATCCACCATTTTCACAGTGGAGAACTCTGTCCTTGATCCCCTTGTGGCCTGGCAGGCCCCCACAGGTGGCCTGCTCTCACCCCTGGTCTGTGCTTCCAGGACAAAGTCATCATTGGACTGGCCTTCGACTGCGTGGACAAGATGGTTTACTGGACCGACATCAGCGAGCCTTCCATTGGGAGAGCCAGCCTGCTCGGCGGGGAGCCAACCACCATCATCCGACAAGGTGGGTGAGGGAGGGCCTGTCTTCCACTGAGTGGACATCGCTCACGGGGAAATCCCGACGTCCAAGGGGCTGGGTCTTTCCAGCGTTCTCTGAGGAGTCCTCCGAGGACTTGTCCTTGAGCCAGAAACACCTTAGCTGGGGTTCATTGCTAGTCTAAGAAGAATAAAATCAAAGCTGAGTAAGCCCGTGCCTTCCTCTCACACCATGGAGCCAGTTGTAATGGGCAGTAAAGGCCAACCTCAACCATTCATCTGGGATATGCATTTTTTCCTCTGGCTGCTGAGTGTAGAATCAGTCCTCAGAGTGTCAGCCCCGCCTCGTCCCCCTCCCCCTCCCCCTCCCCCCACCCCCACCCTCTGCTCCATGCTCCAATAGGGCTCTTCCACCAGCAAAGGTACACAGACCACACAGGCAGAGGGTCACAAGCATACTGGCCAGCACTGCCTGTGATAGCTGAGTCTGTTCCCAAGACTGTTCACATTAAGGGGTTGTCACGCCCCCCCCAGGGAAGTGGGAGTCTCTTCTGTACCCACCCTGCACCCCGCGGGCTCAGACTGCCCCAGAGGAGCACGGCTGAGCAGGCTGAACTCTTGCTGACTTGCCTCTGTCGCACAACTGACAGCCAAGTTCACGGTGGTTTGGCACAGGCTGCCACCCCTCAGCGTTTAACCTCAATTCCTTAACTTAGGGGTGCCGTGGTCAGCCAAGGACTCTGTGCATTATTTTAATGCATACATTCAGCAAGTCAACACTGTTTTACATGGGTGTGTTTTGTCAGCATTGAAGATTGTTACAACAAAAATCCCCTTGTTCTGGAGAGGACAGCTGACTTTCGTCAGGAATTTCCCATCCAAAGACAGGGTCACGCTGATGGTGCTTGTGCGAGATCCTCTGGCGTCCTCCGCAGGACCCTCAAATCAAAGATAGTCCTTAAAGGACATCACTTCACTCGGTCTTTCTCTTTACTTGGGGTAGAGTGAAGCTTTCTTCCCACTTTCCTGTGTAATACTTTCCTAACAGCTGATTTTCTGGAAGGTTCCTCTGCCCGTGGAGCAGCCCTTGGGGCATTTTTCCCTTTCCTGGCTCCCTCTTTGGTAAGAGATGATGCCACCGGCATTCAGCTGAGGTGGAGATGAATGTGACCGGCTTTGGACGCAGACGCCGTGTCCTTTTTTGAAGCCAGTGTGCTATTTCAACAACATCTGCTAGTTTTCATGGTTTGGTGTGATGAACAGAAGTTTGGAAATGCCTTTTTGCATCCTGTCTCGCTCTGTTGTAAATGTGCTGTGACCTGTGATTTGACTTGGAAACCCAGCGGGACGGGGGTGCAGGTCCTTGCTGCTGTTTCCAAAGCTGATAATCATCCAAGAAGGCTGTAAGGCCCGTCAAAAGCCCTCCAGGTGAGGCCCACTGTAGAGATACAAGTAAACCCTTCCCTTTGTAGAAGGAAGGGAATCGATTTTTGTTAGTGAAAAAGAGAGCAAGGAGCCTTCACGGGGCAGGTCAGTACATCGCTGGCGAGAGCGCATGGCATCAGGCTTCTCTTTGTCTTGTCTTCCTTATTTCATACAGTCCTAGGCTTCTCTTTCTTTCTCTGAGTTAAAGTCACAGTGAAATAGCTTCGATGTGTCATAATCTGTTTCCTGAGTAAATTGCCTTGCCCTCTTCGCTCCCCACCCCGACTGCACAGTGCAGGGTGGCGTTTCCAGGCCCCTGTTGGTGCTGTGGCCCCTGCAGAAGTGGCTCCTGGCTGGGGAGGGGCAGGGGGCCGGGGCTGCTTGCCTTCGGCCCTGAGGTCAGGACCAGGGCTTCTAGGGGGTCTCGTGAAGAGGCTCCCGCTGAGCAGCCTCTCCCCTTTCACTGTGTGTCTGAGCAGCTCCCGCCACCTGCACAGGATGTGCTCACTGCAGACGGACCCCGGAGCTACGTGTTCTGGGACCCTCTGGAAGCCCGGAGGGCCTCTGCAGGTCGGGCTCGCTGTCCCTTCGCCTCTAGGGGCATTGGAAATAATTTCATACTTTATAAATCTCCATTTTGAGTTTGAATAATGAAGATTTCCTTCAAGAGCTCTTTCTAGTTCTTAATAAATTGCCTGCGGTGGACGCCTTTCGGGCCCTGGCACTTCCAGCATTCGAAGTCACACATGTGCCAGCTGTCCAGTGCAGGCTGCTGCAGAGGCTGAGGTCTGGCTTGCTCCTGCGCTGATGAGAAAGAAAACACAGGGCGAGAGGATTTCCTCACACCCCAGACCCCGCCGGGAGGGCAGCTTCCGCCTCCAGCCACAATAAATGACCTTCGACTCTCTAATCAGACAAGGGGAAGGGACCCTGAGTGACACCAGTAAACCCTAGTAGGGTTTTGGTTTCATTTACAGTCGGGAGGCCATTGCCACTTTGAGCACCTGAGGAGCTGGGTGGGCGCTGAAGGTCTCCACTGTCGTCAGCTTGCCCTGTGGCAACCCCTGGGCGAAGATCAGTTACTTACAACCCAGTGAAGACTCCCCGAGTGTTACTTTGGATCCATGACACCCCTTATTTGTATTCCTAATACCTCGTATATTTTTTTCTCTGAAATGACCTCCCCCCCCCAAATTAATGAATATGGTGAATCTGTTTCATTCCTCATCTTAGTATCTTCCTGTGCCTCCCCTTTGCCTGTGGGATAAGCTGTAAGCTCATTAACATGGGCATCCTAGCTTCATCTCTGGCCACTCTCAACCCTCATGGTTTCCAGCCACACAAAGTTACACACAGGTCACTTCAGACCATATCCATCTTCCTTTACATTTAAGAGCCTGTCCCACAACCTGAAAAACCCTTATCCAGGACCTTTGCCTGAGAGACTCCTGTTGGTCCTTCAGGAGCCAGCTTCATGAATGTCACCTCCCCCAGGAAGCCTTCCCTGGTCTCCCCAGGAAGCCTTCCCTGGTCTCCCCAGGCTGAGGCCAGGGACCCTCCCTGTGCTCCCGAGGAACCCAGAACTCAGAGTTGGCCGTGGGCTCCTTGAAGGCAGGGCCAAAGCTTCAGCACTGTTTGGACCTGGTTCCCAATGTGGTGCACAGGGGGTCGGTCCACCAAGTGAATGAGTGGCATCTCTTAATTTGCCACTTTGAGTATTGCTTACCTTATAATGACAAGCATGTCACGTTCCCATTTGTTTTCTTGAAGTGCAGGGATTGGACACCGTGTGACACAGCACGGATTGTCCAGAAAGACTGACTCTTACCTGCTTGAAAAATCAGACTTGTTCTGCGTTTGCCTCTAGGTCTCGGAAGCCCAGAAGGCATTGCCCTTGACCATCTTGGCCGCAACCTTTTCTGGACGGATTCTCGTCTCGATCGAATAGAAGTGGCAAAGCTGGACGGCACCCAGCGCCGGGTGCTGTTTGAGACCGACTTGGTGAACCCCAGAGGCATTGTGACGGACTCCGTGAGGGGGTGCGTGGTGTCAGTGTGCTGCCCTCACTCCCGTCCCCTGGGTGTGTCGGTGTGGCTGTGACGCCACCGCCTCTCTCCTGATGTGAATGGCTGTGGTGGGTGGCTGACGGCTACCCACAGTGAGACGCCAGTGTTACCGTCTTTCACGCCTTTTCCCGAGACTTTGTGAGTTGGGTATTTCCACGTGGGTTGGATGTGGATCAGCAGCTGAGTTGTACAAACCTCAGCAGGGCATCGAGTATAGATGCACCCTCAGGGCCCTCCCTGGGGGCTGCCCAGCACCAAGGAGACCCCTTCTGATGGTTTCGCCAGAGCCTCAGCTTCCTCCCCCTCTCCCTGCTATGGGCTCTGAGTCTGACACACCAGGCCCGGCTCCTCGACACTCTGAGGCCACATCCCTTGTTCGGGGGCTGCCACTGCCTCTGCCGAGGACGGGTGTGCTGTGCCTCCCTGGGTGGTGGCAGCACGTGGGGCTCCCACACGTTTGTGCCCCTTGTGGCATTCTGTTCTGTTTTTCTCCTTTAAGGACTTCACGGAGGTGTTTGAGGGAGGGGGATTCAGTGCTCACAGAGCAACCAGTTCAAGTGAAGACCCCGAGGGCAGCACGCCTCCGCCCCTCCACAAGCTCTTTACCCGCCTGCATCCCCGTGTCTGCTCACGGCTCCGTCCGAGGCTGCTCCTCGGGGTTTTCAGTGTGCTTTCTCATGCGTCTTCGTTATTTCTCTTCCTTTTCCCCACCTTTTCCTCCCCCAGGAACCTTTACTGGACAGACTGGAACAGAGACAGCCCCAAAATCGAAACTTCCTACATGGATGGCACCAACCGGAGGGTCCTCGTGCATGACGACCTGGGCCTGCCCAACGGACTGACCTTTGATGCCTACTCATCCCAGCTCTGCTGGGTGGACGCAGGTGACCCCTAGGCTTTTCTAAACCAAACAATTACTGTCACCCACACAGAGCCAGCCCAGGCCGTAGCTCAAGAGGATGTTACGGGAAAGGGCATAACTTTTTCTTTCCCGCACAAAAACAGCGGCATATCCTTGCTCTCAAATTCATTGTTTCTCTGGGCTTGATGTTCTCTGGAGTGGGGTCTCCCCCCATCGAAGTCTGGGGTCAGCAAACTACGGCCCATAGGCCAGGCCAACCTGCCACCTGCTCCTGTACCACCTGGTGTAACCTGGGAGCTGGGAACGGTTTTCACATTTTCAAATGCTGTATTTTAATTGGCTATGGGAATGCCTACACAGTGTCCTTGTTTTTGCCTCACAGCCCACGGAACCAAAAACAATTAGTATTTGGTTCTTTAGAATAGAAAATGTTTGCCCACCCCAGAGCCTGTCCTCACCATAATACCTATTAATTCATGACCTATAATCCTGTAGCTCACACTCATCCCCACAGGCCAGGGCAGGGCTTGGAACAAGAGAAATGAAGTAGTGCCGTTCTGATGCGGGCACCCCCCGCAGATTTGGGGTACCCCTCAGGCGAGGGCTGTGGGCAGGGTGCTTAGTTGAGGTGGAACGTCAGTCATTCATCCATGCCTGTTGAGAACTGCCCTGGTCCAGGCTGTCAGGTGCTGCCGGGGTGCAGGGACCATGTCTTGCAGTTGGGATGCATGGGGGCAAAGCGTGCAGGCTAAAGGGAGTCCAGCCGTGTCGCCGAGTGGGCATGGAGCCAGGCCCTACACAGCTGCAGACTGGAGAAGAGGTTTGGCTCTCAGCTCGCATTTGGGGAGGGGTCTGGAGAGGCTCGGGGATCAGGGTGTGAGCGAGAGCCAGCTGGTGGCAGCGTCCTGGCCATCCGGCCGGGCCTCTGCTCCTCTCATAGCTCCCAGCACAGCCAGGCTCGGGCACCCGACAGAGGCAGTGTTGGCTCCCAGGGGCACAGCTTCCCCACACTGAGGAGTGCGCCGCCTGTGTTCTCTGGGACCCGCCGTTGGAATGCCAGATTCCTTGCCCTCGCCCTCGCCCTCACCACTCTTGTCCCGTGACACAAAGGGGCCGTTTCTTGTGTGAACAATAAGTGGCCTGTTCCCCTCACACAGGCACCAGTCGGGCCGAGTGCCTGCAGCCGGGGCAGCCCAGCCGACGCAGGGTCCTTGAAGGGCTCCAGTATCCTTTCGCGGTCACGAGCTTGGGGAAGAATCTGTATTACACGGACTGGAAGACGTACGTCAGCGGCCGGCCCTGCTACCCTCCATCTCCGGGGCACTGAACCCTTCCCATCAGCCTCTTGGCTTGACCTCCAAGATGCCCGCTCCACTTCAGCCCTCTGGTCCTCATAGATGGGCGAGACAGGGCTCCTGGGTGGGGGCAGGGGCCACCACTTACAATGCAGATGCTGCAGGGTGGGTGACAATTTCAGTCTGTGAACTTGAACTTGCTGAGTGCTGGGCACGTCTGCTGTTTCCCCAGGCACTGGCCTGGGGTCCCTTGGCTGGTGGGCTCCATGCCCACTCTGTCCCTCTACTTCCTCATTGTCCTTAGACTGCAGAACACCATAGCCCCTTCCCGCAGAGAGGAGGGTTCAGCCAGCGAGCCAGCACTGTGGCCAGGGCTGTCGGTGTAGATAGTCAATTTTCCAGCTTGGAATTTAATGCCAGGGTGGGGAGGGAAGCCAGCTGATCTTTGTCCTGCTTTAGGAGACAGAAACATGCGGGCTTGACCCAGCCCAGAGGAGGGAGGGAGCGATGGCTAGAGAGCAAGGCCAGTGCCTCTGATTACAACCTCCAGTTTCTCCCCCGAACTACGAGAGGCTGGTCTGCAGAAAACACTGGAGCCATCAGACATGTTCCACCTTCTGCCCTTCCGTTCTTGCAGGAATTCCGTGATCGCCGTTGATCTCGCTGTTTCCAAAGAGACGGACGCCTTCCACCCCCAGAAGCAGGCCCGGCTGTACGGCATCACCACCGCCCTGCCTCAGTGTCCCCGAGGTAACTGGGCTATGCTCTGACTGTCCAGGGCCAAGGGCCCCACGGCTCAGAGCCCATACTCTGGCTGCTACTGGTGCAACCTCTGGTGGCCCCGATCACATGTTCCCTCCGGCAGGGGCCTTCCTTATTTTGGAGTTGGGGCAGGTAAAGAGAAAATGGGAGGGAAGGAAGTGGGCAGGGTGAGGAAAGGTGGGCAGGGGTGAGGAAAGGTACTGAATCTCGGGCTGGGTGGTCTTCAGGTTGCAAACAGGAATGTCAGTGTTAGGGTCTCTGCTGCTTGGGAAGTCCATTTATTCATTCTAAAAGCAACAGTAATTAATAATCAAAATAATTACCAACATGAACACCTCCCTATGAGCTGGCTACTTTACATAGACTAACTCACTCAGCCTTCCAAGCGCTCTGTGTTCCTTAGTTCATTTAATCCTCCTAGCAGCCCGACGAGGGAGGTACCGTTGTGCTCATCTTGTAAGTAAGGAAACTGAAGCCACCTGCCCAAAGGCACACAGCTGACAGTGGCAGAGCTGGGGACATCTAGGCAGCCCAGCTCCCAAGCCTGGGCTGTCTCTTCAGGACCTGTCCCCTAACACACACTCCTCCTGGCTTCCCCACTCCCCCAGTCAAGGGCAAAGCCAGCTGGGCAAGCTAGATGGAGGGTACTTGGTGCTTTGAGACTCCGACTCCATGTTACCCTCAGAGGAAGAGCACTCTCTCTGAGACCCACGCAGCCCCCAGAGCAGCGGGCGGGCAGGGCTCTGGCCTACCTGGCAAATCCCTGGGGACGAGGAGACAGCCAGGAGATGAGCTTAGCTGAGTGCTTGGCACAGCCTTCCCTGCTATTGCCGCCTTTTCCAGGTCACAACTACTGCGCCGTGAACAATGGTGGCTGCACCCACCTCTGCTTGGCCACCCCAGGAGGCAGGACCTGCCGCTGCCCTGACAACACCCTGGGAGTTGACTGCATCGAGCGCAAATGAAGATGAGAGCGTCTCGTTCCCTCACTGAGCATTTTGCAGCAACACCCTACATCTAAGGGTCCAGACGAAAAACTGTCTGGCCTGGTGGCTGGATGACCACCAGCCTGAGCCTCAACAACGTGCCCCTCACTGTTCCCCAAAACATTGGCCCTGAGCTTGTGGAACGGGAAAGTCTCTGTACCTACATGAAGGCAGAACACCCCCGTCCCACCCAAACCCTCAGACAAGCATATTCAGCCCAAATGAGGGTCATATGCCCCGCCCCAGAGCCCCGGAACTGTTCCCCAACAGCACGAGCCAGGGGTGCACAAAACCCCCCAGGCCTGAGCCCCGCCCTGTGGCCTTACAAGTTCAGTGTCACTGACACGCTCACCATTTTGCTCTTTGACACACCAGCCAGGGCCACAGCCCCTGGGCACTGGAATTGGGAGAGAGCCTTCACGGGAATAATTGCAGTTTGTCTTCTCAGAGGCAAATATATCCCCAAGAATCACAAGGTTTGGGGAACCCATGGGTGGTTTATGTGGCCCAACCCGTAAGTTAGTTCCACTTTCTTTTTGTATTTATCATTCCATATCAAGCCCTCCATATCAAATGTGTGTCATGATTTTGTATGATTTTTATAACTACTCATTTTTTAATGGTGAATCTTAAACTGTGGAAACCATTGAAGGTGCTTACTAACCTTTCCCCCAGGTTATACCAGTGTGGATAATTCCCTGAGTTTACAGCTGTATGAATATTAGTGCTGAAAATAAAAAAATTGTTAATGTCTCTTCCTCTGTCCTACTTGAAGGAATTTAATGTTGGGAGGCTGATCACAGTGGAAAGAACCATGAGTCATCTGCAAGCCCATGGGACCCTCGTGTCATGGGCTGGGCGGTTTCCTAGGCGAGTCAACAGAAGTCTGAGGGGCTTGCAAGTGACTTGAACATGAACTCAGTCACAGACTCCAAACCACCCTTTTGGACGTTGTTTTCATTCATTTATTTATTTATTTTTAATTTTTTTAATTTTTAAAGATTATTTATTTATTTATTTACCTTTAGAGGGGAAGGGGAGAGGGAGAGAAACATCAATGTATGGTTGCCTTTTGTGCGTCTCCTGCTGAGTATTGGCATGCAGGGAACCAGCCTGCAACCCAGGCATGTGCCGTGACTGGGAATCGAACCACGATCCTCTGGTTTGCAGGCCTGTGCTCAATCCACTGAGCTACACCAGCCAGGGCTGTTTTCATTTTTTTAGAAAAATTTCCATCTCCTGGTTCAGTTCTGAAGGTGAGCTGTTGCCCAGCACTGGACACTAGAGGTCAGCTCTGAGCCGCCACCCGAGCTGTGCACACTGACGGTGCAGTGAACAGGCCTCTGACTCGGGGTGGAGTGTGGAGAGCTTAGACGCTGCGGGATGAGGGGCTCAGAGCCGCCATCACCATCTGGAAGGGAACGGGTGCCCCCTGTGAGACGACTCCCGGGGGGAGGGGGGAGCACAGCCTGCCGGGAGAGTCTGGAAGGGGACACCTTTAGATGTGGGCTGACATCTCCAGTCTTTGATTCCGGTGGTAAAATCTAGTCAGAGGCAGAGTGGGAGGCTCCAAGGACCCGCCCCTCTGTTAGAACCACAGCTGCAGTGGTGGGAAGGGTCTGAACAAACGACACTGGAACTTGAGGTCTCACAGCACCCAGGCGGGAGCTTGAGGATGCAAGTAAATTTTGGTCAAGGTCAGCTTTCCCTGGGCTGTGGCCACCAGCCCCCTCCCCCAGCCCCACGTTCGTAGTGTGGCTTCTCGGAGCTGGAGCCAGGAAGGCAACGAGGACTTTGTTACAGATCAGGATTGTGGATTCTGATTGCTGGGGGAGGGGCAGCATAGAGGGGGAAATCTCCATGACCTTGGATTTGGCAATGATCACTTGTGTATGACACCAAAAGTACAAGCTACAAAAGAAAAATGGACAAATTGGTCTTCATCAAAATTTTAAAAGTTTGTGCATCAAAGGACACTATTGAGAAGGTGAAAAAAACAACCACGGAAGGGGAGAACTATGCAAATCCTGTACCTGAAAGCCACTAGTACCCCAAGTATGGGAAGAACTACAACTGAAGGATAACGGAAAACACCCAGTTGAAGATGGACCAAGAGTTTGAATCGAGGTTTGTTCAGAGGAGATACACAAATGGCCAATAAGCACATGACATCATGCTAACACCACTGATCTTTAGGGAAATGCAAATCAAACCCACAATTAGCGGGAAAAATCACGTGTTGAGCAGGATGGGGAGGGCTGGGACCCCTGAGCACAACCAGAGCCATGTTGCCAGTCAGCGTGAAGTCGAGCAGCCATCACGGGTGACAGCGTTGTGGTCCCTCAAAAAGTTGAAAATGTTCCCACCTGACCCAGCGTTTCTGCTCCCAGCTGCGCCCACGGAATAGAAAGTAGGGGCTGTAACAGATTCTCGTCCTCCCTGGAGGTGTCCTCTCCTGCCGCCCCAGAGTCCCAGGAGCTGCTGCTGCCTCCTCCGTCTGGGCCCCGGGGAGGTCACCGTCCCTGGCACCATCCCTTGGTCCGCTCTGTTCCTAGGAGATCCCCACACCCCAGCCGTCGCTTTTAACCTCAAATTATCCTAAAGTGAATACACCGGATTTTGAGTCTAATTCTGTGACCTCTACTTTTGAGTATGTTTGAAGCTGTCTGTAGCTTAGTTTTAAAAAAAACATTAAAAAACCTGTTTTATAATGACACATCGCACATGCTCGTGTCCAGTTGGGGTGCGTGTTGGTCACAGGTGACTCGCAGGCATGAGTCACACAGATGCACAGAGGTGCAGCACAGCCCCGCTGGGTTCGCTGGCTCGCTGTGGTTTTCAGCCAGGGAGCCTTCAGTGGCAGACAGCTCAACGTACTCCCTCGGGGGATTCTGGTTTCATTCGGTAATTTCTGTCACTTGGGGTTCAGGCTCAGTTGTATCCAGAAGTGTGAGTGCCCCATCCCTGCTGAGAGTTCTCCCCCAGTCCCAGATCTGACCCTTTGGGGTTGCAGACCTGCTACTTACCCACTGCCCTGCAGCCCGACTGCATGGGGTCAGACTGGCCCTCCGCGGCAGGTGGTCCTCCAAGGGTGGGCCTGCTCCTGGTGGTCCCACCAGGGTCTCCTGCCTCCTCATCCTGGCTGCCTGGACTATGGGGACCTGCATCTGCTCCTTTGGCCCCCTTACACCCCTCTGTGACACAGAAGAGGCAGTGTCTTCCCCTGAGGGACACGGGCAGTCGGTAGGATGCCCTCTCTCCTCGGTGCCCTTTCTCCAGGGCTGCCCTGCAGAGGTCCATGGGGACATGTGAGGGCTCTCCGCCCACTGGAAGGCTCCACTTCACCTGCAAGAGCTCGCTGCTGACCCAGCCCAGTTCTGCCTTCCCCTCCCCCCTCAGCCTTCCCCTCTGCTGTAGGCTTCTCTGGAGGCCATGAGGTGGGTGGCCTCTGTGTGCTCATGGCCTGGCAAGGCTGTGCAGTCTCACAACCATGTTCAAGGTCATTCTAACCACAGCCCTCCTGGGAGCAAATGGAGTCCCTGTGCTGTGGTCCTAAAGGCAGGGGCCACAGGTGACAGGTTGAGAGAAAGGACACCCCATAGGTAATGCCTCAAATGGTCAGTTTAACACACACACACACACACACACACACACACAGAGTCCAGTAAAGAAGGAGCAGGGGCGTAACTGCCCAAACCACTCCTCAGAGGGAGGCGCTCAGTCTCGGACAGATGTGCTGTGTGCACACATGGGTCCTGGTGCCCCAGAACTCCTTCCCTGGCGCCCAGGCCACTCTAACACAGCAGCTACCTTTTCTCCCTTGAGGACACGGGTCCCGTTGCTCACACTCCCCCCAAGAGGCCTCCACTGTTCCTACTAACAGACTTAGTTTAAAAAAAGTGCCTCCAAAGCCCTGGCCAGGAAGTTCAGTTGGTTAGAGCCAAGGTTGCAGGTTCAATCCCCAATCAGGGCACATACAAGAATCAACCAGGGAATGCATAAGTAAATGGAACAACAAATGAATGTTCCTCTCTCTAAAATCAACACATTAAAAATAAATAAGATTAAATAATATGAAAACCCACCTCCATGGATTGAGTCTCCTGACACCCAAAACATAAACGTTAGCATTTGGAATCCTGACATGAAATGAACAGTCTCATTGTTTCCGATGGAGGGAGCAGGGGTCTGGGGGTGGCCTGGGCAGGCCCAGTGCTGTACCTGAGGCGAATGTGTAGCAGGAGGCAGGAGCTGCCCCTGAAGAGCCGGGGAGCAGGAAGCAACATTAGTGGCTGTGCAGCTGACCTTCACCAGCGGTGAGAGGGCAGATAAGGGATGTCCACTCATGTCCACTCAGACTGGCTCTCCTGGTGCCAGGCACAGTGCTGGGGAGGGGCCGTCTCTGGTATGTCCAGCCTGCAGCACAGATGTTGTCTGTGATTCTTTCTGCTCCCCAGGACCTCCAGGGCCCCTGGCCCCCCCAGGCCCATGGCTACCCTCTTCCTCCTCGAGGGTTTTGGGAGAGAGGGCAGAGCAGGGGCTGAAGACACCCCCGGATTCCCTCTCTTCTCTCACAGCATGAGGGTGACAGGTACTGCCTGAGGGTGACAGACCCCGCCACCCCAAAGCAGCCCTGCCTGCAGTCCCATCTACACCCAGCCCTGTGGTCTACACCACCTGACAGGCTCCAGGATCCTTTCCTTTGCCTCGGGTCTGGGTTGTTTAGTCCAGGGTGGGCAGTCAAAGACTTTCAAGGACAAAGACACATCACACCACAGTAGCACTTTGTGATAGGAATACAACGACAGTGAGAGAAAGGACTTACTGCGCCTCTTCAAACCACCAGTGGTCAGTGTGAAATCGCTGCTGCACTTGGGTTCCACTGGACACCTGTGTGTGATAGTCTTATTTTTTAAAATATTTTATTTATTTTTAGAGAGGAGGAGGGGAAAGAGAGAGGGAGAGAAACATCAGTGTGTGGTTGCCTCTCATGTGCCCCCTACTGGGGACCTGGCATGCAATCCAGACATGTGCCCTGACTGGGAATCGAACCAGCGACCCTTTGGTTTGTAGGCTGGCACTCAATCCACTGAGTCACACCAGCCAGGGCATAGTATTATGTTTTAAAGGCCAGCATGGAACGCTTGCAGTTCCATCTCTTTGTAACTAGGCAACTGCAAGACAATAAAAATGTAAGGGGCAACATGGTTGTGCAAACTTCTTCCAGTGGGTACTCAAGCATCACCTTGAAGATGCAAAGGAGGGGAGGCTGGGCCAGAAGGACTGTTACCACCCGGCTGTGGCTCTGAGGTCCCCCGGCTGCCCCCCTTCTGTGTGAGTCAGAGTGCGGGACACTGCCTAAAGCTGCAGTTCCAAGGACCAGAGTCCCTTACATGGAGACAACCCCTATGAGGGGCCTTTGTTAAAACAACACACAATTAAGCCCTGGCCTGGTAGTTCAGTTGGTTGGAGCGACATCCCGTGCACCAAAAGCATCAAAAGGTTGCAGGTTTGAAGCCCTGGCTGGTGTAGCTCAGTGGATTGAGCGCAGGCCTGCGAACCAAATGATCACCGTTTGATTCCCAGTCAGGGCGTATGCCTGGGTTGTGGGCCAGTTCCCGGCAGGGGACGCATGAGAGGCAACCATACATTGATGTTTCTCTCCCCGTCTCCTTCCCTTCCCCTCTAAAGATAAATAAATAAAATCTTAAGAAAAAAGAAACACAGAAAAAGGGAAAAAAAGGTTGCAGTTTGGGACACATACAGGAGGCAACAGATTGATGCTTCTCTCTCTCTTTCTCTTCTCCCCACACCCTTTTCTCTCTCTCTAACATCAATAAAAACATGTCCTCTGGTGAGGATACACACACGCAGAGTGTGTGTATATCCAAAATATACACAGGGCCAAAAAGGCTTGAAAGACAGGCTCCAGGACTGGCTTCCTGGTTACTTGAAGCACAGGTGGGGAGAGATGAGCCCAGGCCACGGGACAGCTTGGGCTCTCCAGCAGGTGTGACAGCTTTTACTCCGGGAGGTTCTTCCCAGCTGCAGTCCCATCAGAGACCACTAGAGGGCAGAAGAGACCTCTCAATGCCTGCTGGGTGGGGTGGGGTGGGGTGGGGGTGGGGGTGGGGTCGGGGGGGGGGGGGGGGGGGGCCACGGGTTGAGGCTTCAGGAGGCCCAGCTACAATAACTTCCCCAAAAGCTGCAGTGTTCGGGCTTTCTTATCATCCTGTTCAAGAATTTTCTTAATACAGGTCAGTTGCCTAACTTGCTACAAAGGAGACCCACAGGTCAGGTTCCCCAATGTCTTCAAGCCTCTGCATTTCAATGCAGATTGCCCCCAAACAGCCCTGAACTTTGCCTTCCAATGTCATCTCTTACTCTGCACACTTTTAGGACATCGGTGACACCAGGGCCACAGCTTCCCTCAGCCTGTGTTCCTTTCATCAGGGACTGGAAGCCTGGCATGGAGTTGTGCTAACAGCCTCAGAAGGAGCCGCCCCTGCAGGCACCTTGATCTTGGTCGCCTGGCCCCCAGACCTGCGAGACGGTACATTTCTGTTTAAATTTGTGGCACTTTGTTACACAGCCTCGATCCGAATGTGACATGGTTACTAACACACATGCAGCAGGCTCTGCCCGTTCTTCCAGTGGGAGAATCCCTGGAATCACAGAGCACGTGGGTTTCAAAGAAAACCAACCTCAGCTGCAGGTGTGTGGGGCCCCGACCAGGAGCCCCCGGCCTCGTCAGAACTCAGAACCAGCCCTGAGTTAGGCAGCGTCAGCCTGGCATTTGACCAGGGTTCTGAGGTTGGGCACAGGTTTCCCCACAAGTGATGCCAACCTGTAGCGAAATGAGAGTCATCTGAAAAATAAAAATACCTGATGGGGTTTTGATAGGGACTGGGTTGCACCTGTAGATAAGGTTGGGGAGAACTGCCCTCTTAGTAACATTGATTTTTCCTGTCCATCAACATGAACCATTCTGTAAGAAGTTGCAGCCAGGGAGCCCCCAAAGAAGGATTTGTAATGGGATCCAGAACTCGGGGTGTCCAGGAAATATTAAAAATATGGGATGTCCTCACCCCCACAAGTCTGACCTGGGGGATGGGACTCATGGAGCAGGATCATTGACAGTTGCTTTGGATAGCACCAGTTTCACAAATGACCTCTAGATAATTCATGGATATGTTAAATAGCTGTGGCCATACTTTGAGCCGGGGGGATAGGAGTAACTTCCACCCAGGATGTGACTGGGAGGCAACCCCCTGGTTACAGAGCCTGTGTGAGAGCTTGGAGATGATTGGGGCCACGCCTGCCCAGACTAACTACGGCAGCCCAGGAAAGCTAGAAAAATACGGGAATGCTGGCAGGTGTAGCCGATTGTGGGAGAGGTCGGAAAATGGGGCTGCAGAGGAAGACTGGCGCTAGGATTTGAACCCTGGTGTGGTAGCCATGACAAGATCTATGCAGCTTAGGAAGCCAGAAAGCAAGATGGGGCAGCCATGCAGAGCTCTCTCTTGGCAGTTCGGAAGAATGCAGGAGAGACGCTGCAGGAAGGAAAGGGGTGAAAGGACTCTTGCTGGTCGGTCATGAGAAGGTGCCACGTGGGTTTGGATTAAGAACTGGAGATCCCGGCGACACAGCTGATGGTGCTGGGAACTGAGGGAGGCCTGCCAGCTGAGCACAGATTACTGGGGAGAACCAGGCACTGCCTGAACCCTGGACTTCTGTTTCTTTTCCTGAAATATGGTACCCCAGACCAGGCAAGGCAGGGAAGAAAGTACTGTGTGTCTTTGTGGGTGTTCTAAGGGACTCTGGGACGTTAATGAAGACATTAAGTCAGTACTCATAAGTCTGTATAACTTGAATAAATAATTCCTTTCCTTTTCACCAATCTCTGACATGGAGAGCTATAATTCCCTGGCGGTGAGCAAGGTGAACCTAGTACAGGGGGACCCCAGGAGAAGGGGGGTTCATTTGGTAACCTTGTATGACCTTTTCTCTGGTGGCCAATCAAGGAAAATCATGGGATACCACATGCACAGTAGCTTTGAAGTAATACATCTACTTGTACATGCGCAGTAAAAACCCACCAAAACTAACCAGGAAGCATCCGCCCTGTAAGAATAGAGTCCCTCCAGCCCATGAGGTCAATCTCTGCTTGGAGTTGGCCTGCTCCCATTTTCTCTGCTATAAACTCTGTATGTTCGGTTCAATTCTTTGTTCTCATCACCAAGAACCTGGTTACTCGTGCCGGCCTGCGACAGTTTCTCCATTTATTGACATCACAACAGTGTCGGCTGCATTCTCTGCGCTGCACTTTGCATCCCTGCCACTATTCTGTAACCACCAGCCTGTACTTCCTGTCCCTTCGCCCAGCCCCCCAAGTCCCCTCCCCTCTGGCGCTCGTCCATCCTCTGTCTCTGAGTCTGTTTCTGTTTTGCTTGTCCTTTATTTTGTTGTTTAGATTCCACCTGTGAGTGAAATCATCTGGTATTTGCCTTTCTCTATCTGACTTATTTCACGTCACATAATACCTGCTGGTTAATTCCATGTTGTCACAAATGGTAAGATTTCTTTTTTCAGGGCTGAGTAATGTTCCACCATATATGTGCACCACAGCTTTCTGCCAGGTGGGTCCTGGAGATATCAGGGGGAACGCTGTATAAAGGATATGATTGTCTAACCACTATGCTGTCCACCTGAAATGAAAATAAAATAATATCGAATGTGAACTGTAATTGAAAAAAATTTTAATTAAAAAAGTTTGAAAAAAGGAAGGAAGGACAAAAAAAGAGATACATTTTTAGTAACTATTATGATCTGGCTCATTGCCTAAATCACATACAACCTGCATTTCACTGACGTGGAGCCTGAGCCGAGCCGAGTAAGGAGGCCAAGGAAGAGGGACGGCTGGCGGGAGCACGCTGCAGTTCCGGCCTGCCTGTCTCCTTCGGTCCCCACTCCACTCTGCTGTCCCTTCTCACCATGAAGGCACTGGCAGCTCCAGCCGCTTCTAACTTCAGGTGTGTCACCTGATCAGTCTCCTTCAGCAGGGTGTAGAGATAAGTGAAAAAGGAATCGGCAGAAACTGTCCTACAGCCTGTTCTTGAAACACCCAAGACACGAGCCTCTACACTCACGGAGGCTGGGAAGGAAGCGAAGTTTCTCCCCTGTGCTTCTCTCTGCCAACGGCGACGTGGAGGGGTCAGTGAGAAGGCCTGGGAACTCTCATCGAGGACCCCCTGCCCCTGATCATTAGGACACATCTCCTTTCCCATTAAAAGAATTTCAGGTTGAGAGAGAGAGTGGGGAAAGATCGTCCTCATATTGCTGATTGCACAGCCTCGCAACTGGGAAGTTCCTTGGTTCCCTCTCACAGCCGTGGTGACTGTGGGGCCGTTCCACTTCTCGAGGGTCACTGAACACGCCACACCTTTCAGGGTAGGGACAGGGGAGGAAGACACACAGGCTGAAGGGGCAGGCCCGCACCTCGGGTGCCCAGGCCCTCGGCGGGGCTGGCCGTGAGGGGGGCAGGGCTGCTGCCCTCAGGGTCCCACTGTGGGCTGTCCCTCTGCACGCACAGGCCACTCGCCCAGCCCCAGAGCGGCTTCACCCTTGGGCCTGCAGCAGTTCCTGTTTGGGGACCAAGGCACCCAATGAAAGTGACAAGGAGGAAGCTGTGGCCGTGAGAGTAAGAGTGGGGTAGGGAGAGGGCCATGTCCCCTTTGTCCTTCGGGGGCGGGATGCTCCTGGGCAAAGGCTCAGCAGGACAGAGGCTGCCCTGGTGCTGCCCCAGGGGCCCCTGGTAACCACGGAATAGGAGAGACCTTCACTCTCACTCTCCTTCTTCCTTCTGTCCCACCCCCCCCAACAGCCAGCCACCCCCACCCCCACTCACCCGCCTTCCTTCTGCTAGGGACTCCTCACCCTGCGCTGAAATGACCCATTTCTTTGTCCACTTCCCAGACTGGCCTGTGAGTATTTTGAAGTCAAGAACTCTGTCTCATTCATCTTTGCTTTCCTAATGCCTAGAATCATACAGGGTATCATCACACCTTAAATGTTGATGGAGGCGTAGATGGATGGAAGGAGCGAACACAATGGAAGCTAACACACTCCCACCTCATATAAGTGTTTCTCCAGTCAAAACTCTCTCGCACTGCCTAGATGTGGCCCACGATCAGCCTGCTGCCCCCTGAGCGTGGGCCAGGAGACACACCCCACTGCACACACAGCACCGCCCCGAGACCCAGGTGTCTGTCCCCACTGCCCCTCCTGAGTGTCTGAAAATAGAGCAGGCTTACCGACATGAGGAGATGAGCCACAGACGGGGAGAAAATATTTGTAAAACACATCTGATAACAGACTGGCATCCAACATGCACAAAGCACTCTTAAAACTCAACACTAAGGAAACTGCCCAATTTTAAATATGGGGGGAAAAGTCTAAACAGACACCTCACCAAAGAAAATACACAGATGGCAGATGACATATGAAGAAGATGGTCAACATCCTATATAATTAGAGAATTATAAATTAAAACAATGATGAGCCACCACTACACACATGAGGATGGCCAACATCCTGACCCCCGACAACACCAAATGCTGACGAGGACATGGAACAGCAGGAATGCTCACCCACGCTGATGCAGATGCAAAACGGTGCAGCCGCTGCGGAAGGCAGTCTGGCAGTTTCTTTCAAATACTCTTACCGTACAATCCAGTGGCCACACTCCTTGGTATTTCAACTTACCCACAGGAGTTGGAAACATGTTCATGCAAAAAAAACTGGAAGCAGCCAAGATGTCCTTCAGTAGGAGAACGGATGAATGATGGTCCCTTTAGACAAGGGACTATCATTCAGCACTTAAAAGAAATGAGCTAGCAAGCCACGAAGAGACATGGAGTGAAAATATGCATATTACCAAGTGAAAGAAGCCAATCTGACCCAGTTGCATGTTGTATGATCCCAACTATGACTCTGAGAAGGAAAAACCAAGGAGACAGTGAAAAATAATCAGTGGTTTTAGGTTTAGGGAGAGAGGGATGAATAAGTGGAGCACCAGGGGTTTTTAGGGCAGTGAAGCAATCGTGTGTGATGACGTAAAGGGGTTTTTAAATGCTGGACAAGCCCATAGGAGGTACAGCAGCCACAGTGAACCCTAATGGGAACCGTGGACTTAGGGACAGAGCATCACCTCCTCCGCTGCCGCTAATGTCCTGCACTAACCCGAGATAATGACAGGGGAAACTGACTTTTAGACTTGCACACACACGCCTGTCCTGAAATGTCTGAAACACAATGACACACAAAATCCAAGGTTTCGTTGTGGGCGGGGGGTTAAAAGGCTGGGTTCGTCGTTGAGGACATGGGACCGTGCTGACCGAGGGCCCCTGGGCCAGGCAGAGGCCCACATGGGGTGCATCCGTGTCCTGGAGAGGCTGGAACAGAAAACCACACCATGGGCCATTGAAGCAGAAATGGATTTCCCCCAGTTGTGGAGTCTAGAAGTCTGAGATCAAGGTGTCGGCAGGGCTGGCTCCTCCCGAGGCTGCGAGAGCTTCCCTCCCGGGGCTGCAGACCTTCAGGGTGGACTGCATTCTCTGGCACACGTGTGGGTGTCTGTGCCTGCAGTTTGGCCCCGATGACCTCATTTTTACGTGATCTCTTTTATAAAGACCCTGCTTCCAAGCACGGTCCCATTCTAAGTACTGGGGTGGGGACCCCCAACGGCCCCCAGCAGAGACTGGTGACCAAACAGAGCAGGCAGGTCTGTTGCTTGTCACCACAGAGAGGCAAGGTCTGAGGCAGCAGGTCTTCCACAGAGGGTAAGGTTTACTCAGCAGGCAGCCAGACAGGACCGGAGACAAGGCTCAGATCCATCTCCCCAAGGGAACGCTTGGAGTGAGCTTAGAGGGGCAGAAGGAGAAACTGCACCCACTGTGTATTCTAACCCGGGAGTCTTGGGTGGACAGTCTTGGAAACAAGCCATCTAGGGAGGAATAGGGAAGGCAGGAGGAAGCAGAAAGGAACTCCGGGTGGGCTGGGTTGTTGACTGAAACCTGGGTGCAGACAGCCTTGCTTCTGGGTCCTCACCGCAGGGCGGGTCTGTGCACAAAGGCCCCACCACAGGCGGGTTAGGGTTCTGGCCGCCAGGGGGCCAGCTGGACTCATTTGTTGGCTCTTGGGCCTGGGTGAGCCCCTGGGACCTGGCTGACCTGGCCTGATCAGGGGTCTCCAGGGCACTGTGGAGGAGGCCTGCTGTTACCTCCACAAGACACTAAAAACTAGGGGAAAACTACCAGGTTCTGGCCTCGGGTCTTTACCGTGAAGAAAATGCAAAGAGCAGAGACTCTCCTGTGGCTGCAGGGAAGGCTGCCGGGGCAGGTGCTGGAGGGCTTTCCCTCAGTCAGTGGAGATCCAGGCGTCAGCTCTCCTCTCGGCCACGAAGCCCTCCTCCCTCCCAGCCCTGCTGTGGCTCCCGCCTGCTTCCTGCCCCGGCCTGCTGGGGTTGGGGACTGCAGCAGGAGGAGGATTGGGAGGATTGGGAGGATTGGGAGTCCTACAAAACAGGACTGGGCCAGCCAGCAGAACCCTGGTGGGTGGATGGCCAGGGGACATCGTAGGAGAGGCCACTTTGCTCTTTCAGGGCTGGGTGCAGGTCTCTGAGGAGACCCCCTCTCTCAGGACTGTGTGGGGTGCTGGCTGCTCCAGGCCATCTCGGACCCTGAGGCAACAGCCCTCCCAGTCCTGCAGCTGCTCATCGGCGACCCAGGGGTGGTGGCTGACTGCTGCCTGGCGGTGGGCCACCGTGGACAAGGCATCACTAAATAGAAAACAGACTGGCCTCAGGTACAGCGGAGGCCACCCAGGGCTGGCAGCCTCCCGACCGAGCTCAATGGACTAAATGCAACAGAGGACCTGGCAGAAAGCCTGGTGGCCTTGGGAATTGAGAGCCTGTGTGGGTGACGGCCCAGCAAGCGAAGAGCCTCGCTCCTGCCGGTTCAACCAAGAGGCGTTTTGCGTGGCAAACATCCTGGTCCTAAATTCACCATCTGCCGGGAGGAAAGCTGACTTAGGCTTTTCTGGGACAATTAATTATACCTAATGAAATTACATATTTTATACCTCACCTCTTTTCTGAAAAGAAAGGGGGAGAGCTGCCTGTACCCTAAGGGAAATTGAGGTTTTATATGGTAAGGAGAGCGATGTTCCGTAAGACTTTGTTGAACAGTTTAGTAGCCATTTTCAGATTCAGTCCCTTGACCCTGGCGGGAAAGGGAAAGTGGAGAATGAAAGAAACCAGCCTTTTGCAAAGCCGACTGTGCCACCGACCACGCAGGAAGCAGCGGGGGGCTGGAGGCGGGGCTAGGGAGCGGCGGGGGCGCGGCGGGGGCGGGGCGCTGCCTGGGGTATCTCCAGCGCCTGGCTCGACCTGGGAGGGGGCGTTCAGATCATCTAACTGCCCCTTCGGCAGGCAGGAGCAGGTCCCCGTGTTTAGAGCTGACATTTTAGTAAAGTTTTCAGCTGGATTTTACGACCATCCCAGCTAGAGTTCAGTCCTTTAATATTTGGTTTCCTGCCAATTCGGAGGAATTCTTCCCCTGTTTCGCAAAGCGAGAAGCTGTTGCTGGCTACATTTAGCTTTTACAGAATTGACTTTTGCATCTGGAGTTTAAGCAAAGATGAAACTGACCTCCCCGTCCCCCGGGGCAGCGTATCATGAGCTCGTTATTAACAGTTCCTTTGAAAAGGTTAAAAGAAACCATCTCAGGGAATGGCTTCAGTGATGAGAGTGATTAGACTCGCTTTGCGTGTTATTTTATTCCTTTACTACACAAATATTCACTCAGTGCTTATGTATTACTGTGAAAACTTCACGGCTATTTTAAAACTTTTCTTCATCGAGATCTGGTTGACAGCATTATATTAGTTTCAGGTGTATACCATAATGATCCGGTATTTTTATACACTGTGAAATGATCACTGCAAGAGTCCGGTGGTCTAGTTAACACCCATCAGCACACACAGTTACACATTCGTTTCTATTGCAGTAAGAACGTTTAAGGTCTACCTCTGAGCCACTTTCCCACACGCAACACAGCATCATTAACTGTATTCACCTTTCTGTGCCTTACATCCCCAGAGAGTGTTTCATAACAGGGAGTTCATACCTTTCGACCCCCTTATCTCTGCACAGTGACGAAACTCCCAATACAATGTCTTGTTTGCTTTACAAGAAGAGAAGGAGGCACCCACATGCCTGGCTGCGGAGTAAGAGGTGCCGGCTCCTGCGTTTTCCTCTCCGTGGCTGCGCACCGCACTCAGGCGAGCCCCGGCTGTGTTGCATGCGCCCGTGGAGCTGGGGGCACAGCTCAGGGACCTGGGTCAAACTGGTCACTGGCTTCTGCCAGCACCCAGAAAATCCATGGTGGGACTGAGTTCCCCCAGGGCGGTCTGTCTGGGACCCAGGGTGGGTTGTCTTTGTAACTGGGATTTAAGGAAGGGAAGAGGAGTTGGAAGGCAGGGTCCAGCTGCTCCCTGCTGTCACTCCAGCCTCCTCCTCCCCTGTGAACTGGAGCCACCGCTGCTGGCAGGGTGCGGGGCCTGCGGGGCGGGGGTTGGGGGGGCCTCAGCCTATGTCAGTGCTCAAGCTCACACACAGAGGGGCTGGCGGGGCCATTTCTGTGCCTGCCCCGACGGGTTTGTCAGCCATGCTGGTGTCTGGGAGCTGCTCTCCATAACCATTGCCTGGTCCTCGAGGGCAGAAGTGGCCCTGACGCAGAGCTGCCGGCAGTCAGAACAGCAGCAGCAGCAGCAGCAGCAGCAGCAGCACAGGCCTTGGAGAGCCAGCTCGCCTGCTGACTGCTGGGCCGAGCCAGGGAGCTACTGGAATCACCAGAGGACCTGTGGAAGCGGATGTGGGGCCAAGACCCGGTGGAGGAGGAGCTGGAGTAGGAGGAATCCACTTAATCTGGGCAGGGAAGGCGCGGAGCCCCCAGCCTGCGCATGTGGCAATGCAACCTTGTGCAAAGCACACTGTGTGTGACATTATGTGGAACGTGTTCCCCAAAGGCTTGTAGGACTTCCCCAAGGACAGAAGCAGAACTAAACCTGGCATTGTGTTGGGTGAAAGTCCAGCCATCCACAAGGCAGCCCTGCAGCTGGGTCACCTCCAGGCTCGGGGATGATCAGGCCTGGGGACCATCTTTGGCCATGTCAGAGACCTTTCTGCACTGGACACAAATAAGATTGTACCTTTTGTAAACAGACCTCATCTGCAATTTGAAAAACATCTCTTATTAGGTCTCAAGCCTGATTTCCAAGTTATGATACTTTTCCTTTAGCCTTGGCTTGGTTTCTTTCTGACGGGCCTGGGCAATGAGAAGATCACTCTCATGCCCCTCCGCCCCTCTGGGCTCTGCTCTCACCTGTGCCTGTGGCCCCTGCACAGCCACCCTGCCCCTGGCCTGCTGCAGGCCCAGAGCAGGAGCTCTTGCAGGTGAGTGTGTGCGTGTATGTGCGCCTGTGTAAAGTTGCCCCAGGACCAAGGCTGGTAAATGGGATAAGAATTCATTCAGTCGGCAAATGTTGACCAGGCACTTCCTCACTGCGAGGGCCGGGGGTCAGAGCAGTGAAAAGACAGACAAGCCCCTGTCCTCCTGGTGGGGTGAGGGGTGAGAGGTAGGGACCCAGGTGGGCCACCTTCTCAAACTGGACAGGGGTGCATCCTGGGCAGTCCAGCTCCTCCCTCGCCCCACCTGTCGAGGGCTCTCTCCCAGGACACAGGCACAGGCTTCACCTGTGGAAGCACCGTGGGAGCCTGCTTCCCCCACAGGCACTTGTCTGTGAGGACCAGAGCCTCCGTGTCTGCTGAATGCAAGTTTCTCTCTCTAGGGGGGTCTGAGGGGAGAGGGTGCTCTGCCCAGGCTGCCACAGCTCCTGAACGCAAGACCAGCCTGACCTTTTGCAGCTCAGCTGACTCCGATATTTGCATCTACCTGTGGCCTGGCTTCGACATCTCCTGGTTCACTACCTCGGAATCAGAGGAAGGCAAGGCTGGGGTGGGAGTGGGGAGAGCCAAAGACCACCAGAAAGTGACCTTCATTGAGGACTGACTGTCAGCAGGCCAGGCGCCTGTCACTGTGGTAGGCCAGGTCGGGTAGCAGAGACAGCACAGCGAGGGGCGTGGGTTCAAATCCTCCCCTGCTCATCCCCAGCTGTATGTCCCCTGGTGTGTTACATAATCTTGCTGGGCCTCAGTTCACTCACCTGGAAAATACTCTTAATGACAGCTGCTCTAGATGGTTGTCATAGAGATAATGTTTGGAAAGGGCCAGGCACGTGGGAGGCACTTTATAAATTATTGCCATTATAATTATCCCATGGAAGGTCTATGGCAAGTCTGGGAAGAATTTTAGACACCACCCACTTCGGGGTTCCCCAAGTCTGGTCTGCATCCCAACCACCCGAAGGGCACGTTCAGACCAGGTGTCTGGGCTCCACCCCACGAGGTTCTGATTCAGTGGGCCTGGGTGGGGCCTGAGCACATTTCTAACAAGTTCCAGGTGACCCAGCTGCAGCTGGTCTGGCCTCACGCTTCAAACCCCATGCTGGCTGGCACTGCCGACATTAGAGAGGAGAGTCCTGAGGTCAGAATGTGTAGTCCTTGCCCACAGCCAAGCCAAGGTCGGGAGACAGGAGAATGAAGTGCCGGGTCCCCAGGGAAGAAGCTGCACTCAAGGCAAAGGCCAGGAGGACCGAAGGGTCTCGTGAGGGGAATGAGATTGACAGAGAGCAGAGCCCCCCAATTTAAGGAAGAGACCGGCCTCTGGGACCTGAGCTGCTGCTGCAGCCCTAGCCTGTGGGCTCGCAAAGTTTGCATGAGCATGAGAGGGGAATAAGTGTGTGGGTGTGTGAGAGTGAGTTCATGCGAGCGTTTTGTGGGTGTGAGTGTCCGTGGGCGTGTTAGTCCGCTCGAGCTGCCAGAACAAAGCAGCGCAGCCGGGGCGGCTTAGACAACAGGAAGCACTTTTCTCACCGCTCAGAGGCTGGGAGTCCGAGATCAGGGTGTCTGCAGCGTGGGGTCTTTCTGAGCCCCTCGCCTGTGGGGCATGCAGACGGCTGTCCTCTCCCCGTGTCTCCTCATGGTCCTCCCCTGTGTGTGCCTGCGCCCCAGTCTCCTTTTCTCATGAGGACCCCACCCAGAGTGGCTCAGGGTCCACCCATGTGGCCTTCATGTTCTGAGCCGCAGAGGGTTAGGGCTCCAACCTGAGCACTAGGGGACAAACCCCGCCTGCAAGAGCAGCGGAGTGTGGGTGATCGGACTTCTTTCTGGCCTCCCCTGCCCCCCCACCCCGGGTGTGTGAGTTTAGGAGATGCTGGAGGGGCCCAGCCGCACTTGGTGCTTCAGCTGTCATCGGGGTTCCAGATGAGTTCCCCTCCATTCGTGTGGTGTCGAGTGAGGCCTTCCTCAGAGCACCGGCTGGGCCGCTGCAGCCTCCCCAGGCCCACCTGCCCAGCAGAAGATGGGCCAGTCCGTTTGGGAAGGTGGTTGCCCCTCAGGGGGACAAGGCCAGTCTTGCTCCCCAGCCAGACTCCATTCACTGGAGCTCTGCTTACGTGTTGTCAGCCCTTTGTGTCCTGGCGATCACAGTCCCCGTTTTTTTTTTTTTTTTTAAAAGCTACAAAACATATTTGTAGACTCGTTTTAGTTAGTTAAGCTTGTTCTTCCACGGTTAAGAACTGTTTGTGGGCTTGACAGGGGATGTAGCAATAGTTCACTTCAGCCTTGCGAAAGGCGTGTTTCCATGCGGGATGGGTGGTTACCTAGCCAGCCATTCTTCGCAGGAACGGCGCAAAGGCTGACGCAATCGCAGCTGGTGGCTCTTCTGGGGCAGCTTGCATGCAAGAAGGGGCTTGGGTCCACCTGGACTCTCAGCACAAACTGCATCACTGGGTCTGGGGGGTGGACACACAGGCCACACAGGTCAGTGGGCACCATGGCGGCAGGATGCACGGGCCCAGCCCAGGCACTCTCTGTAACTGGCACTCACTGAATGTTTGCCACCCGAATAACTGACTGAAGGAATGAAAGATGCAATTTAAAGGGAGGGAAATGTGGTCCAGGTGGGAAAACTGATGGAGAGATGTTGTTGCCATCTTCTTTCTCAAGGGGTCACTGCAATGGTGACCTGTCAGTCTGCCAAAACTTACTTATTACGCGCCCATTGTATGCAGAATCCTGGGAAGCAAATAAAAGAGGTCTTCCTAAGAATTTTTATTTCCCACTTACGTTATATAAAAAAAACTATATTTACACTTATGACATGTATTAGTCAGGGTTCTCCAGGGAAGCAGGATCAGTAGGAAGCATACAGGTGTATAGAAAGACATGATGTACATATAACATTGTGTCAATTGAAGGTGTACAGCAAGTTCAAGAGGATTTGAGGAAGAGATCTGCTATGAGGACCTGGCCCGTGCAATGACAGAGAAGTCGCACAGGTGCCATTGGCAGGCTGCAGGTCCAGCAGAGCCATATAGCTCCAGTCTGGCCCAGGAGCCTGAGGGCTCTGGGCTGATGGCCATGGGGAGAACGTGGACATCCCAGCCCAAGGACAGAGAGAGCGTTTGACCTTCCTTGGCTTCTTGTCCTGTTCAGGCCCCTGGTGGATGGACACTCTTTACTAAACATGCTGATCTAAATGCTAATGTCTTTTGGGAGCACTTGCTCGCAGATACACCCAAAGAATGTTCCATCAGCATCTCTGCATCTCTTAGTCAAGTCGACACATAAAATTGACATCACAAGACAAAAGGGAAAATACTTGGAAGGAAATGAAAATGATTGTAATCGATTGTCTTGACATCAGGGGGGTATAGCCAAATTGATTTGTTTACTTCCTGACTTTGTTTGTTACTTTTCAGCTTTAAACATCAAAACAGGTCTGCAAAGTACCTTAAACACCTGCTGTTGTGATCGCTGCAGTCTGCTCCGGCTGGTCAGTAGCAGCGGGAGAGGGGCGGGGGGGATGACACCCAGCAACAGCAACCTTGGGCCATTCTTGGGGCAGAGTGAGCCTCTCTGTGGGGCTACATCTGCCCATGCACTGTCTACTCATTTCCCCTCAATACCCTGGAAATCTGGCTTCATTTTTACCCTTTTCTGTCATATTTTTCCACTTAGTCATTCATTTATCAGACATTTATTAAGCAGCTGTCCATGAGCAGTGAGCCACACCAGGCCGTGGGCATCACAGAACGAGCACCAGGCCCTAGGTTTCTGGCTCTGGCTCACAAAGGAGGTAGCTGTTTAAACAAAAGAAGACAGAACGAGAACAACAAGGACATGCAGTCTGAGCTCGGGGCCAGGAGCCTGAGCTTTGAGGAAGGGAGGCTTCCTGGAGGAGGGGAGGCATCTGAGGTATGCCCCAAAGAAAAACTACAAGGTAAACAAAGACAACCTACAGAGGAGGATTCACAGGAAGGGGCCCTGAGGATGTCCCCTGGAGCCAAGGGTGCAGGAGGGGACATTGTAAAGTAGGTGTGGTCAGCTTGGCAGGCTCTGGTCTGCCCCGGAAAGGACTGCGGACTTATCCTACAGACAGTGGGGTGCCTCGGTCTGAGAGGAGAGTGAGCATGTGGTCACACTGGCTTTTTCGAAAGAGAATTCTGGTGGCCGTTAGAAGGCTGGGACTCTGGATCCAGGGCCAGAAGATCAGGGAAAAAGTGGGGGGTGGGGACTGGGGACAGGGCGAGGAAAGTCTGATCCAAGGACCCAGCTCGGGGTGTCAGCGGGATTCTGCCTTACTATGACTTGCAGATCAGCCAGGTGACAGGGTGAAGGTGGAGAAGCCCGTGGATCCAGGGGCCTCCCGCAGTGTGAACGCACCCCCACGCCAGGATACCCCCTTATGTCCCCTGTACCTCCATTCCTGCTGCCGACACTGTCCTCGTGGGGTCCCCAGGCCGCCCTCCCGCCTGTGGCTGGGATGTGTCCTCCCAGGCTCAGCATCGGGCTCACCTCCTCGGGAAGCCCTCCCACCCGGGTTCCCAGAAAGGCCCCCTCCCTCCTCCGATTCCCCGGCACTGACTCGTGCCTTCCACCATCCCGGTTTCACTGTGCGATTTCCATGTTTTGAACACACGTCATGTCTCTTAAAGTGTAGTGTAAGCCCTGTGAGGGAGAGCTGACGAGAATCCAAGCCTTTGTGCACCTCAAAAACCCTGGAGTCAGTAGACAACTGAGTGACTGATCTGTGGTCAATCTGCCCCTCTGTCAGGAGGTTCGTTGGCAGCACCTGCTGCTCTGCTGTTCCGTGTTGCTGGGTGTGGGCCGGGCCACAACCCTCAGCCTGGGGCCCGTCCCTTAACCTCCCTGGATTTTCCTGCTGTCACCAGGGGAGAGGCGAAGACTAATCCTTCGGTGTTGACCCTGGGTCCCTTTCAAAGGCGGGCCTGTTTGTGCAGGAGGTGAACGTGAAGCAGCTGCGAGCCAGGTGCTCATCTTCCCTCCCCCTCCCTCCGCCCTCCCTTCCATCCACAGTAGACTCAGGAAGGATGGGCGGTCCGCACTTGCAGGATGGCAGAGACGGTGGTCTGGTGTCTGCATCAGCTTCAGCGGGTCCAGGCTGGGGCGAAGCAGTTACTGCAAAATTTCCCGAGGAAACCAAAGCTAGGGTTTGCTTCCATTCAGATTGAGCAACTTCCTTCCAGGGCACTCAACCTCCTCCACAACACAGCCTCTTTGGACACGGGCAGTGCGACCGCACACTGTGCTGGGGCAGCACCTAAACTCGGATGTATAAACCTGCCACACTCGCTCCCTCTGTGGGTGTTCGAGTAACCTTGATAATCTGAAGAATCTGGACTCTTCACGGACAAAGGACGGCTAAGGACCCACATGCTGTTAGATTTAAACAAAAGGGTGTCATATCAAGTCCCAGCAGACATTTCCCACCTCACTGACAGCCACCTAAAGACAATTTGAACCCACACTAAAGGGACCCCAGGCTTCCACTCCCTGCAGCTTCCCTCTCACAGTCTGGGCTCCCCTCTGGGTGCCTGAGCCCCACCCTGCCCACCCAGGTGCCCCCACACTCACCAGCAAGGAGCTCCTGCCCACAACCTCCTTGACTCTCAGGAGACAGAGTGTGAAACAGTTCCCGTTAGTGAAGTCAATGGCCTCAAAAAGACCCAGATCCCTGGGCTCACTTTCCTCTGGCCTAATCCTCGCCGTGTTTGCACCAGCATTGGCGACAGACCGCGAGAGCTGTTCTCTGTGTTTCCAGCTCTTTTCCTTTCTGTGACCTCCATGTCCAGCCACTGCTGTTGGTCATCACTTCACCAAACTTGGGCCTTTCCTTTCTGGTTGCCTATTCTCTCTCCTCATGTCTCTCCCTCACACACATTTCGAGGATATCCATCCTTTAGTGATGTCCCGCTTCAGCTTGGTGCCTCACCACAGGGGCGTCTGTCGTCCCAGGGAGCCAGCGACCCCTCTGCCTGCAGAGGGCACAGCTCCTGTCCTCATGGCCAGGAGCCTGGGTGGTGGTTGTGGGGACTCGTGGCCTTGTGGGGGCAGTCATTCCCAGCAGCAGAGCTTCTGGGGGGCGGGGAGCAGGAGGTCAGCGTGGCCAGCAGGGCGCTGTGCTGCTGTGTGTGTGTGCATGCATGTGTGTGCCTGTGCGGGGCTTCCGCAGGAAGACCCCCATGGTGTGACAGTGGTGATGGTGACGTGGGTGGGGAGAGGCACAGTCCAGCACTCTGTCTAAGGGGCTGAGTCCACACACACACAGGACTCCAGTGAGTGTGCTGTCTGTTTTGCTTACCCGATACTTGCCTGCCCTCAGGGCTCCATGTAGGTGGTGGCTCTGGTGACGAATATTGTTGCTACATGACCCAGGAGGGGCCTGGAAGTTGAAGGTCAGAAGAACCCCGATGTGGTTTCCCAAAAAGGACTGCCCGTCCTGGGCCAGGCGGGCCCTACCCACCATGACCTCCGGTCGCAAACCTGCCTGCATGGCTGTAGTCATTCATTTCTGGCTAATTGCTCTCAGCTATCCCCACAGTTAGTAGAATTAAAAAGTGACCACCTTCTGGGCCTCTGGTTCCAGAAGGTTCTGCATGAGAATATGTTTATTATGCACCAAGCACCATTTGGTGCCCTTAGCATGATCTTCCTCATTTAACCCCAGAACAACCCTACAAGGTAGGTGCTGTTATCATCCCCATTTGTGGAAAACACTTGGGAACCAGGGCTAGGAGCTTGTCCATGGTCACCTGGACAGTAATGGGGGGAACGTGGTTCTTGAGCCCACCATCTCAGGCCTAAATCCCAGCCCCCAACAGGCCAGCCCTGATCCCCCAGTGAGGGAGGACACGTCACCTCCCTGGGGGCTAGAGAGGGGGGATGGCAATAGCAACTTGAACCTGGTACCTCGGCTGAGATGATTGAATGACTTCGTAGGTGTACAGAGCCTGTCACTCCACAAGAGCCACATGTGCCATTGGCTGCCATCCTTACGCTGCTCCGTCCTCCACCTGGGCTGACACCTTGACTTAACACAAGAACATTGTTAAACTTTTCATTTTGAAAAGCTTCAACCTTACAGAGAAGTTGCGAGAAAAGTACAATAAACTCTGTACACCCCTCAGGTCCACTGATTGTTGATATTTTGCCTTTTTCCCTCCCTCGACACTTGCTGTCATTATTGTTACTTTGCTAAACCACTTGAGAATGAAATTGCAGTGTTTCGCCCTTAGCCTCTAATAACATTCTCCTGAGTAACCACAACGCAATGGTCACGTTCAGGAAATCTAGCATGAATACAATACGTGATCTAATCCACAGTCCACGTTCAATGTCACTGACTGGCCTGATAACGTCTGTTAGAGAAGTTGCTTCTCCCTGCCCTGGAGCCCTACCCGGGACCACATGCTGCTGCAGCTGCCTGTCATGTTCTGCCCTTTCCTCTGGGATAGTCCTCAGCCGTGGCTTTCGTGCAGATCCCGCAGAGTATGTAAGAAAGCCCTTCATTTGAGCCTGTCGGATTTGTTCCTCTTGATCAGTTCAGACTATGCACTTTGGGCAGAAATGTTGCATAAGTGCTGCCTTTTTAGTGAGTCATGCAGCAGGCACGTGATGTTGGCGCTGATCTGTGGGGAGCTGCTATGGGACTATAAATATCTGGTTCTCCTCAAACTTGCCCCAGTGGTTTCTAAACCAACCAGAAGGCCGCACGGCCTGACACAGGTGCCCAGTCTTCAGCTGGCTGCCGCCCCCTCCCTCACGAGGCAGGCTCCTCCTGTGTTGTCCTTTGAGGACGGAGTGTGGTCCTCATGCCCCTCCCCCGCCTGTCACAGAGGTTTGCAGAGTAGATAAGAACTACCTGATCTGAGGTCCTGGCATCTCTCAGGATTGAGTGCCTCCAAAGTAGTGCCTTTCAGAGAGATTTCGTCTATAGCTAACAGAGCTGGAGCCCCAGAGGACGCAAGGACCCTTCTTTTCTTTGTCCTGTGCAGCATTCAGACTGAGAACACTTTCAATAGAATATATGTTTTTTAAAAAAAAAAGAAGGGAGAGAGAGAGAGGGAGAAAGAGAAGGAAGGAGAGGAGGGAGAGAAGTATAAATATAACTAATTATATACTAATATGATTATTAATATTATAAATATGACTATACCTCTCAACTCACAACTCTGCTGGTTGTGTCCTGGTAGCAGGAAGAGCAGCCCCTAATGAGAGGAGCGAGAGGAGAGAGAGGAGAGAGGTGAACTGTGTTCACCGGAGATTTGCGAGTGGCCTATGGAGGCCCGGCACTATTAATTGCTGGGGATGTAGCTGTGCTAAGACAAAGCACCTGGTCTCATGAAACATACTTTTCAGTGAGTGCTCACAGCCAGGAAACACATGTTGCCCACACACTCATGTGCACATGTGCATGCGCACACACGCATCGGGGTGCAGCGAGGGGCCAGGGGTGGAATACATCCCACTGTCAGAAGTAATAAGCTAGATTTAAAAAAATAATGTGAATGGAACTTAAAAACAAAGTCAGTTGAAAGAATACAATAAAGTCAGTAGCACAGTACCTTAAACACATGCACAGAATGATGTTGTAGGAGTATATCTGTGTATATATTTGGATACACATATATCCATGAATGTGCATACAAATGTGCTAGTGTGCAAACCTAATGGGGGTGACAATGGGATTTGGAAGGGAGATTGAGGGGAAAAAATATAAAATAAAACAAGAGATGAGCTTGGATGTTAGGAGGCCAGGAGCTGAGTTGTCCCAACTGAATGCTCCTGGGGTTAGGAAGATTTTGTTGCCAAGTTCAAAGAAATGCATGCACTTTCCCTCCTCTGTGCATCCTGGGGCTGGTCCATCGGGGTCTCTAGGCTCCTCCCTCTGCCCTGTGAGGCTGCCTTGAGGCGGTGCAGCCAGCAGTGCCCCCCGACCCCACCCCAGCACTGGAGCAGGGGGAGGTGGACAAGACTGAGGCAGGCATCCCCTCTTGTCCGTGGCAAGCAGCTCTGTTCCCATGCCAGCTCCACCATTTACAAGACCTGACCTTTGGGCCAACTACCTAACCCTGCTAAAACTCAGTTTCCTCACCTGTGAAATGGGCCTGGGAACAGTCATCACTTCGGAAGGTGGTGTCAGGAGTCCAAGAGCCAATGCCCGTGAAGACCTCATCACAGGGCCCAGGCACAGTGTGTCCTGTGAGACTCTTGGTTACTGGCATTATTCTCTTTTGCCACCCTAAAAGGCTGCCAAACTAGCTGAGTCCTAGACATCTCCCTGCTTGTCTGGAACATGGCTGACATACCATGGGCAGGGCACCACCTTCTAAACACAGAAACCTGAGCCTTGGTGGTCAGCTCCCAGATCAGGGGCTGGAGATCATTCTACCATGCCTCGGCGAGTTCTCAAGTCAGAACCGGAGGAAACCCAGCCCTGCCTTACAATTCTGCTCTCCAGGAAGCTCTCAAACTGCTCATGTTTAATTTTCAATGCACTGTGCTCAGGGAAGCTTCCTTTTTCTGGGACTTTGATTGGAATCACATAAGCGACTGGGTCAGAGCACCAGGAAGAGGGTTGTATGTGCACATGTGTGTGTATGTGCCTAGGCTGTGTGCGTGTGGGTGTGTGTCATCTCATTCTAGGGGTGTCTGAGTTCCTGTCTCGGTGTTCATCTCACAGTGCCTGCACTTGACTCTCAACCCAGGGGGAAAGTCGGGGCCATGTGTGCTTGACGTCAGCAGGAATTATGAGCGCCGTTGTGAGTTCTGTGTCAATCGGCCAGCCCCAGGTGGCAGCGAGGACAGTCAGAGTCCCACGGGGACAGAGGATGGAGCCACTGTTTGTGGCTGAGATTGCAGAGTGGCTCCCCCTCTTTGTGAGGGGACCAGAGGGGAGGGAGTCCCCCAGAGGAGGGACATGCAGCTGGGAGACCCTGCCTGCCGCATTTCCACCCTCAGAGGCACAAGTAGAAAGTGTAACCTAGGGGTTGACCCTGAGAGGACGGCAGAAGATGCCAGAATGTGAATGCCACGGTCAGGGGCGGCACCTGGTTCACCTCTCAGAAGCTGGCACAGGCCTGGCCCAAAGCAGCTATTCTGAAAGTGTTTGCAAAACAGAATCAGAGATGGAGGAAATCTGATTACACCTTAAAACAAAAACTAGGTCTCACATCCATGCAGTCGGCTGGAACCAGTACCAGGTCTCCTGCCATGAGAGCAGCTTGCTGTCACCTTGCTAGCTTCTGATGTCTTTTTCCCCTTTAGAAATGCAGATGGCAGGGTCTCCCCAGATGTCATTCAGGGGGACATTCCTGCCAGCTTAGCACTGTGCCCCTGTCTGCATCTGTGTAGTGTCTGTGCATCTGCAAAATTCTCTGGTGTTGCTTTCTCTGCCTCACTCTGCAAAGCAAGGTTGCTCGTCATCTCCAGTGTCCCCACGGGCTCCAGGAGCACCCAGGAGTGGGGATGCACACTGTCCTCAGAGGGGACAGAGGGGTCAAGTCTTCCCTAACCTGTTGAGTCGGACACCCTGAGGCTTAAAGAAACATGAAACTGAGGTTCCTTCTGTACTCTGGCGTGCTGCAGCGGGTCTTCCGAGCACCTGGTGCACTGCAGCAGTCTGCTTTAAGCAGACACGAGTCTCGAGTCACTTAGGCCCGGAGTGCTGGACTGGTCTTCCCAGCAAACTTCTCAGACCGAGTTTCACGCTGACCTCCTTGTGCTATTCACTGTGAACACCTCTCGTTGGAACGAGCCCTCGTCCTTGCAGCTGGACTTGCACATGACTGCAACTATGTGAGTACACAGGGGTGGTTCCCCCAAAGATCCCAGCACCCTGCCCTCTCTGGCAGTTTAGAGCTGAAGAGGGTCTCCCTGGATAAACTAAATCCATTCAGGGTGGTCTGTCCTCTTCGTCCCGTCTGCACACTGGTAACCGAGTGGGAGTCCATCTCGCCTTCAGCAAATCGGTCTCAGTTCTGAAAAGATCAGGCTGAAAAGCCAGCATTCCAAAACTCGAATCCAGAAGGTCAGCCTCACTCATGGAGGACAGGTGTCCACTCTATTCCCAGTCGAATTCTCTTAGAGGAGGGGACAGAGCGAGCCGCCCTCACTGCCTGGTGTCAGAGGGGACACTGAGAACTGAAAAGTGTCCTGGTTTCTTGATTCGTGAAGACCGCTTTCTGGTCGCCATGTCCAGGCCCCAGAGTCTTGAAGGAAGATTGGTGAAGGAGCCAGGGAGCATGTGGGACTTGAAGCCAGGTGGTTGCCTTAAATCGCTGCTGCCCTCTGTCTGCGTCTCCTCTGTGCAAGCCAGGCCTCCCTGTGTTGTTGGCTGTGGAGCCCAGGTACTGCGCAGGTAAGGCCCTGGCTCCCTGCCAAGGCCTTGGGTTCAAATCCTGATGTGGTGTTTTCCATGAAAGCAACCTCAGGCAAATTATTTGATAAACCTTGGTCTTGATGACCTCTGTTGTAAAATAAGAATATTATACTACTTATGGGGTTCTCAGGATTAAATGACCTAATTTATTTAAAGCTTGTAGAATAATGCCAGGGACAATGGCACTCACTCAGAAAAAGAAAAATAAAGGTGCTAGTATTACTTACGAAGTGGAGCTGGTAACGCCTGCTTTACAGGAGAGCTGCTGGGCAAGATAAGGAGAGCTAACACTTAACCGCCCAGTACCTGCTAGTCCTCGGCAGTCTCCCACCCCTCCCCCACCAGCACCCGTGTACCTGCCACATGACTTATGGTGAAGAAACGCAGAAGCTTTGAAAGGGAAACAAGCGGGACACACGCAGATAAAGTGGGGGAGGGTATGTGAGAGCACAGGGGATGGGATGGGGGTCCCTACCCACTGCAGCCTGGGTCCTGGGGGGTCTCGTCCCTCTGTTTTAAGTGAGCCCCTGCCAGCAGGGTGGCTTATGAAGAAGGTGGCCCTGGCCTGGATGGAGGCTCTGGGTGGCCCACCTTCATCTGGAAGTACTGTTCGTTCTCCAGAGCACGCTTCTTAAAGGGCCACAGAGAAAACACTTCTGGCTTTGCAGGCCAGTCAGTCGGTCTCTGTTGTGGTCACCCAACCCCACGGTCACAGGCCTAAAGTGCCAGAGGCAATGCCTGTGGACCGGGCGTGGCTGTGATTCAGTGAAAGATTATTTTTTGGGCACGATATTTCTGTTTTATTTCATTTTCATGTGTCACAAAATGCTGGTATTTTTCTCTTAATTTTTTTCTCGACCATTTGAAACTATGAAAATTGTCCTCAGTTCTTAGGCCACACAAAACCAGATGCAGGCTGGATGTGGCCTGGGGGTCATGGCTGGCCAACCTCCGAGGATGCCTTTTTCAGTCCAGAGGGTTTCGTTTCGAGACTATCTCGACATTCGTTATTTTTATTCTCATTAGGTGTTGGATTTGCAGCTAGCCTCCTAGGTTCAGCATGACGCACACCGGTTTTCCGTTTCCTTCTCTCCTGTCCCAGACATAATTTAGATTGAGTTTGTGTGTCTGTGTACTAGGGTGTAGACTCGTGTGATGATGAACTTGAGCAACTTTGAGTTTTTTATTTTCACTTTCACTTCTGAATCAGCGTCTAATGGGCATTTACTCATTTGCATGATAATAAAACGCATACAGATAAACCTTGCTATTGTAAGCATTTTGAGGTGTACACTTCAGTGGCATCAGGGGCATTCACAACGCTGTGCAATCAGCTCCCCTTCCTGGCTTCAGTGCCTCTCCAGTACCCTGTCATTATTGTCTGCCCTGTCCCTTTGAAGGTTATTTCTGTGACAATGCAAGCTCTTAAAGCAGCGGTCCCCAACCTTTTGGGCACCAGGGACCAGTTTCGTGGAAGATAATTTTTCCATGGATGGGGGTGGTTGGCTTCAGAATGGTTCAGCACATTACATTCAAGCTCACCTCCTGCTGTGCAGCCTGGTTCCTAACAGGCCCAGACCTGTACCGGCCCGTGGCCCAGGGGTTGGGAACCCCCGTCTTAAAGGACAGCCTGTGCCCTGCCCCCACCTCGAGCAAGAGTCAACACTTGACTAACATGTAAACAACCTGCATTTATTGAGTTCAGAGTCAAAGAGAGAAATTATATCAGCTAGACTAATTTTCAGGAGGAAAAAACGCAGTTGCATTTAATCCATCTTACTATTTTTTCTTTCTTGTATTCTGTTGTCATTTAAAACATGCCATTATACACACCATCACTTTGTAGGTTGTGCTATTCAAGGCTTATTCAAAAAGCTAATTATTGTCTCTTCAAACTGCCCCTGTCCCTTGAGGAAGAGCAGTCGTGGGCTGCGGCCACGAGGACTGTACCAGGTGAGGTCCCGCTGCCGCGAGGAGGTCAAACCAGCGTGAACCAGTGCCCCATCCTCATTCTGCACACACAGACGTCTCTGGTGTGGTGTGACTGTAAAATCCCAAAGGGCCCGTGCAGGCGCCAAATCTGTTCTACACGGGCCTCTACAGCTGTGTGTAAGGAACCCTCTGTTCTGTACGAGGTGGGCCTAGCAAGCTGCTGTCTCACTGTTTGCGAGATTCGGCTTCAGCTGCTTGTCTCAACCTCCGGCTTTTGCAGACCATGCCTCGAACAGAGGGTGCGGGCCTGGGGTCCTCCCTCGGAGCCAGGGTCCTGGAGCAAATATGAAGCTGAGTCGTGGCTGTCAGCACAGGGCTTCAAGGCAGCCTGGCACCGAGAGCTTGTGTGGGTGGTTTCTCACCGACAGAGGCTTTAATTTAACTTGTCAGGGTCGCCCACCTAGCCTGGCAGTTCCTGTTTCTTTGCCTGAGGAAGCGACATGCTTCGTCCATCGTGCTGTCTGGCGTGTGGGAGGTTTAATCCTCAGTCATAGTTGGACTTGGGAGAACCAGTTTTCCCCGTAACTCTCGTCAGTGCTTTGTGCATTATAATATATATGGGTGTGTGAGTGTACAATATATGTGTATACTTATATATACCCTACACAAATATTTGCATACATGCATACACATATATAGACCTGCATATACATACATACATACATTATATTCATGAATGTACAGATGGATGGACAACCAAAAGACTGATGTGCGACAGCTAATGACAGCTACTCACATTAACCTTAACTTCCGATCATCTTTTTATTTTCCCTCCAGGATGAGAAGGGATAACTTGTTTGCCTAGATTCTTGGCTTTAACCGCAGCATGCGTTTCCCCGTGATCTGTTCTCAGCTGGCCTGTTGCCACATCAGAGGGTGAATCCAGTTTCCAGGTGTCCGTCTTCTCACCTGTCAGCACTGCTGCACGTGCCAGAAGGAAAACAGACCCTGAAAAGAGGTGAGAGGCCTGTGATCTCTGGCCCCAGTGATGCACTGGAAACCTTAGAACAGGAAAGAATGCGGTGCTCCCCGCGTGTGGGGATGTCCCTTGTCGGCTGTGCTTACTGACCCATTGAAAAGACAGCGGAACTGCCCTTGACCAGGCAGGCTGCAGAATTGGATATGGCAAGTTCCTGTAATTGGGTTGTTCGACATGAGCCTTGAGGGACCTCTGCTTGGTCTTCTGGGCTGACTTCTCTGGACCACATTACACCAGCTACAAAATCTCAGGGTGTTTTTAGCTGATAAAACGAAAGGCTCTTAGCAGTGGCGTGGTTTCCCCAGGCACCCTCCGCGCTGTTTTGCCTCCACAACACCCGGCAGATTCTATTCTAACACAAACATCACCGCCTTCCTTCCACACAAGCCAGCCCGCAGGGCTGCCTCTTGGCAGGCCACCCATTCAGGACCCGCTCTTAGGAGGGCCCCACACTTGGGTCAGTGTTCTGCAGTTGTCTCAAAATCCCCAATTTCTGAGCAAGGAAGGCTGCATTTTCATTTCGCACTGGGCTTCACAGATCACATAGCCAGTCTGGCTGACAGGCCGCAGGCAGGACATTTGTGCAAATGTCCAGCCACTATCTAGGACCCTCTCCTTTAGATCCTGCCCTGGTTCTTGCCTCCTGCTCCCCTCTGGACTCTAATCGTCTTCCAGCCCCCGGCTTCCCCACCAGGTTCCCTGCTGCTGTGAATTCACCTTCCCCAGGTTGCCACTTCACAGTTAAATGCTCTGCAGTTACAGGCTGTATTTACCGCTTGGGTTTTCCCAGTTGTTGATGTGGACCCTGGCTGGCAGGAGCCGTGTGCTGCGGCTGCAATGAACAGATTCCCACGGTCTACAGAAGTCCTGTGGAGAAAAAGGGACAGCATGGCCACTCTCTGAGTTAGAGAGAGGGCCTGTCCCCTGCCTGGTCAGGCTTTTATTGCTTTTCTGGGTCCATTACATTAAGGATGGTCCTCATTTACTGTGCACAGGTTCACTGTAGGTGATTACCTCTTACAGATAACAAAGGAAAGAATGTTGCTGATTATTTCAAAGAGAAGGATGTTACAGACCAAGGGAAAAGTGGTTGAACTGGTTACACTCATTCTTGGAGGGTTTGACATAGATTTTAGGAAGTTACTTTAAAGATATGCAGTAAACATTTGCTGCAGATCATTTGTCCAGATCAATGTTTGCAGCAACGTTTGCCGCGGCATCTCAGCCAGAAGTTATTTGAAAAGAGGCCGTTGTGACTCCACGCATGGGCCTTCCCACAGTTGGACTGAGGGGCTTACCAGGCTGCACAGAGTGCAGAGGCCCCCCCCCTCAGGGCCCCAGGGGGCAGAAGCTTCCCCAGGGGCAGACCTGGGACTCTGCTGTTGCCATCACAGCAGGGCAGCTTCCTCCAAGTTCAAGCATGAATGCTCAGTGGGTGACGGTAGCTTCACAGCCACCGTGGATCCGGCTGGAGTCTCCTTCCTCAGTGGGAGAGAAGGCGTGTTCCTTGCAGGGTCGGTATCTGTAGGGTCCCCACGCCCCGGGCCCTGTGCACACCCAAAACTCACTGTTCCCTTACATTCCTTTATTATTATAAATATTTTCTTCTTATTGGAGTATTTTGATCAATGGCTTCATTGTTCTTCAGCCAAAGACTTTCAGTAAAGTAGTCGTTTATCCAAACAACTAAAATTAAATAAAAATGTTCATTTTTATTTAAACATCTCAATTTCATCTAACATTAAATGAAAATGGAGCCCTGGCTGGTGTGGCTCAGTGGACTGAGTGCCGGCCTGTGAACTAAAAGGTTGCTAGTTTGATCGCCAGTCAGGGCACCAGCCTGGGTTGAGGGCCAGGTCCCCAGTTTGGGAGCGCACAAGAGGCAACCATCTGATGTGCCTCCTAGCATCAGCGTTTCTCTCTTTTTCCCTCCCTTCCCTTCTCTCTAAAAAAAAAACAACAAATAAAATATTTAAAAACTAAAACGAAATGAAAACTGAATGGTATTTACTTTTAAAACACATGGCTTAGCCGAGATGCTGGACTCCTGACCTGCTTTCCCCCCAGAAACAGGAGCCCCACCTGAATACTGCGCAGGCTTTGACAGCAGAGCGTGTGGGAACACGTCTCCGGGGCTGAACGCGTCTCATCGCCTCCCGCCACGTGGTGTGGCCACTCGTGCTGCTTAATCAGAGCGTCAGATGATGTGGTGGATTCGGTCCTGATTTTATTTTTTCAAAGCATCTTCCAGTGAGGCCTGATCTGAGCTTCTGGGCCTCTCCTTGGCTCCGCTCCAGCAACCTGACTAATTTCCTGTGCTGGGGGCCCTCGGGCCACGGTCCTCATTAGAGGCCCCAGCGAGAGCCTGGAGCTGCTCCGAGTGTTCACTGCAGGGACGGCTGCTTCCCAGGTGGCGTGGGTGCTGGGACAGAGCCCTGACGTAGGGGACTGAAGTCAGGGCTGAATCCAGCGTTGCCCCTTGGTGGCACAGTGTGATCCGTTGGTTAAAGCGGCCTCTGCCCCATCTCTCCAATAAGGGTCCCTGTCGCTCCTTGTAACCAATAACCTCGGGAGTAACCATCCTGCTCCAACAACCTTTGACCCAGTGGTTTTAGCATCCACTGATGCTCTTTGCCTCTATCAGTCATGCATCACAGGTTGCAAAACTCACAGCTGTCTTACCTTTTCATTTTAACTCAACGGCTTGACTACTTTTCTGTTTATGTCTTTTACGCTAAGGTAGAATGAAAAATTCACTGCTTTCTAAATCTCACTGTATCCCCGGTTGTATGGCATTCCATTCTATAAATCCGGTGATCTTTACGGATGATCATTTAGGTCGTTTCATTTTTTTTCCATTAAAAACATCAATTTCACTGGCAGTTCAGTCATTTCCTTCTTTGACTTTACTCCGAGAAGTGACATTGCTGCTTTGGCTTAGTTACACCTGCGGCACGTGTAGTCCGGTGGCCCTCCAGAAACATCACACTTTTACTGAATCGTCAGGACTCGTTCAGCAAGAGAACAAGAACCACAGCACAGATTGGCTTAAATAATGAAGACATTCGTCAGAACTCCAAATGAAAAGTACAATGAACTCTGTTGTTACTAGATTTTGTTTTTTAGGAAGACACTGGTTGTGACCCAACAGCAGATTTCACGTCTACAGCATGAAAAACATCAGCTTCAAATACTAGGGCTCCATCCCAGAGCTGGAGAGAGGTGGCTACCTGGACAAAGTCCCACGTTTGGTAGCACCTCGTCTGCAAGGGGTAGCGGGCCACACTTGCCTGCAAGGCTCTCATCCGTAGCTTCCAAGCCTTTGCCAATCCATTAAGCGGGAGACCGGCCTGGGCTCCCAGTTCGGAACCACCATTTAGCAGCTGTGTGACTTTGAGAAAGTCACTTGACGTCTTTGTGCCTCTGGCTCCTCATCCCTAAAATGCAGAAAATCATATCTACCTCATAGATTTGTTGTGAGGATTCAATATAATGTGCTTGGCGCAGTGAGGGCATTTCAAAAAGCAACTGCTTTTCCACTGGCAGGTTTCTGTGGCTCTGTCAGGACGAGATCTGGGGTTGAACTCACCACACCTGAAAGGGGAAGTCAATAGACACTTGCGATCTGCCGGCACAACTGTGTCGTGGGCTCCCAGATGCCACCCAGATTGTGGGACGTGGAGAGCTCAGGGGGAGACTGACAGGGGGCACTGTGGACAGGAAGGAAGGTGACAAAGACTCTGCCTTCCAGGGCTTCCCAAATAGAAGAAGATAAACAGTAACCTAAACGCCCTCAGCCGGGGGTGTTTCAGGCCAGCCCCACTCCTCCTTGCAGTCTGCTTCTTTGTAGGTTCCGGCAGCCACCTCACCCTGTCCCTGGTCCCTGTCACTCTCCTGCAGGGTCCCCTGTCTGGCCCAAGCCGCTCCAACCTTGTTCGGCGGCTTCCCACTTGGCACAGGCACCAGCACCTTGTCTGACCCCTGGGAGCGCTGAGCAGATAGTTATTGGCTGAATAAATGCCATTCGCGACCACTACAGAAGATGCTGGAGCAGTCAGAGTGTCGTTCTCCTTCGACTTCAACGTCCCCTCTGGGATCCACGGAGGTTTGTGTACAAAATCGAACAGCGTCTCTTTAGTAGGAGGAGAGCTTAAGTCTCTAGGGAACATAGGAAGGGGCAAGAGGATTAACAGGAGGAAAAGATGTGGACGTTCTTGTGAAAGAATGGAGGCTGTGGTGGGGGAGTCTGGGACACACGTGAGTGAACAGTAAAGGCCTGGAGACCTGCCAGGGCCAGGTCCAGGGTCAGGGCCAGTGCTAAAGCCACCTCCTTCTTCTCAAAGATGAGATAATGGTGACGCTGACATTTCCAGTGACCTTAAAAAGTGTTTGGGGTTTGAGGGAGCCAGTTCTTCACCCTCCACTGTGAGAAATAATCAAATCTTAAGTCATCTCCACTCTGTGACTAACACCCGTTAGCCACTCTGTGACTAAGACCCCTCTGTGTCTGCCCCTGGAATGACTAAGCCATCAGACAGATTTTTCTCCAATGACACGTGCGGCCTGACTTCGACCTCTACTAAGCAGACTTTGGGCCTGGGCCTGGAGAGGAGACTATCTCTACCTTTCAAAGCTGGGCTGAAGGGGCAGCGTCTGTGAACGTCCGGCCAGTTCCCTCCCCGGACGCCTGACCCTCCAGCTCACTCTCATCTCTTCCCTTATGAACCTGCTTCCGGCTCATGGTGAGGAGCTCACCATGACCTGTATCCTTAGGAGGGCCCCTCAGGGACCTCCCAGGCACCATGCCGGCCCCTCGGGTGGTTTTAGAGTTACTCAAGGTCACAGAAACAGACGGTGCTAAATTAGGCAGCAAACCAGAAAAAAGGCAAGGACCCACCGTTCAGGGTCCTGATGCCTCTATTTTCAAGCAGATGCTGTCTGAGGTCTTTTCAGATTCTGACATCCGGTAATTATGATCCTAACAAATATTTATCTAGATAACAGCGCGTAAATCACCTGGTGACTTCCCTTGTTACTTATAAACTGGAAGGGTCAGAGGTAACTGCGTTGAAATGGAAAGGGTTCCAGCTGTTGAAATAGAATTACTGAAACTGTGTGAGTGCTAACTGATGAGAGGTTGATGTACTCAGCCTCTTCCCAACCCAAATCCTAGCCTTTCTCTCAGCTCCGATAAAAAGGAACACCAGATGAAATCACTCCTCTGCTTAAAACCTGTCAGTGGCTCCCCCTCACCCCCCAGATAAAATACAACCCTTTTACCACGGTAAGAAAGCTCATAGTCCTGCTCGACTCTCAGCCTTATCTCTTAGCTCCCTTCTCTGCTGCCCCCGCCTCAGCCTGAGATGGGCTGCACCTGCGCAGCAAGGCCTCTCTGCATCTTGGTGGGGCCAAGGCACCCTCCCCATCCTGGAGCTCCTCCCCACCCTCGTCTCTCCACCCTCACCCGGCTGAGTGATTCCTCCGGCTTTTGACTCAGCCAAGATGTCATTTCCTCTCAGCAGCTCTCCCCCTGCACACCCCCATGTGGGTGCCCCACCGTGAGCCCCCAAGAGCAGTGCAGCGGGCTGCAGGTTGTGATAAGGGCCTGTGCATTTGCTTGTCTCCCTCTCTGGCTGTGCAGCCGTGAGCGCAAACACTGGGCTCCCTTCTCACTCCGTCCCCAACACCCTGCCTTGGGGTCAGGCACACAGTAGATGCTTGATAAGTATTTCCGATCCAATGCCAACCTTGCCCATGTGATTTTTGACATTTTTGCTATTTAGCACCAAGTTTCCATTCTCTCTACATACTCTCTGCCACTACGAGTGACTCACATTCGCTCCCACCCAAGCTGCCGGCCTCTGGCAGCCAGAGGGCAGGCCCCTCCCAGCCCCTAGCACATGCCCCACAGTCTCAACCCTGCTGTAGGGACTTGAGCATCACGCGGAGGAATTGGCTTTCAGTCACAGAAGGGTGAGTCAGTGGGAGTTCATTTGGGACCAGGGAGCGTGCACTTATGGCTCGAGGCCAAGAGGAACGTTTCCACGAGGTGCAGGGTGCACTGGCTGCAAGGAAAACACGAGTGAGGGAGGTTGGCTAGGGAACCATGACATTAGCCAAATTAGGTGATTGGGGAGGAACCAAGAGGCAGGACGTGGCAGTTCATCAGACAAAAGTACGAAAGAGAGAGGCTCCAAGTTGACATTCAACTCCTGGGTCTAGACAACCGGGAAGCAGGTGATATGGGAACAGCAGCCGGAATCATTAGAGAGGTCGTGTGAAGTGTTGTGCTTTGATTTGCTTTGCTTGGTTTGTTTTTGTTTTTGTTTTTGAGGAGGGTGTGCATTGGATCTGTTAACAGAATATCCATGCTAAAAATCGAAATTATTGCCCTGGCCGGTGTGGCTCAGTTCATTGAGTGTCGTCCCATAAATCAAAAGGTCACAAGTTCGATTCCCAGTCAGGGCACATGCCGGGATTGTGGGTTCAGTCTTGGTCAGGGTGCATATAAAAGACAAGTAATCAATGTTTCTCTCTCTTGTCAATGTTTCTCTTCCTGTCTCTCTCCCTTCTTTACCCTCTCTAAAATGAATAAAGCATGTCCTTGGGTGCAGATAAAAATAATAATAAATTTTAAAAATACTTAAAAAGTGCAATTATTCAAATAAGAATTACAGATAACATGTTTTCTGTGACTGCTATGTGCCAATCACTTTACAAAATTAACGTCTTCAATGTTGCTGCAACACTGTGTGTGAGGCAGGCTATGTTCCTCTCCCCATGTTATAGGCAAGGAAACCAAGGCTTTACTCACGTGTCCGCCTTCACATAGCTGTTCCTGAGTGCAGGGGTGGGAGTGGGCCTGGGCTCTGGGCCCCCAGCAGCTTCAGCTGGTGGAAGCTGAGGCTGGAGAGGGCTCAGTGCTCTCTGGAGACTCTGGGTGCTGATCAAACACTGTGTTGGAAGAGGTGATCAAGGCAGACAATGTGCGGAGGAAAGAACTGGGATCCAAGGATGCACAGGGAAGGCCAGCAGTGAGCAGGCAAGGGAAAGTGGGAAGCCAGAGGTGAGACTGAGCAGGAGCAGCGGAGAAGGGGAGTGGACAGAGTAAAGCATCACCAAATAAGGTGGCAACACCTTCTAGAAGAGAACGATGATAGTGTTGAGTGCCATTTAGAGTAGCCAAGAGAGGGAAGTACTTTAGGGCCGTGGGACTGTGTATTATTTGTTGATTGGTCAGGTTAATGATCAATATGTTTTCTGAGTGTTCCTGGGCATCTGCAGGGCACAAAGCAAAGAAATGCTGAGAAAGCCATTTGGTAACATCAGAGGCTTTCACAGAACTGCACCTGGGATAACACAGAGTGGGGGAGGAGTGTGTGCTGTGGTTTCCCATGCATCGGAAGTTATGACAGGTCAGGTATTACCATGAAGGTTGCCCGAAACCCACAAGTGATCACTACAGCATTGCTCAAGCCTCAGATTCTCTCCAGGGGAACAAATTGGCATTTAATTTAAACACATAATCTGAGACAGCCTCGTCTCCTGTGCTGGGGCCCCTGGGATCATTTACCAAAGATCCAGATCGCATTTCCAGCTCCCATTTCAGGCTCCAGCACCAGATAACATGGAGAATGGTTGTTTCTGGAATCAGCCAGAATCATTTTTCATTTGAACTATTCAAATAATACTTTATGATGTGCATTCAAAGAATTTACAAACTAAAATTATTCTCTTCACCTTTGCCTGTTATTAATTAGTTTTTCAGCTTGATCTGCAGAGTGTCTGGAACTCAGGGAGTTTAAGATGATCTCTGCTAAGTCTGGCCCCTTTGGAAGAAGCCAGGGTTCTTTCCTTTTCTGTGGTTAAATAATAAATGAACTGGCATCTGAGTTGCTGACACTGAACTCCCGGGCACAGCGCATATGCTGGGGAGGGGGACAGGACAGACTGGTAGTCTTGAGAAACTGTAAGATGTCAACACTAAAGGAACATCAAAACCATTAGCTTGGGTGCTCTCCAGGTGAGCAAAATGAGCTCCCGAAGTATGAAGTGGTTTGCTCAAGCCTCAGAGCTAGTTAGTCCCGGTGCTAGGGCTGCAGCCTGGGTCTCGTCACTGTAATCTCTTCTCTTTCCACTCTGCTGTTCAGAAAACAACTCAGTGATGCACAGATTTCGTCCTCTATCTAGCATTCCGGCGTTTTAGAATCTAACACCACCTACTGTCTCCGTAAGTACATGCTGTGCCTTTGGCAAGTGAGAAGGGAAGGCAATGGGCATGCAGGCTCTTCAGAACAGCCCGAGCTCATGTCCAAGTCCTTTCTCACGTGGCAACGTAAGCTTTGGGAAAAGACCACCTGGGCTTTGGGGTAGTCAGTCTTGTTTTCTGGGTTACTTCTCCAGTTTTATTGAAATGTAGTTGACATCACTCTTGGTTTTCATCCTTGCTTCATCCTATCTAATTTGGCACTGGACAAGTTGTTACTTGAAATCTGTATGCTTCTGATTGCTGCTATAACAAATCACCACAAACCTAGTGGCTTAAAGCAACACAAATTTATTGTACTGCTGCTCTAATAAGTCAAAAGGAGTCTACAGGTCAAAGCCAAGTGTCGGCAGGGCGGGTTTCTGCTGGGGGCTCTGAGGGAGAATCCGTGTCCTTGCCCTCTCCAGCTTCTGGGGGCGCCCGTACACCTTGGCTTGCAGCCCCTTCCTCTCATTGCCCCAACCTCTTGCTGCCATCACCACAGACATGGTATTGCTTATGTGTGCTTATGTTGCCCCCCCCAAAAAAACAAAGATAATCGCCCCATCTCAAGACTTCTACCTTAATCACGCTGGCAAAGACCCTTCGACATATAAGCTAACATAGTCTGGGGGCGAGGATGTGAGCATCTTCGGTGCCAGTATTCTGGGCTCCACGAACTCTAGGAGGCTCAGAGATATTTCTGGAGATAGTGATTTCCCCTGGCTGGCACTTACACATCACTTCAAATAATACGAGTTCCTTGGCACCCCTAAACAGGGTTAGGATGTCCTCCTATGTATTTCCATAGCCCTCTGGGCTCACCTCTTTGCCCTTATAATACTGGATTATAATTACTTGGCCATCATTATGCCTTCTACACTAGACTATACAGCTCTGGAGAGCAGGGACGATACCCAGTAAAGTTTTTGTACCTCCTCTTCCCAGAACAGCATCTGGCACGTGGTAGTTGCTCAGTAAATATTTGTCGCCATGAGGATTAAGTGACACCATAGAAGGTGCCCTATGGCACCCGGCTCAAATAGGTGTTCAGTAAGTGATGGATGCTTTCGTTAAGGTCCACTGTACCTAAGGAAGAGGGAGGTCATCTATGGGTGACAAGTGTCTCCCTCCCTAACAGGAAAATGCAACATTACATGTCTTCTAGATTAGGGTCAAAAACCCTTTGGGGCCATTAGAGGCGATGTCATGGTTCACCTTTGGTTTTTATTATATCCTGTCTCACCCAGAATTGAGCACACATTTGCTGAAGAAAGTGGGTTAGCTGCCTTTCAGAGGCCGAGGAAGACAGGGGCAGGTAAGAAGGAAGGAACTCGCCACCCGTATTTCTTCACCCCAACTGGACAGGACAGACATGCAACTTGGGCCCGTGTTTACTCTTTCAAATGCTGGGAATGCTGCCTTCAGTCTCTGCTCCTCTCCACGGGCCCGAACTGCTCTTTTCTGCTGATGTTTGCCAGACACAGTGGAGGGACCAGAAGGTGGCAACAGCCAAGGAGTCCTGGGCCGCCCCGTGGCTCTGCAGTTACTGTATTCTTGGACTTGCTGTCTGGCCTTATGCAAGTCACTCCTCGTTCCATTTCTACATCTATAACATGCATAACTCACCTCACAGATGCCAAGAAAGCCAAAGAGTTTGTTTGTGTTCCTGTCACAAAAGGGGAAAAGTTAAATTACAAAGCACTTGCTACCTGTCAGACTATTATTAGACCAAAGCTGAAGTCAAAGCCAAAGCAAGCTTTGATTTCATCTCAAAGCACGGAGCAGAGGACCCAGTTCTAGAACTTTTAAAGGTGCATGCTGTTTAAAGTGAGCCTGACCTACTACTACTTGGATTCAGGTTCAAACATGTCTCACTGCAGGGACTCTGGTCCCCCTCCAAGCACACGCAGTAGGACTTGAACCAGCAACCCTGACATCCAGCCAGGCAGTGACATGGACCAAGTGTACCCCAGCCAGAGTCTGATGGGCATACCAACAGTGTTTGCTGACAAAAACGGGTCCTGTGGTCTGCAGAAGGAATTTTAAATGATTTATTACTTTATTTCTATGAAAAGTATAACAAAGAAACAATTATTAAACCAAACTCAGTTTCACATGCAACAAGATACTCTTTTAAAGAAGAAAAAATTGCAACCATCATGAAAAAAATCAGACCACAATGACCTCCTTGAAAACCACTCTGTTTTGTGTTGAAATCTTTGTCTTTTAAATACCCTTAAAACAGTCAGCACTCGATAATCTTTGACTCACTATTACTTATGCGAGCAAATATTAGTTCTATTGTCTGATGCAGGGAGAAAGGGGGACTAGAAGACAGTCTTTGCCACATGTGGGAGGTGGGAAGTACACAGATTTAAAAAGGGACCCTGCTCAAGTGAAAACAAATTTACACTGACATGGAAGTTGTGCATCTGGGCATTCACGCATGTACTCTTTCATTTTCATCATCAGCACTCAGACTTTCTCCAGTCCAAGGTGGCGGTGGAGTAGGTGGGAGTTCACCTCCTCCCAGAACCAAGCTGGAATTACAACAAAATACAGAGCAATTATCCAGATAACCAACTGAAGACTAGCTGAAAAAAACACTTATAACCAAGGATTTACAGAAGAAGCCACGTTGAGACTGGTAGGAAAGGCAGAGACCCAAAATTTATGGCCCTGCTCCCATGGGTGGAGGCTGAGATTCCAGAGGGATAGCTCAGTTGGAAAGGTTACCCTGGAGGACTGTGGGGTCTCAGCCCTACACCAGCCCCACAGTGAGCTCCCAAGCCCAGAGAACAGGAGCTTGAGGAGGTACCCATATAACATCTGGCTGTGAAAATCAGCAGGGATTCTGCTCACCAGGGAGAGATGGGAGTCTGCTAGACACAGGCACCCTCTTAAAGGGCCAGTACACAAAATCTCATCCGCAGCCACTCACCCTGGGCTCCAGCAGAGGAAGGGTGGAGAAGACTACAGTCACGTGAGCAGAGGATAGGGTTTGTGGCTCAGGGGAGAAAGCTGGAGGGAGATAGCCACTAGGGCACCTACACCGAGTCCTCCTCCCGCACCACAGGTACCATCTTTCTTGGGTGGAGCACTCCCCTCCCCATGGCATCAGCCTGAGGAAAACCAATAGCCCCACCCTCTGGCTTCCCTCTTGCCTGACCCTGCAGAGCTTAGACCCTGCTGAGGAGTCAGCTGCGTTGCCCGGTGTAGAGACTGGGGCAGACTCAGGAGGAGTCGCTGACTGAGTTGCATGGCTTTGGGGTGGGGGTCATTCCCCTCATTTTGCCATGAACCTGATCAGTGTCTCTCCCCAGCATCTGGGTTCCCCATGGTCCCACCTTACCACACTCAAACTCCCCAGGAGGTCTGGTCAGAATCTGGGACAGAAGTCTGTGGCTCTGGGGCAGGGGAGAGTTCTCCCACCTTCCCCCAACTGTGACAGCCCCCTCCTGGGAGAGATACTAGCCCCACCCTCCTGACTCTTGGTGGCCCCACCCTAATGAGCTCAGTCTCCTTGCAGAATCTGGGACAGACTTGGTTGTGTGGCTCTAGGACAAAGGCCATTTTTCCCTTGCACACTTACGTGGTGCAGAACCCTCCATTCACACAGCCAAATCTTGGTCTGTTTGGGCCTGGTAAACTCTGCTGGCCTCAGCCCAGTAACTCCCTAAGACCCCACTCTACCACAGAGGTCTGTAGGCACCTGGCAAGTGGCAGCCACACTTGGTATACCCTGGGACTTTTGGGGAGTGACCTCAGACACAAGTTTGAACTGTATCCCTCTGGAGAACACCACTTGCCCCTACCTGGTGACTCACTGAGAACCTAGCTCATGTAGCTTAAGTACTGCCAGAGTCTCCTTCAGTGACTCAGCCTAACAGGCAGCTCAGAGGCAGGGCCAGGTAGAGGTGAATCTCTGGGTGCTTGGGCTTTTTGCTAACCTGCCTCTGGCTCAGTGCTGGTGGAAGCTGGCCTTGGAGCACAGCGTGGTCCTTCCCAAGTACACCCAGACCCAGCAGAAGCAGCCACAAACTGGATTGATTTGTCGTTCTAAATAGGTTCCCCAGGGCCAGGCACGGGCTGTGTCTGACATTGACCTACAACTGAGTCCCTCCAAAGAGGCTCCAGAACCAACATACCCAGTGGTCAGGTTCAGACAACATCAAAGCAGATCCAATTAGTTTCACAAGTGGCATCTCCAAAATAAGATCTCGACAGGCACCAGACCCTGCTGAGGCAAATTCCACTTCATGTGGCCAGGAGTTCATCACCACCAAGCCAGTGTTACAAGAAATGTCAAAGGGTCTTTAAGAAGAAGAGAAAAAAAACCAACAAAACAGAGGACCAGAGTTATAAAGAATAAAATGCCAATAAATAGTACCTGTCAATAATCACTTTAAATGTGAATGGCTTAAATGCACCAATCGAAAGATATAGGGTAGCAGAATAGCTAAGAAGACAAGTCCCATATACATGCTGACTTCAAGAGACCCAGCTCAGAACTAAAAATATACACAGACTAAAAGTAAAGGGATGGGAAAAGCTACGTCATGAAAATGAAAATAAAAACTAAAAGCTGGGGTAGCAATACTCATATCAGACAAAATAGACTTCAAAAAAAGGCCATAACAAGAGACAAAGAAGGACACAACATAATGCTAAAGTGATCAATCCAACAAGAAGCTGTAACTCTTATAAGCATTTGTGCACTCAACACAGGAGCAGCTAAACTTATAAAGCAAATCTTGATGGACATAAAGGGAGAGATCAACAGTAATACTGTCACAGTAGGGGATTTTAGTAAGAAAAATCCCAAATAAACAATCTAACATTACACTTAAGGAAACTAGAAAAAGAACGACAAACAAAGACCAAAGGGAGTAGAAGAAGGGGAATAATAAATAATAATAATAATAATAATCAGAGCAGAAATAAATGAAATAGAGTCTTAAAAAGTACTACAAATGGTCAATGAAATTGAGAACAGTTTCTTCGAAAAAATAAACAAGTTTGACAAACTTCTAACCAGTCTCATCAAGAAAAAAGGAGAGAGGACCCAAATAAATAAAATCAGAAATGTTAGAGGGGAAGTAACAATTGACACCCCAAAGTACAAAGGGTTGTAAGAAAATACTATGAACATATGCCAAAAAAATTGACAACCTGTGGAAAATGGATAAATTCTTGGAAACATATAATATTCCAAAACTAAATCAGGAAGAATCAGAAAATCTGAATATATCTATTACAACTAATAAAATTGAAGCAGTAAACACAAAACTACTAACAAACAAAAACCCTAAACCACCCTGACTGGTGTAGCTCAGTGGATTGAGCCCGGGCCTTCAAACCACACGGTGGCGGTTCAATTCCCACTCAGGGCACATGCGTGGGTTGCTAGGCCAGTTCCCAGCAGGGGACTCATGAGAGGCAACCATACATTGATATTTCTCTCCTTCTCTCCTTCCCTTCCCCTCTAAAGGTAAATAAATAAAAATAAAAATAAAATAAAATAAATTGAAAACTAGTCCTTTCAGTCCTTGAAGTTGGTTAGACAGTGTTTTTAAAAAACAAAAACAAAAACAAAAAAACCCTAAACCAGATGGCTTCATGAGTGAATTTTACCAAACATTCAAATAACTAACACCCATCTTTCTGAACCTATTCCAAAACATTCAAGAGAAGATTCCTAAGCTCATTTTATGAGGTCAACACTATCCTAATTTCAAAACCAGATAAGGACAATACAAAGAAAGAAAATTACACAGCAATATCCCTGATGAACACAAAAGCTAAATTTGTCAACAAAATATTAGCAAGCTGCATCCTGCAGTACAGTAAAAAGATCATACACCATGATCAAGTGGGCTTTATTCCAGGGGTGCCAAGTTGATATAATATCTGCAAATCAATAAACATAATACACCACTTGAACAAAATGAAGATAAAAACCATAGGATGATATCAATAGATGAAAAAAGCATTTGATAAAAATCCATAATTCATTCATGATAAAAACTCTCAGCAAAGGCCATACAAGAGAAACACACAGCCAGCATCGTACTCAATGGGGAGAAACTAAAAGCACTTCTCTAAGATCAGGAACAAGACGGGGATATCCTCTTTTACCACTCTTATTCAACGTAATACTGGAAGTCCTAGCCTCAGCAATCAGACAGGAAGAAGAAATAAAAAGCATCCAAATGGAAAAGGAAGAAGTAAAACCATCATTATTTGCAGATGCCATCAGGCTATATGTAGAGAGCCTTAAAGATTCCACCAAAAATCTACTGATAAGCAAATTCAGTAAAGTAGCAGGATACAAAATAGACATCCAGAAATCAGTTGCATTTTTATACACCAATAATGAACTTTCAGAAATGGAAACGAAGAAAACAATCCCATATATTACAATTGCAACAATAAAAAATAATAAGTTACCTAGGAATACATTTTACCAAGGATGTAAAGACCTATACTCAGAAAATTATAAGACACTGAAGAAAGAAATTGAAGAAGTTACAAATAAATGGAAGCACATACCATGTTCATGGATAGGAAGACTTAAATCATTAAAATGTTCATACTACTCAAAGCAATCTATAGATTTAACACGATTCCTATCACGATGCCAATGGCATATTTCTCAGACTAGAACAAATATTCCAAAAAATTCATATCAAACTACAAAAGACCTTGAATAGCCACAGTAATCTTGGGAAAGAACAAAATTGGAGGAATCATGTTACCTTGATATCGAGCTATACTTCAAGGTTATACTAACCAAAACAGCAGGGCACTGGTGTAAAAACAGACGCATAGATCAACGGAACAGAATAGAAAGCCCAGCCCTGAACAATGTGGCTCAGTTTGTTCGGCATCATCCTATAGACCGAAAGGTTGTCAGTTCAACACCTGGTCAGGGTACATGCCTGGGTTGCAGGTCCCTGGTTGGGGCAAATATGAGAGGCAACCAATTGATGTTTCTCTCACATCTATGTTTCTTTCTCTCTCTCTCTCCCCTTCTCTCTAAACATAAATAAATAACACCTTTACAAAAATAGAGAAGGCAAAAGTAGACCCATGCCTTTACAGTCAATTAATATTTAATAAAGAAGGCAAGAACATACGATGGGGTATAAAGACAATGTATTTAATAAATGGTGTTGGGAAAGTTGGACAGATATATGCAAAAAAATCAAACTAAACCACCTTCTTACACCATACACAAGAATAAACACAAAATGTATTAAAGACTTACATGTAAGACTTGAAACCATAAAAATTCTAGAAGAAAACATGAGAAGTAAAATCTTGGACATTTCTCATAGTAATATTTTTTCTGATACAGCTCCTTGGGCAAGAGAAACAAAAGAAAAATTAAACGAATGGAACTACGCCAAACTAAAAACTTTTTGCAGAGTAAAGGAAACCATCCACAAAATGAAAAGACAACCCACTGAGTGGGAGGACGTATTTGCCAATGACACATCTGATGTGGAATTAATATCCAAAATTTATAAAGAACTTTTAAAATTCAACACCAAAACCCAAACAATCCAATTAAAAAAGAGGGTGGGGGACTAAATAGGTATTTCTCCAAAGAGGACATGCAGGAGGCCAATAGATGTATGAAAAGATGTTCAGCGTCACTAATCATCAGAGAAATGCAGATTAAAACCACAATGAGCTATCACTTCACACCTGTCAGAATAGTTATCATCAGTAAGTCAAACGACAATTGCTGGCGGGGACATGGAGAAGAGGGAACCCTCATGCACTGCTGGTGGGGATGCAGCTGGTGTAGCCACTGTGGAAAGCAGTATGGAGTTACCTCAAATAATTAAAAATAGAACTGCCTTGTGACCCAGCAATTCTACTTCTGGGAATTTATCCAAAGAAACCCAAAACACTAATTTGAAAGAATATATGCATGCCTATGTTCACTGCAGTCATATTTACAATAGCCAAGATTGGGAAGCAGCCCAAGTGCCCATCAGGAGGTGAGTGGATAAAGAAGCTGTGGTACATTCACACAATGGGATACTGATCAGTCACAACAAAGAAGGAAATCTTACCTCTGCAACAACATGCATGGACCTGGAGAACATTATGTTAAATGGAATGAGCCAATCAGATAAAGGAAAACCATGTGATTTCACTTATCTGTGAAATCTAATGAAGGAAATAAATAAAATAGAAACAGACTCATAGATGCAGAGAACAGACTGACAGCTGTCTGGGGGGCGGGCGTTTGGGAGGCTGGTGAGAAGATGAAGAGATTAAGAAAGAAAAAAAAAGCAAACACACTCATAGACACGGACAACAATATGGTGGTTACTAGAGGGAAAGCGGGTTGAAGGAGGAGGAAGATGGTGAAGGACGGCTAAATGGTGACGGAAGGAGACTTGATTTTGGGTGGTAAACACCCAATGCAATATACAGATGATGTGTTATAATATTAGACACCTGAAAGCTGTATAGCTTTATTAACAATTCATTAAAAATTTAATAAAAAGAACTCTGAGAGAATAATTTCTGGTGTTTAAGCCACCCAGTTCATGGTTTTCTGTTATAGCTGTCCTAGCAAACTAATGAGACAGGGATCCACCAAAATTCAGAGACCCAGGAGTCGCAGATGGAGAGTGGCAGGAAATCCAGGGGAACCAATGGGCCCAAGCCAAGGAGCCCACGCTGAGTCGGGAGTGGTCGCTATTCCCAGTGCCACTGAGAAGTCAGATCCAGCGAGGACAGAGAGATGACCGCTTTCTACGGCAGCAGCATTTCTGCCGACTATGGAAGAGCATTTTCTGGCAAAAAAGGGGCCAGGGCCACCTAGAATAGGCTGGAAAAAAGGGAGAGAGGAGGGGGTGCACAGATTCCGGGGAGGGGCAGCGGAGCAGTGCAGCCGCAGCTGGAGGGGATTTAGGATCCAAGGGTTTTTGGAAAAGAAACAATTTGTATGCTGATGAAATGGACAGAGGGAGAAACTGATGGTGCTGGAGACAGGAAGGTGAGGGGGAAGTGGCTTAGACAACTAGCGTCACTCAGAAGGAGATGGCACTCATTCCAGGGACAAGGAGAAAAGTTGAGAGCGAGGGATGGAGAGGCTGACATTAAATTTAGTTTAGATTCTTGGGTTCTCAGTGATTGAACGGAATTTAAATAAAAGAGATTTTTAATTAAAAAACCCTTATGACTAAATGATTCAATGTCGAGTCCAGGCTGGAAAAAAGTGTGCACCAGTGTGGGAGAGGGCGGCGGGGATCCGCAGGGGCGAGGAGAGGAGGGTAGCTTGCAGTGGTGAATCAGACATTGCAGGAGAGTGGAGAGAATACTGCCTTCCAAACTGAGCTCGGCAGTGGCACTGGGATGTTGAGATCAGGAGGGGTGGGGGCCAGAGGCAGGGGCCGGCTGACACTCCAGACCATTCAGGAACTGTCCCTGCTGCTGCCCACTGAGCGGCTCAGCTGATGGCAGAGGTCAAGGCAATGATACATTTAGAAAACATGTGGCAGTTCAGTCTACTGTACTTAATTTGAAGGCAGTAAATAGATACCCTTTGCATTTATCCTCCCACATCCTCAGGGCTGATTGAGGCCCTGACCCAGGAGAAAGGAATTCTGGGAGTTCAGGAGCAGTGTGACATCACTGCCCAGTAGCCATGGACCTTTGGCCAATTATCTCATCATCATCATCATCCACATCATTGTTGCCAGTTTGAATTCTTTCTAGGTGCCAGNCCATTCAGGAACTGTCCCTGCTGCTGCCCACTGAGCGGCTCAGCTGATGGCAGAGGTCAAGGCAATGATACATTTAGAAAACATGTGGCAGTTCAGTCTACTGTACTTAATTTGAAGGCAGTAAATAGATACCCTTTGCATTTATCCTCCCACATCCCCAGGGCTGATTGAGGCCCTGACCCAGGAGAAAGGAATTCTGGGAGTTCAGGAGCAGTGTGACATCACTGCCCAGTAGCCATAGACCTTTGGCCAATTATCTCATCATCATCATCACCCACATCATTGTTGCCAGTTTGAATTCTTTCTAGGTGCCAGGCACTGAGCTGAGGACACAAGTCCATTATCTTACTTAACCCTTATGTAGGACGGGGAGGTGTAGGCAAGCGGCAGCCACGTCTTCCTCAAAAGGAATCTGGGGCTCTGGGTGGTGGGATGCCATGAACTGTGACGCAGGGTCTACTGGCTCCAGCTGGTTAAGCCACCTAGGGTGACGGAGGCAACCCATGAAGCTGCATGTTCTCACCTTCTATGAGCCCCAGTTCGTCGTGGGAGTGGGACTAAAAGCTCCTCCCACACAGGAGTGTTTTTGGGTTACAGGAACGCGGGTAGAGAGTGGGTGTTCTACAAAGTCAGCTGTGGCCATAATGCTGGAAATTGTTGACATTTAATGAAGGGCCTCGGAGGGAGAGTGTGTGTCTGAGAGGTTATATGTGCGTGGGAGAGGGAGAGAAAGCGCAATGATGACCACAGAGCTGTAAGTTAGAGCTGCTGAAATTTTGAGTGATGGTCAAAGAGATGTGTGAGGAGCTTCTCCTGAATGTCTTCAGTCCTGTGACATGCAGTCGTTCTGCACGAGGTTTTCCCTTTCGGGGCTGGGACCAGGGTGAAGTGACTGAGGCACTAGCCTCCCGTATAACATTTAAGGGTACCCCCAAAACTCAGTTATTGAGGTAAACCGTGTATATTTAAATTATATATACACAAAACACCTGGGAATGTGTGAGTTCTATAAAAGCATGTATTTGTCCCACAACATTTTAAGACAGAATTTTGGTATTTTGCCTTACTCCTCAGGGGTAAAATAAATGATTTCACTTTTATCGCCTCACTCGGAAACTTCATTGGTCATAGTATCTAGATTTCTATTGCTCCCCTCTTCTGCCCAAAGAGGAGTTAGAAATGCCATGTTTGTTTTCTTAAATGGGGTTGTCACTGACCTGTCAGCTGCAGGTGCACACCCTGATGATCTGACGGTCCCCTGTCCGTGTGCTGGGAAAGGACCCCACACGGGTCTAGTCAGCACCCAGCACTGCAGCCACAGTTCATTTTCTTGTGATGGGGACATTTAAGGTCTATTCTCTCAGCAACTTTCCAACCTACAACACGGCACCACTGGCCACAGTCGCTGTGCTGGGCATTTCCTCCCAGGACCCCCACCTTGCTCTCTTCTGCTCACCAGATCTCCAGGGCTCTCTTTACTGTGGGCAGAGGTGCATCCTAAGCACATCACCCAGGTGCTTAACTCTGCTCTCTCTCTGCAACCTTAGCCAACATACCTCGCACTTAACCAGCACGCAAGTCCCACAAGTTCTGGCTCCTAATCGTTCTTGAAACTGTCCCAGACTCACTCACTCTCTCTCTCTCTCTCTCTCTCTCATCTCTTCCCAGGTAAGAGACTCATTATATCTCATTGGTCTCCCTGCCACCAAATGTGTCCTCAAATCTCCCCTTCCTTGCCCGCCCCCCATTACAACTTTCAGTGACCTCTTCTGCATAAATGCCCAAATTTTGACCTCGGACTCCCAAGCCCTCCCTGCTCAGGCCCTAGACTGTCTCTCCAACTTACATTTCTGACAAGCAGTTTGCTTTCTAGAAACACTAAACTGCTGTTTTCCTGACCACAGCATGTCACTGTTCAGTTCCATATCTGGGCATATGCAGTGCACTGGGCCTGCCCGGCCTTCCTCCCCCTTCTCTGGCTCAGATCCCAAGACACGTCCCCCAGGAAGCCCACCCGGATCTTCCTCTCTCTCAGACTGGCTTAGATATCTTCCCCAGTGACACTGTCTTCTGTGTAGCAAGTCACTGCACTGGCTACACAATATTATAATCATGCACTTCCCTCCCTAGATACGCTGCATTTTATTCAACTTCATGTCCTTAATGTTTAACGTAGCCCACTTGGTATTCACGTAATAAATAAATCCTGAATTAATCAGTATTTGTTGAAACCCTCCCACCCTGGAGACAGAGTGCTGTTACTAGGAGGAACAAGATTAGTATCAGATGTGGTCCCTGAGGTGGAGGGAAGCACTTCAAACACTCAACAAAATCGCAGATTTTGTTCAAAATCTCAGTACAAAATTGCAGATGTCTCATCTCAGTTGCAGAAGGTGGAACAGAACTGGGAACACAGGGGTGGGGGAGGGGAAAGGTCAGAAATGGCCTGGGAGGGCTCAGATCAGAAAGAGAGCTGCCCAGAGGGACAGGTCACCGATACTGGACAGCCTCCTTGACATATCACAGTGCTAAGGGTTTACAAGCTACCAGACCGGAGGAAAAGTGACATGGTCCTTCACTCATTTTACCAATGTTTACTGAGCATCTGCTAAGGAAGAAGTTCTGGGGATAAAGCAGTAAACCCAAAGGCCCATTGCTCCATTCTCACTGAGCTTACCAGGAGATGGGGAGACAGAAAATACCAAACTAAACGAAGAAATATGTAATTACGTGTAGTAATAAGCACTGTGGAGGGACTAGGCAGGATGCTGTGGAGGAAAATAGAGGTGGGGCAGGGAAGGGCTCCTAAGGATGTGGTTTTTAAGCTCGAGTCGGCAAGGACAGGAAGGAGTGGAGGAGGAGCCCGCCAGGCTGTGCCGGGGGCCCATCCAGCACAGTCACGAGAAGGCAGAGAGGGAAAGCAGGCATCAGCTGGCAGAGGCAGGGCAGGCGGCCTGGCCTCAGGCCAGACAGGCTCAGGAGTTAGCGTTTGCTCTCTACCCTGGCTGCCGTGGCTGCTGGAGTTTGATTGACACTCACAGGGAGTGTCTGGGCTACTGGGTGGAGAGAGCTTGGAAAGGAGTTTGGGAAAGAGAAGGGGGAACAGTCAGAAGTGGTTGGGACTATAGGAACAGAACCACAGAATACATTGCCTAATGAGAAAATTGGGTACCAAAAAAGGCAGAGTAATTCCATTTTTGTAAAATATGTGGTTACATAGAAAGAAAAGGAATTCTAAAAGAATCTACTATATAAAGAGTGGCTATTCTGGCTGGGTAGCTCAGTTGGTTAGAGCATCATCCTGATGTGCCAATGTCGTGGGTTCAATCCCCTGTCAAGGTCCACACAAGAATGCATAAGTAAGTGGAACAAGTTGATGTTTCTCTCTTTCTCTCTCTAAAGTCAATAAATAAAAGTGTAAAAAATAGTGACTATTCTGGAGGGTGCAAACCTGGCAATTTTTGTTGTTGCTGTTGTTTTTATCTATGGTGACTAATCGTTCTAAATCAAAAGCTTTTAACTTTTTATCGAAGTGTATAATACATGCAGAAAAGGGCACAGATTCTAAGCTCACAACTTGGCAAGGAATCACAGCTGAACACACCCATGTTGCCAGCACATACATCAAGAAACAGCGCAGTCCAGCCTGCTGGGGGACCCCTGATAAAATCACCCACAGCCCACTGCGTTGTGTCTGGCATCTTTCTCAACATTATGTTTTGCATGACACTTTTATGTGGTTGTCTTGAACTACAGTGAATTAATTATTTAAAATCTTAGAATGTCAGTACCTTGTCTTTTGTAAATATGACACCTTAAATTTATGATAATTGTTGGCATTTTTGTCACTTTATAAAGCACTTTTCATGGATTCTAGCTCCAAGTGTTATTATCCTTACTTAAGAGACAAAGGGACTGGAAGACAGAGGGTGTTGGCCAGGATCTGGCTCAGACAGAGCCAACAGGTGGCAAAGCCAGGACTGGCTCTTATCGGAATCCATGCCCTTGGGGCCACACCTCCTGGGATTAAAAGCAAAGGTGGCGGGGGGATTAAATGAAAGGAATAACGTGTTTACCAGTAGCCTCTGTAGATAAGAGACAATTAGCTAGGGAAGGTGTTTGAAGTCCTTTTCTGAAACTCATTTACAGTACAATACACAGACCCTTCTAATCCAGAAAGTGAATATCCCATATATATTCAACCAATTTTAATATTTATTTGTCTGTGGAGAAAATTTCTCTGGCTAATTATCTGTGATAGCAACATTTTTCATCTTATACTATACACACACACACACACACACACACACCACAAGGCCTGTCCAAAAAAAGTCCAGCCATTGTTAATATAACAAGAATAGTTTGTGAGACATCGTGTAACCTGGCAGCCAAGGAGAGTGGACTGGAACGCACAGGTGTGAACAATGATGACTGCACTGTACTAGTCAGTGGGGATGGTAGATACCATGAGTGAGCATGTGTACTGTGTGTCCACCGCATTAAAAATGCCTGAGCGAATAGAGCAATGAATCTGTATCAAATTTTGCATTAACCTTGAACATCCCTCCATGGAAACTATTTAGGTGATTCAGACGGCTGCAGCTATGGGCAACTGGTGATTGGCAGCTTCACCATGAAAATGCTCCCACGCATGCATGTCTCAGGCAGAGTTTTTTGGCAAAATACCAAATCATCCAGGTGACTCAGCCCCCTTACAGCCCAGCTTTGGGGCCCTGCGACTTCTGGCTTTTCCCAAAACTAAAAACATCTTTGAGAGGGAAGAGTTTTCAGGCCATCAATGAGATTCAGGAAAATATGACAGGGCAGATGAAGGTGACTGGGAGAACTGTGTGAGGTCCCAAGGTGCCTACTTTGAAGGGGACTGAGGTGTTATTGTCCTGTGTACAATGTTTCTTATGTCTTTTTTTTAATGGTAGCACATTTTATTTTATTTTTTAAATGTTTTAATTATTTATTTATCTTCTGAGGGGAAGGGAAGGAGAGAGGGAGAGAAATATCAATGTATGGTTGCCTCTCGTATGTCCCCTGCTGGAAACTGGCCTGCAACCTAGGCATGTGCCCTGACTGGGAATTGAACTGCAGTTGTTTGGTTACCAGGCCCGCACTCAATCCACTGAGCTACACCAGCCAGGGCTGTTTCTTGTGTCTTTTATCTTCTTCAATAAATGTCTCTGTTTTTCATATCACATCACTGGATATCTTCTGGACAGACTACACACACACACACACACACACACACACACACACGTATATACTTGTCCTATGGATTTTACATTTGCGCATGGCCACTCTCCTCTCCAGCTTCATGAATAACACTGATTACAGCATCTCAGTGACCATAGGGAGGACTGTCACTTCTCATTCACAGATTGGAAACTCGAGGCCCATCCATGGTCGGACAGCTGGTTCCAGCCACACTGGGGAGGAGCTCGGGCCATCTGGTTTGCAGCCCTGGCTCTCTGAACCACACATCACCGCATAGAGTCAGAAACCATTTTCCACTTGGAAACACAGACAGTGATGGTCCCGATTATTCACTGAAACTGTGAGAGTGTTGTTGTTTTCAAGAAAGTCAGGCTGCATGATGTCACTTTGCGTATCATCAATCACACCAATATTTCACTACAGGATCCACAGAGATACTTCTTGAAAACAACTGTGACTCTACACGTCTGTGTTAGCAAACAAATTTCCCCATCCAGTGTACGTCATAGAGATTCCAGAAGAAATTAAGTGAGCTAGTAGAGAAAACAAGGACATATCGCCTCAAATGCTTACTTTAGCATCAGCACGAGTATCCTGGTCTTGCAGGGTGGAGTTGTCAGCCCCTAAAGCCGACTGAAGTAACAGAAGGGCTTACACCGAACCCCTCCTCTCCTCCCCCATTCCTTTCTCCCCTCCCGGAGATGCCCTTATTCTTTGTGTTGATTTTAGAAAAACCCAGCTGTTCATACCTGCAGTCTTTTTTTAAAGTATATTGTATTATTATGCTATTACAGTTGTCCCATTTTATGTCTCCTCTTTATTCCCCTCTGCCCTGCACCCCCCTCCCACCAGCATTCCTCTCCCCTTAGATCCTGTCTGTGGGTCCTACATATCAGCTCTTTGGCTTCCCCATTTCTCATACTGTTCTTAACCTCCTCCTGTCTATTTTATACCTACCATTCATGCTTCTTGTTCCCCCTCCCCTTCCCCTCTGATAACCCTCCATGTGATCTCCATTTCTGTGATTCTGTTCCTGTTCTAGTTGTTTGCTTAGTTTGTTTTTGTTTTTAGGTTTGGTTGTTGATAGTTGTGAGTTTGTTGTCATTTTACTGTTGACATTTTTGACCTTCTTCCTTTTCTTAGGTAAGTCCCTTTAACATTTCACATAATAAGGGCTTGATGATGATGAACTCCTTCAACTTGACCTTATCTGGGAAGCACTTCATCTGCCCTTTGTTTCTAAATAATAGCTTTGCTGGATAGAGCTGAACAGATCTGCTGGAAGGAACTGGATGTAGGTCCTTGCCTTTCATGACTTTGAATACTTCCTTCTAGTCCCTTCTTGCCTGCAAGGTTTCTTTTGAGAAATCATCTGACAGTCTTATGGGAACTGCTTTGTAGGTAGCTCTTCTTTTCTCTTGCTGCTTTTAGGATTCTCTCCTTATCTTTAATATTGTGTAATGCAATTATGATGTGTCTTGGTGTGTGCTTCCTTGGGTTCAACTTCTTTGGGACTCTCTGGGCTTCCTGGACGTCTATTTTCTTTGACAGATTAGGGAAGTTCTTCATTATTTGTTCAAACAAGTTTTCAATTTCTTGCTCTTCCTCTTCTCCTTTTGGCACCTCTATGATTCAAATGTTGGAATGTTTAAAGTTGTCCTGGAGGCTCCTTTCTAAGCCTCTCATTGTTTTGAATTCTTATTTCTTTATTCTGTTCTGGTTGAACGTTTATTTCTTCCTTCTGCTCCAAATCATTTATGTGAGTCCCTATTTCCTTTCTGTCACTGTTGGTTCACTGTACATTTTTCTTTATTTCATTTTGCATAGCTTTCGTGTCTTTCTCTATTTTGTGACCATAGTCAACCATTTCTGCCAGCATCCTGATTACCAATATTTTGAATTCTGCATCTGATAGGTTGGCTATCTCTTCATCGTTCAGTTTTATTTTTGGAGTTTTGATCTGTTCTTTCATTTGGGCCATATTTCTTTGTCTTGGTGCACCTGTTAGGTGGTAAGGGGTGGAGCCTTAGGTATTCGCCAGGGTGGAGCAACTCAGGTCACTGTGTTGTGGCAATATATGTGGGGGAGGGGTCAAAGAGGGAACTGCTACTTGCTCTGATCTCTGCCAGCTTTCAGGCACTTCCCCCACTACCCACAAGCAAATTGGGCTCTTCTGGTGCTGATTCCCGGGTGGCTGGGTTTGTGTATGTTCTAGGACCCTGTGGGTCTTTCCAATGACCTCTCCTGTAAGGCTGGGAGTTTCTCCTGCCACTTCAACAACCCTCACAGGTTTTTTCAGAGGTTTTGAGGTTTTATTACCCCACACTGGAACCCTGGGTTGCATGGTTTGTTTTGCTCCCCAGGTGTTCCTCCCAGTTTATCTGCACACAAATGTGGGACCACCCACTCTGCCAGCCGCCACCTTGCTGTGGGTCCTCTCCACTCTGGCTGCCCATCTCTGCCCTTCCCACTGGTCTGAATGAATATTTCTTCTTTTAACTCCTGGGTCGTTGGACTTCCATGCATTTTGATTTTCTGGCAGTTCTGGTTGTTTTTCATTTTTGAATTTGTTGTTGTCCTTCTTTTGGTTGTGTGAGGGGGCAAAGTGTATCTACTTATGCCTCCATCTCAACCGGAAGTCTCATCTGCAGCCTTTCTACTTGTGTATGCAGCCTTGGATGCACTGCTCAGGAGAATACAGGGGACCACCACCTCTGAAGCGGGCTCTGCCTCTACCTGGCTGACTTTCAGGAATCCAAAAACAGGAGGGTCTGTTCTTCCTGTCAACAGAGTAGTATCTGCAGGCCAAAGGACGACTGAGAAGCCCATTTATTTTCCCAGAGACTTTGGCCAGGTGCTGCTGCATTCTTAGCTCTTCCTGGTCAGCCTTGCGCAGCAGCCTGGACCCGGCAGCAGGCCTCCCTCTGCTCTCACTGGTGGGCAGTCCACGCCTCCTCTATGAGAGCCTCTGTGAGTCTCTAGCTTCACAGTTACCTTTTCACAAATAGGTACGGTGGGGGCATCTTCAACATAAACAGATGAATGTGCTCTTGGAGCTGCTGCCCTGCTAATGACCTTTAGACACAGGGAACTACTCCAGTCGCAGTTCAAGGAGCCCGCAGAGCCCTGCCCCTCCCATCCCGGGGCGGGGTCCTCAGGGCGGTGTGGTCCTCTAGCTGCACAGCCTCAGTGGGAATTCTGCCACTTATAATGTGCCCCGTTACATGAACATCGTCTCTCATACAGAAACGGCTGAGCCTTGGACTCCTCTCTGCTGACCTGGACTGCGGCAGAGGCCCGTGCTTGCAGAGCCCTTCACTTGTCCCAGATTCAGTGATGGCAGCGTGGGTCAGGGACAGGCTGAGTGAGGGGCTACAAGGAGAGTGGCCATGGCCTACAGTGATAATGACCTTTGATGAGGTCAGGGGTGGGGCTGGGTGGGACCCAGCCCACAGGGCTGGTGGCTGGTGAGGTCTATAATTGACTGATCAGGGGAGGGGCCACCAGCAGTGCTGTTACCTAAAGGAGGGGCGGGGTCTCTAGGAAGACCCTCACTCTTGACTGCTCCCTGAGGTCCGAAGGCCTTAAAAAAATCCTCTTTTCCACAAGGCATCGCTCTTGGCCAGCGCTTCAGTGTGTGTGTTCACAGCTGTGTTAGACTCGATGGACGGCAAGCCCCAGTTTCGCTGCTGACCTCGTGGGAGGGGCCACAGAGGAAGGTTTCATGCCCATCATGTTGTTGTTGTTGGTGGTGGTGGTGATTTGGGGCTTACGGAAATATCACAGAATTCACACAGAGAGTTCCCATTTACCCATGTTGATGTTAAGAATCATCTGAACCTATGAAAATTTTGTATAACAGCTTATTTGAGCCAAACTGAGGACATATGCTGGGGAACAAGATTTGAATCCTAGTGGTTAACAAGGGCCTCCAAATTCACCATCGAACCAAGATATATTGCTTTCAAGAGGAAAACATCAGTTCAGCGCATCACCTGGTGGTGGGTGGTTGGCCAGTGGTAGGATTAAATGAGGCAGGAAGCATCATGGTAAATGCAGGTAACCCTGGGAGAGGTGAGTCTTCGCTGGTATGGGAACTACTTCAGGGCTTTTTGTGTGTGTTACAATGTAAAACGGAGCTAACAAACCCTTCAAAGTAAAAAGGACTTTTTTCCCTAGCTGTATACATTGGTAAGACTTCATCATCAATAGCATTCAGCCAGTTTTCAGGTCAGAAAGATAAAGAACTTTCTCCCAGTTCCTGTGACCCTGACATCTCTGTTGGGTGTGTCACCGAGTTAACCCAGAGCTGATATGAGGATGGTAAATACGGTCAGGCCTGTAGTGTGTCCCTGAGTGTGGCTGGGAAGCCCCCGAAGTGCCCCAGACCAGGAGGCACTAAAGGCTGTGACTGCCGTCACTGCCCACTGAAAAGATGTTTCCTGGGGACCCAACACATCCACGGCACCCGACGTACTGGGAGACACTTACAACCCTTAGTTTCAGAACTAATTACAAAGACTGTGCTATGCGCTTTAGCATTCAGCCAGGCACGGGCATTGGGAACGTAGCAATGTGGTATTATCCTTCTCAAGCACCTGCTTCGACAGCCATTGCTCTGAACCCGCCACGATGCTGTGACAGGAATCTCTTTAACTAGGATCTGTGTCCAGAATAGAACACGATGAACATCAACTTTGAACAGTAATAACTGGGAAAATTCTGAGCAAATACATGTAATACACAACACCCAGTCAACAAATATTTAATGTGTAGCTACTATGTCATTGGTATGTACATACGTGCATCATGCAGACCCACTGACAGCAGCCAGTTAGTAGCTCAGAGCCTGGAATTGGAAGTTAGAACAAGCCTGGGTTCTGGTGCTGGTGCCACCATGTACAAGCAGTGTGATGTCTCGCAAGGGTCAGACTCCTTAACTACAAAATGGGACTATTAATATGCCCACCTGGTGGGATTATTGTGATGACTGAGTATGATGAGGTTTGTAAAACCTGGCTCAACTGCTCAATTAAAAATGTCTGGGGATTTGGTGGAGGTGGCGGTTACACATTTGGAATATACTGAATGCCACCAAAGGGTCTGCTTTAAAAGAGTTAATTTTATGTCAATTTCACCTTCGTAGAATTAAAAAAGAAATAAGTAGCAATTTATGGCTTTCATACAGACATGTATATGCTTGTAAACTTGTTAATTAAAACATTAATTCAGAAATCCATTATAGGCATGGAATTAAAAGGATGACAATAGTATTTAAATCAAAAATTTTAAAAAGAAATAATAGCATTTTTAAAGGCATGAGGCAGAAACCAGCACAAAGAGGGCAAAAATCCACAGTCGGAGTTTGGTGAAAGTTTGCGAGCAGATGGTTCTTGGAGGTGACTGGGCTCAGGACCCCCCTTCCGGTGTTCAGTTCAGTTCTGTGACCTCCGGGGACTGCAGGATTCTCCGACCAAGAGTACTGATGATCTCAGGGGGCCAACTTGGGCCCTCCCCCTGTGCAGGAGAATCAGGGCAGGATGACTCAGGGGCGCCACCCCGAAATCACTGACTGGAAATCCTGCTGCAGCTACACTGCAAAGGAGTTGAACTTGACTCGCCAAATTCCCCATGTGACCCCGGCATGGCCACCAGCCAAAGAGCCAGAGAGAGAGAAGGCCACCGGCCTCCTGGCAACACAGAGATTTCCTAGCCCCATCCCTGAATGAAAAAGCAGCACAGGGCTTCCAAGAAGCCATTTCCAATGATGATTTGGCTTTGCTAGAGCGGCTGCCGTGCCGGGGTTTGGTGCATCGCCCTTCTGGCAGCTCAGCCGTTCTTCCACGGGGAAGCTGTGTTCTGAGACTCCCGTGGTGCCTGAGGCTACTGCCTTCACCATCTGCTCCTGCATCTCCTCCTGCGACATCAGAGTGCCGCAGGATGTGCCTTGGCCATCTGATGGGGTACAGGCTGTTTGACTGTTTGACTCTAATGCCAGGAGAATGAGCCTACCCGAAGTCAGCTGAACAGAAGCCAGAAGTTAACTGCAAACAAGCAGCCCAGCTTGCTTAACGGCATGAGGAGACCAGAGTCACTGCAGTGAACGGAGTGGGTGGGCTACTAGCTCCCTAGCTGTGATGATGCCTACAGAGTGACAACCCAAGGGAAGAGTTCCTTGCTCTCCTGAAGAAGGCAATTACGGTGCAGGTAGGTTAAAGTGTTTCTGAGACCTCCCAGTGCCAGCCCAGAGCGTGGCAGCTTTGGAGGGCAGGTTGGGTGCACGCTGAAAGCTTTTGAACCACTGAGGAAGATGATTAGCAGATGGGTTCCTGGCAGCCCTGGTGTTCTCAGGAGCTGGTTCCTATGGACTGCTTGCTCAGAGGGGCCGAATACTGTGCAGAGAGGAAGGAGAATGAAGGTTCTACTCTGAAGTGGGGGGAGCCCAAGTCCCTTGCTGGAGAGACTCCAGCTCTGCTTCTTGGGTGCCAGTACACGGATTATTGGTCTGGGGTGTGGCGTAATCACAAGGACTCGCTCCTTAAGTGGAGGCAAATGGGCTCATGTGGGTGTTATTGGACAAGGAGCATCAATCCCAGCATAATCCAATGCACTCCTGTTCTCACTCCCTCTCCCCTCCCCACCCTCCGCCCTTTCTCCTCACTGCTGGCCCTCTCCAACCTCCAGCTTCTATTCTATTCCTGACCTGTGCCAGAGACATCTGAATCCTTCCTTACACCCCTTTCTTAGAGGCTAGAGACTGGTCTGGCAGGAGGAGGAAGTTGGTGTAGAACTGAGGACTGGAGTGTAGAACTGTGGAGGGAGAAAAGCGAAGTTCCATGGCTGGACTTGTAGGGGAAGGGAGAAACCATGCAAACAACTCAAGGGAAAGCAAGGAGGAGCCAGAATGTATGCCAAATTGGGAGGGGGCTAAGGATAGTGTGGAAGCCAGGAGTTTAGAGGTTGGGAAGTAAAGAAGAAGTCAAGTTTGGGAGGGTTCTTGAGAGATGGCCCTGAGCCAGGAGACCTGGAGAGCAGGTGGGCAGGTCAGCCCGGCTGGGGGAGATTGGAAGTGGGTAGAAAGACAGCTCCACCGGACCCACACCAGCAGGCTGGGGGCAACTCTAGGTTCCTAAGCCTTCTCACTCCCCACCACTCATTGGCCCCGCATTCTCTCAGCAGGGCCCTCATCATCTCTGTCTTAGGCAACCACGAGAGTCTGTCTTCCCACCAATGTCCCTGCCTCTAGTCTCTTTCCCTCCACACGAGTGCCAAATATTATCTTTCTCAAATGCAAGCTTAGTCATGCCCCCAAGCTTAAAAGGACACAAGTGGCTTCCCATTGCTGCAGAATAAAGCCCAAACTGCTTGCACAGCACGCAGGAGGCTTCAGGATCTGGCCCCTCTGCCACGTGGAGATAAATCCTGTAACTCACCTGCAAGCACCCAGTCACCTGCAAGTATCTAGTCATCAGGATTATTTGCTGTTCCTTGAATGTGACCTTGTAATTGCCTCTTACTTTCTGTCATTCCCTCAGAATACTGCTTTCTTTTTGCCTGCCCACCAGACCTCTTCTTATCTTTCAAGACAAAGCCACTTCCTCTGAGAAGCCCTACCCACCCGTTCAGATCAGGGTTAATTGTTCTGTCTCCCATTCTCCCTCTCTCTAAAATATGCACACATTTACCACATTCACCATTTTAGGTACAGAATTCTGTGACATTAAGTACATTCACATTATTGTGCACCATCACCACCCCTCTCCAGAAACTTTTATCATCCCCAAATGAAAGTCTGTCCCCATAAAACAGTAACTCACAACTATCCCCTCCCCTAACCTCTGGCAACCTGAATTTGATTCCTCCAGGGGCCTCATATAAGTGGAATTGTGTAATATATGTCCCTTTGCGACTGGCTTGTTTCATTTAGCACAATGTCCCCAAGGTTCATCCACATCGGAGCATGTGTCAGAACTTCCTTTCTAAGGCTGAATAGCAGTATCGCACTGTATGGGGGGAGCAGACATGGTTTATCCATTCAGTCGTCTGTGAACACTTGGGTTGCTTCCACCTTTTGAATATTGTGAATAATGCTGCCGTGAGCACCGGTGTTACATACATCTGTTTGAGTCCCTGCTTTCGATTCTTTGGGGCCTACACCTAGAGGAGGGATTGCTAGCTCATATGGTAATTCTAATTCCTATTCTTCTTCATCAAGGGGCAATGGTGCATGTTAAGAATGAGTCCAGTCACGTAGCCATCTGCACATTCCCTGAGAGTCGCGTCAGGCACCTAAAGCACAGCCAAGACTCTGCAAAGAATACGCGACTCTTCCTCGCAGCCGAAATGTGTTTTCCACATAGAGAGGTTGCAAACCAGCTGCAACACGACAGTGCTAATAACACTTGAACTCTAAAATTAGGCTCTGGAAAAATGCTTTTAAGAAAATCCTTTCCAGAAATCCAATTAGCAGTTTTTGTTGTGCTTACTTTGTTAAGACCTGCCCGGAATTCAGAGGCGAGAAACCTGAGTTCCACCCTGCCCTGCCCATTACAGACAGTTAAGTTACCTAATTCTCTAGGCTCCAATTTTACCACCCATAACATCACAAATGTCCCTGTACCTTCCTGATAAAAAGAGCAATGAGAATGAAAGCATTCTGGCAATCACACACACACAAAAGATCAGCTGAATTACCACATTGATAGATAAAGCACCCCGTGCAGCCCTGGGCGTTCCTAGCAGAACTGAATGGTTAGAAATTGGATGCATGGTCCTCTCTCAAAGGAAGTGAAATGGAATTCTATTTATTTATTTATTTATTTATTTATTTATTTATTTATAGAGGGGAAGGGAAGGAGAGAGGGAGAGAAATATCAATGTATGGTTGTCTCTTGTGTGTCCCCTGCTGGGAACTGGCCTGCAACCCAGGGATGTGCCCTGACTGGGAATTGAACCACGATACTCTGGTTCAAAGGCCTGTGCTCAATCCACTGAGCTACACCAGCCAGGGCTGAAATGGAATTCTTTAGAGGACGTTGTGTGGTAACATCGGATCATTCCCTTTTGGATAAAAAAAAGCTTTGGTAAGAAGTGAACCCCAGGAACCTTTGAGGAGTGATAGGAAAAGTGCTACTGGAAAATTGAAAACAAAGCAGTGAGGAGACCGTTCTCCATAAATAAGGAATAGGCACCGAGAAAGACAGCCAGGGTTGTAAAAAGTACTCTTGGTAGAAGTAGATGGGTAAGTTCTGCACTGTGCATCCCATCCAGGCAGTGTTGACACCAGGTTTTGTGAACACCCGGTGGTGGAATAACTAACTACTCTAATGTAGTTCACGTGGTTGCTTCTGGCCTGCAGTGCATATTATGTGCAGCAAAGATGTGTTTACAGTCACTAGTGAGATACTGGTGCTTAATTATGACACTTTTACTAAGTAATAAGTCCACACAGTTTCCTTGTCGTAAGAGAACTGACCAGTAAAGTTATTTTTAGATCTTATAACCCATGCTCTTCTCTTCCAAGTTTTCAGAATGTCTGCCATTGATTCTCTAGAAGGCAAGACTTTTTTTTTTTCACATAGACGGATAAATCAATACTGAAGAGGATATATTCTCCCTCCTTCATTCCTTCCTCTTCACTCCCCAAAACTGAAGAAGTGGCCAGGAAAAGAAATGCATGTTTGGCTCTGGCTGGTGTGGCTCAGTTGGTTGAGGTGTTGTCCCATATTGGAAAGGTTGTGCTGTGGGTTCGATTCCTGGTCAGGACATGTACGGGATGCAACCAATTGATGTGTCTCTCTCATGTCGATGTTGTTTTTTTCTCTCCCCCTTCCTCTCTCTAAAAGCAATGACAACAAAAAGGTCCTCGGGGAGGATTAAATTTCTGGTTTTAATTTTAAAAAAGAACATGTGCTTGGAATATGTACAGGGTTCAGGTGATATAATCCATCACTTGTATATACAAGATAGAAGGCACAGGACTGAGGATGTAATAGCAATTAAGTCAAAGGAAAAATGAGACCGCACTTATTCTGAAGAACTTCTGAAAATTAAGATCCATTTTCAGGGCTATCAGTTATAGATATGTATTTCTTTTTATTTTAGAGTGTCCAGAAAGAGCCTGGGAAACAGGAAGAAATTTAGTATGCAATAAAAGTAGCATTTTTAATTAGAGGGGAAAAGGTGAGTGTAATGCGTAGTATTAAAACAAGACACTATCCATTTAGAGGAAGACATTTTCCCCTTTAAATGGTGTCCTTCACAATAATTCTCAGGCATCTGGTTAGGGAGCTAGTAAACAGAGGTGGCAGCCAGGGTGAACATTGTTGGCACTCAACCATTTCCCACCATATGTTCCTTCTTGGCTGACCAAGTCCCTGCTGACTAAGTCCCTGCTGGCCAAGGACCTGTCTTACTTTCAAAGACATCTATTATATTTCTAACTTGAATGGATCAATTTTAGGAAACCCCCCTCATAGCAGCAAGAGCACTCTCTCCCTAGTGATGAATGTTCTAAAACCATTTCCCTTTATTAGGAATCAGTACAGTGGGGAGGAAGCTCAGCCGCTTGCTGCCTTCAGTGTGTGAAAAACTCCCTTCTCTCGACTGCCTGTGCTGGGCACAGTGGGCAGCAAGCACCGGGGTAAAAGCCAGGCTCCTTTGGTTTGCAGGCCAGTGCTCAATCCACTGAGTTACCATATGATCTCACCTTTAACAGGAACCTAAACAACAAAACGAACAAGCAAGCAAAATATAACTGAAGACACTGAAATAGAGAACAGGCCGACAGTGACCAGAGGGGAGAGGGGAGGGAATTTCAGGGGAAAAGGGGAAGGATTCACAGGAACAAGTATAAAGGACACATGGACAAAAACTAAGGGGGCTGGAAATGGGAGGGAGGTGGGGAGCACTGTGGGGGTGGGCTGGGATGGGAGTAAAAGACAGAAAACTGTACTGGAACAACAATTAAAATAAATAAATTTAAATTAAAAAAAGCCAGGCTCCACTGCCAGTAAACACTGTGCTGCTTGTTCCCCATCAGAAAACCCCCCAATGGACCTAATTACCAGCCTGCAGCTGAGTCCCAGACACAGTGCTGTAGGCTGGGCAGGAAGCAAGTCAGGAGAGGTTATCCTGTGGGCCAGTGGCCCTCGTGCTTCATAGCCCATTTCCTGGATCATCTGTCACTCTGATTTGGTGACCTCGAGTTCCTGGTTGCTGCTTTGGATGTCTGGAGATGAAACTCATACCGTAGGGGCAGCAATAGCAGCAGCAAGACTAGAATCATTATTTTTATTTGAGTTGCTGAGGTCTAATTTTTAGGGAGAGCGTGTGATGGTGGAGGGAGGGAGAGTGCGACAGAAGGAGGAGAATGTTCCGGAAGTCACATTGAATTTAGGAGAAGCGGAGTTAAGGGGCATTTTTGCACATTGGCTACAGAACCTCCCCCCACCCCTTCATAGAACAGTGACTTGCCACAAGCCTACTTTCCCCTTGCCCAGGGAGGCAATAGAGTTCGGTGAGACCACCTCCTGGCTGAAGGCCCAGACCACCTGCTCCCAGGCCGGGCTGTTCTCTTGGGGCTCTGCCAACTAAACTACTGCACTGACATCTGGGAAGTGACATGGTTAAAAAGAATGGGTTAAAATCCAGAAGATTATAGGCCCACATATTTTATTTGGATGCTTATTTAAGTTTCTTTACAGATCACAAAGGAGATTTACTATGTTCTATCTGATAAACTATTTTCCTCGAGCCCTAGACCCTGAAGACCCCCCACCTTCTCTGCTTTACATTTCAGTGATCAATTGTTCCAACATAATGTCTAATTTTCCCCAATGTAGCTGTGTGTTTCGGACCTCTTTACCGCGTCGGATGTTGGTATACTTCCAAACGGATTACAGCATATATTTTATTTTCAGTAAGATGGCACCCCTGGGTCGCATCTGTCTATATGCTAAGTGAGCAGCTGTCTCAACTTCACTCCTGGAATAGCTGCATTAAAAAGACAAATGTCCCACCTGGCTGGCGTAGCTCAGCGGATTGAGCGTGGGCCTGCGAACCACACGATCACGGTTCGATTCCCAGTCAGGGCACATGCCTGGGTTGCAGGCCAGTTCCCAGCGGGGAACTCACGAGAAGCAACCATACATTGACATTTCTCTCCTTCTCTCCTTCCCTTCCCCTCTAAAGATAAATAAATAAAAATCTTTAATAAAAAAAAAAAGACAAATGTTGGCCTATGTCTCCTGTTCTCAAAAGTGAAATCTCCGTCCTGTGGAGTACTGTTTCCTGTCTTGCTGCGATGCAGCAGGGCCGGGCAGGGAGAGGGGGCTCTGCTCCACTCCATGTCTCAAGCCAGCATCTGCAGGGGGGGCACTCCTTCCCCACAGGCGGCAGGAGGCCGCCACTCCACGTGGCACATGGGGCCTCCCTCTCTCCTCCTCCCCCTCTCTTTGAAGCAGGCGATAAAATTTTATTGAGGAAAGTAAAAGAAGCTCTAAATTAATAGAAGGGCAAACACGCTTCTGGATGGGAAGACTCCATAGTAGAGATGTCAGATCTCTCCAAATTTGTACACAAACTTGCTACAATTACCAGTCAAAATTCTAAAAGGATGTCTTATGAAATAAAAGGAAAGGAAATGAAACAATCAGTACCAGTTTGAAAAGGAGAACAATGAGGAGGGACTTGCCTAACCATTCTAAACTAGAAGAGCCACGCGTTTCCGTGGCACGACCATGTGGCTGCCTGCGTGTGAAGGTCTGGGACTAGGGATCCTACAGACACGTCAGTGGGAAGAGGCCTTTCAGTTGTGAATGTCAGCTGCCCTTGAAATATCTTTGACCTCTTGGGACTTAGAAATGTCTAGGGTGCTGGTGGGGAGCAAATTTGGGTGCCAGACACCCTGTGCCAGGTACCACCACCCCTTTCTTCTGCAACGAGTTTTATCGTTGTGTACCGAGACCCTCAGAGTGACAGCTGCCCCAGAACACTCCCCACTCACTCATGCGAACTGTGCACAGAAACGATTGAGACGAGCGTACCTGCGCTGAGACAGCTGTGGGCCTGCATGTCACTCACCAGTGGTGATACCTAGGAGGAGGTCACAGAAAACTTTTATTTTCTGTGTTGGATATTTGCCTTAACATTTGAATTTATGACTGTGGCATATATTCAATATTTTCTGCTCTAAACTGAAAAATAGTCCTGAATTTAAGAAGTAAAGAAGAAAAAGCTTTTATGAGAATTAATGACACTGTTGCCCACAAGCAGTCTCTCCCACACACTAAAGTAGGACAGGAAGGCTCATGGTTTCCACAGCAAAGAAGGGAAAATTAGGTTCTTTTAGCACTTTTTAGCTTTTCAAAAGATCATCTCATAAAATAGTTTTCATGGTTACAATTTTTAATGCAATGACATGAATTTTTAAAGCAAAATTCACATACTTTGGGGGTATACAAAAGAATCTTATATAAACCTAATCTGATAAATTTTGCAATAACAAGTTAATGGAGACATGAATTATAAATTGACCTCTCCAACAAAGTTGCAAAGTACCTATTAAAAAAGCAATTTTTAGAAGGTTCATAGGCATTCTAATAAAGTAAAACACGTCAAAAATAAACGTATATGTCTATAATTTATAATGTAGCAATTCCTTGGTCTGTAGTCAAATGAGGACCCTCTGTATAATCTTGACCATACTCCTGTAACTGCATCCCTTCTACCAATTCTTTACAAATCCATTCTGTTCCACTGCCACACATGGACATTAAAGTTGTCACACTTTATCTAAAAGTACAATTAAGCCCTGGCTGGTGTAGCTCAGCGGATTGAGCGCGGGCCTGTGAACCAGACGATCGGGGTTCGATTCCCAGTCAGGGCACATGCCTGGGTTGCAGGCCAGTTTCCGGCAGGGGCCAGTTCCCTGCAGGGGATGCATGAGAAGCAACCATACATTGATGTTTCCTTCCTCTCTCCTTCCTTTCCCCTCTGAAGATAAATAAATAATAAAAAATATTAAAAAAAATTAAAGTACAATTAGCTGAGCATTTACATGCTTATTTGAATTTAAACAAAATTTTCTTAATTTGCACCATTCATTCAATAAATATTGACTGAGTGCTTACTGTGTCAGGTACTATTCTGGTACTTGGGGTGCAGCATAACCAGAATAAAGGTTGTCTAAGTGTGGTAGACAATAAAAATAAACGTAATAAATGGGTAAATCAAGTAGGACGTTGGAAGCAGATAAGTGTGATAAAAGATCTCACGTTTAGGATCACACCATGCGAACTCTCAGCACTAGATCCCAAGTGACAGAGAAGCTGTGTATTCTTTAACAAAATTTGTTGTGGGGGTATATTAGTCTGCTGGTGCTGCCATAACAAAACATTGTAGATGTTGGTGGCTTAGACAATAGACATTTATTTTCTCAGAGTTCTGGAGGTCCAAGAGCAAGGTGCCAGCAGGGCTGGTTTCTGGTGACACCTTTCTTCCGTGGCCTGTACTGGTGTGGAAGGTCTGGGGTCTCTTTTCCTTCTTATGTGGACACCAGTCCAATTGGATGAAGGCCCTACTCTTATGACCTCATTTACTCTTAATGACCTCTATAGAGCCTCTACTTCCAAATAGAGTCACACTGGGGATTAAGGCTACGACTCGGGTGGAGTCCGCCGGGGGAGCAATTCCATCCATAATAGATGGCACCTGTGATAAGAGGGACACTCAAGCATGGGGTCCAGGGCAGAGTCACCTGTTATGTAGGTTTAAGAGCAGTGTTGAGATAGGCTTCACTGAGAAGGTGAAATGTGAGCAAAGACGTGAGTTATCTATGTGGCTATCTGGAGAAAAATCATGTCAGGCCGAGGGAACAGCCAGTGCAGAGGCAGGAGTCTGTCTGAATATTCAGTGAACAGTGAAGAGGCCAGTATGTCTGCAGGGAGGCGAGAGCAGGAAGGGACGAGGATCCGGGAGTCCTGTGGTGTGGGCTCGGTAGGCTGTGGTGAGGACTTAGGTTTTGACCTGAGTGAAATGGGAGTCACTGTAGGTTTTTCAGCAGAGTATGCATGACATGATCTGATTTATATGTCCTTGTAGTTATGAAATTATTATTTTAATGTGTCCTGGTGAATCATTAGTGTGAAACTATACACATACACATTAACTGTATCTTTTAAAACCTTGATTTTAGAATCTAATTTTAAAGTCAAATTATCTGAAGAATTTCCTAATCACCAAGTCTTCTAGTGTGTGATATATATACCTGACTTCCTTCTATGTACCTATTACTTTATCTATATTCTTTCTTCTGCTGCATGTATATAATCACACATTTTTATGTTCAGTTGAAATCTTTTATGCTAAGTTTAATCTAATATGTATACTTAATATCTATATTGTAAAATATTCTTGAACAAAATCATTACTGTGGTAGCTTGGCTAAAATACTTTATAACTCAGATAACCAGAGAAAAGAATACTCACAAATAACATTACTTTGTGTCTTTTCCAAACACATAATATTTTGAGGGCCAATTGTATACACTGTATACAGATATAGGTATCTGTACACAGATATAAAGTCCGTTTCAGTCTCTGGCTTTAACAAAATCAGGATTATCTATTATCTTCCATTCCGGAGAAACAGAAACTTAACAATTCTATGACTTCTTTTGTCCATTTAAAAAAATGAGTCATTTTGAGATTAGTGGGTGAAACCTGAATTATAAGTAAGAGTAGGTTTAGTTATAGGTAAAACTGTGAAATAGGTCAAGTTTGACTTCTCTTCCTCTTTGAGTTCACATAAATTCACCAAGATCTCCAGTGCCTTGCACAGTACCTGGCACACAGTAGGTGCTCATGACATATAATTGACCCTTAAACAATAGGGTTCGAACTGCGTGGGTCCACTTATGCAGGTAGACTTTTTTCAATAAATATATAGTTGGCTCTCCCTATCCCTGGCTTTTGCATCTGCCAATTCAACTGCTGGTGGATGGAAAACAAACAGTATTTTCCCTGCACAGTTGGGAATCCATGGATGCAGAGAGCTGACTGTGGGCATTGTCCTACAGCATTTCAAGGACTTGAGCATCCGTGAATTTTGGTATCTATGGTAGGTGGGTGGTCCTGGAACCAATGCCTTGCAGTTTCCAAGGGCTGACCAGGTAAGTTTTGGGGGAGTCGAAAGTTACATAAAGAGTTTTGCCTATGTGGAGGGTTGCGGCCCCCGACCTCCACTTGTTCAAGAGTTAACTATGTTCGTCAAACAACTGACAGTTTCCCTAGACATCTCTTTCACTAACTTGTTAGGGATTTCGTATTGCAGGAGTAGAAAATTTTTTCTTTCTTCCCTTGGCTGTTCTACTAATTAAATTAACATAAGACAGATTTAAACAAATTTAAAAGACAGAAAAAACAAATTTAACTTTGTATGTATTGGAACTTTATGAAAATATGAGCCCCAAAGGCAGGCAATTGCAGGATGTCAAACTCATTTTCACAGGGGGCTACATCAGCCTCGTGGTTGCCTTCAAAGGGCTGAGTGTAACTTTAGGACTGTATAAATGTAACTACTCCTTAACAGTTAAGTGAGAGCTCAGTGCTGTTGTCAGGTAGAAACAAGGTGCCGGGCCGGCTAAAACAAGGTAGAGGGTTAGATTCAGCCTTGTGGGCCTTGTGTTTGCCACCTTTGAGCTAAGGACTTGAAAAGGGGCCTGGGGATTCAAAAGTAGAGGAGGGTTCTTGATCCGGAGATAAGAAGAGCAGATATTTGGTGATCCGGTGTTCTCCCCACTGTGCAGGCGACCTATCTAAATTCTTTTAGGTAGTTAAAGGAGAGGTCAAAGGTTTTTCCTGAATTTGTCGGGTCTTGATTATCTTTAGCTCAATATAATCCACATGCCAAAGTGGCATTTTGTGGGGTGGCGCATTCTGCTCTCCTTTGGGATATTGCCCATCCCTCCTGGAGTAGGTGCATTTTTAATTTTATTTATGAGAGAGAGAGAAACTTCGATTTGTTGTTTGATGCATTCACTGTTGACCCTTTGAATGTGCCCTGACCAGGGATGGAATTCACAGCTTTGTGGTATGGGGTCGACGCTCTAATCAACTGAGTACCCGGCCAGGGCCGAGTGTTTTTACTTTTAAACATTGCCAGAGGAAGTGGGCAACCTGTGCCCAAAGGTATGAACTTCTGAGTTCAGTGGGGACATGTGGCAAAGTGCGGGATTTTCCCAGAGAGCCTCTTCAAAGCTTATCACTGGACAATTACTACTCCGCTTGTCGTTGAGTCAGGTGGGAGTTGAAGACATTAAAAGCTGCATTTGGTATACAGCCTTAGGATATAATATTCCAAATTATTTCTATTTCTTGATTCCTGTGCAAAAATTACTGGAGTTGTTGATTCTAAACCAATTCCTGTCAATTTACAGACCAGGTACTTATAGTTTGCATTCCTAGGTAGACCTTGAATCTCAGACTCTCAGAGTTCAGGCCCTGTCCCACTACCTTGGACACCCTGCAGTGCTTGTCACAATTTCTGGGTGGCGAGGAGGGGTTCCTCTGAAACGCCCACTGCCCGCGGCCGCAGCCCGTCCAGCCCCAGCCGCGAGCTGGGACCGGCAGCCAATGTCAGTGATGCAGCCAGAAACAGACTTGTATTTAACCCACGGCCCCCACCCTCTGGAGGAGCCGCTATTTTAAGGTATATAACGTTGACAGTGAGCGCTGCACCCAAATGTGTTGAGCTAATTCCACAGCGGAGCGGTAAACCTCTTCACGATTCTTCAAAGAAGCCCAACCCTTTACAACTTACGCTGCCTCCCTCTCCCAACCCCTTTCCATATTTCTTTGATTACCATGGTCTGGACTAACACAGGGGACTAGCGGACAGTCCCTGTGTCACTTTTTCCCAGCTCTAAGGCACACGTTGTCACAGAACCTCTGGAGCGGGTGGGTACAGAGACAGCTGTGCGGGCCCCGCCCCGGGCCATTCTGGCTCCAGCCTCCTCCTAGCGGCTTGGCCCGCCCTCCTCCCTTCCCCATTGGCTAGATCCGCCCTCCTCACTTCCCCATTGGGTCTACGCCTCACTTCTGCGACGCAGGAGCTGCCCCGCCAGTGGGGGGCGGGGCGCAGGGTGCGGGCGGAGCCAGCGCGCAAGCGCAAACGGGCAGGTCTGGGCCCGGATGCGGGGGGAGGGGGCGGTGTTCCCGGTTTCCTGGGTTACCTGAGGGGGCGGGGGTGGGAGCTCCTGGCCCCGGCTGTGGTGGTGAGGACTCTGGGTTCGCCGTGTGAGGGGAGCGCGCGGTGAAGGCGGCGGCGGCGGCAGCAGCAGTGGTGGCGAGACTAGAGGTAAAGTGGAGCGGGGAGCCGACGATGCTGGTNCCCGCCAGTGGGGGGCGGGGCGCAGGGTGCGGGCGGAGCCAGCGCGCAAGCGCAAACGGGCAGGTCTGGGCCCGGATGCGGGGGGAGGGGGCGGTGTTCCCGGTTTCCTGGGTTACCTGAGGGGGCGGGGGTGGGAGCTCCTGGCCCCGGCTGTGGTAGTGAGGACTCTGGGTTCGCGGTGTGAGGGGAGCGCGCGGTGAAGGCGGCGGCGGCGGCAGCAGCGGTGGTGGCGAGACTAGAGGTAAAGTGGCGCGGGGAGCCGACGATGCTGGCGGGGGGCTGGTCCGGGACCCTCTCCGCGGCCTGGAGGGCAGCGGATTGGAGTGGTGGCTGTCAGCCTGGGCTGGGGTCGCGGCCCGACGCCCCGGCATGGGCTTCCTTTTCTTCTGGGGGCTCCGGACGCCTTCCCGCGGCCTTGGGCAGCCTCGAGCTGCAGCCGGAGCTTGGCGGCGCCGCGCGGCCACCAATACTAACTTTATTTCCCGGCGCGGGGTCGGAGGTCGAGCACGCTGCTGTCTGGACTGCATTGATTCTCGGATGCCGGGGCACCCCTACCCCGGCCGGGCCCGGACTGGCTGGTTGACCGCGGGAGCTGACAGTTTCCTCGCCACCACCCCCTGGTCGCTCCGGGAGCCCTGGCCCGCGGCTGCTCGCCCACCTGTCAAATCTCCCGCTCGTGCCTGTGACCTGCCTTGTCCGGGCGAGAGGCTCTCCGGAGGCTCTCTGGGACGTCTGCCGTCTGTCCCGGGCGCCGCCGGAGCCTTGTTGGGGGTGGTGGGGGGATTAAACTTATTGCCCCTTCGCCACCTGTGGGATTAAACTGTGGGGAAGCTCGGGCACCGCAGCGTGGAGGCCAGAGGGTGGGTCGTTCCGCGGCGGCGGGGATCAGCCCACAGGCTGTAAGAAGCGCTTCCCCGCCTCATTCTCAGCGGGTTGAGCAAAACAAAGCATTCCCTGTGTGCTCTGCAGACTTTACACACCCAGAGACAGCACTCGGTTCGTTTTAGGCAGATCGAAAATTTTGAGGGAGTTGAATATACGTTGGTGTTGGATTCGGACCAATGTTTCCTTGAATATTGAATTCAGCTCTCATTTTTCCTGGGCTTCAGTGAACAGATCGACACACCCAGCAACCTTATGCTAATAAGGTGTTGACTCTGAGCGTTCGTTTTGTAGGTGTAGTTAGTGAATGCGGGGTTATCTGTTTTAAAGAGCTTTACAAGTAGCAAGCAACTTTTTGCCTGATACCTCTTGCTGTCATCCATATTGTTACTGCCAAGATTGGAGAATTGGGACAAAAGGGGGCATAAGGAGGAAATGAGCTACATAGAATTTAATTTACACGAAAGCAATTGGTAAACTATGAAATTACATATACAGTTAGTAAATATTCATTGAGCACTTACTGTGTGCCACACAGTTTTCGAAACAGACAAAAACTGCCCTCCTTCATGGAGCTTCCATTCTACTGGGAGATAATAAATAATAAATTTGTGCTATGTCCCTTGGTGTTAATTAGGACTGAAGACAACGGGCAGGGAAGAGGGGGTTTAGGGAGCAGGGAGAGGGTTGCAATTTTAACTGGAGGTAGCCACGGAAGACTTCCTGGAAAAGATGACATTTAAGCACAAGACTGGAAGGGAGTGAGAGGGTGACCCCAGTACCTCTCTAGGGGAAGGGTGTTCAGAGGGAAAAGGCTCCAGCAGAAGCTTCCAGGCAGGAGCGTAGGGGCACGTTTGAGGAACGCAGAGAGGCTGGTTTGGCTTGGTGGAGTGAGCAGTGTAAGAGCAACAGAAGTGAAGTCAAGGTGGAGTGGGCACGGGAAAGCAGACTGTGCCCGGCCTGCAGGCCTTTGTAAAGACTGGGCTTCCACTCTGAGGCCCATCGCTTTGAATGGGGAAGGGATATACTCAGATTTGCTTTTTGAAAGGGTCCCTCTGGTGTTGGATGGAGGTTAGACTTTGTTGGTGGCGCTGGGGTGTTAGGAGCAGAGACGGGGGCATCAGTTTGGGGACTCTTGCCTTAATCCAGGCAAGAGATGATGCAGAGTGCAGTTGGTGGAGTGGTTGATTTCTGGATAAATTGAGGGTTGTAGAGTCAACGGCAGACTTCCAGAACACCAGACTTTAGGCATTTACTGAAGTGAAGTTTATGGGAGGAGCAGTTTGGTGAGAAGAAGTTGGTTAGGAGACCAGAAAATGAGACATCCAAATGGAGCCCATTCGTAGTAGACTGTCCTGACTTTGTACGGAAGACATGTTTTACCTTGTCTTGACTATAGTAAGGGCTTAATATTTTTACCTATGCACCGCCAACTTTCATGCTTATATTCTTTTTGGCTCTTTTGGAACAATCTAGTCATTCTTTTCATCAAATACAGTTTCGTTTTTATTTACTTGCCCTCAGTGTATCTGTATGGCTTTCCCCTCAGTTGTGGGGAAAGCCATTCAGTCCAGAATGCCAGAGTACCTTTTTAGTTTGTTGCTGTATTTAACTTGAACAACTTCCTCTGATTATTTTTTTCTGAATTATGCTAGATGCCTGACTTAAATTCAATAATTTTTTTAAGCCTCAGAAATCCTGTTATCAGATGTGGCTTCACATAGCCATTTATGAAATTACAATGGAAATGACCTGTACTTTTAATGCTTTACTATTAAGTCAGTGACATACAGAGAGTATCCTAATTCTTCTGTTTCATTAAAGGTGGCTTTAAATAGTTTGATCCCCGATCAGGGCACGTACAATAATCTACCAATGAAAATAAGTGGAACAACAAATGGATGCTCCTTTCTTTCTCTCTCTCTCAAAAAAAAAATCAATAGATGTTTTTAAAAGATGGCTTTAAATGAATAAGCCATCTCATGTTAAACAGAAATCTTATTTTTAAGTCAAATTATGCAGCATTTGGAGTAATAGAATTTGACCCCTAAGACTTATATCAAAATGTGTCAGACTCCTAGAATTTAAGATCTCCTTACATTAAGAATCCAGGTAATAAGCTAACATATATTTTAATTGATTTTTAGAGTGAGAAAAAGAAAAAGAGAGAAAGGGAGAGGGAAAGAGAGAAACATGGATTTGTTGTTTCACTTCTTTATGCATTTATTGGTTGATTCTTATATGTGCCCTGACTGGGGATGGAACCTGCAATGTTGGTGAATCGGGATGATGCTCTAACCAACTAAGCTACCTAGCGAGGGCTAAGCTAATATTTTAAAATGTATTTTCAACCTAATTATACCATGAAAGTATATAAAAATGTCACATTAATAACTAATTATAAACTTCTCTTGGAGTTGATGGGAATATTATATTCTTGTTGATACTGCTTTCTTTTGCTGTTACTTCTCACCAGTGCCTCTTAAGTCTCTTGGCCTTGGTTTATAGCAATTGTGGGTGACTTGATTCATTTGGAAATTTTGAACACTTTTTAGATCTAACTGCTGGGAAGAGAAAAAAGAAAAATCTTGTCTAATAATATGAAAGAGTAATGCTTAAAGTGTGATCATCTTAATTAAACAAGAAAGGAATCAAACAAAGTGAAACATTATTTCATTCAAATGTAATTCTTCAAAATTGAAACTCAAAATGATGAGGACACTAGAGCTTCTAGCCACTTTCAAGGAGTAGAAGAAATAGATGAATACTAAGGTAGAGGGCCACACATCCTTGGAAATGTTTGTGCAGTACATCTACTGCCCCTCAACTTCAAAAAGTAAAGAGAGTGGAAGATTTTTTTCCATAAGCCTGAAGAACTACATATTTTACATTTAAAAGTGGGGTGTGGGGAGGTAAAGTTGGAAAATGTGCATTGAACAACCTGACACTGACTGATTCCTGGAAAAATTATAGACCACATTGCCAAACAGATGCTTTGTGATTTGTGGTTAGAAAAGAAAGTATTGATTACTAAGATCCAGAATTGTATTTTTAAGAACAAGTTATGCCCTGACTGGTATGGCTCAGTTGGTTGGGCATCATCTTGCAAACTAAAAGGTTGCCTATTCAGTTCCCTGATTCCCCGCTCAGGGCCCAGGCCTGGGGTGTGGGCTAGGTTCCTGGTTGGGAGCCTGCAAGAGGCAGCAAATTGATGTTTCTCTCACCTATTGATGTTTCTCTTCTTCTCTTCCTCCTTCCCTTCCCCTGTCTCTAAAAATAAATAAATTAAATCTTAAAAAAAAGAATAAGTCATATTAAATTTAATTTCAGGCTCACTATGCTAAAGATGTAATAGTATTAAATAAGCTCTGTGTGCACACCACACATCTTACAGCATGTGCTCCCATTTATTGTTTCACTTAACCCTCACAACACCCCGTGCAGTAGGAGCCCTGGGAAGGTGCAGGAGATAGATGTGGGAGATCTTAGGAAGGACATGCGTAGGTCTGGGATGAAGGAGAGCATTCTCTGTTGTCTGACTGAGTGAATGGTGATGCTAGTAATTGATCTTAATTTTTAAAATGTGGGTAGAGGAGTAGATTTGGAGATATGAAGTTCATCAGTTCACATCGGTGTGGTGGAAATGGCTGTTTTATTTTCTTTGTTGGAACTGAGTCAGATATAATTAAATTTTAAAAATATGTAGGTCTGGCCCTGGCTGGGCTGGCTTAGTGGGTTGAGCATCATCCTGCAAAGCCAAAGGTCTCTGGTTCGATTCCCAGTCGGGGTGCATGCCTGAGTTTTGGGCCTGGTTCCTGTTTGGGGCGTGTGCGGAAGGCAACGGATTGATGTTTCTCTTCCTCTCTCCCTCCCTTCCCCCCACTCTCAAAAAAGAAAAAAAGACACACACACACTCAAGAGAGAATTCAGAATCAAATAAAAAATCATCCACTCAGTCAATATATTTTTTCAAACATGCTTGGTAAGGGAGGACAGTGAATAGAAGCTTGAGTGGGGCAATGTGATTAGGGAAGTTTGTTGTTCTTTAAGGGTGGAATAGTCAAGGTCACTTCAGTGGACTGAGAGAAAGAGGCATTGAGGGGGAAAATAAAATAGAAGTCACAAGGGGAAGAAGATGATCAGATACAACCTCAAAAGAAATGGAAGGTTTTGGAACATGAATGCAGGGAAAAGGGTTACCTTGGAGAGGAGTGGTAATGTGTCTTCCTATTTAAAAAAGAGAAGGGAATAGGGAGTTGATACAGGTATAGATAAGTGTCCAGGATGGCATCCCATGCTAAGTTTGAGAAGGAAGCACATGGGTTGGGAGTATGTTAGAAGGGAAAAGAAAAGTTACCTTGTGATTGGAAAAGGGAGCTGACCAGGGACAAGTGACCTAATTGCTGAGTAGTAATAAACACTCTCGCAATCACAAATGTAGAAAGAGGTCAATCAGAATGATTAAGCAATTTTCCCCAGTAGCTCCCTATTACAGTGCAGAAAGCAAATAGTTCTCTTGAACCTGGATGGGGATTGGAGGGGAAAGTGTGCTGGAGAACTGAGTGGGGGTGGGGTGAAGTTAAGGAGCTGAGGGTGGTCCTAAGGCTGCTAACTGATGGGCCAAACCATAGATATCCTGCTTGATTAAGGAAGAAAGCTGAGTCAAGATAGGCTGACAAATGTTGAGAATGAAGAGGGTGAAGAGTCTCAATGAGTAAGCTGCACAACTGGTAGAAGTAAAGGGGTACTAGAGCCAGGACGGTAAGCACTTGTGATGCGAGAGTCCTAATCTAAGATCCCAGAGGTGGGGCAACTGCAGGTGACGTAAAGGCCAAATAATGACCAATGATGGTAGTGGGAAGCCGAGATTAATAGTGCTAATTACAACAGTAATATTAATTAAAGCCACTGTTTACTGAGTACTACATACTAGTTGCTATACTAAGTGCTTGCCATTGATCATCATACTTATTTTTCACAACCATCCTTGAGGCACATAATAGAATCTCCATCTTACAAATGAGGAAACTGGGTCTCAGTGAGGTTAAGCAACCTTCTCCAAGGCACAGCTAAGAAGTACGTGAGACTTTCTAGCCCGCAAACCCTTATGCCCAGCTACTAAACCAGGCTGGCGTTCTGCAGAGTAGGGCTTACTGAAGGAGAGGAACTCAAAGAGTTCTAAATGCCAGTGTGTTGGGCTTAATTGTTTTTATGGTAAAAGGCCACCAGAGTAATAGGTCATTCATGGAGAGGAAGACAAGAGTTGTATGACAAAGTTCTCATTAAATGGAGATGATTGACTCAAAGGTCGGTAGGTGGTAACTATAAATGTAGTTATAACCTATAGAGATCCTTAACTGTGGATAAAATGGGATAATAATGATGTACAAGTCACTCTGGGAAAGCCGGATAACTGACTTGTCTTCCTGGCCTGGGATGTGAGTGTAGCTCTTTATTAAGAGGAAGAGATGAAGTGATCTTCCTGTGTGAAGGTGGAGAATGTAGGGACGTTTCTTAGCAGCAGAACTAGGATTCTTAAAGGTAGGGCGTACGAATCCAGGGAGGGAGGAGGGCTCACCTAGTTGTGCAGGAAAAATCAGAAAGGATTGGGGGTGGGGTAGGGTGATTATATAAATTAGTGACCAAACAGGTGTTACTTTGAAAATGAAAGGAATATTATTAATAGTTACCCTGAGGCATCAGGCATAAACCAGGGCTGTCCTGGCAAATTAAGATATTTAGTCATCTCAGTGATAGCTAATCAAGGGAGCTATCACCTTGGAAAGGGGTTGTGCTGTTAAGAATGATTGAATCGAGCCCCCGGCGTGAATGGAGTTTAGCCTAAGATTATGCTCTCCAGCCCCATGATACTACCCTGAAATGTTCTGGGTACATCTTATTCTATAAGGGTCTGGAGGTTTGAAGGAAGTTACAGGATAATCTCTAGATAAAGTTTTAGAAGGCATTAACATATAGGTAGAACTTGAAACCTTAGAAGTGGATGAGATAGATAGTCAAAGGAAAACACAAAGAAGAGAAGTGAGGAAGAGGGAAGAATCCAGAGGCTCACCAACATGAAGGGGGTGGTGAGGAAGAATCCCGCCAAGAAAACTGAGCAGTAGTCATCAGTAGGGTCAGGGGAAAACCAGAGATTTAGCATCTCCCAAGTCCAGAGAGCTGTAAGAATGATTAATAGTTTCATATGCTTATGTTCCTCAGAGAGGTCAAGTAAGATAAGGACTGGAATGTGTCCATGGGATTGGATTTGGCAGTTAGAAGGTTGTTGTTGATCTTGGCCAAGTAGTTCCAGTGGAGTAGTGTGGGCAGAAGGCAGAGTGCGGAGAGTGGTGAGGTGAGAAGACCACTCCCAGTGTAGACTCCCCCAGTCACCTTGAAAGAGGAGGTGCCAACAGCGTATATGAATGAGGGGGAACCCCCCAAATGGAATTATCATCTGGATGGCAGGCCTCTTGCAGAACAGGCTTCCCCTGCTAGGTGAGTGTTCTAGGATCCCATCTGTATCAGTGTACCAGCTGGTGGTGTTATGAGAGGCTGTGTTCAGCTTCTGTGAATTTCTTCTTGAGACTCTTTCAGTGTGTTTGCCCATGTCAGGATGGATGATTTATGAGGACATCTGCCCCCACCACTGAGTGTTTGGCAGTTTTTGGCTGAAAGGGCATGAGCCTTGTGCCCCACCCTCCCTATTCACCCAGTCTCACCCACAGCAACTTTTCTTTATTTCTCTGGATGATAAAAGTCCTCAAATGTTTTTGCTGATGTGGGAGAGGTGAAACAAAAAACGGCAGAAGCACTAAAAGGAATCAAAATCAACAAGTTCAAAACTATTTTCAGCAGTGGAAAAAACATCTCACTAGGATGTATTGCATCAAATGGAGAGTACTCTGAAAGTGACTGAAGTTTAAACCTGTGAGAATAAATGCATGTTTTTTCATAAATAAATTCCATGTTTTAGTCCCCCCTCATACACACAAAGACACACACACACACACGTAAAATTTAAGCAGTGGAGAAGCCAGTGTTGATGAGGGGTTAAAAACCAAGAGAAGCTGGAAGTCCATCCAGTGCCTCCTAGTGACATCTAGTCAGAAAGTGAGAGGAAGATGTCTCTTAAATCAAGTAAGACACTTACTTTATCAGAAGCTCAAATGGGTGGGGAGTGTTTGGAGAGATAAGTCCAATACCCAGAGAAAGCCATAGTGGGTGGTTTCTAACAGGCAGTTCATTGACAACTTGAACATTTTTCTTTACACATGTCTACGTTTCGGCCATAGTGATAGAAACTAAATTGTGATGTTACCCAGTATGGTACAAAAAGCACTAAGTATAGGCTAAACTTGAAATGCATGAGTTCAGAAAGTGTTTATCAAGTAATCCTTTCTAATTTCCATTCTCCCTTACTCCCGGTCCCCACTCCCGTCAGTCCTACTGTCTGTCCTCCTTTGTGAATGGCTGGAGAGCAACCCATTGAGCCACTGGACCTCGATTCAATCTCACTGTTATCTTTTTTGGTATGAAATGTTTTGTAACAGTACACACATTTGATTGCCTTAACTAATTTTTTTCTTTAGAAGGGAAGTTGTCACTGTATCTATAAGAATTGTGGAAGAATAAGAGGAAAGCAGCACTGTGGATCCCTGCGAGGTGTCTTTAAAGCTTATAAACATGTGTTCAGAATTTCTGAAACTTATTTTGCAGAATTTTTTACCTTGTACAAATATATATTGAACATTTATCGATCACTATGATATTACTATATAAATTATGCTTATTATTTTCATTTCCCACTTAGGATTAGGGTCCAAGCTATGTTTTTAGTGTTTTTTAGGAGGTGTAGAAAACTACCATGTGTACAGGTGATTGTAAAGAACTTTTAAACTGTACACTATAATCTTTAACCTAGGAAGAATAAACATCAAAGGTTTTATTGCTGACATTTTTTGTTTTTAATCTAAAAATCTTTGATAAGGTTTTTTTCAGGTGTTTCTGTAGCACATTCCTTGCTGTGGAGCAGAGAAGGGCTTTGCAAACGGACTTTGCAAATATGCAAAAGGCTTTGCATATTTCTCGGAGTTTCAGCTGTGGGAAAATTTCCTAAAGGAATTTTACTATTAAAGCATTTTCTATCAAAGTTGGTATTAAGTGAATGTTTATTTGTGGCACTGTGTTAGGCACAAATGATCTTTTAAAAAACAAGTAAGACCTGCTTTCTCTCCTTAAGGAAAGCAGAGTCTGTCTTGGAAAGAATCAGTACCTTCCGGTAGTACAGTGTGGTGAGAGCTAAAACAGAGGCATGTAGAAAGTAGTTCATTGGGAATTAATGGAATTTCTGAGGGAGCAGCAACGTGGGTTAAAAAATATCAGTGAGGTAGCGTTGAGAAAGTGCATACCCTTAGAAGAGGTGACTGGGCAGGAGGGTGGGGTGTGAGATGTGTAGAGAGACGAGAAAGGGTAGATGGTGGAGGAATTGCATAGCATGATAATGAGGAGTTGGGGTCTTATTTCTTAGGAATTGGAGTGTCATTTATGATTTTAAGGAATGTGAGTGACATTTTAGCCATTGTAGAATTTGGATTGGATGGAAGAAAGGCTGAGCAGAGGGACCAAGGAAGAGGTGGTTGGTATTAAGAGAGGAGATGGGAGCCTAGGAGATGCACATTTTGGCCTGACGTCAGAGGGCAAGGGCCAGATTAAAGGTGATGATCATAATGGCCTACAATTATTGATTTTACCACAGTCTGCCAGGCACTGTGCTATGCATTTTGTATGTGTTATCATTTAATTTTATTATTTGCAATTTTAGGTGTTCTTAGTGATTTGGTTTTATAGATAATTTATCAAGGTCTAGAGAGAGGAAGTCAAGTCCCCAAGGTCACAGAGTTAGTACGTAGCTGATGCAGAGGTGAACCAGCAAGCTGTCAAAAGGTGGAGTGAATGGGTAGAGCCATTAAGTGAAATAGGAATGAGGAAGCAAGAGCTGGTGTATTGGAGGAAGGAGTCAATGCTTGCTTTGGAGAATAGAAGTTGTATACAGAATATAGAGAAATTGCCTGGGTCTGAGTCCTGTCTCTGACTCGTAGTAGCTCTGTGACCCTGAGCAGTTGGCTAACCTCGCTGTACTTCAGTTTCCAACACATGAGGAATAGGGGTGTAGTAGTACTTTTGGGATTATTATGAGGATTAAACAAACTTCTGTAGTAAAGTGCGTATGCTAGTGCCTGTTGTGGAGTAATCAGTCATCGTCAGCGTTAGCGATATCATCATCTGTAGTCTATAAAAATCCAGAGATCCATTTTGAAGATGGATGCGCTACTTGGTGTAAAACTCACAGCGCTTTCCTTCTAGCAGGGATGTAGAGCCCAGGGGAGTGGTTTGCCTGAATGGGCCTCCGTGATTCCTTATAGTGAGACCTCACTTGTAACCTGAGTCTCGGAATTTTTATTTCTTTACGGTGCTCGGGATTGAACACAGGTTCTTCTTAGATACCTGGTTGTCCAATTAGTTTTAGGAAAAATGAATAGCTTTTGTTGAAGGACTTAAGTCTGATAACATTTTGAGGTCTTCCTCTGAATTTCCTTTAAAATTCTGCCTTGCTATGCTGTGCCTGTGTGCCCTTTATTTCCTGGTCAGCTTTGTCATGCAAGGAGCCAGAATGACCTTACCTCTCTGGCCAACTGCAGGTTTTAAGGCAGCTGTGATGGAGAGTATTGACCAAAATGTTGTGGGCTTGGGGAAGGGGAAGGAAACAGGCAGTGGTGTTTGTCACTTCCCTGAAACACACAAAAAAAGCATTGGGTTGGCCAAAAAGTCCGTTTAGTTATTTCCGTAAAATAAATGACGCATTTTTCAGTTTCACCCATAACTATTGATTTGGATATTTTGAGTATGTTGGCTCTTTCCTGCTTTCGGCTTCTAGTGGGTAGAGGCCACGGTGCTGCTAAACATCTTCCAATGCATAAAACAGCCCCACAGCAAAGAATTATTTGGTCAGAATGTCAGTAGTACCAAGAAACTTCACAAAACACTTTGACACATTGGATCAGTCACAGCACCTACTCCATACACTGCACAAATCTTTTTGTGTGTGTTTCAGTTGTGTTTTTACCTGTCTTGAAATAATAAAGCATAATATGCTGAATATATTGCACATTTTCTTCCATCATATATATAAAATGACTGCACAAAAATTCACCAATTTTGGTAAGTTTTTTAAAAATGTACACTGATATGACAGCTGTCATGATACAATCTAACAAAATTGTTTCAAATGAAGGTAAGACAACTAAGCACTACTACAGCCATCCCACGGAAAAAAGTAAACTTTTTGCCAGCCCAATATGTACACTTTCCTGGGGCCACTGCTTTCTTAAATTTCCACTCTTCCCCCCAAACCACTGCCATTTTCCATTTCATTGAGTTTTCTTTATTTGAACACACTGTACTATTCTACATAAATTGAAAATATTTTATTCATCACATTGTTATATTTTGACTTAGCCTAAATGCATAACACAGAATAAAAGTAGGCATAGTACAGCTGTTCCCCCCACACTTACTGGTTAAGGATTATTTTAGTCCTACATTTTTAGTAGAGACCATCCAAGTCTGATCCAACTCTTACCGCTGCTGAGCTGCAATCCCCGTTGGAGCCGAAGGTGTTGCTACATGCTACCATGTGAACCTTTTCTAGGAGCAGCAGAATTTTTTTCTGGTCGTTTACTTTTCTAGACATAGATGAGAAGTGTGGAAACATATGACAGAAGACAGCGCGAAGCAACAGAACACCTGAAGTTTGGGCAGCAGACTCTGTGGGCTGGAGGGGTGAAACGGCGTGGGACCACAGGCAGGACCTAATGGCACTTAGGGCCAGACCTCGCCACTGAACAGCTCTGACAAGTGGCTTTCTGAAAGGCATGGTTTGGCTGTTGGGAGTCTCTCAAAAATTTCATGCTGTTTTAGGAACCACAGTGGGTAGGAATCTGAAGCCCTAGCTGCAAAGTCCTATGACTTTTGGGATATCTCTGGACCTCCACCTGCCTTGTGGTTCTTATCTATAAAATGTTGAGGGAGGTAGTAAGGTGATTTTGCTGTCAGAGTGTTGATTCTAGAGTAAATTCTCGTTCTCAGATAATTCATAAAATCCAAACTCCCTAGCAATTTTCCTTCACTGGCAGTCGACATGTACTCCAGGGTTAGTTGAAAAACTTTGTTTTGAGCATGGCGGTCACTTCTTACAAATGTTGTGTTCTGAAGGTTCATTTCTAGGCTGGTGGTTTAGCATGTTAACCAACGCTTGCCCTTATTGACAGTGTTGCATGAGGTGTGTATAGTCACAGGGCTCCTCCTCCACCCCCACCCCCCCAGGCTGTTTCAACTGCCATGTCCCTGACTGGCCTTGAGAGAGAACCCTGGGAGGAAGGTTTGGGGAAGTGCTAAGATTGCGTGAGGCATATGGCCTCTTGTTTGCCTCACATAGCTACCCTGCTGTGGGAGACCTTTCCCAGATCATCGGAGCAAAGGGCTTGGAGGTGTGGGAATCCCTTCTCCCCTTGCCTGGTAGGCAGGGTACTAGTGGGGAGGAGGCAAAATGTGTTGCTAGCAGTTCCGATTAGAACACTGAATTTATTTCTCCATGGGACCGTGAGTTGTTCTGAAGGCTTCCTCCCGACATTCACTTCACCATACCACATTGGTATCTAAGGAGCTGGAGACCACCATCCAAACTTTACTAAGGTGTGTGATATTCTTGCAGTCAGACGGTCTTTAATGCAGAATTCAGAAGATCAAGTCAGTGTTTGTCAAGTAGGGCATGTGCACTAAGCAACTGCTGTAGTCTAAGAGACCATTATAATTTCTTTGAAGTTAATCTAGTTGACAAAAGTTGAATACTCACCCAAGTATGGTGAATTATCAATTATTATGGAGTTGTGATTTGTCTTGTGAAAGTTGTCAGTTTGCGGGATCATTAATCTCATTACTAACGTGGTTTTTAATGGATTCTCTGATTCAGTTATTTAATTTAGAACTTTGTTAAAGAATCATATCCTTCCCTAATCCACATTTTAAATTCTAAGAATTCTATAAAAACAAGGCCCATTAAAATATATTTTAATTTTCTATATTCAGCAACTATCAAAATTATCCATTACAACATAGGTTATAAAGGTGCTTATATTAATTAAAATATACATGGTATATAAATACTTTCTGTTTTAAGTGTGATGTGCTCAACACATCTAGCGTGACCCGAAGTTTGCAGGGTAAAGGCTAGGTAAACAGATAGTCACTTGGTGAAGTATTGTGTAATTTAATTCAGCTGACATGCCTTAACTAGCTTATTCCTCAAAGAGATGTCCGTTAATTTGCACAGGATTAGTTTGTAGTCTCTTTCCCCACACCAATGAAATTTTCTGCATTTCAAACATGTAATTATAAAAGCTTGTAGAGAGAGGTTTTAAGAGTTTGTTTCCAGGTGTGCAGACTGCAGTCTAGTGAACTTCAGTAAAGGTTCTGGGTAACATGTAGAGAGAGCATATTGCGTTAGGGAGATGTCTCTGCCGATGGTCTAATTTTTAATTGACCTGACAGCAGAAGGACGCCTGTGTCTTCTAATCTTCATTATTTTAGTTCCAGTTAATTAGCTCTAAAAATACCATGTAACGCCAAGAAAACCGCCATGGGAACTAGCCATGGGACCTTGGGCCTACAGGCTTCGGTTTTTGTCACCTGTAGAATGTGGAGTCGGAGAATATGACATCTGAAATTTCTGCCAGCATGAAAATGTATGATTATGACTTATCTGTGCTCTCTCCTTTATTCATGGTGTTTATAAAATGGTGTAATAATTTTTTCTCCTGAGGTTTTTTGATTTTTAGTCATGTGTTTCAAAGATCTTTGGGACCATCACTAATCAGTCTGTAATCAGTATGTATTGATCTCTGAAGAGATGGGATTTGGTATAGTTAGGAATCCATGTCCACCAACTCCTATTTTCAAGAGGCCACTTCAGACTGTGGCATGTTCATAGTCAGGAGAATTCATTGACTCCTTATTATTCTGCCCATTATTTTGTGTAACCACAATAATCCTGTGATCTGTAGCTCTGTTCTTTGTTTTGGCACATAATATATTTCTGAAAAAATTCTTTCCAATGGTAATTTCTCTACTACTACTGTAATTAAGAAATTTATCAAGTATATAGTATTGTTTTTAAAGGGAATTTGCCAGGATTTTTGACATTTGGTGAAAAGAATTGGAATTGATGTTATGTTTGATGGGAAAAAAGTATTGCTTTCTAATTAGGCTATAAGAATAAGTTCCTTACTATAACCTTTTTTCTTGTGCTTTTACTTTTAGTACTTCTTCTCTGTACAAGTCACAAAGCATGGAAAAGGCAAAAAATACAGAAGCTCCCTGCTTTTATTTTCAGCGCTTAGCTGAAAATGACATCCTCACAGCAGAACACCCGGTTTCCAGGCGGTCTGTGGTGAGGAAAGGGTGCAGTAACCTGTCTCTTCCTGCAGGTGGCACTCTGCCGCGCTGTGGACTGTGGGTGCTTAGCTTTTAAAATGGAATGTTTACTGATATTACGTAATCCCGAAGATCCACACACCCACTCTGTGTGTTAGGCATCTCACAGAAAAGGAAGCCAGACTTCACACAGCTCTGGATGGCTGGCTAGCAGTTGCTAGATTCCCAGTCTGCTGCCTGTGTTTTTACCACTGTCAAAATGCTGGCTGTTGCACCATTCAGAACAGACTCAGGAACCAGTGAAATAGCATGAGTAAGCAGATTAGTGCATATTTATTGAAATATTTATTGATGAGTAATAAACATTGGTTGAATGAGTGAATGAATGAAAGAATGAGTTAGTGAACAGAGGTACTATAGCACAACAGACTCTTCCCTTCTTATCACTGCGACCCCTGGGCTATTTGATAGTTCTCGAGAAGGAAACTTGGTGACCTGTGGTTGAGCTTGAGACTTTATTTTCAGTGGTACATGCAATGTCATTGGTAGTGCTGACTAAAACACAAAGTGACAAGATATTTTAAAATACCTAAAAGTGAAGAATGTGTGTAGTAATGACTTGCTGTAAAGGTCAGGTGTAGTACTACACGTCAGGCAGACAAATGTGTGAAAATCTACAAGACTGAGAGTGATAGCTTAATTCTGTGATCTTTTGGATAATAGGCTGTAGAAGTTAATCACGGAACCAGAGCAGAGCTAGATAATCAAAATCAACTAACTGTCTGTAGGAAGTCTCACTCACTGAAACAGAGCCATTATTGACTTAATTTTATCAACCATTTCATTTTGGAATGCAAAGGTAATAATCAGGGGAGTTGATACCCTGAACCTAATTTGACCCACAGTGAGGGCTTAATTAGACAGGTAAACATAACAGGAATCCTGAGCGGAAGGTCATGCTGCTCATTCAACAAATTCAGCAAATGATTGAAATGCCTTCTCTGTGCCACGTGCTGTTCCAGATGCTGTAGGCTCATTGGTAAATGCAACAGACAAAATCCCTGTCATCAAGGAGCTTTCATGTTAAGAGCTGACAAAGATCTGTTGTCCAAGAAACTGGCCTCGTGATTGCTTGATGCAGTGACCTTAACTTTCACGTCACTTCAGACTCCTGCTGCAGGTCACATGCTGAGTATTTGCATGATCTGGAACTGTTTGTTTCAGAAATCCAAAAATTCCAACATCTTTTCTTCCCACATTGTCATTTCTTCAGTCTCATAATGATTGGTTGCCTGTATTTCTCCCTCTGTATCAGTGTTTGCCTGGCCTCTTCCTCTCTCCCACCCAGTCTGTACCCCATTTTTGACCATGTGGCTTGTTCTCTCACCGGTGCCTTGATTCCCTCTGCTTCGGCTTCGGCTGCCTCCATCCACCAAAGTCCCGTATCCAGACCAGGGATGCGTTCTGCATTCTCAGCTGTTAGATCCTGCTGGAGAGTCTCACATAGCTGAGGATACTGATACCCCCAGAATTCCTGATTTTCAACCTTTGCTCATTTCTCAACCCACTGTAAATTCTTTCATTCATCCTTCGTCAGTACTCTCCATCCTTGGTCTCTTGCTTCTAATGTTGAGTTTTGATACCAAACTTACCATAACTCTTTCCAGGACTGGACTTGAGCTGCTCTTGAAGTTTGTATTGCCTCTCTTTCTTCCTGTTCTACCTTTTCCAGTTGGCTTTTACTCAAAGGTGGCTGCCTTCCTGCAGCTTCCCTGGCCATGCAAATTGGGGTCAGTGGCCCTGATCAGGACACAGGGTGGTCTTCTCGTGGGCACAGACTGAGGTTACTTTTACATTTTGTATATATAGTAAGTGACACAAAGTGGGTATTTAGCAAATGATAGCTAAGTGAAAAAATAATAAGCCAGAAGAGAATTTGGAGCAAAGCCAGAATTTAGAGAATTGGAAATACAGAGTTCCTGAATCTCAAAGAAAGTATAGGCAAGATACCATAAGTACAGTTTCTAGAAGGGAGAGTGTTTTTCATTGAACAAGTGGAACTAATACATGAAAGAAAGACAGAAGGATGTGAAACAAATGCATATATATAATTATAGATTTTATAACACAGGGTCCGGCAGAAGTAAGGCCTGCTTGAGTGTGGTTGGTAGTATAGTAATATGAGTGTGATCATTTATAGTTTTAGTTTGAACATTTCACCTAAAATGTCATATGGTATGTTTGAGTGTGAGAGTTTTATGTTACAGAATTACATGCTTATGATTTTGTAATAAAAAATGGGGGCATTATTTGTGCCGAGCCCTGTATATATGTAACATATAAAAGGAGAACACAACCCTAGGAGAAAAATGAGCTGAGATTTTAAAAAGGTTAAGGCTGACCTTTCACATTTTATATGTAGAAGATGAAGACAATAAGCAAATTAATATTCTCATTAACAAACTGACCTTATACTCAGATACAAAGAGTAAATAAAACTTCTCAGCTTCTTTTTGCTTCTGTCTTCTCTGACATGAAAGATGATCTATATACAGACTAATAAGGGTAGAAGCACGAATAATAACAGGAGAAAAATTAAGCCTAAGATAGGGGAAGAGATTGTACCAGAACCTCTGGGTGCTCCAAACAAGTGCACATCTCAGGTTCACAGCTGAGAAAATGTGTTCATGTCATTGCCAGGCTAGTGATTTTTGAGTAATTATGGTGAATTTGAAAACTTTTAGAAGACTGTCAAGGAATAAAGCTCCGAAATTATTTAAAAAAGAACGCAGATGGCATAGATTTTAGTGAGCTTTATCATGGTGCGTGATCTCTTTACTGTATTGCTGAATCCAGGTTGCTAATATTTTGTTGAATATTTTTGTGTCTATGTTCATCAGGGATATTGGCCTATACTCTTCTTTCTTTGTAGTATCTTTGTCTGATTTTGGAATCAGGGTGATGGTGGCCTCGTGAAATGAGCTTAGCAGCCTTCCCTCCTCTTGAATTCTTTTGGAATAGTTTGGGAAGGATGGGTTTTGGTTCGCCTTTGAATGTTTTTGATTTTACCAAACATTTAAAGAAGCCATCCGGTCCAGGCCCAGTCTTCACTGTTAACAGGGCACTCCATGTGCAGAGTAGGAGGATGCTACCACTGTAGAGACCTAGATTTCCGTAAGGTCTTTGACATCATCTGTCCTGCATTTTATTCTTGGGGACGTGATGGGGAAGTGGACTATCGTATGGGTAGTTAGTGAACAACAGCACTCAATCTTAGGAACTTACTGGCAGACTCGTAGGGAGCCTCCAGGGCTGCTGGTGCCAGTTCTGTTCCACCTGTCAGTTTTACATCGTCTCCCACTGCTCACTGTCCGCTGATGACCTTGCAGCTTATTACTCTGCGAAATACAAGCATCCCCATCGTGGTCCTCCCACTACCAGGTCCACTAATCTCCCTGCATCTGTGCTCACGCGCTCCGTCATCCATGTTCCTTCCACTTGTACATTGGATCTTCTTTATTTTGCTTCCTCGTTGTTCCTGAAGTCATCTCCCCTTGTAGTAGTTTTTCATGTATTTTCCTTTCTCTGTTGGACAGAGGTGCTGTACAAACATGCTATAATATTTCAGCTTACAAATACACTATAATGTCTTTCTTAAAAAAATAAAACCCTCTCCTATCCTGTGTCCCCTTCACCTGTGTCCCCTGCATCCATTTTGTTGCCACCCTTTAGGGCAGAATGTCTGAAAAGCTGTTTGAACTCCTTGCCTCTACACCTTTGACAAGATGTCAGTGACTTTCATGCTGTTAAATCTAGTGGTCAGTTCCCAGTCTTCATCTCACTCAGCAGAATTTGTCACAGTTGATCACTCTCTCCTGTTTCAAACTTTCTTTACCTTGTTTCTGGGCAGCACCACTCTCCCAATTTTTCCCCTTCCTTGTTTGCTGCTGCTTCCAAGTCCCCTGTGCTGGGTCCTTCTCCTCCCCTTGACTGAGAGATGCTAACCCTAGGTCCATTCTCTGCTCCGGGCTCTCTCACCTACCTAATCCCATTAAAATGCAGCGGCATGCTGACCACTTCCAGATGGGTTCACGAGTTTCAGCCTCTCTGCCTGAACTCCAATTGGTATACCCCACTGCCCACTTAATACCCTATCTGCGGTTTCTAAGAGAGCAGTGCTGTTCTTCACACAGGCTTAAAAAACCTTGTAGTCTTTTTTGGGGAGGGAGGGAGGAAGGGCCTGAGGGCAAGCAAGAAGGAGACTTCTCCAGGGAGAGACTGTTCCAGGGGACACTTCTGTTTCTTCATTGCACACCTCACTTCTGTCCCTAAAAGCAGGAGTGAGTAGGCTTTTCTTACTCTGTAGTAACTTTTAACTTTTCCTCTCGCACTCAGCATCTGATACATCAAACATACACTAATCTCGGTGCCCTGGAATGCTCTTTCCCCAGATACCCTCGTGGCCCACTTCCTCACTTGCTCCTTGTGCTTGCTGACAGACAGAATTATGAGCCCGGACAGAGTGAAACTCCGTGGGCATCCAAACTGGGCTCTGCCAAATACAGAGATCAAGAACCCATTCTCATCTAAGCGCATTAGAGAAATCCCTCCCTTGGCCTAGAAATGTCCCTTGATGAGAGAGACACAGATGGATCCTGTTGTCTGTCAGTTTTCACTTCTAATGGCCGCGCTGAGTTAGCTAGAATCACCCTGGCATTGCAGGATAGAGGGCTCCGCCTTGTAGTAGTCCAGCTGGAGGGGCTGGGCACCAGAGCAGTTAACACGGTACCATCTCTGTTGGTATAGAGTTGGTACCAGCTCATAGTTGGACTGATAATTCCCCTTTCCATAATTTTAGAGTTAAAAATGCATGGATGATTTTGAATGGCTCAGGAGGCAGCAGGGACAGGTGCGGAAGGCATGTTGAGGCTCCATCCAGAGCTGTTCTGTCTGGTTGAGCAGTTGATGCACTGGGCACTGGTGTCTGGCTCCGATAGCTGCGTGCCTGCTGTGGACCTGCACCAGCCTGGGCAGGGCTAGTTCTTTTCTGAACTCACACAAAGTCCTGTGTAATCTGACAGCAGCTCTATCCCATTTCCTTCCTATGTTACCCTCAAGTGCCTGAGTTAGTGTGGGTTATAGGAACTGTTTGCCCTGCTGAAAGGAATTCAAGACAGTTCTCTAGATTTGAAAGATCATTCTGATTTTTTAAAAAATTGTGGTTCAGAATAAACCTTCATGTTTGTCGTATAACTGTAATAAGGAAATCTTTTTCATGCCTCTGTCTGATAAAAACTAGGGAGAAGAGGAAAACAAATAATTAAAGAGAAGCATCTTGTTGCTATCCCAGCAGTTGGAATGTATCAGTTAGTATTTTATAAATAGCCTGCATGTATAGTACACAAAAGATTAGTTCACTGAAAAAATTCAGTAAGGATGTGATATTTGGTGGTGGTTTATTCATTGACTTTAGTATATTCTGAGATCTTAGATATCTCAAATACTTTTCATTCTTACAGAAGAGTAACTTACTGAACTGTCCATAGTATAATTGATATTCTGGTGCCTCCTAGATTCCAGTGTTAAGAAAACCGATACTGATTTCATCTCCTTCCTTTGTAAGTTAACTGGTGATTTACCTGGAGGTTGTAAATTAGGCATTGGGCGAGGAGGGTGGAGGAGCTGTGATCAAGTTGCCTTGTTCAGATGAAATACATTCGGAGACTCCCTCTCTCAAGACTCCCTTCTTGAAGTTCTAGATGTGTTTAGTGTGCTCTCGAAATTCCAGAAATTCACTGCTGTTTCATACATCAGATATGAAGACTGGCCATTGGTTTTTATGTTAGAACTTTGTTAAAGTTATTTGTTTTACTATTGCCATTAATATGTCTTTTTTTTCTTATAGGTGAAGCTTTATTCTGAGAATATTTGATTCACCCAGTTCATGAGCTCAAATTATACTCTAAATGTTACAGAAGTGTTGAAAGACTGGTAAGTATTATATGTAATAAATATTAGCAGTCAGAATACTTGGTTCAGTCTAAGGCTTTGATGAAACTACATAGTTATGTGACATTAATTTAACTGCAAACAAACAATACAATGTCATAGTTCTAAATGTAAATTTTTGTTTTTCTAATCTTTTAAAAAAATATTTTTTTTTTAGCTCGGTCATGAGCACCGACAGTAACTCTTTGGCACGTGAATTTCTGACTGATGTCAACCGGCTGTGCAATGCAGTGGTCCAGAGGGTGGAGGCCCGGGAGGAGGAGGATGAGGAGGAAGAGGAGACGCACATGGCTGCGCTCGGGCAGTACCTCGTCCATGGCCGTGGATTTCTTTTACTCACCAAGCTAGATTCGATCATTGATCAGGTAATGCTTTCCTATCAAATAACTTTTTATCAGTATATTATTGTCAATTTTAGGTACATAATTTCTGGGTTACATAATTTCTGAGAGTCTCTGAGATAAAGTCTAATCTCTTACATCACTCCAACAAAGAAATGTAGCCCCGTTTAAGAACATATGTTTATGTGGATACATTTTAAAATGTCTGAAATGTCTTAGAATTATAAATGGCCTTTCTTCTAAAATGGTTTCATATTTACTATTTTTATCCTAGTGTCAGTGCAAGGTAACTGGTTATTAACAAAGATATAGGATCACAATTCAGACATGCATGTGTACTTTCAGTAAACATCAGATGTGTTTTTGAAAAGCTTAGTGTAAATTATATTTAGGGAGTTTGCTAAATGTGGGGTGAAAGTAGAGAAGAACCCTTGTGTGAACTAGTAATTCCTGAGTCCTCTACCTTGTATACAGCTTCTTTAGTGCATTATTACACAATAGTTTAGTGCATCATTGTGTTTGCTTAAAGTATTGTATGACCATGTAGCATTGTGCTAATTTCTTATTAAAGAATTAACAAAATTTGAAACTATAGGGATGTTTTCATCCAACCTCCTTTCGTAGATGAAAAACTCAGACGCAGAAACAGTAAGTAACTCAGACAAGGTTAACTTGAAGCCCAAATGTGATTTATATCTTTATTTCATTATAGTAGAAAACAAACATTTATTTCAGGAAAGAAAAACTCCCATCTGTTTTTAGGAACTAATTAATGTAGTTAGATAATATTTTAATTAATTTGAGCTGAGAAGTGATAAAGTCTCCGTAGCACCTGTGTGACGGACATTTTAAACACTTTCAGTGTGACTGGCCTTAGGTATGCACTTAGCCATTGTTAAATTTCTTTGATATGAAGCATATTTCTAATAAAAACATGCATTGGATAAATATAGAGATTAAATTAAATGCCTTTGTTTTCATTATACACCAAGGAACCAAACAAATATGAGAAAGTATTTGTTCGTCCTGGTGTCTACCCACCTTGGAATATTCCATAATATTTGCAGGTTGATGTAATATTATTCTTTTTCATGAATGTGATTTATTGGAAGTGTGACTAAATGTAATTTAAGTTTTATATATTTGTATGACTTATAAATAAAAATCAGAAAAAATTATTTGTTAGACTACGTTTAGTGATTTTCTATTTTGAAATTTTGATGATTTCATATTCATACCATATTCCGTTCATCTTATCCCACATTAGAACAATTTAGTGCTTTCTCTTTTTAAAAGATACTGTAAATAACACGATAAATATCATGTTGAGAGAAACTCCAAAGGAACCAAATAAATTCAGAACTATGTAATTGTAAAGATATCTGTTTTCTCCAATAAAAATCTCAATGGCTTTTTCTTAATGACAGCATTACTGAGGTATATTCACCTCTTTCATATGTACAAAATTCAGTTTTTTAGTGCAGTCACAGTCAATTCTATAACATTTTCATCACCTCAAGTAGAAACTGTGTGCATTTTAGCTTTCTCTCTCCTATTCCTCTCATGCCCCTCAGCCCTAAGCAAACACTAATCTACTTCTTATCTCTATAGATTTTCTGCTTTGTCTTTTAAGTCATGAAATAACTTTTCATATATTATTAACTGCACTCATTCAAGTCATAATTAAATAATATGTTTCTCTATGGTGATATTTTTCAATCCCTTCTTTTCCTTTGTCACTTATTTTTGGGGATATTTCTAGCAGTGATAGTAGGAACAGTAGAAGTAGAGTGAAATTACTAGCCTTTTAAAAATAGGGCTTATCAATATTTAATTATTTAAACCAGGGAATGGAGAATGATCATTTGGATCTTTAAGAGGAATTTAATTGCACACGAGTTAATCATTTAAGGCGGAATCAGAATGCAGGATTCCAAGCTGCCCGTTTCAGGAGGACCTTGAGCATTTGTCTGCTTCTCACGCGGAGGACCACTTACGGGAGGACACTTGGGTTCTCTGGGAGAGCAACGATTTCAGCCCTTGTCAGTCTGCTGCAGTCCTTTTGCTTTATTAATTGATGTTTTTTTTTTAATTGATGTTTAATATAAAGAATTAAACAGACTTTACTGACATCTAATTTGTAACAAGTGTATTCACCTGTGGAGCCACCACCCCCATCACTGCCAAGAACATTTCCACCCTCTTGGAAAGTTTGCCGAGCGCCCTGCCTGAAACCGCTGTTCTGATTTCTAGCACCTGAGTGTCCCTTTGCTAGTTCTGGAACTTCACATAGAGGGAATCATGCCGTATGTGCCCTTGTGTCTCCAAGGTTCGCCCATTTGCGCGAGTCAGCAGCTCGGGGCTTTCTGTCTCTGGCGTCCTGTTGTCTGGAGGCACTGCAGTTGTTTACGTCCCCTGCTGTTTGACTGTTTGGGTCACATCCATGTGGCTATTGTGAATAAAGCTACTGTGAATATTTTTCCATTTCTCCTGGGTGAATGTGTAGATGTACAATTGCTGGGTCAAAAGGGTATTCAACTTTAGAAAAAGGCCAAACTGCCTTCAAAGTGGACATGCCACTGCGGTTTCCCAGCCATATATGGGAATCCATGCTCTCTACTGTCCTCTCGAGTACTTGGTGCTCTAGGATCCACTAATGTTTACACCCCCTCTAACATCGTCTGTTGCCCATCCTTTTAGTATTAGCATCTAAGTGAATATAAAATAGCACCACACTGTGGGTTTGATCTGCATTTCTCTGACAACTAATGATATTGAGCACTTTTTGTGTGCTTATTGGCCATTTCATATATTCTTTTGTAAATGTGTTTAAGTATTGTGCCAATTATTTTTCTTTTTTAAAAAAGATTTTATTTATTTATTTTTAGAGAGGGAGGGAGGAAGGGAGAGAAACATCAGTGGTGGTTGCCTCTTGTTCACTCCCCTACCGGGGACCTGGACCACAACCCAGGCATGTACCCTGACTGGGAATTGAACCGGCAACCTTTGGTTCGCAGACCAGCACTCAGTCCACTGAGCCACAGCACCCAGGGCTTGTGCCCATTATTTTTCATTTTAAAAACAAATAATATTTTAGAGTACATGAAATCAACACTGATCATTGTACTATACAAGAATATTAATTATACCATGAAGAGTCATACAGCTATGTTTACATTAACCCCCAAAATTAAATATCAACTTGCTGTGCTTGTTACTAATGCGTGTCTTCCCTTCTTCTCTTCTTTCTCCGTTTCTCTTTCTTCTGTTTTTTTTTTTTAAGTTTGGGTTGTACCCATTCTTCAAGTCAGGTCATTTGTTTATTCAGTTCTGGTGGTTCTTTTTTTTTTTTAAATATATTTTATTGATTATACCATTACAGTTGTTCTATTCCTCCACTTCATTCCCCTCCACCCGCACCCTCCCTCCCCCACCATTCTCCCCCCCCTTAGTTTATAACCACGTGTCTCAAGTTCTTTGGATTCTATATTTCCCCCACTATTCTCACCCTTCCCCCTATCTATTTTCTACCTACCATCTATGCTATTTTCTGTGCCTTCTCCCCCCTTCTCCCCCTCCCACCCCCCTATTTCTAACCCTCCATGTGTTCTTCACTTCTATGGTTCCACTCCTGATCTAGCTGTCCTCTTGGTTTGCTTTTGTTTTAGGTGTGGTTGTTAATAACTGTGTGTTTGCTGTCCTTTCACTGTTCATATTTTTCATCTTCTTTTTCTTATATAAGTCCCTTTAGCATTTCATATAATAAGGGCTTGGTGATGATGAACTCCTTGAACTTGACCTTATCTGAGAAGCACTTTATCTGTCCTTCCATTCTAAATGAAAGTTTTGCTGGATAAAGCAATCTTGGCTGTAGGTCTTTGGATTTCATGACTTGGAATACTTCTTTCCAGCCCCTTCTTGCCTGTAAGGTCTCTTTTGAGAAATCCGCTGACAGTCTGATGGGTACTCCTTTGTAGGTGACTGTCCCCTTATCCCTTGCTGCTTCTAGGATTCTCTCCTTCATTTTGGTCTTGGCCAATGTAATTATGATGTGCCTTGGTGTGTTCCTTCTTGGGTCCAACTTCTTTGGCACTCTCTGAGCTTCCTGGATTTCCTGGAAGTCTATTTCCTTTGACAGACTGGGGAAGTTCTCCTTTATTATTTGTTCAAATACGTTTTCCACTCGTGGCTGTTTCTTTCCCCCTTCTGGTACCCCTATAATTCGGATGTTGGAACGTTTAAAGATGTCCTGGAGGTTCCTAAGCCTCTCCTCATTGTTTTGAATTCTCATTTCTTCCTTCCTTTCTGGTGGGATGTTTTGTTCTTCCTTCTGGTCCATTCCATTGATTTGAGTCCCAGTTTCCTTTCCATCACTATTGGTTTCCTGTGCATCTCCCTTCATTTCAATTAGTTTAGCCTTCATATGTTCCTCTAATCAACCAGTTCTGTGACCATAATCAACTAGTTTTGTTAGCATCCTGATAAACAGTGTCTTGAATTGTGCTTCTGAGAGGCTGGCAATTTCTCGGTCGCTTAGAGTTATTGGCTCTGGGACTTTGAGTTCTTGCACCATCTTTTGGGTTGTTCGTGCCTGTTCCATAGCAGGATCAGAGCCCTAAAGTGTTCACTAGAACAGGGCAACTAAGTCGCTGGGTTGTGACGTTGTATGTGGGGGCGGGGTCAAAGAGGGACAATGGCTCTCACTGGTATTGCAGGGCAACTAAGTCACTGGGTTGTGACGCTGTATGTGGGGGCGGGGTCAAAGAGGGACTATGGTGTCCTGTCTGCCGCCTGCCGCCAGGGCCCTCACCAGTGCCACAGTTGCTGCCGTCACCGGGCCCACGCTTTTCGTCCCACTGCACGCGAGTATGCCACCGCCGTCAGCCCTCGCCCCCTGGGGCCTGCGTGGTCTGTCTCACTGTGCACGAATATGCGCCCGCGGTCTGCCCCGCACCCCAACTGGTTCCCGTCTGCCTGCGTGCCTGGGTCGGGGGCCCTGTCCTGCCCGACCCTGCTCGCTGCTGGCTCCGCCCCTCTTACTGTCCCCGTTGAACGGTTAGATGTAGTCGGACTTCCGTATAATTCAATTTTCTGTCCTTTGGTTGTGTCTTTGTTTCTCCAAACCTTTGTTGTATTCAAACTTGGTTGTGGGAGAAGGCACAGTGTTTCCACCTATGCCTCCATCTTGGCGAAAGTCCTCAGTTCTGGTGGTTCTTTAGGTATTCTGGATAAAAGTCTTTGTTGGATTGTGAATATGTTCTTTGTGGCTTGCTTTTTCATTCCTTAACAATGTCTTTAGAAGAGCAATTTTTTCTTTTGGGAATAGTGCTTTTTGTATTGTGTCCAAGTAACCTTTGTCTTACAACCCCAACATTGTAAAGATATTCTCAAGTTTGTTTGCTTGTTTTTCTAGGAGCTTTTTAGTTATTAATTTTACTTTTATCTGATCCATTTTGAATTAATATTGGTGTTTGGTGCGAGGTAGGCGTTATGGTTCCTTTCTGCCCCTGCTCCCTGTGCGGTTCCCTGGTTGTTGCAGCAACACTTCCCCTTAGAAGTCTTCTCTTTCCCCCGCTGAGTAACCTTGGCACCTTTGTTGAAAATGGATTGACTATATCTGTATGAGTTGATGTGCCTGTCATGTATTCTTTGACGAATCCCATGCTGTCTTGATTACTGTGGCTTTTATGGTGAGTCTAGAAATTACATGGTGTATGTTCTCCAATTTGTTCTTCATTTTCAAGAATGTTTGACTATTCTAGGTCCTTTATATTTTCATGTAAATTTTAGAATCAGCTTATTAATTTCCATAAATGCCCTCTATGATTTCAGTTGTGATGGCGCTGAATCTAGGAATCAGTTTGGAGAGAATTAGCAACTTAACAACGTTGAGTTTATCCATCCATGAGCATGGTATAATCTTTGTTTTGAGTCTTCTCTGATTTCTCTGCAATATTTTGTGGTTTCCAGTAGAGAGGTCTTGCATATTTTGGTTAAATTTATTCTAAATATTTAAAAATTTCTGGTGTTACTAGAAATGGCATTTAACTTTAGCCCTGTTGTTTCTTGCTCTTAGAAATAGAGTTGATTTTTGTATCTTGACCTGTGCTAAATTCACTTATTTCTATTTATCTTGAAACATTTTTGTAGATTTCTTAGTAATTTATGTGTACACAATCATGTCATCTGTGCATAATAATTTTACTTCTTTTCCAATTTCTATACATTTTATTTCATTTCTTGCCTTTTGCACTGGCTTCTAGTACAAAGGGCGAGGAAAGTGATGAGCGTGAACATCTTCCTTGTGTCTGACCTCAGGGAGAAGCATTCAGTTTGACCACTGAGCGTGACGTCAGCACTGGGCTTTTCTTAGATGCTTTTTGTCAGAATGAGGATGTTCTCTTTCCAGTTTGTGGACAGCTTTCATTCTGAATGTATGTTGGATTTTATTAGATCCTTTTCTGTATCTGTCGAGACTATTATATCTTTTTAAAATTCTGTTAATGTGGGTGAACTGTGCTGATGCTTTCTAAATGTTGAACCAGTTTGCACTTCTCTGTTAAACCTCATTTGGTCATGATTTATTATACACAGACATGCTGATCTCTTTACTCTTAGGCAAAAATACTCTGCTTAAATAGTAAAAAAAAACATTCTTTTTAGTGGTTAGAGATGGCAGAGTTGAAGTTTACACTCAGACCTTTACAAGTTTGTTGAAAGAAACTTTGCCCAGCTTAAACAGTAAGTTATTCTCAATTTTAATTTTGCCTCCAGTATAAGCAGGTGGACGACTTTAATATTTAATTGCTCCAGATCTCAGTATCCTTATTAGTAACCTAAGTACATCTAATTGGATGATTTAAAGATCTCTTTAATATAAAAATTATTTGTTTCTATATTTGATTGTAATAGTTTCTGATTTCTTTTATACCCTGATTATGAATATATATAGAAAGAGCTTAATTCTGATGTAAAGAGTACAAAATTGCAAGCCTTTATTACCAACAGACTATACTAAAACTGAACTAGTATGCACACCATGTGTTATAAATACTTTTAAAAATTTCACTGTGTCTTATTTGCATACCTGTTCACACTCTATTTGTTTTGAACTGTGTCCCTGTAGTGCAAGCTGTTAGTATTTTTTGATGATACGACTTTCTTTAAAAATGTGGGTTTGGCCCTGACTGGTGTAGCTCAGTGGATTGAGCGCGGGCCTGCGAACCAGAGTATTGTGGTTCAATTCCCAGTCAGGGCACATGCCTGGGTTGCAGGCCAGCTCCCAGTAGGGGACACACCAGAGGCAACTATACATTGATATTTCTCTCCCTCTCTCCTTCCCTTCCCCTCTAAAAGATAAGTAAATAAAATCTTTGAAGAAAAAAAATGTGGGTTTGCTCTTATTTTAATAGAATTCACCCCTTGTCCCAAAGCCATATCTGTTGTTTTTGAGACAGACCTGTCTGTACTGTGGCATGCAGGCTTGTGTCGAAAAACACCCTCGAGATTCTTAGTTGTACTCTTGCCTGCTGACAAGTCCTCATGGAGACTTAACAAAGAGCATTACAGCCGAGTGATAACCACTTCTTTCCTGGGAGGGGAGCAGGCACACTGAGGCTTGCAGGCCAAAACTGCTGCCAGCAGTCTGGTTTTGGACAGTCTGCAGGCCAAGAACAGTTTCTGATTTTTAAAAGGCTGTTAAAAGAAAGAGAAGGATATGCAACAGAGAACATATGTGACTTACACAGCTTAAAATACTTACTGTCTGGCCCTTTACAAAAGAACAAAAAAACTACATTGAAACCTGTGGTCTAATTCAAGAAAAACTATTAGCATAATGTTTGACATCAGTGTAAAAAGACTCTTCTGAGATCTCAGAAACATTTTACAAAATTCCTCGATATATTCTTTTTTTTAAAGATTTTTAAAATTTATCTTTAGAGGGGAAGGGAAGGAGAGAGGGAGAGAAATATCAATGTATGGTTGCCTCTTGTGCATCCCCTGCTGGGAACTGGCCTGCAACCTACACATGTGCCCTGACTGGAAATCGAACCACGGTTGTTCGGTTCGCAGGCCCACGCTCAATCCACTGAGCTACTCTAGCCAAGGCAAATTTCTCTATTCTTAACAAAAGCTCTAAAAATAAGTTAAGAATAGAGAGTTTTATATATAAAAAGTAGTAAAGCCAATATATTTTAAATGATTGTTTAATTTCTCGGTTATAGGTGACATTCAATATTATATTAGTTTCAGGTGTACAGCATAGTGATTAGACTTACAAAGTTATCCCCCCAATAAGTCCAGTTCCCACCCAGCACTGCACACAGGTACTCCATTATTATCACTATATTCTTTATGCTGTAAAAAACCAATAATATTTTTAATAAGAAGCTCTGCAGTAGGACCAACATAAGAATAAGCATTACTATTTGTTTGATATCATGTTTTAAAGACATGCAATAATGAAGTGGAATATGAAAGGCGCGGCAGCCGAATGTCACGCCTTAGAGCACAGTAGAGAAATAAAAATACCCATTTTAAACAGACATGTAAGAGAAATCCAGATCATCCAGAAAACTGTTCAGCAAAGTTACAGAACATGAGACAAACATATTATTTTCTTTAAAAAATGTTTTATTTAGTTATTTTTAGAGAGAGGAAGGGAAGGAGAAAGAGTTGGAGAGAAATATCAGTGTGTGGTTTCCTCTCATGTGTCCCTTACTGGGGATCTGGCCTGTAACCCAGGCATGTGCCCTGACTGGGAATCGAAACAGTGACCCTTTGCTTCACAGGCCTGTGCTCAATCCACTGAGCTACACCAGCCAGGCATATTATTTTCTTTAGCTATAGCTGTACAGCTAGAAAAAGAAGATTCTATTTATAGTAGTAATGAAGACATGTTCATATATGTATATCAACATATATTAGAAATAATTACTAATAAAAGAAATAAAAGGCTTAAATAATGCTCTTATTTCAGCTTATGTCTGGAGCAATAAATTTAATTAGCATATCAAAATGCTGATTTAAGTATCATTAATACCGATTAAAATAACATTCTGGATACAGTCCAGGTTTCTTAGCATGTCATCCTGAGGGCCGAACCCACCGCTCTGGTGCCCACCTGCCCTTGCGGCTTCAGCGATACTGGTCCGGTTTGGGGTCTCAGCTCTTCCCCCGCCTCACTGCCCTTTCCCTCCCATGGCACCACCACCTCTAGGATGAGTAGGACAGCTGACTAAGATAAAATCCCGGCTAACCAATAGACTTGTGAAAGGTACAGTGCCAGGCCCCTGGTAGGTACGTCAATGTTTCTTGAATTGAACTGAAGAAACTACCAGCTGAAGGAGACCTCTCTGACTGGTTATGATTGCTGTGGGGAGTTTAAACAGGTTTGGCACAGTCATTTTCCTTGCATAACGGGAAACATAAACATGTTAAGTATTAGGAGTGGTGTGATTTCTAGCCAGGGAAAGGATCGTTTATGGCACATATTCCCTAGTGCGGCGTGTTGAGACCTTTCCACTTGGGTGGTGTGAGGTAACACCCACTCCTCTGGATACTGTGACCACTTGGTTTGAAATGGTGCTGCAAGTTCTAATTTGCCATGGTGTCCACAAATAAGAGGAAAAGATTTTATGACTTAGAAAAGGGTAGAATTATGTATGTGGTTTCTTTAAGGACTCAGAAGGATAAATACACCTGGGAATAAACAATACCCCCCAAAAAGTCATAGATCTGGAGGAGCAGATCCCAGTGGTGAATTGCGGTAGAAACGATTGTGACTGGTGTGAAGTACAGCATTGTGCCCCGCTGTTTTACTGGGCAGCGGGGAGACAGGTGACAGTGTCCTAGGGTCAGCAGCTCCAGGAGAGGTGGCAAAACCAAAACCTGCTCTTGCTTCCCTCTCATTCTTTCCGTTTCCAAGGCCCATGGTTTTCAAGAACTAATCCACTTGGTGGAATAGAGGCAGTGGGCCTGACTTCCTGAGCTGGGAGGACAGTGATCTTGGGCTGGTGCAGGAAGAAAACCTTCAAAGGGGAGGCATTGCTGGGCCTGGGCCTTGAAGGCAGCGAGCGAGCAAGCCCTTAGCTGAGGGAGAGGGAGCGAGAGAAGTTCCAGACCACAGTCGTGCAGAGGCCAGGAGACAGGAGTGCCTGTTCACGCAGTGGCGACGCTTTCCCAGTGTACTGATGGGGACCAAGGGCTCAATTATAAGGACAGCGAGTCCAGAGCACTTCACACACCCTCGAGGTTTCTGCGAGCTCCATTAGAATGTTGCAAGTTCATCTGCTCAAGGGCAGGACTCCATCTCTACAGGAATGACGTGCCCACAATTGGGGTACAGATTTTTAAGACCAGGTACGTTTTACTGGCATCCTAAAAAGTGTTGAGGTCTCTCCTAAGTCTGAGCTATACATGGAAGTATTATCTAGACACCTTTAGACTTGTTAATTTTGAAGTAAATAATAAGAACATTTGAAGTAAATAACATGGGGCCCTTCGATACAATTTTCACTTCGAATCCAGAATTTAAAGTCTTTTATGTAGACAATGTTTATAAGAATCCAACTGTACGAGGATTTGGTGGCAGAGGGGGGTGATTGCTAAGGACCTGGGCCTATGCCCAGGAGTCTGTGCCATGAGGGAGGACTGGCAGGTGTGTTTGACAAGCTTCTCCTCATATCTGGAGGTAAATTCAAACTCCTGCCCATGCCTGTGAGGCCACGTTATGTCAGGCACTGCCCACTCGCTGGTGCGTGCCCTCCAGCCTCCTCTCCTAGCACTCTCCTCGTTCCCTATTTACACTTACTAGGATCCCTTTTCCTCCAGATCTTTGCATGGATTCCTCCTTCTCCTCAATGCGTCTGCTCTAGTGGCCCATCCTAATAGGCTGTAAAGTGTCCTGCTTGTCGTCACTCTGTCATCCCTCCCCTTTTACATTTTCTTCATTCTATTTTAACACTTATTTGTACCCATTATTTTATGTTTTCCTACTAGAGTGTCAGCTTTGTGAGGGTGTGGACATTGTCCTCCTTGTTCTGCTGCACGCAACGTGTCTGGCACCTGGTTGGGCACAATCCACATGTGTGAGAACAGAAGAGAGAGACAGACACTCAGACACCAGTGGTTCAGTGAGGCGCCTGCTGGGCTGGAAGTAAATTGAAATCCAACTCCACTGAGGGGGTTGGAGGGACCGAGACCTGGGGGGCGAGTTGGAGTTGGGCAGCTGGGAGGAGGGCGAGAGCAGTGTGTGTGAGGAAGGCTAAGAGAGCAGAGAGGTCGGGAGACCCTTCGCAGCTGGACCTGTGGGAGGGTCGGGTGTGGGGGCAGAGCTGAAACTGGACAAGTCCCTGGGAAACACATCACAAAGGGCCTTCCAAGACTGAAGAGGAGTGCAGATTTTACTTTTGGGGGGTTTTGAGCCTTTTCCTAATCAGGACATGGGAAGGAATAGGCCGAATGCTGTGTCTGCTTTCTCACTCCCTCTGACTCTTTAGCCTGTTGTCACTGGACTGAAGAGACAGTCATTCCATGCAGGCTTCACTGGTCCAGGCCACCCGTGACCTCTACTCATAAATGCCGTCGCCCTCACCTTCCACAGCAGAAGTGTGACTGCTCCTTCCCGAACTGCTCTCTCCCTGGTCGCTCTGCGGACGTCTCCTTTGGGGGCTGCTGCTCTGTCTCCTCGCAGGCCTCCATTCAGCACAGCCACCTGGATTCCTTCAGTGTTGTTTTTCAGAGCTTCGTCCTCATCACACTTTTCTTGTCGTTCTGTGTACCCTCCCTAGGAAATCTGATGTATGTCCTTGACTTCTGCTCCTTTGATCCCCAGTTCTTTTTTGTAAGCTCCAGATCTGTATCTCTGTTTGCTGGAAAGCTCTGTCTCTTTGGATGTCCCACAGCCATCTCAGACTCGGTGTGTCCAAAGAACACCTCGATCGTCTTCCCCCCGTCTGATTCTCCTTCTGAATTTCCTGTCTCGGTGCGCACATTTTCAGTCACCTAGCGGCCTAATCCAGAAACCTTCTGAGTTTTTTTAGACCTTTCTTCCCTCTCTTACAGCCATAGGTAATCAACTGCAAGTCCTTTCAGTTCTCCCCTACAGCTTCTCAAATATGATCAGTCCCCAGGGCTGTCCTCTGTGTAGTGGCCAGAGTGGTCTTTCTAGCATGCAGATCTGGCCCCCTCCCCACTCAGTGATGTGAGGAGTTTAAGCATGATGACTTGTCATTAATTCCCCGACCACCATGTGTCAGGTGTCCCAGCTTCAGCTCTGTAGCTCTGGTCCCCACTTGTGACTGATGTGATCGCTCCTTTCTGTGCGCTGCTAAACTGAACATGTGTGCCATACCTGGGTACTTACTCATGCTACCTGCCTTCTGTTCTTTAACCATTTGTGTGTATGTGTCTTACGGACCAAATGAGGGAACCTTCTCCAGGGCTTGGACCATCTCCTCAGAATGGGTAAGACAGTAAGTGCTGTGGACATAGTGTGCCATCAATGAGTATTGGATTACCCTCACTAATAAGTCTTTCTTTTATATATTATTCATTAATAATATCTACTCTTCTTTTTAAAATCGTGTTCTCTGAACATTTAACTGCATGAAGACTTTACATTTTTCTAGTAACTTTGTATTATTTGTTTGCTAATTAATAGGGCTTAACTTTTTATTTTCACCTGGCAAGTTTGTTTTTTCGTAGGTGAGGAATTCTTGCAATGTGCATGGTTCTGTGACAGCTATTTTGGGAAAAATCAGCAAGAACATGCTAACTGCTGTCAGATACTCTTACATTCTTCTGTCATTGGAAAGGTTTATAAATTGAAAAATTATCACAGCTTTAATCGGATTTGAGATAGGTTAATTTGATTCTTAGATTTTCAAATGCAACCTTTCAAGAAAAAAAGGAGTTTTTGGTTAAGTTGATGACAAGGTATTAGTAAGTAATGAATCTCCTGACCTCAGAACACGAAGGATTCTTTTATTTCTAATACAGGCATTGACATGTAGAGAAGAACTCCTTACTCTTCTTCTGTCACTCCTTCCATTGGTGTGGAAGATACCTGTTCAAGAAGAAAAGGCAACAGGTATGTTCCTTTTTTCTTTCATTCATTCTTCTTCTTCTTCTTCTTTTACTGTAAGTAGGCACTACCTTTATTGTATCACTTTTGTTATCAAAACTCCCCTGGGGAAAAAATGTTCCACTGAAAAGTTATTTCTGTACAAAATGGTAGTAACAGAATAGAAGATTCACAGGGTTCTAAAGTACAGCATAGGGGATAGAGTCAATAATGTTGCAATAACTAGGTATGGCACTAGGTAGGAACTTGAAATACTAGAGGGATCCCTTTTTGGGGTATATGATTGTTTAACCACTATGCTCCACACCTGAAACTAAAACAAAATAATATTGAATGTAAACTGTCATTGAAGAATAAAATTTTAAAAACTGTTATGTTTACACTAGGAAAAAGTTACTTCTGCCTTATTGGTTGATACAGTCAAATATCAAAGCAGTATATATTAGTTTGATACTTAATATGAAAAATTCTTTAGGCAAACACATTTTTGTTTCTTCTAATAATGCAAAAACCATGGCGCTTCTTAGAGGATTACATGAATGTAACAATAATTTAAAAGTATATGAAGAAGCAGAAGCAAAAGGATTGAATCTAGGCATGCAACACAACACCTGAGAAATGGATCGTGAAAAGTTTGAAGAAAGAAATTAAAGTTCCTTTGCTCATTTTTAAAGACTGCTTTCCATTACCATATTGTATCAATGACTTTTGCACTTTAGCTTTTCTAATGTTGTTTTCAAAAAATAAATTTGAAGTCATATTTTGTTTCAAGCCTGGGCAGAATTATTCTACCTAAGGTTGGTACATATTTTTTAATTTCTGTTTTGAAAAAATTAAAAAATATATATTACATTAAATGTATGAAACTTAGTTTAAATGTTTCAGTAAAGAGATTAACAGTTTTCTCTCTTGACCGTTTTTGGGATATGTAAATTGTGAGGTGTTGAAGGATCTCTCAGATTTTTTTTGTAGTCCTTCTGTACTGTATTTTAATGCCATGTGGCATATTGAATACATTTCTGACATGGAGCTTTCTTGTTGGGGACTTAGCTAACATCTTGTAATGTTGTCCTGCTTCTTTGTTGATTCACTCACCCTCTGCTCTTATTTTCTTCTGAATTTGTAGAATTCACAAGTTGTTAGGCACCTGAGATACTGATTAGTGATCTTTTGGGCCTGTAGCCTTGACTGCCTGTATCTTTTGCACCGATGGAATTTGTCTTCCTCTTAATCCCCCCTTAATTAAGGCATAGGTCTTATTTACAGATTGGTGATTATTGATTCTAAATTGCAACTATATTTTTCACATAGATGTATTACATGCTAATGCAAAGAAAAAGAGACCAGTTTTGTGACCTTTTAATTTTTAAGGAAGATATATTCATTTCTCCTAGGAAGTAGGTGTTGAGCGCTGGCCTCACAGCAGGCCCCCCGGGCTCGGCCCTGTGGCCTCATTCAGTGCATGGTGCACACAGGAAAGAGTTCTTTTAACTTCAGTCTTAGAGGGTATTTGGTGTCTGTTGTATGATTTTGAAATAATTTTGTAAAATCTTAAAGCTCTTAAGTTATATCAGGGCTATAACCTAAACACTATTTTTGAAAATATAATATATCCCTGTGTCTTAATGATGGCGTGATTGGAGAAGATTTGTAAAAATGCGTGAATAGTAGTGCTGAATACTCTGGTTTGAAGAGTCTCTTATGTTGATGTGAGAATGCAATAGGTATATGGTTTTAAATTAGATTTATTTTTCTAATTCTGTTCTTTTTCATTGTTTCCAAATCAGTCTGTATCCTTTGAAATAATAAGTGTGGGGGGAAGTGACCCAGAGACATAATAATAGCTAAAGGAAACCAGCCCCAGTTTAAAATACAAAAAACAAAAAAACCTGATGTTAAACTCCTAAAATGGATACTAAATACGAATTGAGTTTAAAAACATAGTAAGGCATATATAATTTCCTTTTTCATTTCCGTAGATTTTAATCTGCCGTTCTCAGCTGATATAATCCTGACCAAAGAAAAGAACTTGAGTTCACAAAGATCTACTCAGGAAAAATTATATTTAGAAGGAAGTGCCCCATCGGGTCAGGTTTCTGCAAAAGTAAATGTTTTTCGAAAAAGCAGACGGCAGCGTAAAACCACCCATCGCTATTCTGTAAGAGATGCGAGAAAGACCCAGCTGTCCACCTCCGACTCAGAGGCCGATTCAGACGACAGGAGGTCAGCGGTGAGCAAGCATAGGCGGCCCCATCAGCTGCAGCCTTTTGCAACACAGTCTCCTAAAGAAAATGAGTTTATGGCTCAGCCTGACCATTTGTCAACCAAAGAGCAGACTCCTCCTGATAGCGTGGCTCTGGAAAGTCTCCACGAGATTATGCCAGGACAGGAGGCAAACACCGACATTTTAAGTGAGCCCGCTGCCTTGTCTATTATCAGTCACATGAACAACTCTCCATTTGACTTATGTCATGTTTTGTTATCTTTATTAGAGAAGGTTTGTAGGTTTGATATTACCTTGAACCGTAATTCTGCTCTGGCAGCCAGCGTCGTGCCCACACTGACTGAATTCCTCGCAGGCTTCGGGGACTGCTGTGATCTCAGCGACAATTCGGAGAGTCAGATGTTTGCTGCAGGTTGGACTGAAGAACCCGTGGCCTTGATCCAACGGATGCTTTTTCGAACAGTGTTGTATCTTATGTCAGTTGATATTAGTACTGCAGAGATGATGCCAGAAAGTCTTAAAAAAAATTTAACTGAATTGCTTAGAGCTGCCTTAAAAATTAGAGCTTGCCTAGAAAAGCAGCCTGATCCTTTTGAACCAAGACAAAAGAAAACACTACAGGAGGTTCAGGAAGGTTTTGTGTTTTCCAAGTATCGTCATAGAGCCCTTCTTTTGCCTGAGCTTCTGGAAGGAGTGCTACAGATCCTCATCTGTTGTCTTCAGAGTGCAGCTTCAAATCCCTTCTTCTTCAGTCAGGCCATGGATTTGGTTCAAGAATTCATTCAGCATCATGGCTTCAATTTATTTGAAACTTCAGTTCTTCAAATGGAATGGCTGATTTTAAGAGATGTTGTGCCTACTGAGGCCTCGCAACACTTGAAAGCCCTAATAAATAGTGTGATGAAAATAATGAGCACTGTCAAAAAGGTGAAATCAGAGCAGCTTCATCATTCCATGTGTACAAGGAAGAGGCACAGGCGATGTGAATACTCCCACTTTATGCATCATCACAGAGATCTCTCAGGTCTGCTGGTTTCAGCGTTTAAAAACCAGGTTTCCAAGAACCCATTTGAGGAGGCTGCAGACGGCGCCGTCTGCTACCCTGAGCGGTGCTGCTGCCTGGCAGTGTGCGCGCACCAGTGCCTGCGTCTGCTGCAGCAGGCCTCCCTGAGCAGCACGTGTGTGCAGGTGCTGGCAGGGGTGCAGAGCGTCGGGGTGTGCTGCTGCATGGACCCCAAGTCTGTCATCTTCCCTTTGCTCCATGCTTTTAGGTTGCCAGCATTGAAGAATTTTCAGCAGCATATATTGAATATCCTTAACAAACTTATTTTGGACCAATTGGGAGGTGCTGAGATACCGCAGAAAATTAAAAAAGCAGCCTGCAATATTTGTACTGTTGACTCTGATCAACTCGCCAAATTAGAAGAAACACTGCAGGGGCCTGCACAGGACGAGGAGCCTTCCTCAGGCCTGTCCAGTCCCTACAGATGTCAAGGGATCCTGCCCAGCAATGGGTCTGAAGACTTGTTGTGGAGATGGGATGCCTTAGAGGCGTATCAGGATTTTGTTTTTGAAGAAGACAGATTACATAGTGTTCAGATTGCAAACCACATTTGCAATTTAATCCAGAAAGGCAATGTGGTTGTTCAGTGGAAGTTGTATAATTTCGTATTTAATCCTGTGCTCCAAAGGGGAGTTGAACTAGCCCGTCATTGCCAGCACCTTAGCGTTACTTCAGCTCAGACTCACGTGTGTAGCCGTCAGAACCAGTGTTTGCCTCAGGAAGTGCTTCAGGTTTATTTAAAAACGCTGCCTACTCTGCTTAAATCAAGGTTTGTATGTGTGCACATGTGCAGACATTTTTCTTGTGGTATGCTTTCTAATGTCTGTACCCTTTATTCTTTCACATGAGTTAATTGTAGTTTAACAAAAAAACCCTTCCCATCCCATGTCAGATATTTTTTACATTTATTTATTTTTACTGGGTTGTTAGAGAGGAGAGGACAGAGCCATTGTTTTTAATTTCTTGGTAAAGTTTTAAATATATTTCTGAGGGAAAATGTACACAAGATAAATTCAGTAGTAGTGCAAGGTAAATTAATTGTTTCATACGTACTTGATGGAATTATTAGCCATTAAAAATAATGGTTACAAAGATCATGTTGGGACATGGGAAAATACGTATACCATTTTATTGATAAGGTATACAAAATTCAAAATATTGCTCACTGATTTACCACTGCGTGAAATAGGCATGTATATAAAATGTTAATTATTGAGACAGTAGAAATGTGGAGTTTATTATTTTTAAATGCTATATCTATATTTATTACGTAAGTAACATATGTAGAAAAATTAGAAAATACAGAAAAGCAAAAAAAAAAAAAGAAAATTAAAATTACTTAGAATTTCACCGATGAGTTTTCCAGAATTTGTGATTGTCAAATCTGGTACTTAAAAAAAATGATTATATGAATAAACCTTGCTTCTAATTGGTAGCCTGACCTTTAAAATTAATGCATATACAGTTTTTGACACAATAAAATGCAACCTATATATCATCACTGTCTTTACGGTCATTTAAAACAATTTCTGACATTCTGACATTCATTTCACTGGAACTGACTTTGATTTGAAGTTGGTAAACTCATTATCATGCTTGCAGGCACCCTGGTCTTTGCTGAGATGATGTGTATTAAAGTTACTACGAGGACTTGAGTGACTCGGACTCCTCAGCCTCACTTGAGACAGAGATGAGCATCTTCGGATCTGTCCTTGGGTGCTTTCCCCTTCCGAGACGCAACTTTAACACTGATAAAAAATCCTTAGTGAAGCGGCAGGCAGATGAACAGAAGGACACACAAGTGCCTCCCTCCTTTCAGAGCGTCTGAAGTGGGTGGCGCTTTTGGCAGTTAAAATTTGTATAGAATCTGCTATTTGAAGAAAACTTCTTTCCTGAATTGCTTCATTTAACTTGGGACACATGTAGTTTGTTTTTTTTTAATGCTGAAATCATATATGCGTGTTTGAAAAAGAGTAAGAAAGTCATTGGAAGGTAATTTGAGATTCTGGTCACATCCAGCTGAGAACTTAAGCCAAATAATTGACTAATTAAATTAGGTAGTTTTTGTTTAGCTTATGCCACATGCAGCAATGACATATTTAAATAGTATATGTACCTATTTATAAATGATCCTTCTATATGTAAAACCTCTTACCTGTTTTTTTTCCTCTCACAGGGTAATAAGAGATTTGTTTTTAAGTTGTAATGGAGTAAGTCAAATAGTCGAATTAAATTACTTAGATGGTATTCGAGGTCACTCCCTAAAAGCATTTGAAACTCTGATAATCAGCCTCGGGGAACAACAGAAAGAGTCTTCAGTTCCAGATACCAATGGGATGGATGTCGAACAGAAGGAGCTGACATCATCATTAAATGCAGTTACCTCTTTTCATAACCAGCCGGCACTTTCAGATTCTCCTCAGAGCCTCGGCAAGTTTTATGCCAGCCTCAGAGACGCCTACCCAAAGAAACGGAAGTCTGTTAACCAGGACGTTCACATCAACACCATACACCTCTTCCTCTGCGTGGCGCTCTTGTGTGTAAGCAAAGAAGCAGACTCTGACGGGGAGTCCACCCACGACTCTGAAGACACCTCCGGCTACGACAGCACAGCCAGCGAGCCCCTGCACCGCGTGCTGCCTCGCTTACCTCTCGAGAGCCTCGTCTTGCCTTCTCCCAAGCACATGCACCAAGCAGCAGACGTTTGGTCCATGTGCCGCCGGATCTACATGTTGAGTCCAGTTGTCCAGGAGCAGTTTTACCGGCTGGGCGGTGTCCGAGTGTGCCACAGGTTGATATTTATGATCATAGAGAAACTGTTCAGGAGTCATGAAGAGGAGCAAGGAAAAAAGGCAGGAGACACAGATGCGAGTGAGAACCAAGAGTCCATCAGGACTTCTCCATCTGAGATCACTGTGAGGGAGGATTTGGCACTGTTGACTGTGGAAGGTCACGCCACACCCTCGGAGCTGAGTAGTCTAAGGGAGAGTGCGGACGGTGTGGGTAAACTAGAGTCACGCCGTGCTTCTGACACAAGTGGGGATCGAATCGCAGCTGCCGAAGCTGCTCCCGAGGAAGCAGAGGTCCTTACGAGCCCAGAGAGCCAGGCCTCGCTTCAGAGCATACGACTTTTGGAAGCACTTCTGGCCATTTGTCTTCATAGCTCCAGAGCTAGTCAGCACAAGGTGGAATTGGAGTTGCCTGATCAGGTAATACTGCTTGTCCTTTGTCCAGCTGTGGTGTAGTAGGTATGTTCTCGGCGTTCTGTCATAATATGTTTGTCATTTTCCAAAGAGTCTTAAGTTTTGAGGATAACTGATATGCTCAGCACCAGGGTACCAAGGGACGTGGAGGACCCAGATGAGCACGTGACCCGGTTCTTGCCCTCAAGAAGTTTCTAGTTTGGTTTGGACTGCAAAACCCACATGTGACAAAGTTACCAGCCCAAAAAGGCTTTAGATATGCGAGTGATAATGGATGTTGTGTAGTTCATACTCTACACTCTTGGCGTGATGCTGTGTGATGCCCTGCCCAGTTCCCCTGCCCAAGCTGATGCCTCCAGCCACCATCTGCTGCGGGTGTCGGTTGCTGAGGACTCACACCTGCACCCATCTCCAGAGGAGAGCTGCCCCATCTCAGATACCTGGAGAGGGTGCTCACCAGCAGCAGGGCGATACGCCTCTCTTGGAGGGGGCAGCCTCTGTGGGGAAGCCCAGGCTGCAGGGCTTTCCCTGGTGTTAGGTGGGGGCTGGACATTTATTCTGAAACCACATTGCCTAGATTCTTCCCCTGACATACTCTGCTTTCCTCATACCCTTCCGAGTTTCTCCTGCCAGCACTTCTCAACACAAAAGGAAGTTTCAGGCCCTGCTCCTGAGGAACCTTCAAATGTGGTAGACCCTGTCTTCCCTTTTAGCCCACCCCTGACTGTTCCGTCAGGCTATCCTGCTGCCTCCCTGTTGCCTCCTGTCTAAGCCTCTTCATGCTCCCACGTTGCTCCCAATTAGAATCCACATCCTCAGTAGAGCTGCAGAGCCCCTGACAGTCTTGCTTCCACCTCCTTGTTTCGCCTCACTTCCTGCCATCCTTCCCCGGGGCAGCCAGCCCCCCCCCCCCCCCCGAGCTCACCACCCCTCAAGATGCCATTCTTTGTCATTACTCTGTACCTCTGTGCATGGGCCTCCACCTATCATCCCCTCCTTCTGTTTGTTGCCCGCTGTCTCCTGTGAGTTCTTCATTGTTCCTCCCCTACATCCCTTCCTCTGGGACGCCTTTGACAGGTCTCTGAGGCATCTTCTCTTGTTCTGTCCGCAGAGAACTGTACAGCTCTCGTATGGCCGTCCTCATGGCTTGTCTGTGTGGGTCTGTGCCTCACACGAGGTTGAAAATTCCTTAAGGTAGACGTCAGCTTCTCTTCCATTTTCATGGCTTCATCGCCTGATGTCGGGACAGGAGACAGGCAGCCAGAGTTCCCTTCAAGCACAGGAGTAAAAAGATGAGAATATAAGTGCTTCTTGAAGGCTTAAGGAATTTGTAAAATCTAGAGATGGTTAATCAAAACTGAAGTTTCAGCTAATCATTTTTGTGATACAATTAATCTATGATACATTGAAATTCAAAACCAAATGAGGTAAGTACAACATTTGATAAATAAAAGATATTAGTTATAATAGTCAGATGTTTATGTAAGACTAGGTATTCATATAGTCTTTTTACTTTCGTATCAACTGCAGGTGATAGACTGGCTTTCTACTTATTAAATACCATCTGTCTATTTCATTTTTTTCTTAAAAGCATTTTATGGATATTCTCAGTCTCTCTTATTTTGCCTTAGACCTTATCTGTGGAAAACATATTGCTTGAGATGAGGGACCATCTTTCCCAGTCAAAGGTGATTGAAACTAAACTGGCGAAGCCTTTGTTCGATGCCCTGCTCCGAGTTGCTCTGGGGGACTGCTCAGCAGACTCTGGCCACAGTGAGGCTGTGACGGAGAAGGTACGGACAGAGTTGTCTTGTGCGGGCTGGGCGTGACCAGCTGAAGCGGCAGTGTGTGGGGTGGGACTTCATGGGTGAAGGTGGTTGGAACGGGTGGGCCAGGGTTTGGTGCGTTCTATCATCTGGGCTGCAAGCATTTACTCAGCACCCTATCTCATGAAAACAGGAGAGCAGCGTGATATGTTTTTCTGCACCCAGTCTGGAAATTGACTGGAGATTACTCCCAGTAAGACAGTGTTACTTGGTTTGGTGTCTACATGTAATAACTGGTAGTTTATTAAATGATAATTCAGGGATGTTTCTGACTCAGGCATCTTATCTATATTGGTGTAGCTGATATTTCCAGAATACTGGACTCACTTTAATTTTAAATCATTCCACATAAAAATGACTAGTACTTGCAGAGAAAGTAGCAATCATGTTGACATTGTTTTCTAAAAGAAATATTTAAAATTTTTTCCTGAAACCATGATGCATATTTAGTTCATTTCCTTCCCTCTTTCATGTTTACTTTACCTTTAATTAATTGTTATCTGCTCTTCATCTTTATGTAATTTCTCTTTTAATTCCTTAGTCTAGCCATATATGTGACATTCGATTACCTTCTGCCATAATATTTGATGTTGCTGTTTGTCATAACTTAAAAACTTACTGAAATTGGCCCTGGCTAGTGTGGCTCAGTGGATTGAGTGCCAGCCTGTGAACCAAAGAGTAGCCAGTTTGATTCCCAGTCTAGGGCTCATACTTGGTTACTGGTCAGGTCCCCAGTATGGGGTGCCCAGGGGGCAACACTGATATTTCTCTCCCTTTCTTTCTCCCTCCCTTCCCCTCTCTCTAAAAATAAATAAATAAAATCTTTTAAAAAATAAACCTTACTGAAATCACTATTAATGCCATCATCATATTACTGAATCAGTAGGCTAACAGGAAAATGTTAAAATACCTACTTTATTTTACCTTTAAGTGAAAATGTTGTCTAAAGTGAGGATATTTGTAGATTTTTATAAGAAAAAAGGGAAATTTCATGCCACAGGATTTTGCACAGGAAGTTAATGTTGGAACTTTTTTTTCCTTTATTTTTACTGTTGACACTATTACAGATGCCCCCATTTTCCCCCCATCTGCCCACCTTTACACAGCACCCCCACCCTTCCCTCTGGCCATCACCGTGTGGTTGTCTCTGTCTGTGGGTTATTCATATGTGTTCTTTGGCTAATCCCTTCACTTTCTTTCATACAGCCCCATCCACCGTCCCTCTGTTCCCTGTGTCAGTGCCCTTGTTCCTATTTTGTCAGTTTATTTCGTTCATTAGATTCCACATATAAGTGAGATCATATGGTATCCATCTGAGATACTTGTATATAGACAATTATATTCTGAAATCTTAAAATTAACCCCTTTGAAAAAATTTTATATCCTCTTTGGTTATCTAATTTATAAAACATATAAATATCCTGTGGAAAAATTTTTTCCATGAACAGATATATAAAAATTATATATATTTACTAGCATTAAGTTGTAAGAAGTAAATTCCACCTTATTGTGTTCTTTGTCATTTCCATTATATAACTAGAATGTAATTTTTTTATTTTTCACTGAGACTGAAATGACCTATAGCTTGTTCTGGTAGAGATACCACCCACCCATTTCTGAGGTGTTAATCAAATTGTCTGAGATATTCTGGAAAATTTTGCTGTGTGAATTTCATAATTTATAATGGTAAAGATTAGTTCATAAGATTTTTTTCTTAATAAAACCAGAATTTGTTCTTAAAAGGACATGTGCATACTAAATATTATATTACTAAAAATGAGCAAATGTTACAAGTTTTGCCTTTTAATTCCACCAATCTCACAGAGTCATCAGTCTGAAGAAGAATGGTCATCCCAGCCTGGAGATTTCCCAGAGGAAGCCGAGGATGCTCAGTGCTGCAGTTTTAAACTTCTGGTTGAAGAGGAAGGTTATGAAGCAGACAGTGAAAGCAACCCTGAGGACAGTGAGACCCGGGAGGACGGTAAGTATCATGGAAGTGCTTGTGATTCGCTTTGCCAGTCACATTATTAATGAACAAAATGGTTCATATTAATATTACTTTAGAATTTGTATTGCCTTACAGTTTAAAAAGTACATTGCGTCATCATTTTATTAGATCTTCACAGTGAATTCTGACATTCATATCTGCAATTGAGAATATCAAGGTAGATTTTGTTATCACAGACATTGACCTAAGAATACAGGGGAGGGCAAGTACTTGCTTTCACATACATTCCAGTGAAAAAGACAATAAGTAGCCGATGTAAACAGTCCAAAGAAATAAAACAGGGTGGTGTGGTAGTGACTGGGTGACTAGAGGAGGCCTCTGAGGATGTTATGTTTACACTGAGGCCTACAAAGGTCTGTCCAGATAAACATTGAGAGGAAGAGCATCTCATGGCCTTTGTTATCAAGATTAAGTAACAGGATACAGAGTCTTTCTGAGACTCTAGGAATGCTGCAGCATATTCTTCTCAGTTCATCTGGCCTTGGGGTGGAGCCACAGAGCGCACAGCCCTGTGTCTCAGGACTCACACCCTGGGTGGAATGGAAGAGATGGGCTGGACTCACAGAGCCCAGCATCTCCTTGTAGGCTGACCTTGACTGACCTGGCACTGTGAGTCCTCACTTGGTTTACAGCAGCTTACCTTACCCAAGGTCTATTTTCTCTTCCCATGGAGCGAATGAGAATAATTCCTCATGTCCTGCTTAATGGGCCTGATGGACCCAGAGCAGGTTTTTTGTTTTGTTTTTACAAAAAAAAAAACAGTGAAAAGAACTAAAAAACAGGCACAGCCCTGACTGGTGTGGCTCAGTGGGATGGGCGCTGTCTTGCCAGTTCCATACGCAGTCAGGCCACATGCCAGGGCTGTCGACCAGGTCCCTAGGTGGGAATGCTCAAGGGGCAACTGATCAATGTTTCTCTCCCTCTCTCTCCCCCTTCCTTCCCTTCTCTCTAACAATAAATAAGTAAAACCTTTTTCAAAAAGTTAAAAAAAACTGCCACAGATTGGAAGAATATGTGTGTGTGTCTATATATAGGGGTGGGAAAGTAGGTTAATAAATAACACAATAATAAATAAATGATAACATAAGCATGAATTATTTTGCATACTCACAACTGTAAACCTACTTTTGTCAACCCTGTTACATGCATACATACAGCTTACTTGATTTGTTAAACAATTTTTGTTTTTCCTGGTTTTATTGAGATATAATTGACAGATATCAGTGTATAAGCTTAAGTAAGATATACAGCATGATGGTTTGATTTACATATATTGTGAAATGATTACCACAGTAGGTTTATTAACATCCATTGTCTCATAGAGATACAATAAAAAGAAAAAAATTCTCCTTGTGTTGAGAATTCTTAAGGCTTTAACAGCTTTCCTGTATATCATACAGCAGTGTTAACTGTGGTTACCACATTGTAAGTTATATCCCTAGTGCTTATTTATTGTGTAAGTTTGTGCCTTTTGTCCACCTTCCTCCAATTCCCTCTCCCCAGACACCCCCGAGAGGTGCTTTTGAAAAAATACTGGTTTAATGGTGTTGGTTTTATCAGAGCACAGACATGATTTTATAATGACAGATCTCCTCCTTTTTATAAGTTTGCCAACTAGATCTTAATGTAAAGAATTCTGACCTAGTCAGAAATTTATAAATTTCTTAATTATATGAACTGTTTAAGAGTATAATGGTCTCTTTAAGAGCATATAAGTTAAATTTTTTAAATGTAATATTTAATGAGAAAGTGTCTGTTTCTCACTTACGAAGAAGGCAAAATATGGAATTTATCCACAGCCAAGTCACATTTTCACAGAGAAATGGGCAAGTATGTGAACTGCCCTGTGACTTAGGTGTTTGGGGGTCAGAAAGTTTGGGACTGTGTGTGTGTGTGTGTGTGTGCGTGCGCTAAGTCTGTACCACGTGTCCATCAAACTTGCTCTTGATAATACTTGTAGTTCTTGTAATATTTGTAATACTTGTTGAAGATCAAAATTACTTTGAAGGCTACTCATTTATCTTCAAAATATCCATTAGATTTGATTATTCAGGGTATGTATTGCAATCAAAAGTTATGTTGTAGGAAAAGGTTTTGTGAACGTCTTATAAATAGCACTTTTGCCACTGGAACTTTCAAATCATCAATGAGATTTTAAACATTTTGTCAGTGCATAGGGAATAAATATAATCTTTTCTTTTCCCCTTTCAGGGGTAGACATAAAGCCTGAAGCAGAAGGTCTTACTGCATCAAACAGTCCAAATGACGCACGTGAAAACCTCACTCAAGGGGAGATAATATATCCTGAGATTTGTATGCTGGAGTTAAATTTGCTTTCTACCAGTAAAGCCAAACTGGATGTGCTTGCCCATGTATTTGAGAGTTTTTTGAAAATCGTCCAGCAAAAAGAAAAGAATGTATTTCTACTCATGCAGCAGGTAAAAGATATATTTCATTGAATGAGATCAATGTTTATCTCAGTCAAACCCCAATACTCATCTCCTTCCTTATAACGCAACTTGTCTGGAAATTATGTGAGATGATGACTTATCTGCCATAATACTTTAGACGTGTTTTTTAGCTGCAAGTGATATTCTAAAAATCTGCTAATTCCATAGTTCTCAAAAGGAGCTTAAAAAATTATTAATGTCACTGTCCAACGAATAATGACTCCTAGCATATTTCTGAGAATGAGTAATATATTTTAAATTGTAATTTAATGTTAACATATGGCCATTGTTTTGACAAATTAGAAGACAAAAGCAGTGTGAGAAATAAAATGAAAATTGTGTGGTTCTACACGTAGCCTTCTTTGTAGTCCCTTTAACATATAGATACGTGTGTACAGTAGACTGTCAAATAATTTATTACATTGCAGTGCTTCATGCTTTCATGAGGTAAGAAGTTTAATTTATCATGTTTTTGTTTTTTAATCTTCAGGGAACTGTGAAAAATCTTTTAGGAGGGTTCTTGAGTATTTTAACACAGGCTGATTCTGATTTTCAAGGTGCGTTGAAAATGTTAGTTTTACATAATACTTTTGAAGCAATTTCGTTGTGGTATGAAATGAATGGTGGACAATAAGGGTTCCCACTGTCATTGTGCCCTCTGGTTTCAAAAGTAGCTTCATATGCCTCATCTCTGTTGTTCCTCAGACCCACCAGTGCAGTGGACATAGTATAAGTCCCTTGGTTTTACAGAGAAAAATCTAGATTCCAAGGGAGTGGGGGAGTTGTTTGTTGTCGGACACACAGAGGTGGCCTCTTAAGGACTGTGACCGGGTGTAAGCACTGTGCAGGAATGCTGCTTCGTGAGGGTGATGGGGTGGATCCTTTCGTCTCTTCTGCGCTTTCACAGACGGTCGAGAACTTCTGAATGGACAGACAGTGTGATTTCACTGTATATAACATACAGAAACCTACATTGTAGTTGCAAAAACCTACATTTTAGTTGGGGAATTAAGGTTAACATATAGGAAATGTTAATCTGAGCTTGTCAGATGCTTCCTTGTGATGAATTCAAGCTAAGCATTTTTAGCAGGTGGACCAGAAGCGATGTGCCTTTCTCAGTGCATCGTATCTAGGGGTTTTGATATCTCTGTCTGGTGGGTGATGTGGACTTTGATCACCTTGGCTAAGGTGGTGTCTTGCCAGGCTTCTCCCTTGTAAAGTTACTATTTTCTCTCTATAACAGTAAATTTCTTGTGGGAGATAGCTTGAGGTGGTGTAAATACCCTTTCTTCCATCATACTTTAACCCACTAATTTTAGCATCCATGGATGATTCTTGACTGAAACAGTGAATACTGTGTTGTTTGCCAAATAGGAACTTTTTTGAGCATTCCTGATGTTTGTTAACTGGGATTGTACTCCAAGGCAAAGCTTCCCTGCTCCCCCACTTACTTATTTAGTGTATATTTTTATTTATTGTACTAGGAACCTAGTGGACCCTTTTGATCTGAAGACATTTCCAGCAGCTTAGCTTTGAGAGATTCTATTTTGTTATCTTTTAAAAAAAATTTATTTCTTTTTAGAGAGAGGAGGAAGGAAGGAGAAAGAGAGGGAGAAAAACATCGTCGTGCGAGAGAGAAACATTGATCAGTTTGCCTCTTGCACGCCCCCAACAAGGGACTAGCCTGCAACTTAGGCATGTGCCCTGACAGGGAATTGAACTGGCAACCTTTTGGTTGATGGGATGACATCCCATAGGCCCCTGAACCATGCCAGTCAGGGCCTATTTCGTTATCCTTTAATAACAGTGTTATCGAGGTATAAGCATGTGCAGCTCACCCATTCAAAGCGCACAGTACAATGTTTCTCATTGTATTCACAGCTGTGCCATTGTCACAGTCCGAGTTGGAGTGTTGCGTCACCCCGGAAGAACCCCACACCCTTGAGTAATCACTCCCCGTTACCCCACAGCCCTCCCACATGCCCTCCCCTGCCCTTGGCAATCACCAGTCTATTTCCCATCACCCATTTGCCTATTCTAGATGTTTTATAAGCAACTTAGCCAGACTATACCCTTACGCTTACAGCCCTGATGCTAACATCTCATTAGGTGTCCCAGCTTTTGCGTGGCAATTCCTTCCATTTCTTTAGAGAAGAGTTAGCAGGTTTTGGGCATGAGGGTAAAAGCTGAGCTGTCTGTGCTCCATACTCAGCATCAAGGGGTGGAGTGAATGTTCACAGACAGATCTTCGTGAACCCGTGTTGCAGCCCCAGTCTTACTTCCTCTCCAGATTTTAGACAGACAGGTTGGCTCTCCACTCCTCTGAGCCCCTCTGTAGTTCGGAGATTCTAGGCTGCAGCTTTCTCTTCTATCAGCTCTTCCATTTTCCAGAAATAGTTTTAAATTTCTCATCTGATATGCTCCCAGTGCCTGTTGCCTCTCCCACTTTTTTTCTCTTATGACTTTCTTCCTTTTTTTGTAATTTTGTACTTTCAGTTCAGTGAGTTTCCAGTAGTAGACAAAGGCAGATACTGTGTGTGTGTGTGTGTGTTCCTTCCCCTATTTTGACTGGAACCTGTCAGTTTTGAACTGAAAAACAGAATTAGGCACATACGCTTTGCTTTTATCATTATTCCTTTCTTACTCTCAAACCTTTCATCATTTTAATTATGGAATAAAGTCTGTGCCATTTGACAGTCTTGTTGCAGGTTTCCTTCCAGGTAAATCTGTTGGTTTATTGCTTCTACTAAATACATGGCTTCAGCATGGCTTCTGTGCTCAGGCTTCTCAGAGGGGTTATTTTTGTCATGTCTCAAATTGAGATAACATTTAATTTGTAGGATTTTCCTAGGGAGGTGAGGAACAACTGAGATAATGCATGCAAACGTACTTTGAACACTGTACTGTGAGCTACAAATACTACTAAAAGTTCTATGATTTTGTGTACAACAAATTATATTTTATGCTAAACCCCACAGTGGAATAAAGACAATGTTCAAACTAATTCATAATATTTAAGTGTTTTTATAATCTTTAATGTTTCTACTTTTATTTGCCATCTAATTGTCTATTTAGAAAGTAAAAATTATAACGAGCATATTCAAGATAACAAGACGATGTTATGGTACTTAACAGTGTCAACTTAGTAAATACTGTATTAATTTATGCTTCTTTTTAAAAAGGTTTTATTTATTTATCTTTAGAGGGGAAGGGAAGGAGAGAGGGAGAGAAATATCAGTGTATGGTTGCCTCTCGTGCATTCCCTGCTGGGAACTGGCCTGCAACCCAGGCATGTGCCCCGACTGGGAATCAAACCGGGATCCTTTGACTCACAGGCCCACGCTCAATCCAATGAGCTACACCAGCCAGGGCCTAATGTATGCTTCTCTTTAAAAAATGAATTTTAATTGAATTAATTGCGGTGACATTGGTTAATAAAATTACATAGGTTTTAGGTGTACAATTCTACGATCTATCATCTGTATATTGTACTGTGTGTCCTCCACCCCAAGTCAAGTCTCCTTCCATCAGCATTTGTCCGCCTTTACCCTCTACTTCCCCCACTCCTTTCCTCTTTTTTTTTTTAAAGATTTTATTTATTTACTTTTAGCAAGAGAGAAAGGGAAGGAGAGGGAGAGGGAGAGAAACAATGTAAGAAACACCAGTCAGGGCCCCCTTTCTCTCTTGTAATCACTGTACTATTGTGTCTATGAGGTTTTTTTTTTCTTAATTCCTTCACCTTTTTTATGCTTCTTTAAATAATACCTTTACTTGACTTGGAGCTAATCAGTCATTAAGAAAACTGATTTTTGTTGTTTTTTTGTCAGTTGGTTAGTTGGTTTACATTTAATTATGTTGTTATTTCTTCAGCAAATTTTTGTAGTATTAGGTTGTTTGCAATCCATTTAAAATATGACAGTAGTATTTGATCTTTTTCAGTGAAACTGCTTATTCTGTATTTTTAATGAACTGTGTGTTGGCTTTAATTTTCCCCTCTATCTTTCCTTGATTTAGCGTGCCAGAGAGTATTGGTGGATCTTTTGGTGTCTTTGATGAGTTCAAGAACGTGTTCAGAAGAACTCACCCTTCTTTTGAGAATATTTCTGGAGAAATCTCCTTGTACAGTAAATATGCTATAATTTAAGTTTTGCTCACTGATTTAATAGAATGTTTTTGAGGTATTTGAAAATCATTAAACTGTCTCTTTTGATGTGGTAATTATTATGCAGTCAACTCCTTGTTGTTATTGGTGAGCTCTCAGTTACTTTATTATTTGCACATACTTTAACCATTTCTCTTCTGTTTTGGCTATTCAGACATTTCAGTAAGATCATAGTTCATTTATTCCCAACCCATCCCAGTCTTTTTTGTGCTTGAGAAATGCTACATAATTTTAATTACCAAAGAGAAGTTAATTATGACTAATTATGAAGAATTATCCTTTTTTTAGAAAATTATTATTCATTCTTTGATTATCTTCTATCACTTCTCCTTTCCATAGTGTAGCTTAGTGACTTTTAGACTTCTCTTTGTCCAAGGATCTCTTTTTATAATGAGATAGTGACTCAAAACATAAGCAGATAAAACAAAGCCTTGGAGCTCCTTTCTTTGAAGCAAGGTTGCTGTTCCTAAGCCCTGCATGTTCCACAGCCTGTGGACCCTGAGGGAGCTCTGAGCTTTGTGGAACACAGGCTTAAAAACCACACATGTGGACAGTTGAGAAGTGACTGCATTTGTGGAATGTTCTGAGTGCATTTCTCATCATGATCAACATTAGATGTTATTTTGTGCATGAGTAAGCCATTATACTTAATAGTACTTAAGGTTAATCCTTTTTTAATGTCTCCTTTGTCATTGCTTTTCCTCTTTTCTACATATTCTACATTTCAGTTTAACTGAAAACTTGCAATTGTAAGTAAAACCTAAAAACTTTATTTTAATTTACCAAGCACAGATGAGAAATTTTATTTGATTATGGAAAAGGCATGTCAAAGACATTGGAAAACAATTGAGCACTCAGTTTTATAAAGCCAGTCATGCTCTGAATATCATTCAGAAACCTGGAGCTTTGGTAAGGTCTCTGGTTCCGTCCCTCACTTAAAAAAACTTGAGAGAAGCAACTATAGCCATTTGGAAATAAACATCTATCCTTGCTAGAAATGATTCTTGGTATAATTATTATAATTATACCTAATACTTAGGGCCAACTCATAACTTTTAGGTTTGCACCACAAAAGCATTTAAATCTAAAACAAATTGGCCAGAAGAGATTTTAAAATGTGAAGTCTCTCGTGTTTTATCTGGACTCTACAAAAGGGTGAAAATGTAATGCGTGGTAGATTGGAGGTGCGTACATAGGAATGCTGATACGTGTATGGGTGTGTTTGTAGGTTCATTTGTAACCTGAACTTCAACATTATTATGTACCTTGTAATGTGATTGCAAAGTTTAGTTTTTCCTTTTTTCTAGGAAATTCTTCTTCAGGGTATTCTGAAAATTGTTGAAAGTGATATTGCTATGAGCCCGTTACAGTATCTGACCTTCCCTTTACCGTACATTCCGAACTCAAGCAGCGGCGCTTCGTCACAAAAGAGTCCTGGGATTCTCAACAGCAAGGCCCTGGGGTTGTGGAGAAGAGCACGTGTTTCGTGGAGCAAGAAGGAGGCAGAGAGTGACGCTTTCCCTCAGCAGCTGCTTTCCTCTTGGCACGTGGCCCCTGTGCACTTGCCGCTGCTGGGGCAGAACTGCTGGCCGCACCTGTCGGAGGGCTTCAGCGTTTCCCTGTGGTTCAGCATGGAGTGTGTCGGCGAAGCTGAGGGCTCCACAGAGAAACGGAACATCAGGAAAAGGAAGAAGTCATTCACCGTACAGGATGGTAGCTTTGACGGAACAGGTATGAAGGCTGTGTTACCTGTCACTCTCAGCCTTTTTGTGCCACAGTTGTGGTTGACTAATGAGATTATAGTTAGTCCTAACCTACTCCTAACATGTTCTTCTCCTTAAATGCCTTAGTAATGGCAGGTTCTAACTCACCATGGCCCAAGCTGTCAGATAGCATTGAAAACCCCATTTTCTTCTGTACTTCTGCCTTGTGTGTGTGTGTGTCTATGTGCAGATAGAGGGGGCACACACCACATATGCAGCTGTTGTGGAGGTCACCATCCCCATTTTCTGCCCTTTCCCTGGTCCCAGTACTGGGTTAAGGTGGCTCCTGACCTTAGTCATGTTTCTGTCCTGCTGTTCCCTAGCCCCTCCCATCTCCTCTCCCTCTCTTCGCTCAGGCTCACTTTCTCCAGCTGTGCCTTACCTCAGCGCCCTCCTCCCTGATCCCTGTCCCAGAGCATTTGAACACATCAGCCGTTCTGCAGGGACACAATAGGTTTGAGTCCAGTCCTTCCGTAAGGGGCTGGCTTGCTGTCGTGCTGGCACAGAATGGCACCTTGATCCTGACAGGGCAGCAAGAACCTGTTCATCAAGAAGCAGCTGTTGGTGATGAAAATAAAGCAGGCAGAGAAATCCTTAGGGTCATGGAAGGGATGAGGGGACCAGAAGAGACAGACATTTAGGGTCAATGCTTGTGTGGAGGTGCCCCCCATCCCACTGGAGCCTCTGGGCTGGGACACCAGGCCTTCACCACTGGCTGGTTCCCAGGGTCTCTACACCCACCTGTCACTACAACACTGTAAACGGGACAGGTTGCTTCCTTATATTTAAGGGGGGGAGGCAGTCATAATGTGAACAGTCTCATAAAATGAATAAATATGCCCAATGATCTGAGACAAGTAGGTAATGGGAAAACTTTTTAAATTTTTATTATAAAAATATATTAGAACACATTTTAGAAAGATGATTTTACATAAGCATTTTAAAAGAACATTTAAAAATAGTAACATTAAAATGTTAAAGAGAGAGAAAATATTACAGTGACAGTACCTCCTTTGCTAACAAACCAGCTGTGTGCCACTGAGCACCTCAGTTCTGTCACCTCAAAATGGGGACAGTGCTTACCTCATTAGATTGCTGTGAACATTAAATGGGGAAATATGTGTAGTAGTCCTATTCTACAAATCCTGGGTACACACTGGTGTTTGTTCTAGTCTTTGCACAAGTTCAGATTTGTTATAGAAACTATTTTTAATATCACACCAGGTATGAGTTCCTTATACACCTTGTGTCTTGGGCATTAGTTGTCAGAATAATCAGTGAATTTAACTCTTTTTTAAGATCATTGTCATTGCTAGGGGGAGTGTTCTTAAAGATTGGTGGTGGCTACACCTGTTGAAAAATGACAAGTATATATGCAATCTAGTAACTGTAGTGTTTGTCCTCTTTAAACGTCTGAGCCTTTGGACGTGCATTTTTCATTCCAGTACATCTTAATTAACATGGCTTTACATAGAGTCATGCATCATGGTCATAGGTAAATGGATGGCTTGAGGATTCAGCTCATCATACCATTCAGGCAGTGCCGGGTTATAAGCAGTGAGAAAGAGAAGTCATCATGAAAAACCAGGCAGCCCAAAGCATACAGCTATTTTAGTTTGTTTTTGAAAACTTTAGAGTTTCAGAAACACTTAGCAATTGCACTCAGAGATCACTCATCAGGGAATATATTCAAACACAGTATTTCTAAAAGGAATTTTAATATGATCCATTATAAAAAATCATGCTGTCATAATGATTATTGGATGGTCTCAGCTGTGCAGGGCCTGTGACCATCGTGTGTGCCGCCCTGGGCTGAGGTCCGTGTTGTCAGAGTGGCCGGATCTAGTCCGTGACAGAACTGTGACACAGATTACGATAGTTCACTGCAGTGACATCACAGTGGGTCTGTTCCCTCCTCTAATTAGTCCTCAGTTATCATGCATTTTAAAACATTTAATAATGTTTAATACACTCAATTACTGTTTTTGCTCCTGGTGCTTTTTTGGAGTTCATTAACATTTAAACTTTGGAAATACTGTTGTTTGGAACAGGGCAGGTTGAGACATTCTGGGTAAATTACTACAAATGAACAACCATGCTTTGTATTCTGTCATATTCGCTTTTCACTCGTTTTTTATCGGCTGCTTTACTGGTCATTCTAACATCTTTTACCATAGAGAACCGCAGGCCGGAAGGCGCAGAGTACACAAACCCTGGTGAGAGGCTTGTAGAGGAAGGCTGCATCCACATGGTTTCACTGGGATCCAGAGCGCTGATGATCCAAGTGTGGGCCGATCCCCACACCGGCACATTCACCTTTCGGTATTGATTATCCCCGATCCCCACAAATAGATCATGTATTTAAATAGTTTATGTAAGAGACATAAGTGTGAAATCTGCTAATAGAGATCATTGCAGCAAAAAAACAATCTTACTTAAAAGTGGGATGCATTCTAACAGTTATTAATACCACCGTTGTAACTAATACCACCTTTGTAACAATATGCTCTATCTGAAAATCTGTAATTAAACTCTGAACTAGATTATGTTAATTCTCAATCAGATTTGAGACCAAATACTTACTGAAGTCCTATCAAAGGACATATTCTATCAGGGTGCAATGATTTTAAGATGTTGTTAATGTCAAATGGCTGTTTTCCATATGGAGATTATATATTTAATAGCCATTATCTAGTAAGCTTAAGATCTCCTTGCTATCTTGTCCCTTTTTTTCTACCTCCTTTGTTAACTAGTTTAGATACAAGTCTTTTATTTGTATTGGGTGAGTGTGAATAGTATGATAATATTTTTATAAACTTAAAACTAAGTAAAAAATGTTATTTAGAGATATATGCTTTGTAAGGTTCATAAAGATTACTAGGTGCAGTACAGATATTATATCCTAATTCTCTTAGCAATTCTGCAAAGTAGGTCAGACCTCTAGCACATCCTGGAATTTAGACATTTATGCACAATATGTATTAATTTTCATATTAACCAAATATTACATTGTAATTTCTAAAAGGGCAATGACTATAAATAGTAACAATAAATTTTTTTGCAAATTGAATTCTGAGAATTTTTTATCTAAATTATTAACAGTAGCAAATGAGTCTAATCTATTTTAGTTCATGAATTGAGGTAATCATAGAACAAAATAACTAAAGTAGATATGGGGTGAAACAAAGACCTCCTAACTTTTCAAGTTAGCCTAAAAATAGGACCGATTTGTAATCTCACTGAGATATGTGCAGTTCCGGTTGCCGTGCACGAGTTAAATGCTGAGATCTGAAATTCCATGTTTTCAGCCTCTGCCTTTTCTCTCCTCGTGCAGTGTGTGCATGGACTCAAATGACGACACAAAAGCTATTCTCCTAGCACAAGCAGAATCACAGGAGAATGTGTTCCTGCCAAGCAAGTGGCAACACTTAGTACTCACCTACTTACAGCAGCCCCAGGGGAAAAAGAATATGCGTGGGGAAGTCTCCATATGGGTCTCTGGACAGAGGTACGCAGCATTTTGAATAAATACTTATTAACCTTGGTTACAGGTTTAAGGATAGTCTGTTATAGCTTTAAAACACATTGCAAGAAACTATAGATAAAATTTACTACATGTTAACATAGGAACCTAGGTCAGAGTTAGATTTTTCCCTGCTTATCACTTCTATACAAAATTAATTTCCCATAGAAGTAACTGTTGAAAATTAATATTTGGGTTTAGGGTAACAATATAGAAATCTGGACATCTAGACATTTATGTGGGATATCTTTTAGATCAGGGAACTATAATTTGGTCCTTCAACCTATACATTATAAAATTAAGCCAGAAGGATTATTTAAATTAGGTGACTAATAAGGGTTAATACCTAAGTTAAAATCAGGGATTTAAAATAATTAGAATGACTAGAGAAAAAGATAAGCTGATGTATCAGTTGCTAGATTAAGGCAGTGCCCTGGAAACATACTGGGTGATGATTCAGGTGCAGTAAGTACTATAGGAGTTTTGCCGGCCAAGAGAATTATGGGTCAAGTTAATAAGAAACATTTTCTGGAATATCTTAATGTAAAATGCAACCCTAAGAAAGCTACAAGGTATCTAGGATTTGTAAGAATTGGGAAGTGTTTTACCAAATGGAATACCATGAAATGGGGATACAGCATTGGAAACTAGTGTGGCCAGGGAAAGGGTTGTGCCAGCTGGAAGGAAGAGCCTAAGTTGGATAATGTGAAGGAGAAGTGAGTGGGCGTGACGAAGCCACCTGACTGCCGTGATGGGGAGTCTGGGTTTAATCGAATGGACCATGAAACATCACATACCTGTTGTTTTGCAGAACTTTTGCTAGGTACTTCATATACGTTATCTCACAATTCTCTCAAAAGTTGCTCCAAGTAGATTGGACCATAGAAATAAATAATATACCTTGAGCACAAATGAACCTCTTTTCTTTCATCCATTTGTTCATCCAGCATGTATTTATTAAGGAATTACTGTGTGCGTGCCAAGCACATGTTCATGTAGAGTGGGGGCAGTGCTAAATAAGATAGCCATGCCCTGTTCCTTCTTGACCTCACAGTATAATGGGGAAGCAGACAACAAGCAAACAATTAAAGGAATACATACAAATATTGCCAAACACCGTGATGGTAACAAACAGGTCCTGAGACAGAAAATATCAGGTCTGCTACTTCAGAGAGTAGAAGAGGATGAGGGAAGCCTCCCCAGGAACAGATTATTCAGGCTGGCAGTGAAGGAGGAGACGGAGGCGCCATGAGCAGGAGGGAGGCCAAGCGTCCCGGCAGGGCAGAGGCCTTCGGAGACTCGAGGCGAGGCTGCAGCCCCAGAGGAAGGTGGCAGAAAGGGCTTGTGATGCTGTGGTGTGGCCAGACCCAGTGTTAGCCCCTGGAAGGAACAGGCTTCGGAAACAAAATCGAGGGCTTTGTTTTTGTTTATTCTTTAAAATACATGAAGACACATTGTTGAAGCTTCGTTTCTGTACTCCTAATGAATTATTTTCTGAGAAGTTCTCAGTCTTCACAGCTGCCTAAGCCAGAATGGCAACTGCAGCCAACCAGTAAGTCATTTTCAAGACCTTGATTTAGCTGGGTTGAATCTGGGGATGCAGCTGTGAATAGGGCACTGCTGGTCCCTGGGCTCTTCCTCCTCATTTCTTGAACTCTCAACTTGTGCCTGACGACCTTCTTTAGTCCTCGCATCAGCACTGTGAAGTAGGTGTATTGTTATCTCTGTTTAACCCGGGAGGCACCCGAGACCCAGAGCAGGGAAAGTCTCTGACCCAAAGTCGGGGCACCAACAAGGGTGCAGCTGAAAGCTGAACCTAGACCCTGACCCTAGCCAGCGCCCACGTGTTTGGAACCCAGGTTTGACTGCCCAACAGCCTTTTTCTGACTCAGGCCAGCTGACAGGTAGTGTTCAGCGTGGGAGTTAGATGTCCATTGTGGGCATTTCTGAGGTTAGTGAGCATAGTCTAAGTTAATGATTGCATCTGTTGATAGAGCAATGAGCAAGTGACCAAGGACAAATAGTGATTGAGATTTGGCACTTTATCCCTTTCAGAACTAACAGAATAATTTCTACAGATAATGCATTTAAGAGGTCATTTTAGTAATGCATAGTGACACTGAAAAACCACTTGATACTTTTAATTTTTATTTGACAAGCTTCACACAAATTGTGTAGGAACATATGGTACATAGTAGATACTTAATATTTGTCAAATTCATCTTTCATTGATCATGCAACAAGGTTTCTTTACCCTTTAAAACTATATTGTCATACCACCACCAGGTGTCAGTAGTGTTTCAGTCGTAGCCATTTATTTGGTTCAAGAAAGATGCATATAAGGGAAGTCATCTCTAATGTGTATCATTTAAACCTTGATTTAAAAAGGTAGTTATCTCACATATTTTCTTCATTAAAATACTTCTCTAACTTCCAGCCAAGATGGAGGTGTAGGTAGATATACTTTGCCTCCTCACACAACCAAAAGAAGTACAATAGCAAATTTAAAAATAAAAACAGCCAGAACTGCCAGACAATCAAACTGTGTGGAAGTCTGACAACCAAGGAGTTAAAGAAGAAACGTCCATCCAGACTGGTGGGCGGGGTGGAGACAGGGTGGAGAGGACACAAGGCCAGGCAGCAGCTGGAGGACTGGGGCAGGCAAGGCAGCCACTGGCACAGCGGTCAAGGCGGCTGCAGGCGAACCAGATGAGGTGGTGGCTGGCAGACTGGGTGGTCCCGTGTTCACGAGCAGATAAACCAGGAGGGACAACAGGAGCGAGACAGACCATGCAACCCAGGGCTCCAGCACGGGGAAATAAAGCCTCAAATCTCTGACTGAAAAAAACCTGTGGGGGTTGAGGCAGCAGCAGGAGAAACTCCTAGCCTCACAAGAGAGTTCACTGGAGAGACCCACAGGGTCCTAGAACATACACAAAACCACCTACATGGGAATCAGCACCAGAAGGGCCCAATTTGCTTGTGGGAAGCAGGGGAAGTGACTGAAATCTGGCAGAGAACAGAGCAAGAGGCATCGTTCCCTCTCTGACCGCTCCCCGACAGGCAGTGGCACAGCACAGCTGGGTCGCCCTGCCCTGGTGAATACCCAAGGCTCCGCCCCCTAACAGGTGCATGGAGACAAAAAAGTGTGGCCCAAATGAAAGAATAGATCAAAGTTCCATAAAAAATACAACTAAGCAATGAAGAGGTTGCCAACCTCTCAGATGCAGAGTTCAAAACAGTAGTAATGAGAATGCTCACAGAAATGGTTGCGTATGGTCCCAAAATAGAGGAAAAAGTAAAGGCTATGTGAAGTAAAATAAAATGTACAGGGAACCAACAGTGACAGGAAGGAAATTAGGACTCAAATCAATGGTTTGGAGCACAAGGAAGAAATAAACATTCAACCAGAACAGAGTGAAGAAACGAGAATTCAAAAAAATGAAGACAGGCTTAGGAACCTCTGGGACAACTTTAAACATTCCAACGTTTGAATCATTGAGGTACCAGAAGGAGAAGAGGAAGACCAAGAAATTGAAAACTTACATGAAAAAATAATGAAGGAGAACTTCCCTAATCTGGCAAACGAAATAGACTTCCAGGAAGTCCAGGAAGCCCAGAGAGTCCCAAAGAAGTTGGACCCAAGGAATCACACACCAAGGCACATCTTAATTAAATTACATAAGATTAAAGATAAGGAGATAATCTTAAAAGCAGCAAGAGAAAAGGAGACAGTTACCTACAAAGGAGTGCCCATAAGACCATCAGCTGATTTCTCAAAAGAAACCTTGCAGGCAAGAAGGGTCTGGAAAGAAGTATTCAAAGTCATGAAAGGCTTACATCCAAGATAACTCTATCCAGCAAAGCTTTCATTTAGCATGGAAGGGCAGATAAAGTGCTTCCCAGGTAAGGTCAAGTTAAAGGAGTTCATCATCACTAAGCCCTTATGAAATGTTAAAGCTCAATTTAAAAAGGAGAAGTGTTGGTAAAATTAGGGAGAGATAGTTGGGTTTTGTCTATACATCAGAAAGGTGCATATGCAGAAGTCAAATGGCAAAGAAAACTGCAGAAAAACTTCCCATGGCCCCATGTTGCATCCTTGGCATCTCTGTTTGGCTCCCCAGCTTCTGGGGCTGGGCACAGCCAGCACCTCAGACCGAGACCACAGAACCAGTGCTCCTCGTACCAACTGTTTGATACTAAACCAAGAAAGTTGTTCAGGAATTCCTCATTATTAAACACTCATGCTTTAAAAATACTTAGTGCTTAGTCCTCACTGACATAATTGACTTAACTTTGGTTTTAATGTAGGAAACCTGATGTTACTTTGGATTTTATGCTTCCAAGAAAAACAAGTTTGTCATCTGAAAGCAATAAAACATTTTGCATGATCGGCCATTGTTTATCATCCCAAGAAGAGTTTTTGCAGTTGGCTGGAAAGTGGGACCTGGGGAATTTACTCCTCTTCAATGGTATATCTTTCTGCTTAAACTAAGTAAATTATCCTGGATAAAAATATTAATTCCTATTTCTTTACTGGTACTTAATAAGCACCATGCTTCCTAGATTTCAAGATGACTTTTTAAGTATTTTAACATTTTTATAATCTAGATGTTTCTTGTAATTGATATATACACTTAATGCTGTGGCACACTCCTACCCTCGCTTTCCCAAAGAGAAGCTTATACTAAATCAGTTTTGTTTTGTGATCCTGAAAGAGGCAGTATCATGACAGCTCAACTTAGAATCATTGTCTCTTTTATTTGTAATTTCAGCATAGTCTATAAAAATACCAAAATTTAGGAAAAGGGAAATAACATTTTAAAAAATACATCACTAAACCTGTCAGTAGTGTTCAGACAGTGTCTGTTAAATAGATGGATAGGCAGAAGGAATGCAGATACCAAGTCACCTTTCATTTCAAAAAAGAATTTACTGAGGTCCACTTTCCATTTATTGAAAAGGAAAGCAAAACAACAAAAAAACCCTACCTGTTTTCTAGTTTAAGGAGCAAGCAGAAACTTCATGATTTTATTTTATCAGAAGCTATGTAAGTATATATACATATGTACTTATATACATGTAAGTAAATTCATCTTCATCAAATTGGAAATTGGTGCTTTAATCAATTTTGTAAGATAGAGTGAACAACTAAAAGAATCTGGCATAAAAATATTCTTGGTTTCTTGCTTTTTGTCAAAAGATCTGGTTGGAATGGTTTAAATGAGTAACTTTATTTTTCTGCTATTCAGGAGCTAAGATCGGTTCACAAGAGGCCTTTTACCTGTATGCTTGTGGACCCAACCACACCTCCGTAATGCCATGTAAATATGGCAAGCCTGTGAATGACTACTCCAAATATATCAATAAAGAAATTCTGCAGTGTGAACAAATTCAAGAACTTTTTATGACCAGCAAAGATGTAGACATTGGTCTCTTAATTGTAAGTTTTCATTTTATGTTTAACTTCATAAGTATGTTTAACATATATATATATGTTTCTTGAATATGTAATTAGCTGTGAATTAGATTTCCACTCTTCCATTTTTTTTTGTTTGTTTCTCAATGTTTTCTCTCCTCAGAATATTTTTTTTTCTGGAAAAAAAATACTTTGGCCCTGGCTGGCATAGCTCAGTGGATTGAGCGAGGGCCTGTAAACCAAAGGATCGCAGTTCGATTCCCAGTCAGGGCACATGCCTGGGTTGCAGGCCAGTTCCCAGCAGGGGATGCATGAGAGGCAACCATACATTCATATTTCTCTCCCTTTCCTTTCCTTTCCCTCTAAAGATAAATAAATAAAATCTTTAAAAATAAAAAAAATTAAAGCAACAGCTCAAAAAAATATTTTGACTTCAGAATTTGTTTTCAGGTTTCAAATTTTATCCCCTTTTCCTTGAAACTATATTTGTTTAATAAGTATCAGTTTAGTTTAGTTTATACCTATCAATCACTTAATAAAAGTATATATAACATAGTAAAAATATAATAAATTAGCCTAAAAATATTGCTCGCTATGTTTTCTTTCCATACTTAATAACAAATGCTAGGTTTTATGTTAGTTTTAATTACATATATTCAGATTTTAGAATTTTTAAGTTTTCTTTTCTCTATTTGTTTTATTTATTTTTTAGAGAGAGGGAAGGAAGGGAGAAAGAGAGGGAGAGAAACATCAATATGTGGTTGCCTCTCACATGGCCCCCACTAGGGACCTGGCCTGGAACCCAGGAATATGCCTTGACTGGGAATCGAACTGATGACCCTTTGGTTCGCAGTCTGTGCTCAATCCACTGAGCCACACCAGTCAGGGCTAGAATATTTATTCTTTAATATCAGTACTAACTGAGGGAATAATATCTGTGTTTCAGGAAAGCCTTTCCATTGTTTACACAACATGCTCTCCTGCTCAGTACACCATCTATGAGCCAGTGATTAGACTCAAAGGCCAAGTGAAAGCCCAGCTCTCTCAAAGACCCTTCAGCTCAAAAGACGTTCAGAGTGTCTCATTGGAACTTCATCATCTAAGGAATCTCCGACCCACTGAGTGTAAAACTCTCCAAGGCATTCTGCACGAGATTGGGGGAACTGCAATATTTGTTTTTCTCTTTGCTAGGGTAAGATGATAGTTCTGTCTACAGAGAAACTTTTAATTATTGATAAATTTTAGGATTTCTTTTTTATTAAGAAAAAGGTATGTATCAACTGTATTAAACTTTTAAGATTAAAAAATCACATTATTTAGGTGTCATCAAGCTTTCTGACACAGGTGGTTTCTTTTAATTCATGAAGATTTCAGAAGTTTTCCCAAAATGTAGTTAGGACAATTAAATGTTAAATTATAAGATTAAAATGGCCTATGAGAAAAAAATGCATGCTTCAGTGACAATATAGAAGAAACGTATTTAAAATAAGGTTTGTGAAACTTGTTTTTCCCTTGAAGCTTCCAGTTGTATGGGGAAAAAAACAAGGGTTAACAAATAAGTACAAAAAATAATTGAATTTATTTGGGTTTGAAGTTGTTTTTTCCTTAAAGAGGAGAAATTAAAAAATTTGGACTTGTGCTGTGAGTACTGTGTTAGGATACATTGTTTAATTACCTGTTCCTCTGACTCACCTGAGGGCAGGGAGAGCACCTTTCCTGGCGTGGTTGGGTGGTCATTGGCATGCAGTGACCACTTTAGGGCTGGCTGAAAGCTAAAGTGGGGGGCACAGTTGTGCTCGCTTTGGCGTGACCCACCTTGACACCCTGGACATGCGTGTCCCTGTGTAGCTAGAGCAGCCCTGAGCGTCTCTCATCTTCATCGTCTCATCCCTAATTATAACTTCTGCAACATCATCAAATCTTCAGTCTGCCTACCTGGCTTTCTCTCTTTAATGGAGCCATTTTTTACTAGCTCTGCAGTAAGGGACATGTCAGTGTTTGTTGCTATTGTTACTGTTCTGATAAATACTTTGTTAGCGTTTGGCTCAACATACCCTCAGCTGTCTTTTTCCCCCTCCTCTGCCTTCTTCAAACTTTTTGGCATTAAATATCTAGTTGAAGATTCCCTAGAAGGTGTTTTAAAAGTAGAAGTTCTTTGTTTAACTCCTCATCATTTTGTGATCTACTTTTATAGCTTGTATAATTTCAAAATGTACATCCTTAGTTTTTCCTCTCTCAAGTTATTGAATATAAATTTGTTATGATCACTGCTACTCAGTGACTAGATCCTTAGAGAAAGTGATTAATTTCTATCTTACATATATTTAAGAGTTTTAAAGTATATTTTCACATTTAAAACTTAGAAACCCTGTTCAGTATCTTTCCTCCTCCTCCCTTGCAAAAATGAAAGTCACTCTCCTTAAAATCCTTCCTGCATAACCCACCTTTTGAGCCTAATCTCCACCATTCAGTCAGATCGGCAACCTGTGAGCTTCTAGTTTTAGACCTTTGCCCTTCCTTCGGACTGTCCTCCGGCCCTAGCTACCCACCCACCCACCCACCCACTCCTGCTTCTGGAGACTCGGCTCTTTCCAGCCATCTTCTCCAGCCTGTGCTTCCCTGACCCAGGTGGAGTGGGCTCAGCAGTCTCTGTGCCCTCGAGGAATTGGCAGTGTCTCATTCTTCTTTGCCTTTTATCACAGGAGGGTGTGTGTTTCTCACATGTAGTAGCTGTGACAATGAATTGGCTGAATGAACAGACAAGGCCTCCTGGATGGCTGTTATGAATGTCCTGTTATACTGGACAGTGTGCCCACTGGGGCAGGTGTCGTGCCTTTTACTCCTTTTTATCCCCACAGCAGGGACCAGAGCCTGTCTGTTGCTTGACCCATCAGTGGAAATGTCAGGCATTTCACTGACATTTCAGATCACTAATAAAATGATACTCACTTCTAAGGTTGTTAATATTGTTTTAGTTCACTTATAGTATATTTTAGAGGCTAAAGGGCATGGAATTTGTGTCAGTTTTATTTATAATTCTTAAATAATTACAAAATGTGAGCAATAAAAAATAAACTTTCAAATGAAACTGCTGGATTAATTATATAATGGTAGATAATCACATATTAAATTTTTATTCTCAACAATCCAGAAAAAAATTCTTTCTTTTTTAGGTTGTGGAACTCAGTACCTATGAAGAAACTCAAGCGTTGGCCCTGAGAGTCCTACTTTCATTAATTAAATATAACCAACAGAGAGTACATGAACTGGAAAATTGTAATGGGCTTTCCATGATTCATCAGGTGTTGATCAAACAAAAATGCACTGTGGGCTTTCACGTTTTGCAGGTATGTCCTTACAAAGCTCACTCACAGCTCCGTGTGCAGTGACACCTCTCCCCTTGTTACAGTCTCCCAGTCACAGAGCCTGTGTCCCCTATTCCTGAAGAACGAAGGGATCGCAACAGCTTAAATGTAACCAAACTGAGGGGCTCTTCCCTTTTTATCATTTAAATAATGGCATTTCTATTTTATTTAAAACACTTTGAGAGAAGGAACAAGGGCATAGAATTCTAGGTCTGCAAGAGCCCAGAGACCTGTACTCCACGGGCCCCCACCCTCTGGGTAATGGAATTGGACCCTCAGAGAGGCTGTTGTCGCTTCCGCTTCAGTCTCCGGACACCTGGGGCTACGCATCTCCACGAGGTGGCGCTGCTGTGCAGTCGGTGTTTGAAAGCCATCTGAGCTCTCTTTATGACCCAGCTGTCGTCAGAAAGTTAATGCCTTTCTAGCCAAAAGCAATTAGTAACGTTGTGAGAGTATTCTCAGGAGGGGCCTAGTGCTAAAGCAAAAGCGCACTGCCGCCTCTGCCCCACCCCCAACCCCTCACATTGTCGAGTTGGAAACACTTGCCCGGTGAATCCTTACCACTTCCTGGGAAAGGTTCTGTTAGCCTAACAGAACTAACTGCATTTAAAAAATAAAAACAGAACCATGAGGCTTATTTCACCTCATGTTGGAAACTGAGTAATCATGTACAAATACTTGGAAGTTTGTGGTTTTCTAATTATTTGAATTGTTTTGCAAGACAAATTAAAGATGCTTTGTGAAATTTTGAATTATTCACCAGCTTTCCTTTGAATTTAATGTTATGATGGCTAAGATTGAATGCTTAATGTTTCTGCTGATTTCGGGATTAGTTGATTGTTAATGCATCCTGTGTTGATGTTAATTTTCCATAGACCCTTCTCGAAGGTTGCTGTGGTGAAGATATTCTCCATGTCAGCGAGAATGGAGAGTTTAAATTAGATGTGGACTCTAAAGCTATAATCCAAGATGTTCAACTGCTTGAGGAGTTACTGCTTGACTGGAAGATATGGAATAAAGCAGAGGCACGTACTTTTTTATATGGTAAAAAACCATGCGCCATAAGTCACCCTCCAAGGCTTTTTAAGTGTTCAGTACAGTGCTGACCGTACGCACGTTGTTGCGCAGCGCATCTCTAGGACCTCTTGCGTTGCCCGGCTGAGGCTGTGCCCACCGAGCAGTCGCTCCCCGGTCCTCCCTCTGCCAGGCCCCGCAGCCCACCTTCTGCTTTCCGTTTCTGTGACTTTGGTTGCTTTAGGTGCTTCATTTCAGAGGAATCATTTGGTATCTGTCTTTTCGTGACCGCCTTGTCTCACTTAGCACTGTTTCCTCAAGGTTCATCTATGTCATAGCGTATGACCCAATTTCTTTCTTTTATAAGACTGAAAAGTGTTCCATGATATCTATAAACCGCATTATCTTTATCCATTCATCTGTTGATGGACATTTGGGTTGCTCCCATATTTTGGCTATTGTGAATAATGTTGCAATGAACATGAGTGTGCAGATGTCTCTTCAAGATCCCGTTTTCAGTTCTTTTGAGCATGCAACCCCAGAAGCAGGATTGCTGAATCATGTAGTGGTTCTGTCTTTAATTGGTTGAGGAACCTCCATCCTATTTTCTGTAGAGCCGCACCATGTCACCACACCACGAACAATGTGCAAGGATTCAGATTTATCTGCATCCTCACTAACAGTTGTTTTCTGCTTTGGTTTTCTTTTTCTTTCTTTTCCTTTTTTGATAGTGGCCATTTGCGGTATGAGGTGACATCTTATTGTGGTTTTGATTTGCATTTGCCTAATGATTAGTGATGATTAGCATCTTTTCATGTACCTGTTGGCCATTTACATATCTCCTTTGTAAACATGTCCAAGTTCTTTGGCCTTTTTTAAAACTGTATTATTTGATTTTTTGGTTATTGGGTTTTTAGCAGCTCTTTATATATTTTGGATATTAATCCCTTATCTGATACATGGCTCTCAAATATTTTCTCCTATTGCTTTTGCTGCACAGAGAGCCATGTACTTTTAAATACTCATCTAAATCTTCTTCTGGACAACAGAACAGATCACTGCTCATTATTAATTGTCAGTGGAAATGTGGAGATTATTTTCCATGCAAGTTTTTGAGCAGCCATGAGTAATGCTGAATCAGAACCAGAACACGGGCTGGAGAACAAGGGGCACATTTGAGTCAGTTGGAGACTTGTGTTTACCATCAATTCTGAAAGGGGGTCCTGCCAAGAGACTGGGAATCAGGCCAGGAGAGGGAAATGGATGCAGGTGTGAGAGGTGGAGCCATGTTGCCCAGGAGGCGTGGAGCGGTGTGAGGGGATGTAGGGCAGGGCTGTGAAGTCTTGGCTTCATCACAGACATGGGCTGAGGAGCGAGGCTTGATCAGCTCTGGGCACAGCGTCCCAACAACGGGACGGATGGCCTGGCCTTCATGAGGACCAAGCCAGGGAGTGAATACAGGGCTATTTCCTTTCTGCCCAGGTTTTAAATAGTCTTCTCAGTGTGGGCTCATACAGACTGCTCTGTTCTAGTGTAGAATGTAGATTGTCTGGAGTTAGACTATAAAAAAATGATCAAACATATTAAGTAAAGGCCAGTTTAAAGTGTATACCTTTAGAATTTTCGAAGAAATGTTTATTCCCACATTTGGCAGTAGTAAAAAAAAATATACTCATTATCAATGAGTTGTGAAGCTAAAAGAAAGTTTGCTAATCTGTCATTAATAAAAATAAATTTGATCAAATATGTTAGAGGAAAGATAGAATTATTTTTCTATAGAAAATTCTATTATAAATGTGCTGTTATGTGAAGAGGCAATCAAAGAACACGCAGCCTCAAGACACAGGGGAAAGTATTGGAGAGGTGTGTCAAGCAGCTAGCTACACCGTTGCTTTTTTGGATTTTATTTGTCACATTTTAAAACTTTGTAATTTGTTGTGATTTCTCCTCTGAATAAATACTTTCATAATAAAAGCCTATATATGTATATACATATACATATGAGTTCCAGTTTTCTTTCCATCACTATTGGTTCCCTGTGCATTTTTCTTCATTTCACTTACTGTAGCCTTCATTTTTTCATCTAATTTGCAACCAAAATCAACCAGTTCTGTGAGCATCCTGATCACCAGTGTTTTGAACTGTGCATTTGATAGGTTGGCTATCTCTTGGTTGCTTAAGAGTATTGGTTTTGGGGCTTTGATTTGTTCTTTGATTGAGCCATTTTTGGTCAGGTTGCACCTGTTATGTAAGAGGGGTGGAGCCTTAGGTGCTCACCAGGGTGGGGCAACCCACATCGCTGGGTCATGATGCTGTATGTGGGGGCGGGGTCAGAGAGGGAGCAATGGCACTTGTTGGGCTATCTCCGATTTTGGTCCCCTCTGCTGCTCCCCACAAGCAAATTGGGCCCTTCTGGTCCTGGTTCCTGGGTGGGTGGGCCTGTGTATGTTCTAGGACCCTGTGGGTCTCTCCAACGAACTCTCTGTGAGCCTGGGAGCCTCTCCCAGCACCTCAACCCCTGAAAGTTTTTTTCAATCAGTGCTTTTAGGCTTTATTTCCCGTCACTGGGGCCCTGGATTGTGAGGTCTGTTTCATTGTTTGTTTTTTGCCTGGTTTATCTGCGTGGGAATGTGTGTCTGCAGTCAGCCAACCGCCTTGCATGTCTCACCGGGTTTGCTCAATTGTCCCCATAACTGGGTCTGCCAAGCACCACCTTTTCCTGCCAGGACCCCTCTCCACCAGCCGCCGACTCCACCCCTCTTACTGTTCTGGATGAATGGTTCGTTGTTGTCGGACTTTGGTACAGTTCAATTTTCTGTCTGTTCTGGTTGTATTTTTGTTTCTAAATCTTTGTTGCCCTTAAATTTGGTTGTGCGAGAAGGTACAGTGTCTCCACCTACGCCTCCCTCTTGGCCGGAAGATATAATTCACTTTTTGAAAATACTCTCCATTGTCTAATACCACAAGAAGGTTAATGTACTAAAGCACCTGGTACCATGTTGCATTTAATATAAATGTTTAGAGGTGACTTTTTGACAAAGGAAAGAAAGTAGCCTGGGAATAAAGACTTGCTTTCTGTACAGATCTAATCTTTGACCCTGAGTTTCTACGCGGCAGTAACCTGAGTCGTTGCGTGTCCTCTGAAGAGCGCGCGCACCTCCTCCCGCCGCTGTGCGCTAACTGGTGTGTACGTGTGCTTGCTCCCGCAGCCAGGTGTGTGGGCAACTCTGCTAGCAGCTCTGGAAGTGCTCATCCGAGCAGACCACCCCCAGCAGATGTTCAATGTTAAGCAGTTGCTGAAAGCACGAGTGGTTCATCACTTTCTACTGACTTGTCAGGTTTTGCAGGTACTTTTCATGTGGCTTTATTTTTGGAGACCTTTTTTGCCATTACTTCTGTTAATAACTCAGTACTATGAGCTCAAATTTTTGTGGGACTCTCAACGGCATTTCTCTTTTCCCTCATCCCTACTCTTCCAAATCCCTTTTTTCAACAAATAGTAAAGGGGTTTCTCTACCCCTGCCTCTCATAGTTTGACCTCCACCCTGTCCTTGATCCTAACTCAATTATAAAAGAATGACAACTACTGAATTTCTGAGATGTTTCTTTATGGTAGGATTTAATAATAAGTCTGTAGTCTTTTGAACATCAACAACAGTCTAACCTGTTCCTGGCTTTGCACAATGGCAGGATCATGGCTGGTGAGGTTTATCTGAGACATGATTATGGCCAACTAAGCCTCGTTCCACATTCCTTTAAATAACAAGTGCAATCAACCCTTTCCCCTTCTTTTACTCTGCACGTGTATAGTTTGTCAGTTTTAGGTCAATTATGACATCACAGTTTGTTTCCCTCTATAAACCTCCTGAGGGCAGGGGCAAGGTTTTTTTCCATCACATTGGAACCCCAGGGCCTGGCACATACAGGCACCAATAGACAGGGTGGGGCAAGAGTAGGTTTACAGTTGTATTATTTTCCATACAGACACCTATAAAGCTACTTTTGTCACACCCTGTGTTTATTGAATGAAGAATCCTAAAAAAAACAACAACAAGAAACCCCACTTTATTTAGTCTTTCTCAGCCCCTGTGGTAAATTAGACAGCTGTCTTCAGGAATATAACAAAGTGCTCTCAGGCCTCTTGCTCACTGAATATTTTATATATCATTTACAAATCATCTGTCCTGTAGGTCACTTCCTTTTATATCCATTTTGAAACTTGGCCAATTTCCAGTGAGTTTATCTGACAGTGTGAAGTTCTTACTCAGTCTTAACCTGTCAGAAAAGTAACACATAAATTTGTATATTTCAATATATATTTTCACTTTCATATTATTTCTAAAATGCTAGAAAAATCTAGGTACTAATTCTCCTCAGAAGTGTATTTCTTTGCCCTTCTTCATTCAAAGAGTCTGTTTATCAAATTGACATTTATTAGGAATAGATTTATGTTGGGTGTTGGGGAAGTGTATAAAGAGATGAACTTAGTGCCTTGGAGCTTAGTAACTTGTAATAAATTCATTTTATATTAAAAAAAAGAAATGAACCTAGCCGTTGCCTTTAAGGCATCTCAGAGTGTTTAAGGAAGACTAATCGCTTTGGCATATCGGATTGAGGCAGTTCCATCAGCTCGCAAGTGCAGTGTGGAAACCTGAACTTGTGTGATAAGAATGGGTGCAAACAGGAAGGAGATCAATTCTGTTTAAGTAGAAGTTGCAGGAGAATCACGCACACCATGTAAAATTTCCTGCTGGGAGACTAGAGGGATGACAGCACCACCCAAGAAAGAATGAAACATGCCATTTTTGTTGTTCACACCCTCTGCATTTGCGGTTACCGTGGACCTTCAGTGGCAGGGACTGCTAGGCACTGGTGTGCAGGGTTGGAAGTGGGAGCGGATTAGAGAGCGAGGCTGGGGTTGGTCTGCGCTGGTGAAGAGCGAAGCCTGGGGATAGATGGACACTAAAGATAAACAAGTGTAGTGAGAGGAGCGTGCACCTCAGGAAACATCCATTTCGGCACGTGGAGGACAAAGGAGCTACAGACAGAGTCCTCGAAGAGGACCTGCCCAGAAAGGGGTAGTCTCTGTGCCAAATAATGCAGAAGGTTCAGAGAACACATAGCTGTAAAGGGCCTGACTTGGCTGTTCTGAGTAGCTGGCAGGATTTCAGAAGATGAAGAAGAGCCGAATGTGGGGGAATTTAGGCTGCATGGCAGTAGAATCATTTGAGCAGTGAAAAGAAATGATAAATGAAAAGTCCAGCAGCAAAAGAAGAGAAACCAAATATTAACAAAAGGGTTCTAGCAGGTCAGGTTCAGGGATTTTTTTTTAAATGGAATAGATCAGCAGTGACTGTTTGTAAGGAGTCAGTGGAGAGGGCAAGATTGCAGAAACAGGGGCTGGGCTGGACTTAGGAATGAATGACTGAGGTGGCAACCAGGAGATTGGGGACAGTAGAAGGGCACGATTTAGAAAAGGTCAGCTGGTCATAGCAGAAATAGCACTGGACTGGAAGTCAGGAGACCTGGAGACCTGTGTTCTCATCTTGGCGTGGCCAAGGGGTTTTATGCTTCTTCTGCAGACTCGGCCTTCTCTCCTTGCATCTGAGGCAGTCGGACTAAACTGTGCCCAAGTTATCGTCTAGATGCCCCGTTTTCTGATTGAGTGACACACAGAGTCAGTGAAGAACAGTGGATGTTGAGATAGATGCTTGGACATGGGAGAGGGAGGATGAGGACATTTAACTCCCAGAGCTTTCATCTAGGGCCCGGCAGCTGCCCGTGGAGAATATAATTTGTTACTCTCAGTGACTCCTCGGCAGTCTGCTGGGCCTCGTTATCCCAGGCAGCAGGTGACACTGCAGGAGGACGGCAGAGGTCCAAGTCTGAGTGCCACACTGCTTACATGTCTTCTGTGAGGTTTGAGCTGTCATATACGTGACTGCTTTGAGCCTCCCTGTTCTAGAAACGAGGGGCAAAACCTCTGAGAGTTGCTGTGAGAAAGCGCTTTGTAAACTGGGGCACGCTGTGTTCAGGTCATTGGTTTTCTCTGCTGGAAGCTTCTCTAGTCCCATAATAGCAGCAGCGGTGGTGACTGCAGCAGTCATAGTACCAGTGGCAGTACTGTCTCTGTGTGAGGCACTATCACTTATCCCTAATACAGCCCTCTGAAGTAGCCAGGTGTGATTCCCACGTTATTCTGTGGGGCATGGAGTTAGTACCTCTGTCCGAGGTCACTTAGCTGGTGAGCCGAGGAGCCGAGTGCAAACCCAGGCAGTCTGAGGCCCTGCTTGGGGGTGCCGGGGTACAACTTTGCCTCAGTCAGTGAAGGTGCATGGACTAGAGTTAAATGGCCATGCATCTAATAACAGAACTGCCTGAACATTGAGTTGCTGTTTCTATCTTAAGAGGAATATCTCGCTTAAATGAAAAATGTTAGTTGGCAGTTCTCTTTCAACCTAAAGAGAGTTTGATTTTTATTTTTTTCAGGAGCACAAAGAGGGGCAACTTACATCCATACCCCGAGAGGTTTGTAGATCATTTGTGAAAATTATAGCAGAAGTCCTTGGATCTCCTCCAGATTTGGAATTATTGACAATTATCTTCAATTTCCTTTTAGCAGTTCACCCTCCTACTAATACTTATGTTTGTCACAATCCAACAAACTTCTACTTTTCTTTGCATATAGGTAGGTATAATCATTTTTGTCAGATCTTGGCTGTCTTCGTTTTTGCTTTTCCTTCCCACTTCACCCACATTTGTTTGATAGTCATCAAACAGCCTCTATGAGCTAGAAACTGCCCTAACGTCGTGGTGGGGACAGGGCAGAGAGCTAGGAAAGGAGCCAGGCGTGCTCTCTGCCTTCAGACAGCTGCAGTGCCGACCGGAGAAGGGAGGCACAGCACAGAGACCTCCCCACACAGAAGGGAGCTGAAGCTCTAGGAACAGATAAGGCCACTGAAGGAAAGAGCGGAGAGAGAAGGAAAAGGAAGCTAAGGATAGAGCTGTTGGTAGTAATGCTCCTGAGAGGGCAGGATGAGAAAGAGCCATCCGTGTAAGAGAAAGGTGGACTAATCAGACTTCTGAAAGAACTAGGAGGATGAGATGTGGTAAGAAAGCAAGCAACACTGTACCTGTGAGAAAGGTATATAGTAAATGTAGAGAGGGGAAATGGTTTTAAAACAGCCATTTTAAGAAATGGAATAAATTGATTCAGCAGCAGTAAAAATCCACATGAAATTAGCACGATTCTGTGTTAGGTTCAGCACACATGTGGTGATTAAAGGACCATCAAGATTCTGGGTGTAGTGTAATTGCAAAGATGAGTAAAATATGGTCCCCCCCTTAAGGAGTTTACAGCCTAGAAGAGGGCACTGAGACCTAACCAGGTACTTACACTGTGTAGAAAGCACGGTGGCAGACATCTTGTTTTCTGATAACACAGAGGGGTGAGGGGTGTTTCCTGGGGGAGGCGTTGCTTGCTCCCAGGTGTACAGGTTGAGTAGGAGTTGGAGGGGGAGCCTCCCAGGTTCAGCAGACAGTCTGAGAGGGAGCTGTGAGAAGGCGGTGTGGCCAGAGTGTAATAGGAAAAAACAGCTGGCAGGGGGCCCAGGGATGGATTGTTGAGATTCCTGTACACAAGGCGCATGCGTGTCCAGGGTGGTAAGGAGGCCACAGAGAACCACTACCGGTTTTCAGCAGGGGTGGCATTTGCTAGAGAGAACATTAGCAGGGAGGGTTGGAGGCGACCACAGCTCCATCATGAGAGCCATTCAGAAGTCTGTGACGGTTGTCCAGGTCAGAGGGGAGAAGAGCCTGCATTCTGGGACCATGCAGGGGCTGGGAAGAGTTTGGGAAGCAGGAAATAAAGCCGAAGAACCTGGAGACTGACTTGTTGCCAGTAAGGGAAAGGCAGTGGTCAGAGGTGGCTCCAGGTCTCTGCGTGGGAGGTGGGTGTTTTTCCCCAACCAGACAACAGAACAGGAGTGAATTTAGGGCAGAAAGGTGATCCAGGTTTAGATTCGTTGTGTTTGTGTTGCATTTATGAAATCATGCAGTTGAATTTACAAGTACGAAGCTCAGAAAGGAAGATGAAGCTATAGGTATGAATTCTGGAGTCATTTTGGACTTTGTAGGAGATACATAAAAATATAAGACACAGTTCTTTCCTCAGTGAATGAAAAGATGAACAGCCTCCTCAGAGAGATCAGATTAACATAAAAATGAACCGTTGGCTGTTCAAGTATAGAAATAACAGCAAGAATTCAAGGAAAATAGTAATAGTCCACAAAAATATCTATAGTAAGAAACTCTCCAGTACTCATGGATCAAACATGCATTATTATACAGTATGCCATATTTTTCACTTTGAATATCTTTAGTATTTTTGTAAAAATTTATATTGAATGATTTGCTATTGCAGTTAAATTTGTATTTCATCCTTTTTTAACACGTTGCAGTCTCACAATTTTTTTTTTATCCTAGATGGCAAGATCTTCCAGGAGAAAGTGGAGTCAATGGTGTACTTGAGACATTCCATCAGTGGGGGAAGGGCTGTCCCCAGCCCCGGACTGATGTTCATACGCCCATCCGCTTTTACTGCGTCAACGCTGGAAGGTAGAAATAAAAGAATAAAGGAATAAACCTTCCTGGTTTAGTTCTGAGTAGTGGTAGATACATAAAGTGTCCACGTTTCAGCACTGCAGTACAAACTGATATTCAGACTAAATAAGTGAAAGACTAACTCAAAAATTATAAAATATATGTAACAAATCTATTTCACTGCTTTCTGGTATCAGTACCTTCGCTCCGTATAACAGGAGATGTTCGGGAGAACTTAGGAAACTGGCTCATGCTGTCTTGTTCTGTAGCGCTCTGTCCCCTCTTTTTTTTTTTTAAGGTTTTGTTTATTTATCTTTAGAAGGGAAGGGAAAGAGAGAGGGAGAGAAATGTCAATGTATGGTTGCCTCTCATGGTCCCCTGCTGGGAACTTGCCTGCAACCTAGGCATGTTCCCTGACAGGGAATCGAACCACAATCCCTTTGGTTCGCAGGCCCACGCTCACTCCACCAAGCTATACCAACCAGGGCTTTTAAAAAAAAATTTATTTATTTACTTTTAGAGGGGAAGAGGGGAGAAAGAGAGAGAGAAAAACATCAATGTGTGGCTGCCTCTTGTTTGCCCCCTACTGGGGACCTGGGCTGCAACCCAGGCATGTGCTCTGACCAGGAATCGGAGCAGAGACCCTTTGGCTCACAGGCTGGCACTCAATCCACTGAGCCACACCAGCCACGTCTCTGTCCCCTCTTGTCATAGTCATTTGTCTTTAAGCTTCTGATTTACTTTCTTACTATCTTTGGAAGCTTTGTTTGGCTTACCCTCTGTGTCCTACCTAAACACATCATCCTAGCCAAGTTCACTTGCCATGTGAATGGCCATCCAATAGTCCAGCCTCATGGTCATTGACTCTGGGGACCTGTCTCTCAATTTTGTTTGCTGATATGGGTGCATCTGTCCTGGACTTTGTCGCAGCAGGAGTACTTCCCACCTCAGGAAATTGTGTCCCCTTCCTTAATGTCAGGATCCTGTCCTCTGGTTTATCACCCTTCCAGGTTCCCTTCTGCCTGTTTTCCTCACCCAGCCTAGACCCCTTGAGCCAGTAATTTCCTGGACACCATCTTCAGTTTCCTTGTCCTCTCAGCCTTCTTGACCTGAAAAATCCCACCCTTGCCTCTGTCTCACCCCCCCTCACTTTGCTGAGAGCCGCTAGAGAAAGTCATGGCTGAGGGTTCCCGCCATGAGAAGGGTCTCCACTGACTGCTGGCCTTTCATGCTGGCTGCCCTTGAATATTCCTGGTTTTCAGAATTAATTCCCTCTCCTGTTTTCATAGCGAGTATGTTCAAGTCTTCAAGCTTACAGTGCTCTGCTACCTTCCTGATTTACTATCCCTAACAGACTACCTCATCTCTACCGTTATTGAGAAAAAACAGGCGTGCATGTCCTGGCTGTGAACTGGCCGAGGGTCATCCTCTCCTGACCACTGGGCATTGCTTTGATTGTCAGTCCCACCTCTCATCATGGGCTGCAGTAAAGTTACTAAACACTGCAGCTAAGGCCGAGATTCGAACAGATAGGGTGAGATATATGGGCATCAATCTCTGGTTTTGCTTCTCTCCCAAAGTGTTTCAGTTATTCTCTAGCACATTTTATAGCCTTTTATTATACTATTCTAAGGCTGTGTTTGAATTTTATTTTATAGCAAATGTCTATTTCAAAAATCATTGTGCATCCTTCTGGATCATTTTCAAATACAGTAATTTCTTCCAGCTCTTTGAAGAGAATGCTTTAGCAGCCTTAGCCCTCCAGCCAAAATACAGAAATAACGAGGAAAACCATCTGAGCTGTGGAGCTCTTTTATTACCACCAAGTCTGTGCCCTAAAGCAGTTCATTCTGTGCCCATTCATTCTGTAGGAGGGCTTCTCAAGTTGTAGCATGTAGAAAAATCAGCCGGAGAGCTTGTTAGATGCAACGCAGACCCCTGCATGGACCAGGGGTGGAACCTGAGCCTGTGTGTCCCTCACAGTCACACAGGGGATGCTGCTTCCCAGCTGATGGCCAGCAGCCCACTCCACAGCATGCACTTCTGTCTCATGTACTTAGAATGAGGGGTTTTTCTGGTCTCCTTCATAGGATATTAGAAGCAGCAAATAGGAGAGCTGTAGCAAGAAGGGGAAAAAACTACTGCTTCTCATGAATAGCAGCAAGAAGTGACTACAGAAATGGAGCAGAGGGAACAGCCTCGATTCATTCAGTCTAGTAATTATGACAGCAAGACGACAATTACTGCCACTTGTCGGACACCTGTGTCTGTGCCAGGCACTGTGCCTGGCACAGTGCAAATGTTGCACTTAATCCTTAAAACAGCCTTCAAGGGAGACACTTTCGAACCCTTATTTTACATTTGTAGAAACCAGTACACATAGAATTAAGTGGTTTGCCCAAGACCACCTGACTAACAGAACAATCACTTGATTCCAGTTATAGCTGCAAAGCCTGTTCCTTCCACTATCTCAAACTGCATCCTAGTGACTGCAGGTAAATTAAGTTTTACTTAATTCACTAATTTCACTATAGTAGAATCATCAGTCCTAATGATTTTGAGTCATTCTGTCAATGTCATGTTTTGTTAAGTAGATAGGAAAAGACATACATTTTTGGAAGATTTTAATAAAAAGTAGTTAAAAGCACAATCGTTCTGGCACTTAAGAATTTTAAGCACTAGTTACTAGGAACAGTGACTATATGGATTCTTTAATGATGCTGGGTGAGTGGGTTATTGCTCTGGCTGCGACTGACAGTGTAGAAAGGATGTGCTTCCATGTAACAGGTTTTTAGGCAGTATTTTTCTGTCCACTCTTAGCAGGAAGCAGTTCCTCCAAAATTACTCCACCGCAGACGGCTGCCAACCTGCGGCGTTCTAGAAGCCTGCCAGCACTCCCTGCTTCTCATCTAATGCTGCCACAAAAACTGACTGCAAGTTCGGACTATGGCATTGACAAGGTACAGAGTACTGCAGGTGATCATGTTGCTTGCCAGCCTGAGAAATGGCATCCTCCAGGGAGTTCAGAGAGGCTGAAAAAAGAGCAAGAGGACACATTCCTCAGTAGCTGTGAGTCTGCAAAAACTGTGTGTGAGGTGGAAGCTGTCCTTTCAGGACAAGCCTCTGGCAGGAGTGGCCCCAAAGGAATGTTGGAGTTTCCAGTGGCCAAAGTAGATCACAAAGAGTTGGAAGCAGAACCCAGAGCCGATGGTGACAGTCCTGGCGATGAGTCCTGCCCACAGCGCCCTGATTACCTCAAGGGACTGGCCTCATTCCAGCAAAGCCAGAGTACCACTGCAAGCCTAGGACTAGCGTTTCCTTCACAGAACGGGTCTGCAGCCGTCAGCCGCTGGCCAAGTCTTGTTGACCGGAATACTGAGGACTGGGAAAGCCTAGCCTTTTCTCCTGGTTATGAGCCAGACCACAACCGAACTGCAGATGCTCACAGGTACTCATATGTTTTTGCATGCCATGCCCCGTCCACATTTTTTACTAGTCTTTACTAAGAATTCTGTACTTCTAGAAATGTCTTTGTTATGTCACTTCTTACAGTATGAGGGGGGACTCAAAAAACTGGAATTATCTTCTGGAGGGCAGGCCCGGCCCCTTGTAGTACAGGCCTCCCTCACTAGGTGAGTGTTTTAGAAACCCACCTGTATCAGGGTACCAGCTGTTGTTGTGAGAGGCTGAGTTCAACTTCAGGGAATTTCTATTTGAAGACTTTCAACATGTTTGCCCATTTCATGATGGGTGATTTACGAATGCACCTGCCCTCATTGTTCTGAGTGTTGAGCAGTTTCTGACCAAAAATGTCCTCAAAGGGAAATGTTTTGCTGATGTGGAAGATGTATCAAAATGAGTTAGTTCAGAAACTGTTTTGAGCAGTGGTAAGAACATGTCAGTAGGTGTATTGCATCAAATGGAGAATACTTGGAAAGTGACTGAAGTTTAAACATATAAGAATACACAATTTTTTATTAAAAATTCTGTTTTTTTGGATCCTCCCTCATATAACACATTTTATATTTTAAAAAGATTTTATTTATTTATTTTCAGAGAGAGGGGAAGGGAAGGAGAAAGAGAGGGAGAGAAGCATTAATGTGTGGTTGTCTCTTGCACACCCCCTCCTGGGGACACGGCCCACAACACAGGCATATGCCCTGACTGGGAATCAAACCGGCAACCCTTTAGTTCCCAGGCCCATGCTCAGTCCACTGTGCCGTACCAGCTGTGGTTCACATAACATATTTTAATGATAGACAAGATACCTTTCTCCTTATTTTAATACTAGATAATATTGAATTTCATATATAACCAGATGCTAAACCGTAAATAGTTCTCAAAGAAAATAATCTTGTGGTTTATTTAATTCTTGTGGTTATTAGAGAAAAACTCTTCAGTTCATGGAAATTATAAGGTTTAGTATGGTTTCCAGAAGCATCTCAAGTAGACTGTCCAGGGCACTGTGACAATGGAAACGTCTTACCTGCGCTGACCAGCACAGGAGACCCTGGCCATATGTGCCTGTCCAGTACTTGAAATGTGGCTAGTGCAAAGGAGGAGTGGAACTTTTTTTAATCCTCACATGAGGATACGTCTGTTGATTTTAGAGACAGGGGAAGGGAGGGAGGGAGAGGGAAACATCGATGTGAGAGAGGAACACGGCTCTGTTGCCTCCTGTGCACCGCCAGCCAGGGATCAAACCCACAAACTAGGTATGTGCCCTACCCGGGCATCGAACCCACAACCTTCTGTGCATGGCACAATACTCCAGTGAACTGAGCCACCTGGCCAGGACAAGGAGCTGAGTTTTTTTAATTTAATTTTTAAATGGTTTAGCACCAGTGGCTAGTGACTACAGTATTGGACTTCATAGGTGTAAAATAGAATAATGTTCAGGAGAATATCTGCCTAAAAGATACTGGTGACAAAAAATGATGGCAAATTTGTGAATCATTGCTAAATCAGGAAACATTTTTTAATTGAACATAATGAACGTATGTTTCACAGGTCAAAATTATTATGACAGTCATGCGCCACATAATGATGATTTTTGTCCACGAAGGACCATGCGCACGATGGCGGTGTGCCCTCTGACCGAGGTGGGCAGTGGGCTGTGCCACCCAGCATGTGTGGGTGCACTCTGTGGTGGCTCACGGACGAGACCACCTAACGAAGCCTTTCTCAGAACGCGTTCGGCCGTAAGGGAGTTGTCGTGTCCTTGTCTCCCTGAGGCTGTGTCAGTATGACTTTTTCGGTCTGTTGTAGTGTAAATGAAGACTGCTTGGTTCCCATATGCCGTGGGTTATATGAGCTCTTGAGTGGGGTTCTCCTCGTGCTGCCTGACGCCATGCTGGAAGACGTGATGGGCAAGCTGATTCAAGCAGACGCGCTGTTGGTCCTCGTGAACCACCCGTCACCTGCTATACAGCAAGGAGTCATCAAAGTAAGGGCAAGGACTGCGTGCGGTTCCAATTCAGAAAATAAATATACATGTTAAAGTAAACCTAAAGTTTGACTTAGTACTTGGGAATAATGAACTGTTATCATTTGTTACTTCTTACTCATATTTTTCTATGTATTATCATCTAACTTTAAGCCCTCCTCATATATTGACTCGTATCATTAGGCATTTTTTTAAGTCTACCAATTACAAGGAACACACAGCTCATTGGAAATCTCCCTTGCAGTGTAGTCTTAGATTGCAGGCGTTCACTTTAGGTTTCAGCTCGGGGGCCTTCCCTGGTCACCTTCTGAAACAGCTTTCCTGCGCCCTGTCCCCACTTACTGGTCATCTCCCACACTGAAAGAGAAACGCCATGAGGGCAGGTGTCTTGTGCCTAGTATATAGTACGTACTAAATAAATAAATATAGATAAATACATGGACGTAGGATGTTGTTTGATCACTCGCCGTTCAACCCAGTGTACATTGAGCTTCCGTCTCGTGTGCAAAACACTGGGCTCGTTGCTACGTGGGATGTAAAGGGGAATAACACGCCCCTACATTCAAGGACTTTATAGTCTAGTGAGAGTGAGGACTTTACATGTACCAGCTAAGTAAAACATGAGGACTTCTGTGATGAGTGCTTCAATGGCGGTATTAATAAGGAAGAGCGGGAGCATAGGAAAAGCAATTCTGATGGGGGAATGAGGGATGGTTTCATGCAAAAGGTGTATTTTGTATTATGCTGTGAACTCAGGGAGCTTTTTAAATGGGGCAGTATATAGGTGTATGTTTGGGGAAGAGTCTGTCAGCACTGTGAGGGAGCCATTGCAGGAGGAAAGGTGGCCAGCACAGTAGTCCAGGGGAGAAATGAGGAGTTTCTAATGGGAGGGAGTGGACTTCAGAGGGCGGGCAGATTGGAGAGACACTGGCTGGAGCTGAGCAGGGCTGCCTTCGTCGTACACACGGGGTCAGAGCAAGGAAAGGTTAGCCCCGAAGCCCGGGAGGGTGGTGCTGCTCCGCTCCACGAATAGAACCGAGGAAGAAGTGAGTTCAGAAAGAAGAAGAATTAGTTTGGTTTCACACATGTTGGTGTTTAAGGTGCTAGGGAGGGGTGGAAGTAGAGGCCTGTGCTCATGATGAATAATCTGCCAAGAAGTCGAGAAACAGAAGTCTAGGTGCACGTGTACTTGCAGAGTAAGCACAGAACGGGGTTGGCTGGTTTTCCCTTCAGAATTAAGCACAACTATTCTACATACACCTGACTAAGGCTGCCAGTGCACTAGGTGTCCATGCTCAGCTAAAAAAACTAGTTTTCCCATCAGAAATGTATTAAGATCTCCAAGGTAGAGTCATTTTTAGCATCCTGTAACAGAGACAAAGTTTATTTTGTTTTGCCACACAGGTGGCATTTTTTTTAGCTATGTCTATGCATAGGAAATTAAACAACACCTTACAAATACTACTAACAGCCTGATTTGCATACATTATATAAATTTTAATATGTTATCTAAATTGTCTTAATTTTTTTCTTAGCTTTTAGATGCATATTTTAATAGAGCATCTAAGGAACTAAAAGATAAATTTTTGAAGAATCGTGGCTTTTCCTTGCTAGCCAACCAGTTGTATCTGCACCGGGGAACTCGGGAGCTGTTAGAGTGCTTCATAGAAATGTTCTTCGGTCGACACGTTGGCCTTGAAGAAGAGTAAGTGCGTTCTTCCCTCCACTGTAACTCAGGGTCTTTTGTCTTACGTGCAAAATTTAAGAAACTGGCTCTCAGCCAAATTATTTGGTCACTTTTAGAAAAAATCTGCTAGAAGTCATTTTCCAGGTGAATCAACTTATTATTTTTCATGTGATATTCTTTCTGATATAACTTTTTCCTGGTATTTCATTCGCTAGCTGGAGCCTACAAACAAATGCTGCGTGAGATGAGAGTGACGGTTAAGATTAGATGTCTAGTATCCACAGGAGAAGGTTACAGAACAGAAAGGTGGCCTGTGTGTCTCAGCAGCAGATGACATGAGTGATCCATGGAGAAGCCCCTGTCCCCGTGGAGCCTCCAGGTCATCTGGGGACCAGCCAGTTCCTCTCCTGGGACTCCTGGTGTGCTGATGACCAAGCTGTGGCCCTGGCATAATGCTGGAGGCTTAGCAAACAAGCACAAGAATAAAAGAATGTTTTCTCCAAACCAGAAGTTTGGCAGGAAAGATAAACTATTATTTCTGTCTATGATGGAAATGAGTGTCTCATTATTGTTGTTGTTGTTATTATTATTATTATTATTATTATTAAGTGTCTCCCACTTACTAGTAAGTAGACTGATTTAAGAAATCTAGTTGTGGAGGTCACGGCAGCACACGTTTCATTTGCATATAGCTTTTGGCCCTTTCAAAGCAATTCTGTATTATCTTATTTGATTCCCACAACAGCCTTGAGAAAGGGTAGGGCAGACATCACCACCCGTGTTTGGCAGGTAAGGAAAATGAGGCGCAAAGTACTTGAATAAGTGTCTGCTTCCATGACAGGCAGACAGTGCTGGGCCAAGAGCTCAGGGTTCTCTGCTAGACCTTTGTTTACTAGCTCAGTCTGTCAAGTCCTATTGAAAACAATAATCAATTATTAACTTAATTATTAATCATTATTAATATTAATAATTTTTCTGTGCACTTGTTACATAGAGCCCAAAAGCAGGGGTCCTTTGGGCACCTAAGGGGCGAATGGATGAATCAAAATGAGTCATATAAAACCATGAAATGATTTATATGTTTTATTTGTATGTTTGTGTTTTTACCTTGTTGTACACTTAACAACACCTTTTATCTTTGGAGGCGTCTGTGGCCTTAAAAAAGGGTTAACAATCTTTGTTCCCCAAATTTATTTTTTATAGCCTCAAAATCAGGTTAAAATGGCCCGTATTGCACTAATTTTTTTCTTATTTCATGGTTAGCACTTCTGATGTGCTCTGAACTGTGCATTATTTATCACAGGTTTGAGCTAGAAGACGTGAAGAGCGTGGAGCTGTTTCAGAAGTGGGCTGTCATCCCCGTGCTGGGGCTGGTAGAGACCTCTCTATACGACAACGCGCTCCTGCACATGGCCCTCCTGTTTCTTCTCCAAATGCTCAATTCCTGCTCCAAGGTGGCAGATATGTTGCTGGATAATGGCCTTCTCTACGTGTTATGTAACACAGTAGCAGCCCTGAACGGACTAGAAAAGAAGTAAGTTTTAAATCATTATTCAAAGTTACATCTGATGAGTATTGTGGAAAGAGAACTTTCTACAAAACTGATTAGATTAAGTTAGATGACATTTGGAGGAGGCGTATTTTCCATCATTTGCAACAAAGTTAGGGTAAAAGAAGGTATTTAGCTGTGGTAGGTGTGGCTAAGTAGGCTGGTCATTGTCCTGTAAACCGAAAGGTCATGATTTCAATTCTCAGTCAGGGCACATGCCTAGGTCGTGGGTTTGGTCCCCAATTGGGGCTCCTACAAAAGAATTGACGTTTCTCATCAATATTTCTTTCTCTCTCTTTTTCCCTCCTTTCCCCTCTCATATACATACATATATATATATATATATATATATATATATATACACACACAAGAAGGTATTTATACAACCTGTTGCTAGGTATCTAGAACTTGAAGTCAAGTTGAATAAATTTAACTCCCTTCAAATTCAGGGTTGCGCACACATAGGTTTACCATTGTTCATATGGAAAATAACACAATAATTAATAAATATTATAATAATATAATAAACTCTGTGTTTTGCATATTCACAACTATAAACTAACTTTTCCCCACCCTGTATATTTACAAAGCTTCTAGTTATGGTCTTATAAAAATTATTATGCCGCCAGGAACAGGAGACTGAGGATTAGAGGGATATTGTCGGTGGAAGATCACACAGCTAGTAAATAGCAGAGAACATGAGACTGTGTGTCTCACGGTTAAAGCCTGTGTTTTGCACTCGTGCCATCCTTCTTTTATATCTGCTACCGTAAATTAATTTGTAATGGCCAAAGTATATTGGCACGTGGCTGGCTGCCAAATTGATTATTAGCAGCTTTAAGAAATATGTAGGAGATTATATTTTTATTTGAACTTTGTTCCTTTGGTGTTTTCATTTATGACGTACAGTATAACATTTTTAGTAGCATAATATTAGAATATATATCTCCAGGAGCACCATCTCATTGCAGGTTCAAACATTGAGTGCTATCTACATTTTTGCAGAAAAGGTGGAGCATATCCTGATGAATTTTTAGGCCAGTGACTTTCAACCAATACGTCAGAGAATTTTCAAAATATGTAATACCTGACTGTTTAGTCAGGGTCCCAGAGTTAATATTCCCTAGATTGTCAGATTTAAAAAAGACAACCAAGATACATCACAATTGAAATGCCAAAGGTTAAACACAAAGAGAGAATCTTAAAAATAGCAAGAGAAAAGCAGTTAGTTATCTATAAGGGAACTCCAATAAGATTGTCAGCTGATTTCTCAAAAGAAACTTTGCAGGCTAGAAGGGATTGGTAAGAAATATTCAAAGTGGTGAAAAGCAAGGACCTATAATCAAGATTACTCTACCCAGCAAAGCTATCATTTAGAATCAAAGGACAGATAAAAAGCTTCTCAGAGAAGAAAAAGCTGAAGGAGTTTATCACCACCAAATCAGCATTATAGGAAATGTTAAAGGGTCTTCTTTAAGAAGATGAATATAAAAAATGTGAACAATAAAATGGCAATAAATATATATCTATCAACAATTGAATCTAAAAAAACCAAAATAAATAAGTAAACAAGCAGAAGATAAAAAGAATCATAGATACAAAGAATGTTTTGATGGTTTCCAAATAAGAGGGGGTTTGGAGGGATAAGTAAAAAAGGTGAAGGGATTAAGAAGTACAAATTGGTAGTCACAGAACAGTCAGGGGATGTGAAGTACAGCACAGGGAAGAGAGCAGCCAGAGGACCTACATGCATGATCCCTGGACATGGACAACACTGTGGGGATTGCCTGAGGGAATGGGGGACTGGGGGGGGGGGCAAAGGGGGAAAATTGGGACAACCGTAATAGCATAAACAATAAAATACAACTAAAAAATGACAACAGTCAACACAAGAATAGCTGTCCAGTGAGAATGAATCGAAATTATATCCATTTTCTTGTCAGATCATCAAAAAACATAATATACTTTTTGGTGTGCCACAGAATTTTAGTAATTTGTTTCTGTGTGCCATGAGATGAAAAAGGCTAGAAATCGCTGCTTTAGGCCAAGGACGCCCTGAGTACAAGGGACACTCCTCATACTCAGCTCAGTTCAGTGCTTATCGGGCACCTGGTCCGTTTAGGATCTGTGAGCCAGGCGTATGAGAAATACAGGGTATCGCAGCTCCTCAGAATACCTGGTCTGGACTGCAGCACAGAGCGTGAAATTGGCGGAACTCGGGAAGCGTGCATGCAGGCTTCTTCTCAAAGTAGTTTGTTGTTGTTTTTAGAAATAAATTATACTTGCTGAATGTTCCTAATATGCTTTATTAATGGTCCCAAAACAATAGCCAGTTCTAACTCTTGTTTGATTTAGAAAAGTAAATGGATATAAGTATTTATACTTAGTATTACACATTAAAGTAGGTTATCAAGGTTAAAAATTGAGGGGCAGAAGTAACATTCATATGTATTAGGTATTTATGAGTGGTTAATATATATTCAAACCTATTACCTCTCTGAATCTTTAAAATAACTATAAGTGAGATTCAGAGAGGTTAACTAACATATTCAAATTTATCTTTCTGAGAAGCCTTCACAGACTGTTCGTATTCATACCTACAAAATCCCCACCTTCAGTGTGGGCTGGGAACCTGCCTAGATTTCCCTATAGTAGCTTATGTTGACCTCAGTTGTTACACTTCTTGCGATTTACTGTTTGTGGGTATGTCTTTGTTCATCTGGTTCTCTGCAAGACAGTCAGCTTTTTGACAAGAACCAGGGTGTGTCCTCCTATGTCTCCTGTCAGCATGCAGTTCAGATTGCCCTCCATAGAGGGAGCATGAGTAAATATTGAAAAAGTGTGTCCGCTAGTGAAGTGACTGCTGGCAGAACGAGAATTTCAACACGGTCTCTTGGCCTTAAATTCTTTTTCTCTTTCTTTAGCATGCCTTTGAATGAATACAAATTGCTTGCTTGTGATATACAGCAACTTTTCATAGCTGTTACAGTCCATGCCTGCAGTTCATCGGGCTCACAGTACTTTCGAGTTATTGAAGACCTTATTGTATTGCTTGGATATCTTCAAAACAGCAAAAACAAGAGGACACAAAGTAAGATTTAATTTTGATGGAGTTTTGGGGGGAGTTGTATAGTAGCCAAAAATGTTATTTGAACCTAATCCCTTTCTTCTTGGAAAGGTTATACTAATTTGTGATGATACCTATCGGCTTTAAAAAGAAGCCTTTTTAAGTGGTAAAAAAATTTTTTAAAGTGATGTTTCTATGTAATTAGTAGCAGACAACATATTAAAGAAGCTGCTGATTTTTCTTACCAAGTAGAATTGAAAGGCTAATGTTGAATAATAATGCCCTTCAGTTTTCATTAATGGCAAACATTAAACAGAAAAGTGAAAATTTCTGGTTAAACTTTTGACTTACTTATTAAAAAGTTCGTTCTTTAAAACAATTATATAAAATGAAATAAATTTGTGGGCTAGTATTTTGTAGTGACCATTTGAAAATTTGCTTCAAAATTGCTTTTAAAGACAGTTAAAAAATGTTTACTACCATGAAGAACCCATGTTGATTTAAAATTTTTAATTTAGCTCTGGCCAGTGTGGCTCAGTTGGTCAGAGCGTCATCCTATAACTAAAAGGTTGAAGGTCCGATTCCCAGTCAGGCCACGTACCTGAGATTGTGGGTTCGATCCCTAGTCAGTCTGGGAGAAGCCAGATGCATATGGTTCCTGGTCCAGGCGCCTATAGGAGGCAACCAATAGATGCTTCTCTATTGCATTGATGTTCCTCTCTCTCTAAAAGCAATGAAAAAATGTCCTCGCTGTGGATAAATAAATAGGATGAAATACAAATTTTAATTTATTCTAGTAAAACCCTTAGACATTGTATGAATATAAAAATCAAAATTGACAACCACATAGCTTGAAAACATTCTAGTCCCTGCTGTTTTTAGATATGGCTGTTGCACTGCAGTTCCGAGTTCTCCAGGCTGCTATGGAATTTATAAGGACCACTGCAAACCATGACTCAGAAAACCTTACAAATTCATTCCAGTTACCTTCCTCTCCCCCTCATACAGTATCTCAAAAGCGGAAGAGCATTGCTGGTGAGTAACGGACTAACACTGTGATAACTGTGAGTTGTAGGTAGCTTGGCTTTCCTACATTCAAATGCCATTTGCATTTTTAATACTATTAGCTTAAAAACTTAAGCTATAAAACTTGAGATAGTTTTCCTCCCAGAAGAAGCTACTCGCTGCTTTCTTCTCAGTGCTCTTCTCATTTAATTTTCTCCTGAGCACCTACTATGTGCTAAGCGATGCATTAAATGTTGAGAATACAACGATTTAAAGGACAGACACAGAATCAGCCCTTGCAGAGATTATAAAGTGGCAGAGAATTGTAGGGAGTAGGCATGAGACCAATAACGGGGCAACCAGTTTATCAGGAGGGAGGATGTGTCTAAGGAGGTGAGATTTAAACATAAATAAAAAGGAGTTGGCCAGGGAGAGGCTCAGAGGCTGTGTGTCTCTGGCAGAGTGGGCAGCCCACATGCGAGTGCTGAGGCAGGAGAAAGCAAGCCTTGCTCAGAAGTGAAAGGAAGCCATTGGCTGGAGTGGAGCGCTGGGTGAGTGATGCGGATGAGGCTGCCCCGCCGGCACGGGCCAGTGCATGTGGTCGCAGCAGCTGTGTGACAGAGTTCAGACTTCATCCTAATGAGATGTCAGCCAAGGTGTAACATAGGTGGCAGGACATACTCAGGTTTTCATTTGTAAGGACCAATGCGGCTCCTGTGTGGAGGGAAAATTCGGGGAGAGCAGGAGAGGTGGTTGGGGGTGCAGGCAGGAGGCAATGATGGCTAACAAGTGGTTAGAACACACGTGACGTCAGGGCTTGCTGTGAATTAGTACAAAGCATCAAATAATAAGCATTAGTATTGTTAGACTTCCTTATATTTCCACAAACTTTGCTATGAATTTCATATACATAATCCAGAAAGATAGCATAAAACACCACACATACACACATTGGATATGTATGGCACACCCACACATACATACACGTGTATGTTTGAGTGCTAGATACATATGACACAGAGGCATGTCCGATCAGAGTACTTGGGCAATTGTTGGAAGAGTAATCACCCTTGAAGTCTTAAGGGCTTTTCAATCCAGATTTTTCTTCTACATTTGTTACACGCCTTCACTGTGTCCAGTTCTATGACAGATTTTAAAACTACGTGGAAAGAAACTCATCTGAAGAGAAAACTGTTCAATGTACATTGTTTTGCTGTAGTATGTTTAGATTATCCTGGAAAAAAGCTTGTGTAAACAAAACATCTAAACACCCCCATTGCCCTCTACAGCCTTCCTTCGTTGAGCATCCGAACAGTCTGCTCTCTGGAGTGGGCTCCCAGTCGTACCTCTTGTCCCAGCCAGAATTTCACTTATCCCAAGTCTGGCAGTAACGCCCAGCTTCCTGCGTGCCGGGTGGTGGCTGCTGCAGTGCCTTCCCTTTGCAGGACTCCCTGCGCAGTCAGTGACTGTACGGAACCCGCTCTGTGCCCATAGGAAAGTGTCCCTTCACTGCTTTCTTTCTTGCTGCTCTCTCTCCTTCTCCTCCTTTACCCCTAGGTCCCTGAAGGAGTTTCCCATCGCTCTGGGCCCAGGCCTGCACTTAGCCCTCCTGTTGCTTCCTGTTTTCCCTGTGATTTCTCTAACACATTGTCCTCTGTCTCTCCAGATACTAGCATTTTTATCACCTTGAGCTGGAGCTGTGCCTCGCTCCAAGTTTGTTATTCATTATTTGTTCGTTTCAGTTGTTCTGAAGTGGATAATGAACATTTCATCCTTTCTCTAGGACATTCTTTTTTTTTCCCTGACTTTCCTGACCAATTCTCCTGGGCCGGTATTTTTCACTTTGTCAGTGCAGTTGCAGTCACCCCTGTGAGGCTTGCCAGACCCTACCAACTCGAACTTGATGAAAGCTCTTAGAAGACAGGGGGTCCAGGCTCCTCATTTAACAGGTCAACTAAGGCCAAGAATAACAGGCTGCTGGAACAGCAACATCTACATCACTCACACCTACACTCTCCCCTCTGAGTCCTACCCAGCCAGGTCACTCACACCTACACTCTCCCCTCTGTGTCCTACACCAGCCACATCATTTATACCTACATTCTGCCCTCTGTGTCCTATACCAGCCACATCTCTCACACCTGCACCCTGTCTTCTTTGTCCTATACCAGCCTCATCATTCACACCTATACTCTGTCCTCTGTATCCTACACCAGCCACGTCACTCACACCTATACTCTGTCCTCTGTGTCCTACACCAGCCTCATCATTCACACCTATATTCTGTCCTCTGTGTCCTACACCAGCCACGTCACTCACACCTACACTCTGTCCTCTGTGTCCTACACCAGCCTCATTCACACCTATACTCTGTCCTCTGTGTCCTACACCAGCCACGTCACTCACACCTACACTCTGTCCTCTGTGTCCTACACCAGCCTCATCATTCACACCTATACTCTGTCCTCTGTGTCCTACACCAGCCATGTCACTCACACCTACACTCTTCTTTTTTTGACCTACACCAGCTGCATCAGTCACACCGGGTGTCAGATCTCTAGGACCTATATCTTTAGACCTCTCTCAAGAAGTTTCTTACTTTAAATACGACCTTAATTAAAATACTTCTGAGTCCTATCACAAAATGCCACTTCATATGTGTTAAGTTGCCATTTAGTTCCTTCCATGTTGTTTTACACAGGTATTTGGGGAAGACTTTATTCTGTTTGTTCACTGTTAGCAAAAGTTGTCAAACATATTGGCTTTGCACCCTGTGCTTACGAGAGATTCAGATACTGCAGCCTCTCTGCTCTGGGTGGTGTGGTTCTGAAGCCACTGAGTCCATTTGTCGTGATACAAAAGTGACTAAGGGGTTTCTGATGCCCCGTGTCCATTGTGTACATGGTGACCTGTCCCACAAAGGTTTAGTGTAAAACAAGCTCTCTTGTTGGTGTGGGCTGGCTTTTTTCCAAACAGACTCATTTAGCATTTATTGAAAACTGCTGAGACAAATGATGCCTCCAGCCCCACTGCCACCCCATACCTCCAGCAGGACTTGTGGGGACAGCCGGCAGCTACTGCTTCTGTGAGGGCTACACAGGGTGGTTTGATAACAGACAGGCTGATGCAGACTGGGTGTCGGGGTATCTGTGGGTTGGGCCAGAGTGCCCTGAGCAGTACGGTCATCACGTTTCCACATTCAGTCCTCATACCGGGGCTGGGGGAGGGGGGTGGCAGGTGCCATTTTACTGCCGGTGTAGCCGCCTTGCAGTCTCACTCAGTGCTCCGTTCTTCCACCCAATGCTGGTAGTTCTCTGTGACCAGTGAACAGGGCACGAGCTCCCCAGCCTCTGTGTGGGTTTTTGGTATAGAGCTATGTGAGAGAAAGTGTAAGTTTGCCTCAGCAATGTGGTACTCTACCTTGTTTGTAACTGATTTCTATTTCTGAACAATGTATTATAGATACCTTTCCATATACTATAAATATTCTTTATGTTTAAAAAATGCATAAAAATCTATTATATTAACTTGCCATGGTTGTCTTTCCTAAGCTTTATCAATAAACAAAGGTGGTTTTTTTTCCTTTCTTGTTCTTGCTATTATAAACAGGGTAGCAATATACATTCTTTTATATGTTTTTTTACTGCTTATCAATATGCAAAACTATACATAACCTTGATAATGAATGTGGAAGAAAGCATTAAGGCATTAAAGGACACATAAATTTAAACTGTTATAAATAAGTATGTGTGTGTGTGTATATATATATATTCTATGAATTTTCTTTACATTTCAACCATTGATATTACCAACTATTAACAACTTTTGATTCCTCATATGAGGTAGGCATTGTGTTTTGTGGCTATTACTTTATTAATCTACAGAACAATCCTCTTTGTCCATTCTTCCAACCATCAACTCTATTTATTGAGCATTAGCCATGTACCAGTTATCATTTTGTCTGCTTTTATGGAACTTATATTTTCCTGGAGAAAATGATCAACAAACCTGTAAATAAGTATATTTAATATAGTGTCAGCTAGTGAAAAATGTCTGCCTGTGGGTAAGGCTCTTTTTTCTTCCTAATTCATGCTTTACATATGAGGAAACTGAGGCTTAGGAAAAGTGTACTTAGGGCTGCATCAGCGCAGGGTCGCCTCAGAGCACGAGGGCGAAGCCCCCACTTTGCGGAGTGCATGGCCCTGCACGAGGCTCCGCCCTCCCCGTTCACTGTGTGGCCACGCTGTGAACCATGGACACTGGCTGCTCACCCAGATGGAAGCGGTTGGAGAAATGGACACTGGGGAGAATCTGCTTAAACTAAGGACATAGTCTGAAGTATTATTCTTGAATATATCATGGATATGAAATTTTTCTTTTTATTTGCTTGATTTTTTTGTCTCAAAGGTGACTCTACCCACCAAAGTGTATTAACTGATTAAAAATATTGATTACCTAAAATAGTGGACAATCTGAAATGCTATTAAAATATTTAAATATCTTTCAGGATGAGTCATTAAAATGTCATATTTTAATTATATGTAAGTAATCTTTATAGAGACTACTTATGGAAATTGATACATGTTTTCATAATCTAAAACAAAGGTTCAATTCCAATGAAGGGTTCCACTGCTTCTCACCTACCGAGACACCATTTTCGGTCCTATGGTCAACTCCCGATGCCCTTTTCCTTCAGCGAGCTCCGTCAAGACTCGTTCCCCCCATTTCCTCCTGGATCCACTCCCTGTGTGGTACCTCTCGGAGCAGGTGCAGTAACGGTGCTGAGTGCCGACTCTACCTGTTCAATCTGAGGAAACATTTCTCGGGAAGTGCTTGTGTAGGATTAAATCACAAGTGATGCATGTGCAGCAAGTCATTTATTAGCGAATCACCGGAATGTTATTCACCTTTCTGATCTCCTCACCTTCATTTGACTGATTTCCACTATGTCACTGTATGCACTTCTCAGAACTATTTCATAAAACTCAATTATACAGAAATGGTAATGTTCTTACTGAAACCCAATGTGCTTTAAAAATCCATGGATGCCCTGACCGGTGTGGCTCAGTTGGTTGGACATTGTCTGGAAAAGCATAAGGTCACAGGTTCAATACCGGTCAGGGCACATGCCTGGGTTGCGGTTTCGCGCCCATTTGGGGCGCTTATGAGAGGCAGTCAATTGATGTTTTTCTCTCACAGTGATGTTTCTCTCCTTCTGTTTCTCCCTCTCTTCCCCTCTCTCTAAAAATAAATAAATAATATCTTTAATAAAAAATAAAATAAAAATTTATTGATTATTTTGTAATACAAGGAACTGCAACAGTATTTGAAAATATTTTGTCAAAACATTCTGAACTAGAAGGGTACTACTACTAATGTACCCTTCTAATTCTTGGAGTTTTTCTGGAGACTCAAATTTTGCCAAATAGTAGCCATCCTCCTAAACCATTTTTATTTAGGACTTTGAGATCAAAATTACTATTGTACTTGTTCAAAGAGGGAGAAACATCACTTTCTCTTAATAATTCTCTTTCCTTTGTGTAAATTAACTTTGTGTTAAATTCTTTTCATGTTCTAATGATCAAAAGCTTGCAGCAAAAATAGTTTCCTTGATCTTGTTAACTCTGGCATTTGACACTTTAACTTATATTTGAAGGTCCTTGGAAGTTTCCCCTTGCTCAAACCGACTCCCTCCTAATGAAAATGCGTTCGGTGGCGAGTGACGAACTTCACGTGATGATGCAGCGGAGGATGAGCCAGGAGAACCCCGTCCAGGCGACCGAAGCGGAGCTGGCCCAGAGACTGCAGCGGCTCACCATTCTGGCCGTTAACAGGGTCATTCATCAAGGTAAGACTAGAGAACAGTGTGTCACTGCCCAGGTTTTGCATCAAAAGGAAAGTAATTTACGAAGGAACCGAATAGGTTTCCATACTATTAAAATAATAGTCTTGAATAAAGTCCATTTTTCAATGTGTTAAATGCTGGCCTAGATTGACTTTTTAAAGTTTTTTTTAAGACACCCCTTCCAATGGATGCCTGAAACCACGGGTAGTACTGAACCCCTTATATACTGTTTTTTCCTTTATATACGTTCTTCTCATTTAAAGGAAGCACTTTCCAGCTTCTCTTTGGCACAGCCGAATTGCCAGTATCACTACTCTTGCGCTTTGGGGCCATGATTAAGTAAAATAAGGGTGACTTGGACACAAGCACTATGATACCACAACACTCAACCTGATAGTCAAGGTAGCTGCAGACTGGCTGACAGCCAGGGAGCATCTGCAGTGTTGATATCCGGATGCGGGGATGGTTCACATCCCAGGGTGGGTAGTGGGAGATTTCAGCACACTACTCACAACAGTGTGCAATTTAAAACTTGTGGCTTGGGCTGGTGTGGCTCAGTGGATTGGCTGCTGGCCTGTGAACCAAAGGGGTCACTGGTTCAATTCCCAGTCAGGGCACATGCCTGGGTTGCAGGTCAGGTCCCCAGTAGAGGGCGCTTGGGAGGCAACCACACATTGATGTTTCTCTCCCTCCCTTCCCTTCTCTCTAAAAAATAAATAAATAAAATATTTTTAAAATTTATGAATTGTTTATTTCTGCAGTTTTACATAAAATATTTTTACATGTCAGTTATGGATAACTAAAATTGTGGAAAGTGAAACCACAGGTAAGGTGTGACCATTGTAATCATATTAATAGATTCATGTGTAGTAGCTGAGAATTATTACAGAGATCTCACATATGCTTTATCCAGTTCCCCCCAATGGATTATGGAGCATCACTGCCAACATCACTACCAGGATATTACAGAGCCGAGAAACAGAGCGCTCCGTCACCACAAGGACTCCTTATGTTGCCTTTTTGTAGTCACACGCACCCTCTCCCCGCCCCACCCCTCCATAGTCACTGGCAGCCTCTAGTCTGTTCTTTCCTACATTTTCGTCATTTCAGAAATGTTACATAAATGGAACTGTACAGAATGTAGCCTTGGCTGTTCTCACTCAGCATAGTTTTTTAGAGCTGGCCTAGTAGAGACATTGGTTTGTTTTTTTCAAGTAGTGTCCCACAGTGTGGACACGGCACGATTTGGTTAGCCCTGCACCTGTTGAAAGACTATCTGGTCTGTTTCCCGTTTGGAGCTGGTACAAATAAAGCTGCTGTCACACAGGTGTGGGCTTCTGTGTGAACGTAGTCTACATTTCCCCAGGATAAACACCCAGGAGTGTGGCTGTCGGGTGGTGTGGTAGTGTGTGTTCTCTTCTGGTTGAGAAACTGCCAGGCTTCCCCAGAGTGACTGTGTAATTTCATATGTATGAGTGGTCTGGTTTTTTTCAGTCCTTGTATGTATTTGGATGGTCACTGTTGTTAACTGTAGCCATTCTGATATGTATAGTAATATCACATTTATACTTCTATAGTAGCTAATGATTTATAGATTTATATATAAAATGTAATATCTAGAGCAACCACTAAAAAGCTATGCAAAAAATACTCAAAAAGCACTATAGATAAGTCAAAATGGAATTCTAAGAAATGTCCAAATAACCCCTAGAAGGCAGGAAAAAGAAAACAGTACTTGTTAATCATTAGAAAAATAATAGAACCGAGATTTTTTTAAACCTCTCTATATTCGGGACCCCAGAGCTCAGGCTAGACCTTGCACTTGAACTACGGGCACCGCTCGCGCAGCACATAGTGGGGCCACACTGCACACACTGGGGCCATGCAGCAGAGAGGCAGCTCAGCTCGCCCGCCTGCTGCCGATGCCACACGGGCCTTACGGGCCGCACAGGCCAATCGTTCAGTGTGTGCGAGAACCTCATGGCTTCGTAATTTCACAGTTTAATTCACCTTCATTAGTGAGATAAATCTTTAATTTAGAATTGCATGGTTTACATACGTTTAAATTTCTACACTGTTTTAAGTAAGATCACTCCCCTCTAGTACATTCTACAGCTAATGCACTCCTGCACATTAATATTGTGACAGCTGACTTAGAAATTACACAGAGTATTTTTACCAGCATCATTACACTTGGAATGGCTAGGTATCAGTGGTTTGACTAATTTTTATTCTTTTTTTAATTCAGAGTTTAATCCGGACATTGTTGACATTTTGAGCACTCCAGAAAATGCCACTCAAAGCAAGAGCACAGTTTCCCAGACTGAGACTGAAGGAAATACTCATCATGAGCGTACTTCTGTTTCCAATCCATTTCAGAAAGAAATATTCACGTACCTGGTAGACGTATTTAAAGTGTCTATTGTGAGTAAATTAACTAAATGGGGAATGTTCATTCACACAAAAGCAGTAGAAGTTTTCTGTCTGTATTTAATGTTTTGAAACATTAGATGTTTTTTCTCTCTATGAGAGAGAAAACTCCCTCGCAGAGTCGTCTGACACTCGGACAACTTGAGTTTTTAATAGTGGAGTAGTACTGCTGAGTCCCCCTTCCCGAACCCACTCACTGGGTGCAGCGTTGGCTTTACGTCCGTGGCCCGAAAGCCACTTTCTGATACGGTAGAGCCGGAGGTGGCAGAAGATAGGTGGGCTTTAACCAGTTCCGTGGAGGTTTAAATTAATAGCCTGTTTTCAAAGTACTTTATCGGTACCTATCTTAAATGATTATTATTATGAATTACTATGAAGTTTAGATCTTGGTTTAAATGTGTCCGACTCCTTCAGAATTATACAAAGAATGTGGGCACGTGTCAGGCTCCATTCATCAGTGACTCACTTGGGTTTCTGCGAGTCACCTACAGTGACCACAGGGAACGAATGGGTCAGCGCAACCCACAGATACCAGAGGCCGATCAAACTCCAGCCCAGCTCACAATCATGCTTCTGCCGGGCTCTACATCGCAACTAGGTCTTGGTGTCTGAAGGTTCCACTAGAACTGAGCCATTCAGTTCACATGGGGCCCTTAGGACCAGAAGAAATGAGAGAGCAATTCCAAAACTCAGACTGAACTCCGAAGTGGGCCTTTACAGGGAATGTGATCGGGACTGGGTTAGCCTCATGGGACCAAGCTGAAGAGGCCTCTTTGGTCCCTATTGGTGGGAGGTGCAGGGGGTCAGTTTATATGCAGTCCTTACTTTTGAGCATTACACTCAATATTTCAGTACTAATTCGAGTCTTTATAATAAATCCTTTCTCTTTTGTATTGCAAAAATCAGTGGGACCCTACCTACCATTGTTCTCTGGTGGTTCTTTTTCTTTTTTTATTTAAAATTTCCAAGTCCTACATAGCTTTATAAGTCCTTTAGGACTTTAGTGTCTTCATCCTTCTCTCCTTTTTTAAACTTAGTAAAATATACATAGCATAAAATGTACTATTTGAACCATTTTTAAGAGTACAATTCGGCAGCGTTCAGTACATTCGCACCTTTGTGCGACCATCAGCACCATCCGTGTCCAGGACCTTGCACCCTCCTAAACGGAAGCTCTGTGTTGACTGAACACTAATTCCCGTCCCCCTCCTCCAGGCCTGTGGCCTCTGTTCTACTTTCTGTCCTCTATGAAATTTGCCTTTCTAGGTACTTCACATAAGTTATTATATAATACATATTTCATGCAACATGGGCCTTTTGTGTGTGGCCTATTTCACTTAGCATAATGTTTTCAGTTCATCCCTGTTCAAGCATGTGTGGTTACTGCGGTCCTTTTTAAGGCTGAGTGACGCCCCGTTCTGTGTATAGACCACGTTCTGTTTACTCGTTCATCAGTGCACATTTGGATTGTTCCCGCCTTATGGCTATTTTGAACAAAGGTGTACGTCCATCTCTTAAACACCGTTTGTATGGTTGTCTACGTCTTTCTGATGTACACTATCTTTAAAGAGCAAGGATAGAACATGTTCCGTGATCTTCTTTAGGTCTGTGTTGAGGTTAGTATATTATTCCTTCAAAAGTCTGATCTAGTTCATTTCTGCTTTGGTGTCAGGGTTCAAGTAAAACCGGCAGTTCCAGGCAGCAGTGGATGAAGATCATATGGTCTGGTAAGGAAACCTTCCGAAAGCAGCTGGGGAGCCTGCTCGCGCACATTTTGTCACCCGCCCACCCTTCCCATCAGAGAAAGCAGATATTTGAGATAGTTCGTGAACCAAATTATCAGGAAATACTACGAGACTGCCTCAGCCCATCTCTGCAAGTAAGAATCTCAGTGTTTTATACATAAAAACTATTGGTGAAACATCAAATTGTACAAAACAAGAACTGGAATCAAATTGTATTTTCATGTCAAACATTGTATATATCACCCGGGTCTTTCTTCAGATGCTCTTCACCCGTCTCAGTTTGACCAGTTTATGCCCCATTCTTTTCCGGTACTTAAATGAAGGTCTGTTAAGACCTTCATTATGTTAACAGACCTTCATTTATGTTAAGTCCTTACAGGGTCATTTATAGCTTATTACTGAGTCTTAAAGCTTTTTCTCTAAGAACTGTTTGGAACCTTTTTTAAAGCATTATATTTATTATCCATGAAATATCTATAGTGAATAGTTCAAACAGCTGTACATATGACATGTTTTTAAAATATTTACAGAAAAGTTAGAAAAAAGATGGATTAGAAAAAAATATGATTTATAATGATCAAAACCAAAATACCTTTAAAATTTTCAGACTGAAAAGTTAGAAAAAAGTAAGTTAGAAAAAATATTGAGTATTTATAATGATCAAAACCAAAATACCTTTAAAAATTTCAGACCGTATAATAAATCCTATCACTTCAAGAATGACAGTGGGAGAGTTTAAATGGTTATGACTGTGTTAGAGAGCTATTTAGCAGTTTCTTATATATTAAACACGTTAACCTGTGACCCTAAAATTCCATCTTTAGATGTTTACCAAAGAGAAATTAAAATATATGCCTGTAAAAAGACTTGTTCAAAAATATGCATGGTAGTCTTTTCACTAATAGCAAAATACTGGAAAGAACCCAGAAGTCTATCAACAAGAGAGGGTACGAGCAAATTGTGTTGCATTTGTGCAGTAGAGTTTATACAGCCAGACTGCTGATACACCTGCCATTGTGGAAGGAGCTCTAAACATTGCACTGGCTAAGGGACAGCCAAACACAAGAGAGTTCAAGAGCAGGTGAAAGCGAGACCCAGTGAGTGAGACACGGTGATAGACGGTTGCCTCTGTGAGGAGGGGGCAGTGAGAAGGGGAACTGATTGGGAAGGAGCCTCACGAAACCTTTCCGGGGAGACGAAGATGTTGCATGTGGTTACGTGGGTACACACGGTTGTCGAAACTCATAGAAATGAATGAACCCTTAATATCTGTGTGCTCACTGTATATAAATGATGCCCCTATTAGTAAAGTAAGAGATGAGATACAGGGTTTGGCAGAAGTAAGGCCTGCTTCAGTGTGGCTGGTAGGGTAATATGGGTGTAAAAATTTATAGTTTTAATTTGAACATTTCACCTAAAATGCCACATGGTATGCTTGAGTGTGATATTGTTGTTACAGAATTGCATGCTTGTTATTTTGTAATAAAACACTGTGTAATAAAACACTGTGTAATAAAAAAGGGGCATTGTTTGTGCTGGACCCTGTGAAAGATAGGAAAAGTATCCCTTTTAATCCCTGGGAAACCCAGATGTATCATATTAGGAACCAAAAGGTTATAGCTTCAAAGTAACTTGTAGGTGCTCTTTCCGATATCAAGACTGTCTCAAGTGCACGAGGGGCGTTGTCTTCCCCTCCCGAGGCAGAAGGGCATCCAGGCCCCTGGTTTCCTTCCCTGGAGAATGTGGAGTGGTCTTTCCCATCAGCAGAGGAGCCGCCCGTCCAAACCAGCCCTAGTTACCAGTCCTGTTTCCTCGTGTCAGCAGCCTTCCTCCTCTGCCTCCCTTCTGTCAGCGTGCCCGCACCAACTCAGTCCTAAACACTGGGACTCTGGCCGATGGTTTCTTCTCTCCTGAATCCACTTCATCGCAGGGAAAGGGCTTTGTTTAGCTACCTCTCTCTCTCTCTGTCTCTCTCTGTTGTTCACCCACCCTCTGTATTCAGGCTTCTACCCCTTATGCTCTGGTCACTACGATAACCTCTGCACTCAAGACCAAATTACTGTACCTTATTTTTTAGAGTTTATTATGGAAATTTTCAAATATACATACCTTAAAGTTGAGAGAAATCAAAAAGAACCCCACATGACCATTACCCAGCTTCAATTTTTCTTTCTTCCTTTGCATAATTTTGAAACAGATATCAGGTATCAAATCATATTACTTGTAAATACTTCAGAATGTATCTCTAACCAATAAGGACTTTTTAAAAACATCATGCACAGTAATATTAATAATTCCTTATTATCATATAATATTCGATCAGCATTTAAATTTTCCCATATTTCTTATAATTAAAAAAGTATTGACTTGAGAGAGAGAAACAAACATTGATTCGTTCCACTTGTTCATGCATTTGTTAGTTGGTTCTTGTATGTGCCCTGACCAGGGATCAAACCCACAACCCTGGTGCGTAGGGATGATGCTCTAACCAACTGAGCTACCTGGCCAGGATATTTTATAACTTTTTAATAGTTTGCTTATTTCTGGAACCAAACAGAAATTGCATTTGTTGGGTGTGTGCTAAATATTTTTAATCTGTGGCAGTTACCCTCCCCAACTATTTTTTTGATGTTACTCATTTGTTGATAAAACTGGGTCATTTATTCTGTAGAATTTCCCAAGTTCTGGATTTGGCCGATTATGTCCTTATGGCTGTATATTCAGAGCCTTGATTAGATTCCATTTCTTGGCTTCATATTTGTTTTTGTGTTTTTTTCTTTTCTTAAAGAATATTTACTAGGGGTGAGTTTTCCATTACATCAGAGCAGGAGCCAGAGAATGTCCAGTTGCCCTGCTTTTCGAGATGGCTGTCAGCCGGATCCATCCATTACAAAGTTCACCCTCAACCTATAACCTGATGGTTTTAGTGGCCATTGATGATAGTTGCTGAGATCCACTTTTCATTAGGAGTTGCAGAGCTGTGATTTCTCTAAGTTTCTCATCCCCCCAGGAGCTATCAGCTGTGATTCATCTGTAGGAAAGAATATTCCCTTCTCAACTATTTGGCTGTCCTAAAATATGGTCTCTACAGGGAAGGCAAGATAAATACTTATTTACCTTATTTATTAATTTTTAGAATAAGGAATTGGTGCCCTAGCAATGTTTAATTTTTGTATTTGTTTTTATTTTTGAGGTATCATTATGAACTCAGGTGTTTTCTTAAAAATTTTATAAATAGTTTCAAACTGCTGTAGTTATTGTTCTGTTTGATATTTAAATGAACACCACTGTAGATTCAAGTTGTTAGGTTCTGTTAACACGGCCATTTAATTTTGAACACGTTGATGAGATTAAATTCCTTGTTCTGGAACAGACGAATGTCCCACACTCATCCTGTGTTTATTCTTCCCAACCCGAAACCGAAGTTTTCCTCAAAAAGCCCCTATTTTCCTGGCTGGTATAGCTCAGTGGATTGAGTGCAAGCTGTGAACCAAAGGGTTTTGCAAGTTCGATTCACAGTCAGGGTACATGCCTGGGTTGTGGGCCAGGTCCCCAGTGGGGGCCACATGAGAGGCAACCACTCATTGATGTTTCTGTCTCTCTTTCTCCCTCCCTTCCCCTCTGTCTAAAAATAAAAATAAAAAAATTGTAAAAAGCCCCTATTTTCTTTTAATGAAATAATAGTACTTAACGACCACAAATCCAGGGACTAGGTACATTCACTTATATTAGGTTATCATTTCTTGTTCGCCTTTTTATTGGGAAAAGCTGGGAAATACGTATCTTTTTAGAAAAAAATCATAAATTCATACCGATACTTCACTTTTTCTTAGATTTTATACTTTGTATTTCTTTTTATTAACATTGATAATCTTCCTAATGGCATTAGCGTACTGATTTGCTTTATCTTTCTGTATCTATATCTATTTTCAAAATAAGATGACCAACCGTATTACTAATGACAAGCCCATTGAATGCAGCTTGAGACTTCTTGTGATTCCTAGAATAGCATTATGGATTTACCATGAAAATACTGCATTATAAAAGCTCTTAAAATAACTTTTATTTGGTTATGCCACAAACTTCAATAATTAGATTTTTAAAATTTGTTTTCTGTTGTTAAGGATTCCATTGGGTTTAACTTCATTTTTAATTATGTAAAAATGTCTACATGGATCCAAAGTCAAAGTTGTGGAAATACCGTATTAGGAGGGGTTCTGGCTTTTATCTCTAGACCCTCCCCCCATTCTTTCCCTTTCTCTGTATGTCACCGTCTGTATTTGCTCTGTAGTGCTGTGGGCCACGTGAGCCGTTCTGTACACAAATGCACACACACACACACACACACACACACACGTGTCTGTTATCTCCTCCACTTCTCAGCACAAAGATAGTGAGTTGTACATACTCTTCTGTACTTTCTTCAACTAACAGTATGTCCTAGAGGTCATCCACAGCAGTATTAATATATAGACTTTTGGGGGGGTAGCTGCCTACAGTCAGTATCCATTTGTAATGTGCGTGATTTTTCAAGCCCTAGGTTTCTCTGCTACAGCTTGAGCCAGCTTAACTCTCCAGTGTGTGACGCCGCCTCTTTTGAAGAGCGTTTAATCTGTGCTACACCCTCCTCACAGCTTGTGTATTCATTCCTGCTGACAACGCTGCGTAATGCACGTGTCCTTACAGACCGAAAGCCTCTCTCTTCCCCTGTGTCTGTCCACCTGCCTTCCACCCGTTCACCCACGCACCCAGCTCACTTTGCCCATCCTTCAGAAGCTTCCTCAGAATTCTTTCTTCCTAGATACTTTAATGGAAACTTGTCTTTTTACATATTCTAGCATTTTATTATTTTCTGAGGATTTGTGTTTAATAGATTTCATTCCTTAAAACAATCTTTTGAGCCCTGACTGGTGTGGCTCAGTTGATTGGGCATCATCTCACAAAGCAAAAGGTCACTGGTTTGATTCCCAGTTAGGGCACATGCCCGAGTTGTGGGTTTGATCCCCAGTTGGGGCATGTCAAGAGGCAACTGATGGATGTTTCTCTCTCACAGCCATGTTTTTCTCCCTCTCTTTCTCCCTCCTTCCTCTCTCTCTAAAAATAAATAAATATTGTTATTTTTTTTTAATTAGCCTTTTGAGAACTGAAAACAAGACTCTTTTTTGTTTGTTTTTATCAATCTTCAGTCACAGGAACTATAATTAGTAACTGATTGATCAGAGGATGTTAAAATGAGTTATCAGAAACAACTTCAGTCTCTAAATCATCTGTTATGCGGATATTCAGAGTGAATAAAAACATTTCTGATAGTTTTTCAAGATAATTTTAGAGTGTCCCTGAATACTAAAATGGAAATATTTTTACGGTTATATTAAGAGCCTTGCCTTCAGGGCACATGTGAAAATATCCCAGTCACTTACCACTTCTCTTTATTTGCCAACTCTTAGGGCCTTTTACTCACAGAGCATCTGTTCAGTTTTCTCTTTCGGTCGGATAGCGGCTGTCTCCTGACTCTTTCAAAATGTTGCATCAAAATGAGCTTTGCTATTTTCATCATGCATATGTTCATCTTATGCTTTTAGGAAATGGCATGATGTGATTCAGCATGTTAATGTAAATATCACCCAAAATGTAACAGTTTCCAAATCCCATTTGTTAACATTTAATACTATTCACAGTTTAAAATGTCATAAAGCCAAATACAGTGGTATTTGTATTAATACAAATTTTTAAGAAGTAAAATTATGCATGTTTAACTTGTTGGCAGAATTCATGTGTCAATAATGCATAGTGTGCACATAATAATTGGGTATAACTTCTAGAACATAGAAGGGCCACCTAAAAAATCATGAGTCAAAGCTTGGTGGAGGTTCGTGTTACGGAGAATGGTTGTTATTTGCCCTAGGTAACAGCACTCTAGTTTTAGTCATAAGTTCCGTTCATAAAAGACTGGCCTAAACCAACCCTTCTCTGGGCGTTCCCAAGTGCTCGGGTCTCCCTGGTTTTAGAGTTCTCCCTAGGAGCACTGAATCTTATAAGCTCATCCAAAGACAGCTTTTTGTTGGGGAATTTTCACCGCCTTCTCTTCTACCAAGCAGAAGTCAGAGGAGAGAGAATAAACAAGGATAACTCCCTTATCTCAAGACTTAAAGGAAAGTTCCCATTCCAGTTAAATTTTTCTATGAGAAAAACTAAGAATGATTTTCCCTTATTTCAGTCTTATTTCCTGTATTTCTTTAGCTAATCCTCTCCAGCATTCTTTTCCCAAGAGCCTGCTTGCTAGCCTTTCTTTTCCTTCTTTTCTTCCCTCCCTTCCTCTCTTTCTTCCTTTTTTTACCTTTGACAATGAAAATTTTCAAGCATACTAAGAAAAATAGAATAATGTAATGAATACCATATAACTGTCATATAGACTTAATAATTGCTAATATTTTTATCGTATTGGCATCATTTCTTCTTCCTCTGAAATATTTTATTTTTATTATTTTTTTTAGAAAAATTTTTTAAGATTTTATTTATTTATCTTTAGAGGGGAAGAGAAGAAGAGAGGGAGAGAAATATCAATGTATGGTTGCCTCTTGGGGGTCCCCTGCTGGGAACTGGCCTGCAACCCAGGCATATACTCTGACTGGGAATCAAACCACAATCGTGTGGTTCGCAGGCCTGCGCTCAAATCCACTGAGCTACACCGGCCAGGGCTGAAATATTTTAAAATAAATTATAGAAATTACAGTTTTTTCAAAAGGCATTTTCTTATATAGCCATAACAAACCTTATACCCAGCAAAATTAGTGTACTTACGAATATCCAATATATAATCAAATATTTTCAGTTGCCTCTGGAGTGTCTTTTTTTAGCTCATTTATTCAAACCAGATCTAACCAAATAAATTTAGCAATGTAATTTAACTACTGTTAAATAATTTGAATGTAAGAAATAAAAATTCCTTATGACTGAAAAAATGTGTTACTTTGTTTCAAAGCATGGAGCCAAGTTAGTTTTGTATTTGTCCGAGTTGATACATAATCACCAAGATGAACTGACTCAGGAGGAACTAGACACAGCAGAAGAGCTTATGAATGCTTTAAAGTTATGTGGCCACAAGTGCATCCCTCCCAGTGCAGCAACAAAACCAGAGCTTCTTAGAATGATCAAAGAGGTAAGCTGGTGAAACAATTTTCTCAAGAGATCCCATTGACCATAATGAATGTTTCAAGGCTTGTTTTTTATTACAGAGTATCGTTGATGATGAATTTGAAATAATTTTTCCTGCCTATTTCTTTTTTACTTTGAGAGAGCAAACAGGCTTATTTGAGGAATGTTTTATCTTTGGTCGTCCTTATGTGTTATCAGTAGCTTTCAGTGAGGCAAAGATTTTTACAGGGACAAGCAAGTGGAAAAACCAACCTTGAGTTAGGGGTTCTTTCATGAAAGAGCAAAATGAGGGAGCAGGCACCTATGCAAGCCCACCAGGTTTGGCAACTCTGGTTAACGGTTCTATCCTAAGTCCTGTGACCCAAATTATATGGAAACAAAGGGGAATTATAGCATTATTTAAGTGGTTGTGTTAATATTCTGGCCTCCTGGGGATAATATTTTTTCCTCATGATAAATAACAAGTTTTATATACTACATTACTATTTAAATCTTTTAGGAACAAAAGAAATATGAAACTGAAGAAGGTGTGACTAAAGCAACCTGGCATAACACAGTTAATAATAATCAACAAAGGTAGGATTGTATGAATTGTAAAGCCATGTCTTTTAGGTTGCCATTAGCTTTCACGTATACCTTAGTTTTTAAGGGTCATGTTTTGATACACATTTCATGTTCCACATGTGCTTAACTTATGCACAATCTCATTTAGTCTCTTCCAGCGTCTCGATTCAAAGTCAAAGGATATCTCTAAGATAGCTGCAGATATCACCCAGGCAGTGTCTTTCTCCCAGGGAATTGAGAGGAAGAAGGTGATCCAGCACATCAGAGGGATGTATAAAGTCGATCTGAGCGCCAGCCGGCACTGGCAGGAGCTCAGTCAACAGCTGACACATGACAGGTGAGCGGAGTGTGGGCTGTCGGGGGGCCTTGCACGTGTGTTTCATGTGTTCATGTTGAAGACTAGTTTCATTCCACAGAGCTAGAACGTGATTCCATTAGTTTAAAATTTTTAAATCATTTGTGATTTATTTCATCTTGAAGAGTAATGTATGAGAGTGTCTTTTATTAAACTCTCGAATAGGATAAAAATGCAGAGAGGCCTTATTTACTCTTCCAGTAAGTACAAAATATATATTGCCTTTGATTTTAAAACATGATCTTTGCAAAAGAATTGAGAAATCACTGAAACAGGGTAGTTGGGAAGCAGATATTTTTCTAGCTAAGTCCTTAAGGGTACTTAAAAGATACTTCAAAGATAATGAAGAGAAAAATTAGAGTATTATTCTCTAAATTTGGATAGCTGATTAGATTATTTTTAAGTTTGTTTTTCAGTTATGGTTGACATACAATATTATACTAGTTTCATGTGTAGAACAGAGTGATTAGACACACATGTAACTTACCAGATAGTCACCTTCGTTGGTCTAGCACCCACCCGGCGCCATACATATTACGACAGTGTCACTGACCCCATTCCCTGTGCTGTGCTTTACATCCCTGTGAGTATTTTAAAACGGCCAGTTTGTGCTTTGTAATCCCTTTCACCTTTTTGGATCATTCCCCCTAGGACCCCCTCATCTGGCAACTATCAGTTTGTTCTCTTCATGAGTTTCTTCCTGTTTTGTTTTTTACATTCCCCATATAAGTGAAATTATACAGTGTTTGTCTCTCTGACTTATTTCACTTAGCATAATACCCTCTAGGTTCATCCATATTGTTGCAAATGATGAGATTTCTTTTTTTATGACTGAGTAATATTCTATTGTATACATGCACCACATATTCACTCATCTATCGATGGGCACATAAGTGGCTATTATGTGTAACGCTGCAATGAATATAGGGGTTCATATATCTTTTTGAATTAGTGTATTGAATTTCCTCAGGTAAATACCCAGATGTGAAATTGCTGGGTCATAAGGTAGTTTTATTTTTAATTTTTTGAGATTCCACCATACTATTTTCCACAGTGGCTGTGCCAATTTACAGTCCCGCCCACAATGCACAAGGGTTCCCTTTTCTTCTCTTCCTTGCCAACACTTGTTTTTTGTTGATTTATTGATTATAGCCATTCTGACCGATGTGAGGTGATATCTCATTGTGATTTTCATTTGCATTTCCATGACAATGAGTGATGTTGAGCATCTTCTTTTCACGTATCTGTTGACCATAAGATAAGTGATTAGTATATCCTTGAGGTGCTAAAAATCACTACATGTTATAATCTAAAGCAAATTCCAGGTGAATGGAAGAATTTTAAAGTAGAAGAAAAGTTTATAAAGTAGAAGATAATTTATAAAGTAGGAGAATAGGATATTTATCAATTCTTTGATGGAGAAATAACTTTTTAAGATCGGACACAATAGAAACTACAAAGAAAAGATGGATGGATTTGACTTTGTTTCCAGTGTAATGAACAACTATAAGAACAGTAAAACATCAAAATTTATTTTCAGCAAATATATCAGTTAATATTTTATCATTTTAAAGTTCATAAAGATTTGAAAGTAAAATATTAAGATCCCCAAAATTTGAATGAGCAAAAGACATGAATACACTCTTTTTGTGTCTGAAATTATTTAATTTATTGATTTAATATTGTTATTTTTATTTTTTGTTTTTTAAAATGTATAATTTAAAAAATTTTTAATATATTTTATTATGCTATTACAGCTGTCCCATTTTTTCTCCCCTGTATTCCCCTCTGCCCTGTGCCCCCCTCCCACAGTCATTCCTGCACCTCAGTTCTTGTCCTTGGGTCATACACATCAGTTCTTTGGCTTCTCCATTTCCCATGCTATTCTTAACCTCCCCTGTCTATTTTGTACCCACCATTTATGCTTTTTATTCCCTAACCTTTCCCTGCAGGCATCCCCCACTTCTCCCGCTGATAACCCTCCATGTGATCTCCATTTCTGTGATTCTGTTCCTGTTCTAGTTTGTTTAGTTTTGGTTTTGTTTTTTAATTTTAGGTTCAGTTGTTGATAGTTGTGAGTTTATTGCCATTTTACTATTCCTGGTTTTGATTTCCTTCTTTCCCTTTAACATTCCATATAATAAGGGCTTGGTAATGATGAACTCCTTGAACTTGACCTTATCTGAGAAGCACTTTATCTGCCCTTCCATTCTAAATGAAAGCTTTGCTGGATACAGCAATCTTGGGTGTAGGTCTTTGCCTTTCATGACTTGGAATACTTCTTTCTAGCCCCTTCTTGCCTGTAAGGTCTCTTTTGGGAAATCAGCTGACAGTCTGATGGGAACTCCTTTGTAGGTGACTGTCTCCTTTTCTCTTGTTGCTTTTAAGATTCTCTCCTTATCTTTAATCTTGGGTAATATAATTATGATGTGCCTTGGTGTGTGCTTCCTTGGGTCCAACTTCTTTGGGACTCTCTGGGCTTCCTGGACTTCCTGGAAGTCTTTTTCCTTTACCAGATTGGGAAAGTTCTCTTTCACTGTTTTTTCAAATTTTCAATTTCTCACTCTTCCTCTCCTCCTTCCTGCACCCCTATGATTCAGATGTTGGTATGTTTAAAGTTGTCCCAGAGGTTCCTAAGTCTGTCCTCATTTTTTTAATTCTTGTGTCTTCATTCTGTTCTGATTAAATGTTTATTTCTTCCTTCTCCAAACCATTGAATGAGTCCTGGTTTCCTTCCTGTCACTGTTGGTTCCCTCTACATTTTCCTTTATTTTACTTTTCATAACCACTTCTTCCTCTATTTTGTGACCATACTCAGCCATTTCTGTGAGCATCTTGATTAGCAGTTTTTGAATAGTGCATCTGATGGGTTGGCTATCTCTTTGTTCCTTAGTTCTATTTTTTCTGAAGCTGTGATGTGTTCTTTTATTTGGGCCATACTTTTTTGTCTGGGTGCACCTGTTACATAGTAAGGGGTGGAGTTTTAGGTATTCGCCAGGGTGAGGTAACCCGTGTTGCTGCATCGTGACACTGTATGTGGGGAGAGAGGGCTGAGAGGGAACAATGCTGCTTGCTCAGCTCTCCTCTGGCTTTCAGTCACTTCCCCCACTACCCACAATCAAATTGGGCCCTTCGGGTGCTGATTCCCATGTGGGTGGGTTTGTGTACATTCTAGGACCCTGTGGGTCTCTCTAATGAGCCCTCCTGTAAGGCTGGGAGTGTCTTTCACCAAATCCCCCCCAGATTCTTTCAGTCAGAGGGTCTGAGGCTTTATTTCCCTGCACTGGAGCCCTGGGTTTGGCAGTTTGTCTCACTCCCCAGTTGTTGCTCCCGGTTTATTCTCAGGCAAATGTGGGACCACCTGCTTCACCAGCTGACGCCTCAACTGCTTGGTCAGCTGCCACCAGGTCACCACCTTGCCATGAGTCCTCTCCACCCTAGCTGCCTGTCTCTAGCCCTCCTACTGGTCTGAATGAATAGTTCTTTAACTCCTTGGTTTTAGGACTTCATACAGTTCAATAGTCTGGCAGTTCAGGTTGCTTTTTGTTTTTAAATTTGTAGTTGTTCTTCTTTTGATTGTGTAAGGAAGCAAAGCATATCTACCTATGGCTCTATCTTGGCTGGAAGTCCTAATGTCTTATGTTATTCTTTTGTACTATGTATCTGTATTCCCTAGTCTAATTATATGAATAGTTGGATTTTTTCTTTCCCTTCTTTTTTAGTTGAATAGATAAGTTTTGATTTATTCAATTTATACGATGATTTTTTTAAGCTTACAGGTACTTCACATTGACCCATAAAACATTCTTTTCTCTTGACCTGCAGAGCAGTCTGGTATGACCCCATGTACTATCCAACCTCCTGGCAGTTGGATCCAACAGAAGGGCCAAATCGAGAGAGGAGGCGCCTGCAGAGATGTTACTTAACTATTCCAAACAAGTATCTCCTTAGGGACAGACAGAAGTCCGAAGGTAATAGTGGCTTTTTGACTCAGCATATTAATAGAGCAGATAACTGGTCGTTAGGTAAAGATAATATGTGCTTTTTTCCTCAACAGATGTGGTCAAGCCACCACTTTCTTACCTCTTCGAAGACAAAACTCATTCTTCTTTCTCTTCTACTGTGAAAGACAAAGCTGCAAGTGAGTCTATAAGGTAACTTTGAACCAGTAAGACGCTTTCTTTTTTGTTGAAGGAGTTAAAGATTTTTGTAGTCTGTTGTAACACTTCCGTACTATTAGTTTTGGACAATGCAGTGTGGTTTTAGGAAAGGTGCTACACATGGCCCAAGAGAGGACAAGGTTGAATGGTCCGAATCCAAAAGGAAAAGGCACTATGGATCGGAAGGAGCCCTTGGACTTCAGTCACGTGCTCCGGCCCATGTTTGCATGCGTGTTTCTGCAGCGAGCCGTGAGCTGTGGGGTGCAGACTGCACTGCTGGCGGCGCCCGTAGGCGGTCAGGGCAGTGCTGAAAGGACCAGATCCTGGGCCTGCTCTCATTAGCTTTCTGGTCTTGGGCAAGTTCCTTACCTCTCTGCGTCAGCTCCCTCACCTCTTGTTGCAGGAGGAAGATGGTAACACCCAATGTATCGTAGAATTGCTGAGTAGTAAACAGGTCAATTATTACCCTGCCCATTTTATAGATGAAAAACTGAGACTCAAGGAATAGAAACAACTTGACCAAAGAGTAGAAGAACTTCCTGACTCTGAACCCCCTACTCCTAGAAACTGGTCTTCTTTTACGTGTTTGAAGTGTCGGAGGCATGTTCCAATGTTTGCTTATTTACTGGAAAATATAAAATATTGAAGTTTCTTTCTCAGTAACTGAGTCCTGTATTCTGCATACAGGGTATAGGGATTATTAGCTTTTTCTAAAAGTTTTAGTCATTTTCCCCCTACTAGAATGTTAAAGAATGAGATAATATTTTTATGTGGGTTTTGACAAGACATGGTGTGTTTCAAACTCATCTGCTTTGCTGGAATCTTTCACTAGATACAGTAAAGCTTATACTTTCTAAAATTGTTCAAAACATTTAATCATAGTAATTTTAAATATGTTTTGACAGAGTGAATCGAAGATGTATCAGCGTTGCACCATCTAGAGAGACAGCTGGTGAACTGTTATTAGGTAGGTCACACTCCGAAGAGTTTTACACGTGTTTACCGCATCTTACTGTGTTCTGGGTGATTTAGAGCATCATTTTGGCACACTGGCATTCAGTGAGATGAACTTTCTCTAACACCACATATGTTATTCTGCCGCAACGTTATGTGTAGTGCATTGACTCATAAATGTGAAGAAATGACAGTCTTGTCCCTGAGAAGCATATGACTAGCATTGTAATTTTTATAAAGTTGACTTTCTTCCTGAGTATACATTTTATATTTAGTCATTCCTTTTATTATGTATCAATTTTTAAAGAGTTATTATTAATAGTATTATTTTATGCCTGCTGTGTTAACAGATATGCCTGTGCCGTATATCTACCTTGAGTTGCATAATTTATAGTCTCTATTGTACTTCTGAGAGAAAGACCATGCTTGTTACTGCACAGAGACCTGTGTAGTCACATTAGGTGAGAAGTATTTTCCTCAAGATATGAAGGAATGAAGTGGTACCAGTTTGTCTCTTTTCCTTTAAAGAGCCAGCTCATGTGCTGTAGGCCGGTTGTCCTCAAAGTGTGGTCCCCGAATCAGGAAGAGCAGCCGCAGCATCACATCGGACTTCTTAGAAATGCACTTTCTCGGGCCCCAGCCCCAACCAGCTGAATCTGAAACTCTGGGGTGGATCCCAGCCATAAGCCTTTTGATGAGCCCTCGAATGGGAGCCTCTTTGCCCCCGAGGCCCAACGTGCACAGCTCCGAGGGTGCTGGGACGGCAGCCCCTGTGGGCCAGCCAGGCCAGCGCTCGAAGGAGACCGGCCTGCAGTGCAGGGCCCAGGCCGTTCCTACCACTGAGATACACGATGTAGGGACACGTCTCATCAACTGCCTATGAAGCAGGAAAACAGATGATCTTTGCTGACAGATGACCTTTGAAGCCATTTCTGCCTTACCGAGTGTTTAAGTCAGCAAAGTAATTAAGAATTCCTCTTTTGCTAGGAAATTTGGTCTACACCTTGACTTCAGTTAATGTGTCATGAAATAAAGCAAGATAATATGCTGGCAACATAAGAATACTGGCGATAATAAATGGCCAACCTTTTTTAGCACTGAGTGCCAGGCACTATTAATACGCATTTAGCATATGGCCTAATTCCCCCAGTAACCCTGTGAAATAGAGTCCTCTTCTCCCCTTCTTTTTGGAAGGAAACTAAGACACGGAGGTAGAGCAGCTTGCCTGAGATCTCACAGGTGATTCAAAAATAGGTCTCGAGTGTCAGGAACTGTTTCTGGGTGATGGCATTTGAATTCAGGCCACTGATTGCAAAGGACATGCTTGTAACCATATCAGGTAATAGTGCGTACATTTTTAACTCACATACAGCTATATTCTGCAGGTAAATGTGGAATGTATTTTGTGGAAGATAATGCTTCTGATACAGTTGAAAGTTCGGTGAGTAGAAGCTTAAGTTTGCACTAATTAAATTCACACAAATTCCCAAGATGTGTAAATTCAGCATTACCATAAAGCAGGCAGAACTTTTAGAGCTCATTTATTGTGACTTAATGTGTAGATTTACCTGAATTTCAAGCATCCTTTTAAAAGATCTTTCTAACAAGAAGACCATGCCGTCGCTGCTGGGGCATGGCCTGAGTCTCAGCCGTTGGTTTTCGAGGCTAGTTCTCAGTCGCTCCTGTCATTTCAGCATTGCCCCTGTTCCTCATCATTCCCCTCAGTAGCGACAAGTGACGACTCCTGCCATTCCCAGTTCACTACCCAGTATGCTTGCCTTCAAAAAGTTAGGGAAGCATTACGTAATTGAATAACGTAAGTTATCTCAGTAGTCACACAGGTTAGTAATCATAGTTTTCACTCTTCTGGAAATACTGATATTCAGAAAATAACGAAAAGGTTCAATATACATTTTTATTGTAAAGATTTTTATTCATTTGAATTAGCATGTATTTCATTAAAGTGTTGTTTTGAAATCCTTGTAGGAGAAATAAGGCTTTTTGTTTCTGAAAAGTTCTAAAGCTAGAAATTCCTAAGGCTATACTAAATAAGATTACGTATGGTTTCATGGTGAATACATACTTGATTCAAAGAAATTAATGAGAGAGAATATAAAATTTAGTAGTAAAACAACTAATGTAAAAATTCATAAGAATATTTAATATAGCCCCCCAAATGAGTAGGCGTCCTTTTGTGATTTAATAGCAATTACCACAGCATTTATACAAGTAAAAATAGAGTTATGTTGTTTTTTACAGAAGTGTCTTTTTAACATCTAAGAAATTCAATGGTTGATCCAAAGATAACTTTTCCTTCTTTAAACCTCTCCTAAAAATACCCTTTTCTTTTAGTGGATTGAAGGCCCCTTCCTTGCTCTGTACTTGTGTAGCATCTGTCCTCATTCATGCGACCCTGCTGTCTGGCATCTCAGACGTGTGCCCGGTGTCTGTGCCCCCTTCCCCTTACAGGGGTGTGTCTCCTGCGCAGCCCTCAAAGACCGCCTCTGCAGGGGCTCAGTGAATGTCTGCTGAATTGACCACATGTAGAATGTTGGAGCTGAACAAGTAGAATTTGGTTTTAAGTATAGAAAAATTGCATTTTCATTGAGACATTTTATTGTATGTGTGATATATTTCCTGACTTGACTTTTTTTATTGTTGTTTAGTTACAGTTTGCCCCATTTTTCCCCCATTGCTCTCCTGCCCTGCCCACCCCACCTCTCCTTCGTTCAGTCCTCCCCACTCCTCATTGTCCTTGTCCGTGGGTCCTTTACACATGTTCCTTGACCCTTCCCCTTCTTACCCCCGTTATCCCCTTCCCCTGTGGTCAGTGTCGGAGTGTTCTTTATCAGCTGGGACCCAGTATAATAGTAAAACACACACAGAGCCGGCCGGAGTGTCACTTCCTCCTTACTGCTGGTTTCAAATTCCTCTTTTCTTGTCACTCCTGTGTGACAAGACCTCATTTTGCTTACTTTTCTTGCAAACTCATGTATACTTGTAAAAGAGTATGTTCTTAGTAGAAGAAATCAGTCTGAACAGGCTACATACTGTATGATTCTAACTCTATGACCTGGGAAAGGGAAACTGGAGACAGTGAAACGGTCAGCGTCGCCAGGAGCTGGGGGGCAGTAAACCAACGAATGGGCCCCAGAGGGTCCCTCAGGCAGGAAGACTATTCTGTGACACCGTCCTGGTGGGTGCATGTCATTGTACATTTGTCAGGACCCATAGAATGTATGCACCAAGTCTGAGCCCTAATGTAAACTGTGGGCCTTAGTCAGGAGTAAGGCATCACCGTTAGTTCGTTATTTGTAAGGCGCACCACACCAATGCAAGATGTTAGCAACAGGGAGACCAGGTGGGGAGAGGAGACACGTGGGACTCTAATTTTCTTAAACCTAAAACTGCCCTGAAAGATAGAGTCTATTACAAAATAAAAATGAAGTCTATTAACTAAAAAACACTCCTAAATTTTGTTTAGCACTTTAAAGTGGGTAGTAATGGGAAGATTTTCAGAGAATCTCACCTGTCATTTTGCCACGAAAGGAAGCCTTTCTGTTGCATTCTGATATTTTTTTCAAAATCTAAAATTAAAATGATTACTAATATTTCATGTAAAGCAAATACTTGCGTCTACTTCCTCTGTCCCAGAGCCCTCAGGGAGAATTGGAACCAGCATCATTTTCCTGGACATACGAAGAAATCAAAGAAGTTCACAAGCGTTGGTGGCAGCTGAGAGACAATGCTGTGGAAATCTTCCTGACCAACGGCAGGACACTGCTGTTGGCCTTCGATAACACCAAGGTAACCGGGCTTTGTGACCTGTGCTTCCCGGAGCTTACGGCACCAGGGTACCTGCATTCACATGGCTCAAGTGAGGGCTTACCTGATCTGAACTTGCACTCACTGTTTCCAAAGTCAAATCAAAATTGCCTTATTTCTCAGTCCTAACTCAAGTAAACCCTTGGTTGTATTAGGATTACTTTTGTTCTCCAAAACTTAAATTGTGGTTCCCCAGAGAACCTGCATCTGTGAAAAGTGGATGAATGAATGCATAACTAGCCTGAAAGAAGTAGTTTAAACTTGATGGTAGATTCCGCTTTTGACAGACCCCGTCTCGTCACCCACACCCCTTCAGCTGCTGCTGGTGCGCTCTCCTTTCTGGAGAGCCTCTCCAACAGAGCTGTGCGCTTGCCCCTCCAGGCCCTCCTTGGTCCTCCGTGGAGTGGCTCCAGGCACATTTTCTTCTCACTGCTCCACTGAGCCCTCAGCTTGGGTCCCCAGGGACCTCCTCATGCTCCGTAGTCCTCATCTTCCTGGACCCGCCCGCAGCACCGACACAGCGGTTTTTCTCTCTCCCTGGAAACAGACCTTCCTCGCTGGGCTTCTGGGTTACCACTGTCTTCATTCCCCTTTTGCCTCACCAGCCTGCCCTCTTAAGTCTGGCCTGCAGACACTGCGTTTGGGTGTCTCAGGGAGTGTTCCTGAGGCCCCTTCTCCTCTCATCCAGTCTGGTGGCTTTGAATACTCTCCGTAGTCTGTTTACCATTGGACCTGTCCCCAAACCTCTCCCCTAAACACCACACTCAAGTATCCCGCTCCATACTCGGCACCTCCATGTGGAAGGCTAATAGGCATCTCAAGTTTAACATGCACAGATCTGAACTTGAATCTTCCCCCCAAATCTCTGCAGCTTCCTCATCTCAGTAAATAGCAACTCCAGTCTTTCTGCTTGCCCAGAACCTTAGGATTATCCCAGACTTCCCCTACCCCCATCCCCCACATCTAGTCCATCAGTAAATTTTCAGATTACGTCCAGAGTCTGACGAACCTCTTCCACTGCTGCCATCCTGGTCCGAGCCCCCGATACCTCTCACCAAAATCGTCCCACTAGCCCCCTAATGGGCTTCCCTGCTTGCATACTCACCCTTCTTTCAGACCATTCTCAACACAGCGCCCGAGACAGCTTGGATCATGCCCTTTAATGAGTCCCTGTGTCACAGGTAAAGCTAGAGTCCTTTCATGGACTACGAAGTGTTGACTAATCTGGCACCTTGTTGACTCTCTGACCTTACTTTCTACCGTTCTATCCCTGTCTCTCTCCTCCCTCCACGCTGACTTTTGAACGGAGTCAAAACGGAGTCTGACTTTGTCACTTTCCTCCACTCTTGAACGGAGCAGGCACTCTGACAGTGGAGCCTTTGCAGGTACTGCTCCCTTCAGTGCTGCCAGGGATGTTTCCCTCCTAGGAACCCGCAGGACCCACTCCCGTACTTTAGTCAGGCTTCCTGATCAGATGGCTCCTCCTCAGAGAGACCTCCCCTGGCTGCTCTAATAAAATAGCAACCCGTTCTCACTTCCTCAGCTCCTGTAGTCTGCTCTGTTTTTCTTTCTAGGACTTAAGAGTGTATAACATTGTCTCCCTGGTAGTATGTGAGGACTTTGTTTGGCTCAGTGCTGCCGCGCCTTGAACACGCTGGCATGCAGGTGCTCAGCAAACAGTTGTCGAGTGAGTGAATGCTCCCTTTTTCTTGCAGAGTTTGGTTCGCAATTTGTCCTAAATTCTCTTCTATCAGCCTTAGCTTCAGCAGTGGATGTGGACAATCTTCATATTTAGACTATATGTTTAAGTTTTGCTTTTGATTTTGCTTTGGGGTTTGCTTGGGGTTTTTTTATTGCTTTGAACCTGTTTTTTCAATTGTGGGGAAAATGCATAACATAAAATTTACAGTCCTAGGCATTTTTAAGCATATAGTTTGGTGTAGTTAAATTCGCATTTTTTTCTGAACAGCTCTCCAGGCCAGGTTCTTAAACGCTCTGTGATCTTGCCTGTTTCATGACCTTAGCTTATCCTTCTCATTCACTTTTAGAACCATCTCTGAGTGTCCACATCTGTCTCTTCTTCCTAAGCCTGAAGCTTACACACAAACTTGACTTTCGCAAAGGCCTGATTTTTTCCCATTTACTAGTCATCATCATGTCGTTGCTTTAGAGGTCAGAGTACCATGTGTCTGTGACGGTACGCTTGTGAGTCTTTTCACTCAGTTGTGAAAACCAAGTATTCCCTTTGCATGGGCTATTTTATTCCATTCCCATGAAATAAACAGTGTTGCGCCCACACTGCAGGTGTGGTAGCTGCAGCACACAGGGTTGGAGCAGGCAAACAGACCAGGTCTGTCTCGTTCAGGAAACCATGCTCTTGCTATGACACCATACTGCTTTTGTTTAGAGGACGACTCTGCTTTTTCCTTCACTGAAATTTTCTTCTAAAGATCTGTATATAGGTGAGTTTTCTGCGCAAACTTTCTCTCAGTTTCCCCTTAGAAGACCCTCCAGAAGCACAGAACAGCAGTCGGGAGCCCAGGCTTCGGAGAAAGGCCGCACTTGGGTCTCAGCTCTCTCCTAGTTCATCTCATGAGATGACCTCCACTAGATCATCTTAATGACCTTGGAGGATGAGATTAGTGCTCTGCCTGTAGTATCCTGGAGTCTTTGGAGGAAAGTGTCACTAAGCCTAAGAATCAAATCCGATTGTTTTCTTTCTCTGCCCTTGTAGGTCCGGGATGATGTGTACCACAGTATACTGACCAATAACCTCCCTAACCTTCTGGAATATGGCAACATCACTGCCCTGACAAACTTATGGTATACTGGGCAAATTACTAATTTTGAGTATCTGACGCACTTAAACAAACATGCCGGCCGGTCCTTCAATGATCTCATGCAGTATCCCGTGTTCCCGTTCATACTGGCTGACTACGTTAGCGAGACCCTTGACCTCAGTGATCCGTCTGTCTACAGGTAACAAAAACTTCATTCCCTTTTGGCTTTGTCAACATGCTGTGTTTATTTCATTAAGTCTTTATCATGAATATTTTCTGTCTGCACAAAATGAATCAAAGTGAAATGAACCGCCATGGGTCCATCCCCCCACCTCAACAGTTATGAAGATGTTTGCCAAACTTGCATCATCTTTTTTTTCTTTTTATTTAAGACAAATGACAGATACCTTGTTATGTCAACTACTATGTTCTTCAGTACATAGCTCCTAGGGAAAAGAAAATTTTCTTTCTTTTTTTCTTTCTTAAATCCTCATTCAAGCATATATTTATTGATTTTAGTTAGAGAGGAGGTGGGGAGAGAGAGAAACATCGATGTGAGAGAGAAATATCAGCTGATTGCCTCCCATACATGCCTCAACCAGGTATCGAACCTGCAAAATAGGTGTGTGCCATGACCAAGGATTGAACCCACAAGCTTTTGCTGTATGGGATGGTGCTCCAACCAACTGAGCCACTAGGCCAAGGCTAGAATATTTTCTTACATAACTTCATTGCCATTATGATATCTAAGAAAATTAACATGGTATCATCTGATATCCAGTTCATTTTCAAACGTGCCCGGATGATACCAAAGATGGCTTTTCTAGTTGGTTTACTTGAGTCGGGCCCACTGTCACCTTTGGCTGCTGTGTCTCTAAAGACAGACATCTGGGGGAAAAAAAAAGACAAACATCTAGAACAGCCTTCCTAACAATGACTTGTTGGAAAAAACAGAATTTTTTTGTAGGATGCCCCTCATTTCATGTCAGTGTTTAGCATTTTCTCTAGCCTCTGCATTTCCTAGAGATTGGAAATTCATTCTAAAGATTTGTTCAGATTCGGGTTCAGCCTTTTTGTGGGGGTTGGGGAGGAGCAGAATCCCTGACAGATGGTGGTGTAGACTCTATGTGACTTCACAACCAGAAAGATGTGACCTCCCACTACAAGAATGTGCAGGTCGATGTGCGGGTCCATGTGAACTTGGTCCTTTCATGGGCGACTATTGCTTGAGTCAGTCATTTCATTAGAGATTATAAGATGGTGATTTCCTTTTCTCTCATTTCTTCTATGTTTATTGGGGGAAAACATACGGGGTGATCCTGAGCTCATTTGTTGTGGCAGAGAGCAAGGAAACTAACACAGTCTTACCATAAAACCGTCTCTTCACACCCTCATTCACTGCAGCATTATTTACAATAGCCACCTGGTCCTAGATCAGGCAGTTTTCAAGATATGGAAACAACCTACATGTCCATTGGTAGATGGGTGGATAAGGAAAATGTGGTGTATCCATATTAGGGAATATTATTCAGCTATGAGAAAGAATGACATCTTGCCATTTTCTACAACACGGATGGATCTTGAGGGCATTATGCTAAGTGAAATAAGTCAGACAAAGACAGACAAATACCATATAATTCATTATGTGTGGAATCTAAACAAACATAAAACCTGGCTCGTAGACACAAAGAACGTGTGAGTCGTTGCCAGAGAGTGAAGATGAGGGGCGGGGGAAGGGGGTCAAGAGGTACAGGCTTCCAGTTATAAAATGAATTCGCCCTGTGGGTATGGTGCACAGCATGGCGCCTGTGGTTAACAACACTGTATTTCGTGTGTGAGAGTTGCTAATAGTAAATCTTCAGCATTCTCAGCACAAGAAAAATTCTATAACTATATGTGGTAATGGATGTTAACTAGACTTGTTGTGGTGGTCATTTTGCAATATGTACAAATACCACACCATTATGTTGTTTGTAAACCTGAGAGTAATAGAGTGTTGTATGTCAATTATACCTCAATTTTTAAAAAATCTCATATTTGATTTAAAGAAAAATGCCGCAAATATTTTATGTGGTGTATTAGGGTATTTTAATGATCACTGATGAAAGTAGGCCTAGTTCAGACAGTTTTTAAGAAATCAGATTCAGTTTAATATATTCATCAATCTATAAAAAAGCAAATGGTACATTATGACTTAGACATTTTTATACACTGCTGATGGACATTTAAATTATATACTCCTGGCATAATTGGATACAATCTTTATGAAAAGCAATTTGATAATAAAACCAAAAGTCTGTTCAAATGTACACACTCTGTTTTAGCAATTTACCTTCTAGGACTTCTTCTTAGGGAGTCCCAAAGGTTAGGGGCATGTGTTCCACCAGAAAGGCTCCTGCCGGGAGTCGCCTCGTGAGCAGGAAGTCGGTCCATCCGGTTCGTAGCCGAGCACAGCGTCTGGCACTGCAACCACAGACTGAGCCATCAGGACACGCCTCACATGTGTTTCAAAGTAAACTGGTCAATGTTGCAGCGATTACAAGTTACATCGTAGAAATGTATATTATAGGTAGGGAGAGCTGTTCTTTTTCTTTAAAAAGTGAATATGTATACATGGGTAAGCAGGAGAACATCTGGAAGGGTGTATACCAAAATGTACCTGTGGGTAATAGCAGTGTGGCTGCTTTTTTGGTTTATTCTATTTTCTCATCAGTGTTTTCTGATTTTCAGCCATAACAATAAGTATCACTTGTGTTAAAAAAAAAAACCTACTTATGTGATTTAGAAAAAATTGCATGCTAGGATTTTAAATATTATTTCTCTTATTTTGAGATGTGAATTGTAGTTATTCTGTAAAGCTGTTTTAACTTTTTAACCAAGTTTTTAAGATTAGAAAAGTTTCAAAAGCAAAATTACTGTATTTGCTATCACTAATTGCAGATCTCTAGGAATAATGACCAAAAAAAAAAAAAAAAGATATAGCAACATCTGGCTAAACCGACCTGGCTTGACTTTCTGAAATGTGGGCAGATCTCGGTGTTGCTGCAGTTTCACTGCCAGACATTGAAACTGCAGTTGTCCTCCCGGCTCCTCAGCCTGGGAGCCGCCAGTTCTCGGGGATCTGTGCCTTCTCCACAAGTGAGGGCTCCTCCCTGAGGTCCAGTGGCTCCCTGGTGCGGTGCGCACAGCAGCACAGACACGTCCTCGCGTGCCATGCATGGTGTCACTCGTGACCTGTTCATCAGATAGCGAAACATTGATTTCAGTGCTCACACTCCAGATCCCAGCTTGGCCAGTTTAAGCATCTGTCTGTAGTTTCTTCAGTTTGCACTAGCTGTGCTAGTAATTATGTAACATCTCATAATCATATTTCCCATCCCAGCTGCCCTTCAGGCTTCACTGCCTAGCTGGGCGTAGAGCCTGGGAAATAGGGACAGGAGCCCAGCGCTTGGTAGCACTTGGCTGCCACAGGCAGCACCCATCACGGTTCTGGAGGAAGAGGACGAGGGTGGGAGAAGAGGGATCGCAGTGCTGTTCTTGTTGTGGTTACTCGTAAGTTAGGAACTCCTAGTACCTGTATGGATCTGTTTAGAAAATTCCACCCTAGCAGGTTATGCAATCACAGTTTTGAGTGGTGACTATTAGTTGCAAAGCAACACATGTAAGCACTAAGCTACGGGCCAAGTGCTCTGTTGATCACTTGCCCATTTGAGTGATGCAGACATCCAGGCAGCTTAGCCTTGACAGCATCCGGACTCTTTCCATTTCCCATCATGTCTTCCGTTGTAGAACTCTCTCCAAGCCCATAGCTGTGCAGTATAAAGAAAAGGAAGATCGTTACGTGGACACATATAAGGTAGGTCCAGTTTTTCCTCTTTTTTAATAAATGAAAACTGGAGCTTTGTTTTGTAGACTTGTGTTTATGAATTTTAAATTTATAGTATTGATTTTTGTTTTTCACTTCTTGTGCTTTGATTGTCAGACAACTGGAAATCATTACATGATTTTGAATATTACTGTGCCTCAATTCTCTGAAAACATTTTCCCAGAAAAAGAAATATACTTGTAATGGCATAAATTGGAAGCTAGTAATCCATAATGATATTGAAATACATAAATAACTATACTCCCTATAAAAATCACAGATTTCCAGGGACATGTGTTCCCTGAGTGTTATTTCTATAACAATATCAGTATACTTATGATGACCATAACCCCTTATTATTTATAGTTGGTCAATTATGTATTGCTTTATTAGCAGAAATTTACCAGATTTTAAAATTTAAAAATAGAAAGGAATGACCTATTCCTGGGAAATTAATATTAATGAAATTCTGTTTGAAATTCATTAGTAACATGTTGTATTCTTCACAAGAATATCCAGTTAGAAACAGCTGAAGCAGTTTTCTTACATTCACCACTTTATCGTGTCAGAGTTCAGAAACTTCCCTCCGAGCACCTTATAACTGCCCCTGCTTCCTGGTCCCCTGCAGGGAAAATGGGGCAGTGCCGTGGGCGGCACAGAGAAGTGACTCCAGAAAGTCACTGCTGCATGACTTTGCTATCAGAGCCAGGCAGGCGCTGTGGGAGATGGGAATAGTGACAGACATTAAATATGTAGCCAGGCTTCCCACTTTGTGACAGGAAGATAGAAGTCATGAAGAGTCTCCGTATTTTTTATCTCTGTGTAACTACCCTACCAAACAGCCACAAAGATGTTCTAGCTGGAAACCCAGTGTCGTGACACAGATTTTCCATTTCTGTTGCATCTCTCTACTAGAGAGGCTCTGCCCTACAGGACAGAGCATCCCCTTTGAGTCCCGCCATTAGGGTGCAGACATCCCTGGCAATGGAAGCTGCTTGATCAGCTGAGACGGGAGGAGACCTTAGCTGGGGCCAGAGCTGGGAGGGAGAAGGGTGCAGCCTGGAAGATGCCTCCAGGTGGCAGGCCTCCGTGGGGCACCCCGGCAGACACCCCCAGACAGTCAAGGTGGCTGAGGTCCAAACGTGAAAGGACCGCAGCCACAGAGAATGGTGTCACAGGGCTGGTAGGGAAGGACGGGATGAAACCAGGGAGGGAGGCTTTTCCAGGGAGGCTTTTCCAGCGTTGCCTGGAGCTCACCGACCGAATTCTCTGGGTTCCCTGTGTCCCTCAGTACTTGGAGGAAGAGTACCGCAAAGGGGCCAGAGAGGACGACCCGCTGCCGCCCGTGCAGCCCTACCACTACGGCTCCCACTATTCCAACAGCGGCACGGTGCTGCACTTCCTGGTCCGGATGCCGCCCTTCACCAGGATGTTCCTGGCCTATCAAGGTGAGGCTGTGTCCCAACTGCTGAGAGAGAACGCGGCTGCCTTCCGGGGGCGGTCTCAGACCAGTCAACCCACAGGAAAACGAAGCCTACTGAAGGCAAAATTCTCTTCAAAACACCTGCAGTGGGCCACCTCAGCTTGCTAATGTCTCAAATGTTAGCTTCAAATTAAACATGTCTAAGTTTACAAAATACAATTCATGTTTAAAAATTGAGATGAAATTCAGGTACCATAAAATTTACTGCTTTTACCCATTAAAAGTGTAAGCAATTCACATTTAAAGATGTTCAAGTCAGTGATTATTTCAGATCACAGTTATCTTTGAACCCTAAAGGGAAATACGTTATTGTGACTTATTATAAATAACTCCTAAACAAATAATAGGAGCACCACACTGCCACCTTCACCATAGTTACTTCCCAGTAACAGTCCTCCACCTCGGCATTCTAAGTGGCAGCCTGTGGACCTGAAGATGATTAGAGCGATGTGAGTTGATTGGTGTGCAAACAGGGACACTCTCCCATCAGTTTCTAACGAGAACCATGGTGTTGGGTCAGTAGTTGTTCTTTGTGGCACCCACAGTCCTTTGTAGAACAAGCATTATCCATTCATTTATGTCTTTATATATTTTTCCTCACGTGCACCCTCTTAGAGGAGGAAATCTTCTTTTGGTCTATGAAAAGGGCTTTCTCATGTTTGTCCCTCTGTAGGAACACAGAACAAATGTTCCTCCAGACAGCTGTTTAAATGTTTGCAGAGTATTGCCCTGACTCCTTTCTCCCGATCTGTATTGTCCGTCGCAGGCTAATTATCCGTAGTTAATTTGACATCAGGCCGAGAGGCTCCCATGTGCATGGTCTTAACCCAGCTGCTGCCAGGGACTCACAAATAAACAGGACTGCTCTGTACATAAGTAAAGGGTCTGCAAGCCCAAGTTTAAGCCATCCTTTTTGGCTCTGGTTTCCAAACTTGTCACTATTCCGATCATCTTTCTGGACATGCTTTGATTTGTAAATGCCCTTATTAAATAGTAGCAGTTAGGGTAGAAAAAGGATTTTTTGATGTGGTTTGAGAGCTCTCCAGTGTGCAACAGAACCATTGTGCTTTGTCTCGTCCTGTCCCAGAGTTCCCTGTGTCCACGCCGGATGCCGGGACTCCACTGTACCCTCACAGAATTGCCTTGAAGTTTTCTGCAATGCACTTAGATTGGTAACTTTTTTTTCTGAGTGAGTTAGCAAGTATTTCTTCAAGTGGCCCTCCCTGCTTTTTGAGGAGAAGGAAGTATCTGTAAACCTCATTTCTTCATAGATTTTAAGTAGTGGCCAGGCAGTGCTGACTGGCTCTGCAGGTTAGATAAGAAAGCAATACAGGAGCTAGGGACTGTGTTCGCCAGGTGGCTGCAGCATGCGGAGGAAATTAGCACATCGTGGCAGCAGAGGTTGCCTGCTTGATGCTGAGAGTCATCCATGACCGTTTCCAAATGAAAAAATGTGCTCAAATTTCAGCAGATGCAGGAGAGTTTTAGAAGGAACAACATGGGGCTGAAGGAGTATCGCTCTGCTGCTTCCAGGGGCCGCCTTGGGTGCATTTCATGTCCCGGGCCTGCCCTAGGGCTGGTCTGATAGCGGTGGGCAGAGAGACGCCAAAACTCAGCTCTGGGTGATTCGTGAAATGTCACACCAGGAAATCTGCACCAGGAAACCTTAGCAACGGAGGGAGTTAGAACGTCTGAAAAGCAGTGTCCCTCTCGCCCCCACCCCCCCAAAAAAGAAAAAAGGAAAAATGGTGTGAACAATTCAAGGTAAAAGAATAGTTTTGCTTGCTGATGGGGAAAGGCTATTTTATCCCCTTGAACTTTAATTTTACTTCCTCATTATTTCATTCATTCAATAAATAAACAGTTATCGAATCCCTAGTATGTGCTAGGGGTAGATAACACCCCAGGTCCCTGCTTTTATGGAACTTTTATCCTACTTGAGTAGAGAGTCATCAACTAAACAAATGATATAAATTAATCTAGTTTTATGTATTATTAAAACAATACATATCTTAAATAATATAATATGGCCTCAAGTTTTGTATAGAAATATTTATTTCCAAGAATAAATAAGTAACCTTTTTAAAACTATGGATAAACAAAATGACCATCATTTGGACCTTTCTGAAGTAGCAAAAATAAATTATGATGGGCTTCACATGGAATCAGGTCTTTGTGTCTTAATTATTCTTTGTATTTCTTTATAGATCAAAGCTTTGACATTCCAGACAGAACCTTTCATTCCATGAATACCACCTGGCGCCTCTCATCCTTTGAGTCCATGACGGATGTGAAGGAGCTCATCCCCGAGTTCTTCTACCTCCCAGAGTTCTTAGTCAACCGAGAAGGTATGACAGTGAATCGCCTCTGGCACATTCTTCTGCGCATTTGTACTTATGTTATAATTTTCCAAAAATAAAAACAGCTTTTCTGTGCCTTAAAAGTTAAGTCCATAAATAAGAAAAATACCTTTGGTAAGTAATTATTTTATTTCCAAGCAAGCTTGAGGGTTCTAAGTATTTTACAGAACCAAATATATCTGAAAAACTGTAACTTTGAACTACTAAAAGTATTTGTAAACATATATTTTAATTTTGTTGTAGAAATTGCTTTATTTTTTCTGATTATAAAGGTTGCAGTGTGCTCATTTTTTTAAAGTCATGAATTTATTGTAAACACAATGTAAATTAACCAAAATCTCAGTAAGTTTGGTGGGAATGACTGAATTATAAATAAAACACTCTAACCAAAAAATATCTAACAATGAAAAAGAATCCTAGAGGATAACACGAAATTTTGTGTGATCTTGGCCAACCGTGCCTGTTCTTTAACAGAAGATCAGTTAACCTTGTAAGAGTTATTTGGGGTTGTTTTCTACATTACTTAATTTCATATTTTATGTGACCTTTAGGAATATACGAAATTGAGAATTATTTCTTTAGATAAGTTAGTGTCAGCCAAATTACTGTAGAATTTCATTCTAAACTCGCTGGCCTGTCTGGAGTTGTTTGGAGAATAATTAGTCTACATCCTGGGTCGCTGGGGCCTGTCTCCTGGTGTTGCCCGCGTGACAAATGCCTCAGTGAAACCAGCACCTGCAGTTTCAGGCCCTGCCTGGTGGCTGTCAGTTTGGGGCTGCCTGTCCTCTCAGCCTGTTGTTTCTCATGGGTCAGTTCCAGTTTCTATCGCTGTGTGACAAATAATCCCAACACTTAGTGGCTACAAACAATCCATCGATCACAGTCTTTGCCAGTCAGAAACTCGGGGACGGCTCGGCCGGGTGGCTTTCTGTTTGGCCCAGGGTCTCTCAGGCAGCCGCATTCAGATTGGCAGGAGCTGGAACGGCCAGAGGAACAGAGCAGCAGGGGCGGGCGGCAGGCAGGCAGGTGTCTCTCTCTCCATGGAGGGCCCCTGCTCTTCCATGTGGTCTCCATGTGGACTAGCACGGGCTTCCTCACAGCACAGCAGCCTCCCATGCCCTGCCTGGCAACTCGGGGGCCAACGGCCAGTTCCTAAGAGAGGTGAATGGAAGCGCACGGCCCTTTTCCAGGCTATCTGTGGCGGTCACGCAGCGCCCTTCCCTGCACTCAGTTTCCTGAGGCCGTCGCAGTGCCTGCCCACATTCAGAAGGAGGAGCATAGACGTGGCCCACCTGATGGAGGTGTAGAAGGTTCTGGAGAGCATGCAAGGCAGAGAGTGTTGTTATTGCCATTTTTGGACAACACAGTTTGCTGTAATGGACATCATGTCACCCCACCGGCATCCCTATAGAGCCTGTCATTGTGCCTCCAGTCATTTCTGGGGGAAGAGCGCCCCGCTCTGTGCTGTGTCCCCAGAACACCTGAAGGTTAGGGATGACGTGAGGCCATAGAGACGCCCTGCTGCTCAGCCCCTAGATGCTCCTTCGCTGGCGTCAAACCAGTGACCCCTGCTGCGTCTCTGAAGGCACCTGCATAGAGCTTGGGGTGCGGAGCCTCCGTCCTGGAGCGCCCCGTCTGCCACTGTCCACAGGGTGATCCCCACACTGTGTTAATTTTATACACTCCGTGGTTTGTGTTTCACGTCACGTCATTTCAAAGTACTGCCAGAATGGAGGACGATCCTCCTCCTCCTTTTACCAGACCAACAAGTAGGCAGGCAGCTACTTAATTAGATATGGAGAGCAATCCCCCTTTGAGGTCCTTTTTCATTTTTTTCCTGTCGTGGTGTTCAGATCTTCTGTTCATAAAAGGAAGCAGAGAACATATTTCTGTTCAAAAGCACCATTTCTTGTAGGACAACTTTTTTAAATCGTTTCTGAGACTTTTGTTTATACCAGAAGACTGATGAGACAATTACGGTAGATATCTGCTCCTTGACGTCACAGAAAAATCTCTTATTTGGTGTGTTAGGTAATTTTGTTGTCTGTTCACACAATGCTTGGTAGTAATGAAGTCAGAGCAGACCTATGGGCGTTCCTTCAAGTTCACAGACTAAGACATTCATTCTAGGAATAAGTATGCTTTGCTTAGCTTGGTTTTTTAATTACAGATGCTAATGCTTACTAAATGAAAGTGGTCTGAAATTTATTGTCAGCACCGCTAATTGAGAAATGCTTATACAAGTCTTAGTTTAATTTTAATCAAGCTGACAGTGGAATAGATACTGAAGCACTGACTGCATTTGGAGATTTGATTCGTGGGTATTGGAATCAGTGGGCAGTGATTTTCTGCTTTTTCTTCACTATGATAAAAAGTGACAAGGACAAAGCGGAAAGATTGCAGGTTGAGCAGAACAGGACTGAGCCACGCGGCGGCTGTGAGGCGAGAGGATGAGCAGTGGGGCTGCTGCCCCCCTTGCTGCCCCCCTGCTTCAGCTTGCAGCAGCTGTTCCTGTGAACTCTCCTGCTCGGTGGGCCACACGAAGCATGCTTGTAAACATTAATATTAGTCTTGTTGTCTAGGTTTTGATTTTGGCGTGCGTCAGAACGGTGAACGGGTGAATCACGTCAACCTCCCGCCGTGGGCACGCAACGACCCTCGCCTTTTCATCCTCATCCACCGGCAGGCCCTGGAGTCCGAGCACGTGTCCCAGAACATCTGTCAGTGGATTGACTTGGTGTTCGGGTACAAGCAAAAAGGGAAGGCTTCCGTTCAGGCCATCAATGTCTTTCATCCTGCCGTAAGCAACTCTTTTAAAGTAATCTACATTTATGTAAGGTAGAACCTGAATGTTTGAAGATTAGCCGGTTTCACTGAAGTTATCAAAGAGAATTGGCAGTGACACTAAATAGTCACCCAAGGTTTTCTAGGTTTTATATTTCCCCTCCTTAAAAATGACCACAATACTATTCGTTGGGATTTCCCAGGACCGCCCCCAGGTTGGATGAGGACTTGAGGACTCACTCAGCACATAGTCAGACTTAACAACTAAGGTTATTGCAGTGGCATGAAAAGCAACATCAGCAAAGGGAAAAGACACCTGGGGCAAACTTCTAAGACTCTCCTCCAGGGAATCACAAGAACACACCTTCTCCTCTGCAGATTGTGACAATGAATGTGATGTCCTACCAGGGACACTCATCGACTCAACACCCAGGGTTTTGACTGGGGGCTGCTCATGTGTCCCCTTTCTCATGCATGTACTGAACTTCTGGGCTCCTACAAGGAAAGCAAGTGTTCAGCATCACCCACACTGTGGGTGCAGACCGTTTTGGCACAGGGAGCCACTCTGTCAGGGATGGAGGGACCTCTTCTGAGACCTGTGTTCCCACACCCTGCCAAGGGCCAGCCTTGCGAACAGGCTCCTCCAGGAAGAGCTGCTCAGGCCTATCACGGGAACTCCTATGGACACACTGTCCCGTGGACATGCTGTCCTGTGGACATGTTGTCCTATGGGCACACTCTGTCTTAACATGGAGTCATTTTTACTGACTGCAGAACCAGGATCTGTGCCTTGTTAGGAAAACGTGCAGGATACAGACTGCAAAGGGAGGAAATCCGAAAACCATCATTGATATCACCATCCAGAGATAAACACCAGAACCACCCTCTAGACTTTTTCTCTGTGTCATTCCAGTCATGTACCGTTAACACTGCTTACTGTCCCCAAGTGTGGCTAGACGGTAGTTTATTTAACCAGTCCCCCATTGCAGGGTGCGTAGTTAGTATTTGTTTGCTTTTAAAATGTATACTCCTGAGGTTCTTTCTGTGCATCTTTGTTTCCTTAAGATAAATTCCTAGAAGGAGTGCTGGTGCACTTTTGCCTATGCTTCTCAAGGTTGTTAGATAGACTACCAGAAACTTACAGACTCAGGAAACATCTATTTTGCCCTTGGAAGGAAAAGCAGGGAGTGGAGTCCACATGAGGCCTCTCAAGGGAGATTCCTCAAGGAGTGAGGGGTCAAAGGGCAAATTGAAAGGAGAAAGCTATTTCCTGGCATTGCCTCGTGGCTACTCAAAGACAGCAAGTACAACAGATGAACCCTTAATCCACTGCCTTGACATTTAGCTCTTGTGTTTACCTAACTTTGAAAGTGGGCGGTGGAATCAGATCAGACTTGTACTTCCCCTTCAGGTGTGATTTTCTGTGTAGATTCATCAGAGTAACAAACGCAGCCAAAATACACGCCTAGAACCTACAGTGACACGCTCTTTGTCTGGGCCTGTTTATACCAGAGATGCATTCTGAAGACTAGTTTCGAGATAAAAATTTCTTCAGTCCATTTGGCTCAGTGCTTATTTGAAGTACCTCTAAGGTAACAAAAAGTTAAAACCTAAGAGACCTAAGGCGTGGCAGAGAGGACAAGACAGGTTTCTTGGTGACTGTAATAGAAGATAAACACTGTGGCAAACAGTTCTGAAGAGGGGGAATAACACAGTCTGATTGATGAATACTAGTTTTATAATTACGAGTAGTATAAAATAAAGGCAAGGCTTCAGGTGTAATTTTTGAACTTCATTCATATTTGATCTAAAATGTAATTTTAAAGGCAATTAGGATTCTGCCAAGGATGGCTGCCACCGTCCTTTGCTCTTTGCACTCCCTGCAGTCAAGCAGCCGTGAAGAGCCGCCTGGCTCCAATGGGCATTTGTAACAAGGGGTTGGCTCGGAGTGGTGTCAGGAAGGGGCGGTGCCGAGGACCCTGCCTTATGAAGGATCTGTGAGGTTGTGTTAGGTACTTGTAGAAGTAGTGTATCCAGTTATGTACAGGAAACTTGCAATGGCTGATGCAGTGCTGGAAAGTAAATTATGCAAGTGGGTTTGCGCAGACCCTGATGGATCTGTCCCTAGCTGCTGATGGCGGCTTTGGAAGTAAAGAAGTTCATGCACGCAGCTGGGGCACGGACACCTTCCCGCTAGAGAGCCTGGAACCTTCTCTCTGCTCTTTCAATTCACTCACAGTTTTCATTAGAACCCAAATAACATGCTCTCAAACCTACCAGTATTATATGTTAACTTCATTTTTGCCTTTCCCTGTATATCACTTTAGACGATGAGTTTTTCAATAATTTAGTGTTAGACAGGAAGTCTTATATGCTATTCCCTTATATTAATTTAAAACTCACAATTTTATAAACATACCTGGTCAGCACCAATCAATCAAGATACAGTGTTTTGGGCCCTGGCTGGTCTGACTCAGTGGATTGAGCACTGGCCTGTGAGCCAAGAGGTTGCCAGTTCAATTCCCAGTCAGGGCACTTGTCTGGGTTGCAGGCCGGGTTCCCCGTTGGGGTGGGTGTGAGAGGCAACCAACTGATACTTCTCTTGCACAGTGATGTGTCTCTTCCTCTCTTCCTCCCTCCCTTCCACTCTCTCTGAAAATAAATTTTAAAAATCTTTTTTAAAAAAGATGCAGTATTTTTGCTCATCTCTTCAGAAACATCCACTTCTAATCTCAGCAAGTCCATTAATAATTATGAACCTGATCAAAAGCATTTCAAAAGCATTTCCATCTGAAACAAAAGAGGAAACCATGACCTAGAGAACGGTGCACCGTGTTGCTTCCTCTTCGGTGTTACTGCCGATCTTGCTTTATACAAACCTCTGATTCCCTCCCCCCTTTACCTTCCAGACATATTTTGGAATGGACGTCTCTGCAGTTGAAGACCCAGTGCAGAGACGAGCTCTGGAAACCATGATCAAAACCTACGGCCAGACTCCTCGTCAGCTCTTCCAGTCAGCTCACGTGAGCAGACCTGGGTCCAAGCTCAACATTGAAGGAGAACTTCCTGTGGCCGTGGGGCTGTTAGTGCAGTTCGCCTTCAGGGAAACCCGAGAACAAGTCAAGGAAATTACCTACCCGGTAGGTCACGTGGATCGCAAGAAAACTCAGCAGAGACTGATTCCCCTGCCAAGAAGTGAGGCCCTGACATAGGCTCTAGGGGCCGTTTGTTCCTCCCAGTTTATCCACCCGCAAACCATCTGGTCTGCCAGCCACCACCTTGCCTGCCTCGTTCCTCCAGCTGCCGCCTGGCCAGGAGTCCTCTCCAGCGGGCTGCCCATCTCCACCCTTCTACCTGTCTGGATGAATTATTTCTTCTTTTAACTCCTTGGTTGTCAGACTTCCACACGGTTCGACTTTCTGGCATTTCTGGTCTTTTTTTTTTGTTTTTAAATTTGTTGTTGTCCTTTTGGTTGTGAGAGGAGGCAGGGTGTATCTACCTACACTTCCATCTTGGCCGGAAGTCCAAGAGCTGTATTTTCTGTTTTGTGTTTGTCTATTTAACTCAGAAGAATTTGAAGGCTTACAAGTTACTTTAGTCGTGTCATTGGCAAGGTTATTCTTTTAAACTAGAATCTATTACTTTTAACATGGCAAAGTAATTTAATGGTATATTCCTAAAAAGTAGAAAATGCCGTTTAATTCACTAGTGTACTTTCTGCTAATTGTGTGAGGTAGAAAGGCCCTAAGCCAGGGGTGTCAAACTCATTTTCACTGGGGGCCAGGTCAGCCTCATAGTTGACTTTAAAGAGCCAAAATAATTTTAGGAGTGTGTAAGTGCAACTACTCCTTAACTGTTAAGGAGTTGAAATTACATTTGGCTCTTTGAAGGGAACCGCAAGGCTGATGTGGCCCCCAGTGAAAATGAATTTAGTTTGACATTCCTGGCTAAGGGCCTTCTGTCTGCAGGAATCGCCCTTCTGTCTGCTACGTGTGGGGGAAGCAAAAAGTATACAGTCATCCTTGCTCGTGATGGGTTTACCATCAGGTTGCTTTCTCATACTTCATTTAGAATTTAAATTAGAAGTAATTCTATATTTACTGCCTTTAAAAAAACATGCTTTTTCCTTTGGTTTTAGAGTCCTTTGTCATGGATAAGAGGCTTGAAGTGGGGGGAGTACGTAGGCTCCCCGAGTGCCGCCATGCCTGTGGTCTGCTTCAGCCAGCCCCACGGAGAGAGGCTTGCTTCCCTCCAGGCTCTGCCCACCAGAGCGATCTGCGGTTTGTCCCGAAATTTCTGCCTCCTGGTGACGTACAGCAAAGAACAAGGTAGACTATAACAATGGAAACCAGCTCTGAGTCTCTCCAGATCATCTGTGCTGCTATTTTGGGGTTGTTGGTTTTTCCTAAGTTTTCTGAGTCCTTGGTGAAAACTGCTCAAATCTGTGGTTGTCTGTGGTCATTACAAATCAGGAATCAAAACATACTACATGAAATACATGGGAATTATGCAGCGCCATTGGAAATGAGAGGAAGAATTGGAAGGGGACAGGAGCAGATGGTTCTGCTCACAAGATGAAAACGTCACCAATGGCTACTTTGATGGAAACGTTCACTCTGAGGCCCTTGAACCCCACAGTAGACAGACTCGTCTGACCAGCAAACCTAGTCCTCGAGGCTCAGCCACCAGAGTCAGACCAAATGAAGCAAGGCCGTCACAAGCACTGTGGAGGGAGGTTTAAAAGCACGCGTTCCTGGAAAGCACTCCTTCCCCCCACTCTAGGCACCGACACTGAAAGCCACACAGTCTCACGTGCTGGACACCAGAGGCCCTCTCCATGCTCCTAAGTGTCACTTAGTTCCCTGGAAACTTGGAGCATTCCCACTCAAGTGATCCCTCAGCCTTTCACAATTAGCCATTTCCCTAGGTGCAGCAGAGTGCGCCCTAGTTGTGAGGTGCAGGCTTTGGGCCCTGCAGTGAATGGCAGGGGACACTTGTCTGTCCACATCAGGTTCACGCAGGTTTGCCTGGACACCCATGTGCAGCCTGGGTTGGGTGCCTCTTAAGCAATCACATTAGCATTGTATATGCACCGTGCTCCTCAGGGTCCTTACGGCCTCCCACTGCACATAGCCCTGCAACCTGGGGGTGCTGGGACCCCTGCTGGACACCCATACGTGAAGGACATGTTTAAGACTGGCAGGGCCACCGGTCTTTCAGATTCACTTCATTCTGTCGTGAAATGAGTGGCCACCTGTGTAGTTGTGAGAGCTAAGAGAGGCTGCATGCCACCTCATCTACGTTTCATGAATTAGGAGGATAGGGTAAATCTGTTTAATTGTAACCATTTTGAGATCAGTGGCGTATTCTCACTAGGATGTTGCAATTAGTTGTGCAGTGGGTCACAAGTAATTTGCCACTGATAATACTTAAAGTACTAAGATGTGTGAACAGTTTACCTTTAAAAATTAATTACAGTGGATCAAAGTAAATCTCTATTGAGCAGGAGAGAACAGGTTGATGTTACCACTGAGCATGATGGGACTTAAATGTGTCAAATATAATTGTCAGCTTATCTTATTTGCTTCAGCCACAGCCTTTAGTGTGCCCTTGTTAACAGCTGTGTTCATTTGAATTGCACTCCTTCCTTGCAGAATGTATTTGGGGTTTGCAAAAATCGAGGTGTGTCAGGGAAGTGGATAGGGAGGGCCTAAGTTTGCTACCTGATGCTGTATAACCTTGAGAAAATGACTCACGCCCTCCACACCCTGGCTTTTGATCTATAAAAGGAAATAACAAATGGATATACCTCACAGGGTACTTCAACTGTCAGGATTAAGTGAGATACGGTGGGGAATGATTAGCATAGGCCTGGCTCATTCTAAGTGCTCACTAAATGTCAATGAAACTGTGAACACCTGGGGCCAGAGTCCAGGTGGCGTGCCTTGCTGCTGCACCCAGCAGTCCCTGTGGGCATCCCAGAAGCCTTTGGCAGAGCAGGTGGAAGATGAGTCGTGTTGGCAGCTGCAGAGTCTTTTCAATTGGCTGCGTAGGTTTGCTTAGTTATACATGCATGGTCAATGCAACAACTGAACTGGGATGGTTTGAGTGACAGACCAGTTACTTGGGAACTGACTATGCCTCAGAATTGCCTGAGGTGCTTTTTTTTTCCAAAATATATTAGTTCGGATCCCATTTGAGACACACTGCATTAGAATCTCTGGGGCTTGGATCCCAGTCTGTGCACGCTGAAGAAACAATTTTCTTGCAAACTCCTGTTTACGATCCATTGCTCTAACAGGTAAAGGAGAAGTATATTTTTCATTAAAAAAAAAAGAGCTGGTGCATCTTGTATTACTGGAATGAGAAACTGGAAACATTTATTAAATATACTCAGTCCGTCAAGCACCCACCACTTACCAAACATTCTGGTAGAGTTCGAGAGGTCCTGAGACCCGTGGGAAACGTGGTCCCTTTCCCGGAAGCTTATGTTTAGAGGAGCTTTTATTTCATGTTTCCCAATTCCCTTATGGCAAAGCTGATGTCAACATTTGGTATACTTAACAAAACGAACTATATCTGTGAATTGCATTTTCAATGTGCTGTTGGTTCATTTAGCAAATATTTTAGTCCTGTACATGCTGGACATTAGGTTGGGCACTGGGGTGAAACCACACTTCCTCTCTCCTTAAGGAGCGTAAAGCATCCCAGGGTCAGTGGTACCAGTCCTAGCATTTACGCCGCCAGGGCCACGTTCAGCATTCCAACAAAGCAGGGATCAGGAACAGTGCTGAAAGGGGACACCAAAATGTCCAAATCTTCATTTCAAAAGGACATAAAACTAAATTGTAAAAAAAAGAGGGCAAGGAGGAGAAAAGAGCAGAACCTCATTAGCTGAAGGGCTGAGTGTGGTCCTGGAGTTGGCAGGGCTGTCCTCCCTTGTCAGGGTGGTGTCCCTGCCTCAGGGGTCATCTAGGGAGTAGCTCACACAGCATCTGGTTCACACTTACCTTCAAAAGTAACCTGTTGCAGAACATGAAGGATGTAAGCCTTACTATTATTGTCTTTTGTAGAAGTGTCTTAACATGAACTAAAAAGAATCCTATCAGCATTAAAGGAATAAAGCTCACCTAAATCGGTCCGCCTTAGGGGTGTACGAAGGACCTTGCACTGGTGCGCTCCTGTGTGCAGCCCCACGTGCCGCTGCAGTGCCCTGGCAGCCGTGGTCTGACGCCGTCTCCTCCCCCCAGGTGTGAGAAGCATGAACAGCACAGACATCCAGTGGTCGGCCATCCTGAGCTGGGGGTACGCTGACAACATTTTAAGGTTGAAGAGCAAGCAAAGCGAGCCTCCAATAAACTTTATACAAAGCTCACAGCAGTACCAGGTAAACTTCTTTATGCAGTGCTTTGTGACAATAATTAAAGACAGTGCCTTAGCCGCCAGCCAATCTCGGATTCAGCGATGGGTCCCATGGAGAAGGTAGTGGTGCTGGATGTGCGCCTTGTTTCCCGACCTCCCAACCCCGCTCCTCAGCCTGTGTCCCCAGACGGGGCTTCCACCCTGTAGCTTGTTGAGACAGTGTAATAATCTTAGCTGTCAGCTGACGGCGCAGGGTTGAACAAAGTCAGCATTGCTTTCTTCTCAGTGTCCACCTGCCTCGTGCCCCTCTGTCACCCTCTGTACCTGGTTTCCTAAAGACGGACCGGGCATGAGGCATGACAATGCTGTGGATGGCACGGGGTCCAACGAAAGCCCTGTGATCTGAGTCAGTGTCCAGCTTCCTTGTTCGCCGTGTCACCCTGGGAGGTGACTTCCCCCTCCCAAACTGGAACTGCTTTCCTCCTCTTTAAAACCAGGATGATGGACCCCCACAACTGGCTCATAAAGCTGTTGTGAAGGTGCTTCCAACATTTTTAAAAAGTTAGTTTGTGCCCTGGCTCGTGTAGCTCAGTGGATTGAGTATGAGCCTGTGAAGCAAAAGGTCACCAGTTCAATTCCCACTCAGAGAACACGCCTGGGTTGTAGGCCAGGTCCCCAGTAGGGGACACGTGAGAGGCAACCACACATTGATGTTTCTCTCCCTCTTTCTCCTTCCCTTCCCCTCTAAATAAATAAATAAATAAATAAAGTATTTTTAAAAAGAAGTTAGTTTTAAACTGTAAAACTGTATAATATATGTGTGTATATACACAATTCTGCCACAACTTTCTAAACTGGATGTGGAACCTTCTTTCTTTGTGTTTCCATGCAATGTTCTCTTACCCTTGTTGGATTTCCATTGCCTACACCTACTGCCTGTCCCTGTGGTCTGACAGTTACTCCCGTTCCCTGGGCCCTTGGAGATGGAGTAAACGACTTGGGGGGAATTTTCGGCAGTGATAGAAAGGAGAAAAGTGACTTTTTTACTTAATCCTTAATATACGTGAAAAAAAATGTTAGCCTTTGTTTATGTGACTTACCAGTCAACAAAAGTAACAATATAGGACAGTGAAAAACAAACTCATTAGAAATGTCGATAAGAATTTAAGCATTGCAAAATCATTTCTATCATGTAAAGTTTGGCACACCAACATCATTAAAGATGAAAGAATATTCACAAAAGTTCTTTTAGCAAAACAGGATGGTCCAGATTCTTTTAGGAAGGTACTTTGTAATAAAAGTACTTCAGTATTTTTCCATGTATAATGCACACTTTTTTGCCCACATTTTTGAGGGAAAAGTAAAGGTGCACATTAGACATGGGTACAATGGCTCCATACCATGGGTATAATAATCCCATGTATAATGCACAAAAATGTGTATGTGCATTATATATGGCAAAATATGGTCACTGGATAAGAATACCACATTTCATTTTTGTCCTTAGAAATATATTGTTGACTCACTAGTCCTTGAGAAAAATCATCTATGATGTTACATGATATGATGTTATATGATATGATATTACATGGAAGCTCACACACTGACCAACTTCTTCATCGCAGACACTGGAGTCCTGCCACCTCCTTGTCATAGTCTTCTGATTGACTTCATAACTGTGAACATATTCTTCTTTAAATTTTTTTCTCTTGTCTATTATGATAGAAAATGGGAAATTCTGTATATCTGATTGTGTTCAATGAAAGCTAAAAGCAGACTTCAGAATTGGTGTCTCCAATCTCCTTTTATGCTTTCTTAAAAGATGACAACATTCTTTATACAGTGCATTAAGAAACCAAATAAGACAATTTCACATATGACATTATCCTTCTGGGAGACCCATCACTCTTCCATTTTCTTGCTTTGTTTTGTTTTAGCAAAGCTAGAAATAACTGATAAGCAGAGATGAAATAATTCCTAGAATGATGAAATAGCAAAATGTTTCAAGATAGAGGAAAAATAAGATTATTAAAATCTTATAATGTAACTTAGGTTTATAAAAAATTTGAGTAGACCCATATGGTAATTGCAAGACAAAATGAGTTTTATTCTGTATATAACTAAGTACATGTTCTCTGAAGGTCCTCTAAGAACAAATAAAAGCTATGCAATTCAGTCGTCACCGCAGTTATGACTATCCAGGAAAGAAGCGCAAAGATAGAATTGGGTCATTTATATAGTTCAGAAGGGCCACGATCAAAGCAAATCAGTTTCTAAGGTAGCAGACACTTGAACACACTTGTAGGTCCCACGGAAGACACCATCAAAAGGCAGTTTGAAATCCTAAGAGGTGACAAGGGTTCCGAGAAGCACGGGGGTAAGGTGGGCAGGGCCCCCTCTGGGAAATCAGGGGAGGACACGGGGACAGTCTGAGGCTCAGAGCAGGGAAGAGGATGCCATCTGTGGCTGATGACCTCCATCTTCTTAATGACGTGTGGGGTGTGGCCAGTGGGGGAGAGGGGACGTGGGAGACGTGTCACCTGAAGTGATGTCTCTGTGCTCAAAACCGAAGGGTTTATAACCCAAAAGAGTAACCCCAGATTTTTGTCTCCACATTAATCTTTCCTTCTCCTGTTCAGTAGTCTTTAGAACTGCTAGAAGCAATACCTCTGTTTATATGTGCCGTTTCCCCACCAAAAACAGACAAAATATAAATAAAAGTAAAAAACAAGTGAGTACTGAAACACATTACACACACTGAGCCTTGGATCCAGTCCATCCTGGATCATTTTGTTTACAGGTCTGAGGAACACACGGCTGTGTGTGTGTGTGCACAGAAAATGAAAATCATAAATGACACATGGCAATATGTTTGAATTTGGAAACAGTGGAAGGATATTGTTTTTCTGTCTTTGCACCATTCTAATCATTTCAAGGAAAATGTTAACCTCAAATTCTGTGATCACATATTTTTTATAGTTGTCAGAAGAATAGTGTTTCTGATGCTTTGTAAACGTGATTGTCTTTGATTTGTCCTTTTCCAAAGGTGACTAGCTGTGCCTGGGTGCCTGACAGTTGCCAGCTGTTCACTGGGAGCAGGTGCGGTGTCATCACAGCCTACGCCAACAGGCTGACCAGCGGCACGGTAACCAGCCTGGGCGTGGGGGGCAGTGTGGGTGGGTGTCAGGGATGGCGAGAAAAACTTCGTTTTTCTCGATAACTCATTTCTCGTTTTTTCAGGATAACTCATTTTATATAAGGTTAACTCAACCTTTTTGAACTTTTTTATACTTTAATCTTTTCTTCACGTAAGCTCTTAAAATGTAAAAAAAAGGTCACATACCTAACTCTTCAGTGTTAGGCTTATTAGTATCACAAAAAATTTTGACAATAACTGTGAGGGTCTTATTTTTTATTGTCACAGACATCATCCTGAGTTATAATTTGTTTTCTACTTTGGCTTTTCCGCATCCTGGTGCGTCGTTGCCTGTATTCTCAGTGTCAACTGGAATGCTTACGCATGAACCTCAGGATCCTATAACATTTAAAGCTTAGAACCCTTAATGATCAACATCACTACCCCCTGGGTGAATTAAATGACAGCAAAATCCATGTAGCCCATCTTGATTTCTACCACTTACTGCAGTAAATTTTTTCAGCTATTACTGAAGCTCCAGGACTTGAGTTAAATTCTAAAACAGTCTAGTGAAGAAAAAAAGACACGTTATAGTTTACCGTTGTTCCTTTCTCAAATCAGCTGGTCGTGGTGCCGTTGAGGATACGTGGCAAGTTCAGAGTGATAACTCAGTAATAATCTTCTGATTTAGAACTTTCTCTGTGCCTTCTTCCCATTATAGTTTTCTCCACTATATCGCTATGTTTTACCAGGTGAAACCTATATTCTTAGTATAGGGTGACGCCAGGTTCCTCTACACAGGTGGCAAACACAAGGCCCGTGAGCCAAATCTGGCCCTGCACCCTGTTCCTACCCGAGGCAGTGCTGACCTCCTTGTCCCTAGTTAAGGAGCAGTTACATTTATACAGTCCTCAAATTACATTTGGCCCTTTGAAGGCAACTGCGAGGCTGATGTGGCCCCTGGTGAAAATGAGTTGGACACCCCTTAGCTCTTCTGTCCAAGTCTGTTCCCCGCAAACCCTTGTTGAGGTTCTTTGCCACGCTCCTCGGAGTGTAAATGTGGCCATAATACTGTTCTGCCGCATAGCCTAAGGAGCCATTAAAATGCTTCAAGGAGAGAGAACAAGACTCCTGTTCTACCCATAGAAATTATTTTCGGATCCACCAGGGAATCAATCATCTAGTAACCAAACTCTCACAATCATTTTAAGGTGGAAAATCTATAAAATTATCAGCCACCACCAGGAGGGCCCCGTGTTGTGTTCCCCCCATAAGTGTTGTTCGTGGCCAGGGAGTGAAAGAAACACACACGTACATGTGCACATATGTGAGCATCTATGCCTATATAAGTAAATATAAATTTAAATGTTTTTTAAATTCTCACCCCAGGATACGCTCTCTGATGTTAGAGAGAAAGGGGGCAAGAAACAGAGAAACGCACTGGTCGGTTGCCCCCTATACACGTCCTGCTGGGCGTCCCACCCACAACCGAGGCATCTACAACATTTGTGTGCGCAGGACTGCGCTCCAGCCAACTGACCCCCCTGGCCAGGGCTGGAAATGTATTCTAAAGAGATAATTCAGAGGAGAAATCAAGCCTTTATACATGAAGAATTTAATTACAGCATCTATAATTTTTTAAAATTAGAAACAATTGTAAATGTCTATCAATAAAGGATGTTCAAGTAAATTATGGTATACTGACTGCATAGAACATTAATTATAACACTATTAAAATTATTTTGAGGACAGTGTCAAAGATGGGAAGTGCTTATTGGACATTGTATAAAATACAAAATAGAAAGTTCTTTGTATGGCAGTTTTTACAACTATAAAAATACATGGATATTTGGACAAAGACTGAGCAAGAATAGACACAATACAAAGTGTATTAATGAAAAAAATTTTTAAGATTTTATTATTTTTCAGAGAGGGGGAAGAGAGGGAGAAAAACATAAACATTGGTGTGAGAGAAACATCAGTTGGCTGCCTCTCACACGCCCCCAACCAGGGACCTGGTCTGCAACCCAGGCATGTGCCCTGACCAGGAATCGAACTGGTGAGCTTCTAGTTTGTGGGACAATGCCAAACCCACTGAGCCATGCCAGTCAGTACAATGCAAAATGTTTTTAATGTTTAGTTTTACTGTTTAGAAATTGTTGAACTGAATTGGGTTGCAAAGCAAAATGTTTGCAATTATTTGAGTCACTTCGGTTGTCTTTGTTTTTTAGGTAAATACTAGGATGCCTTTTGTCATTGCTTTTATCTTATGCTTTACTCAATTTTTAATTGCAGCCTTCAGAGATAGAGATGGAGTCGCAGGTGCATCTCTATGGGCACACTGAGGAGGTCACCAGCTTGTTTGTCTGCAAGCCGTACAGTATCCTGATAAGTGTGAGCAGAGACGGGACCTGCGTCATATGGGACTTGAACAGGTACGGAGGGTCTGTGGCTCCAGTGCAGCTGACCGAGCTAGCGTTCCGGTCCCCCCTGCATGACAGGTGCACGAAAATGACATCCTTACGTCCTAATAACTCACAACACAAAGTACAAACTTTACCTTTGTAATCTTACTGAAATCGAAAGGTCCATTAGGAATGCCTTACAAATAATAGCTACCTAAATGAGACAGTATAATTGGATTTACTGATCATTTGCAAATTCGTGTCTTCATCTTTCAGGCTATGCTATGTGCAAACTCTGGCAGGACACAAAAGCCCCGTCACAGCCGTCTCTGCCAGTGAGACAACAGGTGACATTGCCACGGTGTGTGATTCAGGTGAGCCAGCCCCTAACCAAACACAAGGCTGTTGCTAAGGTGACACTGTAGTTCCAGTGTTGGATACATTTCACAGGCCCTTCCAAATGTAACTACTTTGTTCATAGCGCGCGTGTGTTAAAATACAACAGGGCCAAGAGTGAGTCATCAATTTATGCCTCAACTGATGCAAGAGTTAGTGCTGCCCTAATTTAACTCTTTTTCTGATATGTTTAAACTGTATTTGAGCTCATGTAATTACAGTTATGTAATTATCTGAATTTTCTTGCTTTTTGTTTTTTAATGCTTTTTTTCTTCTGCTTTTTAACTAACTTCACTGCCTTCCTCCTGAAATGAAAAGCACCAGCTTTGAGTGTAGCCTTCCAGGCCCTGAGAGAGAAGAGTAACACAGAGTAACAGTGGGGTGCGCTTCTACATCAGACTCACATGACCAAGATCAGAGGTCTTTGTTTTGGGTTTTCATGTACACGCATTAAAAAAGTTGACACATCAGCAGAAGAGAACAATTGGAAAATTCATAAATCTTCTATTTGCCTTTCTGCTCCTCAGCATCTGAAGATTGAAAACATCCTTTGAAAAACTGTTTCTTTCTGCCCGCTCCGTAGAGAATATCTTCGACACATCCACACTGGGTGGTCCTCTATCCTTTGTTCGCACTTGGGTGTTGTTTTCGACACCAAATGTATGATGTCTTTCCAGACACCAAACAGCTCCCTAATTCTATGATATACTGGTGTCCAACTGTGCAGTTCACTTCTAACCAACTGCTTGAAGTCGGGGAGTTCCCCAAACCCCCCGCCAGGTTCGTGACTCACTAGCCTTGATACCCCTGTGTGTTGCAAAGCACAGGCACGAACAGCCGGTGAGGAGGGCCCAGAGGGAAGCCCTGGCGGTCCGCCCACAGGGGGTCAGAGCGCAGTGCCTTCTGGCCCAAGAGTGCGCACCCAGTGGGGGACACTCCCGTCCCTGTTGTCGAGGGCTCTCCGAGGTGTCGTCAGGTAGACGGAGTTGATTGGATCACTGGCCATTGCTCATCGAGCTCAGTCCCCAGGCCCTCGCCCCTCCAGGAGGTGGGGAGGTGCTGCGTGTCCTGCCCTCTAATCCCGTGGTTGGGTTTTCTGGGGGCCGGCCCCCATCCTGAAGCTGTCTAATCCCCGCCTGGCCCCCCCAAACCAGGAGCATCAAAAGACAGTAAATTAGCAGGGTTTTAGGAGCTCAATGCCAGCAACCTGGGTCAAAAAACAATTTTTTTTACCACAGACATCTCTGGCATTTTGTTTTTACAAAATGTTCATTCAGTCTTGTATTCAAGAAAAGTAATCTTCAGTCATGCTTAAAGATTTCAGGTGTGATTTTCCCATTAGCCCCAGTCATCAAATAATGTCGTGAAGAGTTTCATTCCCTGAGCAGCACAGCTGAGGGGAGGGATCTGAAACAGCTGACCTGGGTGACGTGGGGGTGGGCGGACGACTGACTCCTGCGCTAACTGTTCTGGACTTGGCCGTTAGCAGCTCTCGGTGCATCACGGCGAGAGGGAATCTAGGGGCGTAACGTGATGATTATTTATGCAGAGGCCTCTACATTCTTGTTTTGGCAACGTTTGGAAGTTAGGACTGGTCCTGAGGGAGCTGCATTCTCTCAAGTTAATTACTTTCCTGCTGCCAGTCGTGACTTATTTCTGTGCTATTATACCAGCTGGCCCTATGGGAACAGGAAGCCAAATTACTTTTGCTGCAGCTACCAGCTCACTTGCAGGTTTGCAGGTGTCCCTAGGCAGTGCGCAGTGTGATAACGGTGGAACTTTTCTCTAATTGGAACAAAAAGGCCGTCTCAACTTTTTAAAGGTAATAGGTACCTTTTTTGGTACATATTAGGGAGAAGTCATAAAGAACATTTGGTATGTAGAGAGCATAACAAAATCACGATTTTCTTTTAAGAGACAGGCCAAATGTAGAGTCGAGGTGACTTGACTCGAGGTCATCCTCTTGTTCCCATAGTGCAAGGAGGGGAGACAGTTACTAGTCGAACAGAAGTCTTTACCTTTTGTGAGTGCCATCCAAGTAACTGTAAAATTAAAATTACAAATTGTGGGGGCAGCTTCCTCGCAAGTCCCCCCGTGTGCCACGGATGAGAGTAGATATGACTGAGACATGATGTGATCTGCTTAGGGAGGAGAAGTGGCCATTTTCCCAGAGGAAAAAGGCCATGGGCAGTGGCCAGTTTCTCCAAGGAGAAAAAGGCCTCAAGCCCCCTCCTCCAGGGCCTTTTATTTGGTTGCAATACACAGGAATATAGAGCGGCAAGGATCAAACAGTAGATAACATTTCAAAGAAATCTGAGGGCTTAGCATGAGTCAGAGTCTGTCAGGAACAGAGTTTTAGGGTTTCCTGCTCGAACCCTTAACATATGAATGAGAGCACTCTTAGCAGAGCAGATTTCACAGGTTTACTAGGAAGTCTTTGTGATGCCAGATTTTCCCCCAGGACACGCTCTAGCAAGGCAAGGAGCTGCACTTTCCCCCATCAGGTATTCAGGCTTAAGGGGATTAGAGCCAGGAAGCGCTTCTCCCAGAGAACATGGGGACTCGGGCTTTGTCAAGGGTGGTGGTGCCGAGAGTCCATTGCTCCCTCTTTCTTGCAGCGCCCCCCCAGTCCTTCCATGAAGGCCTCCCAAGTGATTGAGTCTGGCTTAGGTTGCCCCCGTCCCCCCGCCCCCCCCCCTTACCTGTTATTGACTTCAACCAAGCTCTGGGGGCAGGGAGAGGAAACTGAGGCAGCGTTTGCTACCAGAGACAAGCTTTGTCTCCTGCGGCTCGAATTCCAAAGGTCGTCCCTCGCCCTTAGCCACAAGGGGCCGAGATATAATTCCTAGAGCCAGGCAGAGCGGTCTACAACAATAAATAAATGTGTGTACACATGTTGTATGTGTTATGTGTGCATATGTACCTGTCTACACACAAACACATGTTTTGTCTTCTCCAAAACTTCTGTATTGGGGCTGAAGTTACAGTGGCTTATTCTTCCTGATCATAATTCCACAGTGCTTATTATGGGATGTTGTTTTCATAGTGATAAGATGTGAAATTTATTAAACTATGTGAGTATTATGCTACATAGTTTCTGTATTTTTTAAAGTCATTCTATCACTGGATCAAAATAGATACCTTTTAGCTAGGGTTCATAGCCTGGTCGTGTGTCGTAGTGTCATTATAGAGTTAATATAATATCCTAAGGTTCAGGATAGAGGATGGCTCTCTGATTTAGTTTCAGAGAAGATGCATAGAAAGAATAAAGTTTTTCCAGCAAAGCCTAATTTTCTTTTTACTGGATGTACTAAATTATACATGAAAGCGACCTAGTGCTGGTGAAGGGCCTTGATGTTTTTGATACTTGCAGTCTTGGGCAGATGAGCAGTGACCTGGTGGTGTGGCCAGGTGGCTGGATGATCTGCTGTGGTGAGTCTCTGCGGGTTCAGTTCCGTACTGTGCTCAGAGCCCAGGACACGTTCACACTTTCATGCTGAGGGCCCAGCCGTGCTGTAGCTGGGGGTCACGGGGCCCCCCCCGCGTCAGCTTTTATGGACATGTAGCCAGTGACTTCAGTGAGCCCTCCACCCTCACTAGTACCATAGGGTTACTTTATTTTTTTAAATCTTTTATCAGGTATTAAATTCAAAAGAAAGAGTGAAATGTAGTCTACTCGTGGAAAAGATGAATTTATCGTTTCCTACACCTTGATGCTTTATTTAGATAATCTCTCCTCATCAGTGTTCTACAGTCATAAGTCTGAGTAGCACATTGGCCTTTTTACAATGTGTGTGTGCATGTGTGCGTGCGTGCATGTGTGTATGTTAAGATACAGTGAATGTAAAAGTTGCCATTTAAACCACTTAAAAATATACGATTCAGTGGCACTGTTGCAGCCACAGTGTCATGCAACCATCACCCTAAACGGAGACCCTGTCACCCCCATTCCTCCCTCCCCACAGCTCCTGTGACCTCTGTCCCACTTTCTGTCGCTGTGAATTTGCCTGCTCTGGAAATTTCACAGCAGCGGAAGCACAAAACATTTGTGTTTTTATGTCTGGCTTATTTTACTTAGTATGTTTTCAAGGTTCATCCATGTTGTAGCTAGCATGTGTCAGAGCTTCATTATTTCTTTTAAAAGTTTTTATTTATTTTAGAGAAAGGGGAAAGGAGGGAGAGAACCATTGATGTATTAGAGAAACATTGCTGGGTTGCCTCTTACATGCCCCCAACCGGGGACCTGGCCCACAACCCAGGCATGTGCTCTGACCAGGAATCGAACCAGCAACCTTTTGGTCTGTGGGATGATGCCCAGCCCACTGAGCCACACTGATCAGGACTTCATTACTCTTTGTGGTTGAATAGTATTCCATTCTATAGGTTAGTGATTTTCTACCGGTGTGCACAGAGCAGGAATTTTTAAAATATGCCGTACCTGACTATTCAGTCCGGGGCACTGACTTCTTTTCCCTTAGGTTGTCAAATAAGAAGAATGACAGCAGCCAACACAACAATAGCCATCCAGTGTGAGTGGCCTGTCTTGAGTCATAAATGTATAGGTCACGTCACGTAATAAGGTTGTGTCTGACTGGTTCATTCTCGGTACCAGAAATCCTTGTATACAAGTATAGGCACCTGTTTTTTTTTAAATGTCATTATGGAGCAAGAAGGTAGGTAATTACTATTGTTTTTTTGTAAATCAATCAAAATTATACACCTCTCTTTTGCCAGATTAGCAAAAATATTTTTGGTATGAAGCAGAATCTTAGTCATTTGTGCCAAGAGATGCAGAGGCTGAAAATCACTGGTGTAAATAGACCACATTTGTTTACTCCTTTATCTAATGATGGACATTTGGGTCGTTCCCACCTTTCAGGTATTGTGAATAATGTGCAACCCACTGGGCGGTTTGGTTTGTGATATTTGAAGGTCTTTAGCTTATCTGTAAATAGACAAGTATTTCCAGTATTTGTTTCTTTGCTATAAAATATAAAATCTTTTCATTGCCTTAATAAAGGAGAGACATAAATTCTCTATTTTTATGTTAGTTCAAATGGAGAAATAAAATTAAGTGTAGTAACACGATGGCATCCAGACTCTACAAGGCCTCTTGCCCCTTTATCAGAATACGTCTCCCAGGAAGGCGGACTCCGCGTCATGTAGCCCCGAACCAATGGCCTGTCCGTAGAGAATGGCCGACGATACGGCCTCCTTCAGCCCCCAGAAGACCATAGAAAGTTCGGTCAGTCAGCATCTGTGAAAAGAAAAAACTAGCTTAATAAGGTGTTGATTTATAAGACTCAATCTGAGATATTCTGAAGAATTAGATTCCTTTTTTTTTAAGAATTAATTTTTAACCCAGGCAACATTTTTTTCTTCAGATGTCACACAAGTCACTTCTTATAGATGATTTTACAGAATATTTTCTCTGTGTGGAGATTGTTTAGCTTTCTGGGTACTTTCAGATTCAGAGTTCACAGCTCATGTGTTGAAATATCATGATTCATGATTAATTTACTATATCGCTCTCTGTGGCAGATGAATTTGTATTTTTTTTACTGGTCACTGTCTAGATAAACATGCAGAGCTTCCTGTGACTTCAATGCAGTGACTTCACTTGCTCGTTCTGCCGTATGGAGTTGCCTGTCAACTCCATCACTAAAACCAGCTTGGCCCCGGGGTGCCCTCAGACCCCAGGGTGCTGGGCAGGCGATGCCACCCTGGTGACTGCAGGTTTGGTGTTTCAGCTGGAGGAGGCAGCGACCTCAGGCTGTGGACAGTGAACGGGGACCTCGTGGGACACGTGCACTGCAGGGAGATCATCTGTTCTGTGGCCTTCTCCAACCAGCCCGAGGGTGTCTCTGTCAATGTGATTGCGGGGGGCCTGGAAAATGGGGTCGTCAGGTAAGATGCTCCCCGCTCTCTGTCTGCTTTGGTTCACAAGGACGTGGGTTCCACAGTGAGCTGTTAATACGTAGGCGGGTTAATGTTTGACCATTAGAATTTAAAATCACCATACAGTGTAGGTTCTTCAGTTACTCCTGTTTTACTTCTAATAAAGATGGCTTTAGTGCCACTGTGAAGTTTTATATTGCTTAACTATTGAAGATCAACAACATGAAAATATGCCCAGTTAGGTTTTCTGACTCCCATTCCCGCCCCTGCGCACCTCCCAGAACTAACTGGAGTAACTGCTTACTGTGTTTCCTTCTAGATAATGTTTAAGAAATAAGCAAGCATAGGTTTGCTGGCGAAGGAAATGTAGTTTGCGTGATTAGTCGACTTTTTTCCCCTCTAGGTTATGGAGTACGTGGGACCTAAAGCCTGTGCGGGAAATCACGTTTCCTAAGTCAAATCAGCCGATTGTAAGGTGAGCCCTGCCCTCCCATTCTTCGGAACATCCTTTGTGAGAGAGAGATTAAAGCTCACGGACCTAAAGAAATCTCTGAGGAGCATCTCGGAAAGGGCAACACTCATTAGGCGCCAGGTTGTCTGGGGCCCAGTGGCCAGCGGAGGCATAGTCCTTGTCCTTGTGGAGTTTGAAGCCCGAGTCAGGCACTGGGCCTGGCAGCCTGGGGTGGTGGCCAGGGGAGGCCTCTGGAGTGGGAGAAGTGACATTTTTTTCCCTTCCTTATTGAAAATACCATAATGGTGATTGATGGCCACAGGAATGTGCTTGACAGGATTGGCAAACAGCTGTTCCCTCCTTCGTTAACAAATTTCACTTAAAAACTTGAATGGGCATAAGTGATTCAAAATTCTACTTTATTAAAATAAGTTTATTTCTAAAATGCTAAATTCAAAGTTTAATGAACCAAAATTAATAATTTATTGTTATATTTTTACTCTTTTCTCTTTTGAAGAAATAAAATATCTCCATAATCATTTATTTTTATAAAGAAAAAATAAAGTACTGTTACATTTTTTAAAGTTTCCTATACCCAAGTAGTTGTTGTTTAAGTAATAAAGGGTAAATGAGAAGGAACAAGAAGGTATAAAAGGACGGAATGGCACGTGCTGATCTGTGGGTGCCGACGCCGTTCTGTGTCACCTGGTTAGAAGGAGCTTCACAAACGTGGCGGCAGAGCCACTGCCTGTGTGAGAGTCACAGGCGGCCATAGGCACTCACGTCCTGGGTCCCTCCGCTGCAGTAAAGGCATCAGGACTTCTCCACACCGACCCCTGTGTGATCCCCAATGTGCTCATACGACTTGAAGAGACGTGCTTTACAAACAGGATTTTTTTCTTTTTTTACAGCCTCACATTTTCCTGTGACGGCCACCACCTGTACACAGCGAACAGTGAAGGGACTGTGATTGCCTGGTGTCGGAAGGACCAGCAGCGCCTGAAGCAGCCCATGTTCTATTCCTTCCTGAGCAGCTACGCAGCCGGCTGAAGGCGAGAGCTGCGCGTTCTCTGAGCACTTGAACTCTGTGCTAGATTTGGGGCCTCACCCATTTTAGGAGGTTGAGCCTGAAGAAATGGATGACCAAACAAACCTCTACATAATTATAAAAGCTGTTCATCTGCCCAGAACCCTGCAGCCTCCGGGGCCCTGGGAGGAAGCTTCGGACAAAGTGACAGCGTGTGCCCACCAATGGGACTGAGGTCTTCCATAGGCACTGAAAATCATAGTCCTGGAGTCTTTTCTACAAGGGTATTCTAAAGAGATCAGGGTCGCTCCTTTTCTAGGATTCCAAAAGGGCCAAGAGAATTTAAATTGCTCAGCGAGTTGTTTATAAAATACTCTTAAAATAATATTTAAAAAGTTTTACACCCAGCTAATCCCCTACCCTGAAAAGGGGGAGAAAAGGATGAAGAATCCAGGACGTGATCGTGGCTTTCTTGAAGAAGTGGACTGTTCAGCGGGCGCCTCCGCACCGTTGTCTGGAGCACCTGCAGATGAAAAAGACCACTAGTGAGTCTCAATATTCCAAGGCAGGTTCTGCCAGTTGCCTTCTTAGCTCGAAGTAGAAGCAGGAGTCTTTGACAGCCACAAACAAGAACAGGGCTCTCTCTAACCACAGACACATGGCGTGTCTTCATAAACATCCCATTTAAGATCCATAACACTAGGTTCTGACTCCCCTCAGTTGAGTCACTAAGATTTGAACCCACGCTCACCCTCTGAGTGTCTGCCCCGCACAGAGCATCGAGAGCACAGCCGTCTGCAGCAGAAAGCCGCCGCCGCCGCGCGGGAAGTCTGCACAGGTGGTAGTGATCTGGTCTGGGTGAGACATCTGAACTCTCGTGCAGGAAGAGGTTTCTTCCCTGAGACAAGAGGGGACCACTTACGTGGTTTCAAACACGAGGCGGAATAATTCCTTTAGGAAGCAGCTTCCACGCTGGTTCCTCCACTAACCTGCACCACCTGAGAGTGCGAGGAGCATCTTAACCACACACCACAGCAGAGTCAGCGCCGTCAGGGCAGCATTCCTGAAAGGCTTGGAGCGGTCTCCCCGCCGTGGTGTGAGGGCGCTGTTTCTGCTTGGGTGCTGCTTGACTGGCTTTGAAGACACTTAAACAAACTGAGTAACGTGTTCCCACAGGATGAAAACCTGTGTTCCCACCTGAGAGTCACTGGCATGTTTGCTACGAAAATTTGACTCACATGGTGTTTACAGAACTACTTTTATAACTTCCAGACTTTCTGAAACATTCTACTTAAAAACTGTACAAAACAATTCCCAAGGCTCTGCATCAAGATCAGTACGAGCAGCAGCAAACAGCCGCAGGCAGTCGTGGCGCGTCGGAACGCCATGCAGGCTGCGTTCATACCGCGCTCGCGCAGACAGCCGGGAGCTCTGAGGCCCAGACGGTGCAGAGATGACATCATTCCTGCTCACGTTGAAGTGATTTGCTTTGTTTAAAAAGAAATCGCAGCTATTGTCTAGCTTTCACTTTTCTACTGAGAACCTCAAATTAGTCCCCTTAGAATAGTGTTGCTACTCAGTCTTTTTTTTAAGGCTGAATTTCATTTGTCTAAAGAGGAAATATGCAAAACAACCAGTCTTGTTAAAGAGTGCAATATTATATTTTTATGTAAAAATGAAAATTTGGGGGATTATTTATTCAGCATGAAACTCACTCTGTCTGTGTGTGAAACACCTCGTGACGTGCATGTTGCGGCAAATGTGTCTGCAGATTCCCACACGCTCTCCCCTTCACACACACTGCCGCTTCAGGCTGGGAATAAACTTCATAAAAACAGGTTTGAAGACCTATTCTTTGTACAGTCTGAACTGTAAGACCAGATCTCATATTGATGGCTCTTCTTTTATAACCCACACAGGCTCTCTCTTTCCCCTTCTAAGTTAGTCACTGTGAAAGGATAACTGTCATTTCCTAGTGTTGGCCTTTGTGGCGAATTTTATATTCAAACTTTACTACCCTTAAATGGACTTCAGTCAGGCCTGCGGTGAAACCACTTGTTTCAAAGAGAAGGGCATCAGCCCTGCCCTCAGCAGATCTGTACAGAGGCCCTACTGTGTGCCAAGGACACAGGAATTGCCTGCACTGTTGGGGTTGTAGGCTGATGGAGGGACCTGCTTGACAACGTACACTGTGTAGTTACCGAGCATGTGAAGGTGAAGTACAGTGTCCTCTGAGAGAACAGAACAGGAAGGATCAAGAGGGTCCCACTGCAAACCACACAATTTACACAGCAGCTACATCCTGCTGGGCAGCTCAGTCAGTGAGAACATTGTCCTGATCCACCAAAGTTGTGGGTTCCATCTTTGGTCAGGGCACATAAGAGTCAACCAGTGAATGCATAAATAAGTGGAACAATAAATCAGTGTTTCTCTCTCTTCTTCTACTCTCTCTAAAAAAAAATTTAAAGTAACTCCTGCCCTGGCTGGTGTGGCTCAGTGGGTTAAGTGCCACCCTGCAAACCAAAGGGTCACAGGTTTGATTCCCAGTCAGGGCACTTGCCTGGGCTGTGGGCTAGGTCCCCAGTAGGGGGCCCACAAGAAGCAACCACACGTTGATGTTTCTCTCCCTCTCTCCCTCCCTTCCCGTCTCTAAATAATTAAAATCTTTTTAAAAAATAAAAAAGTAACTACCTTTGCCAATACAAAATATATATACACTGAGTAGGGAAGGAGCTGACATAATTTCAGTTTGTTATATCACCTGAACAAATTTATATATATACGTGTGTGTGTGTGTGTGTGTGTGTGTGTGTGTGTGTGTATCTTGACACTTTGGGGACACTGGCTTGCAACTCAAGTTATTTGAGAGAAATTAAATAATACATTGTGTCCTTTTAGGCCAAAATGACTAGATCATTTGAGACTAGACAACAATATTCTTTCTCAAGTACTCAGCTTATTTCTTTTCTCATGAACAGTTAATGGGACATGAGTTTAGAAAATACTGTTTTCTGGCCAAGATGGAGGTGCAGGTAGATATACTTTGTCTCCTCGCAAAACCAAAAGAAGGAAAACATTTAAAAACAAAAAATAACCAGAACTGCCAGAAAATCAAACTGTATGGAAGTCTGCAACCAAGGAGTTGAAGAAGAACATTCACTCAGACTAGTAGGAGAAGTGGAGATGGGCAGCTGGGAGGAGAGGACCAGGATGAGCAAGGTGGTGGATGGCAGAGTGCTGGGGGCCCCACATTTGCATGTGAAAAAACTGGGAGGAACGACTGGGGAGCAAGACAGACCATGCAACCCAGGGTTACAGTGCAGAAAAATAAAGCCTCAAAACCTCTGACTGAGAAAACCTGTGGGGGTTGAGTTGGTGAGAGAAACTCCCAGCCTCACAGGAGAGCTCGTTGGAGAGACTCAGAGGGTCCTAGAATGTACACAAACTCACCCACCCAGGAATCAGCACCAGAAGGGCCCAATGCTTTTGGGCAGCAGGGGAAGTAACTAAAAACCAGCAGAGAGATGAGCAAGTGGTACTGTTCCCTCTCAGGCCCCTCTCTCTCAGGCTGCATCACAATGCAGCGATGCCGGCTGCCCCACCCTGGCGAATACCTAAAACTCCACCCCCTACTATGTAACAGGCATGCCAAGGTAAAAAAAATATGGCCCAAATGCAAGAACACATCAAAGCTCCAGAAAAAGAAGTAAGCAATGAAGAGATAGCCAACCTATCAGATGCAGAGTTCAAAACACTGGTAATCAGGATGCTCATAGAAATGGTGGAGTATGGTCACAAACAGAGGAAAAAGTGAAGGCTATGAAAACTGAAGTAAAGGAAAATGTACAGGGAATCAACAGTCAAAGGAAGGAAACCAGGACTCAAACCAATAGTTTGGAGCAGAAGGAAGAAATAAACATTGAACCAGAACAGAACAAAGAAATGAAAATTCAAAAACATGAGGAGAGGCTTAGGAACCTCTGGGACAACTTTAAATGTTCCAACATCCTAACCATAGGGGTACCAGAAGGAAAAGAGGAAGAGCAAAAAATTGAATACTTACTTGAAAAAATAAGAACTTCCCCAGTCTGACAAAGGCAATAGACTTCCAGGAAGTCCAGGAAGCTCAGAGAGTCCCAAAGCAGTTGGACCCAAGGAAGCACACACCAAGGCACATCATGATTACATTACTCAAGGAGAGAATCTTAAAAGCAGCAAGAGATAAGGGGACTGTCACCTACAAAGGAGTTCCCATCAGACTGTCAGCAGATTTCTCAAAAGAAACCTTGCAGGCAAGAAGGGGCTGGAAAGAAGTATTCCAAGTCATGAAAGGCAAGGATCTACATCCAAAATTGCTCTATCTGGGGGGGGGGGGGGGAAATCCACAGACATACAAAGGGTTGTAAGAAAACTTGATGAACTACTATATGCCAACAAATTGCGCAATCTGGAAGAACTGGATAAATTCCTAGAAACATACAATCTTCCAAAACTGAGTCAGGATGAATTACAACACCTGACTAGACCTATTACAACTAAGGTAACTGAGGCAGTAATCACAGCACTCCTCAAAAACAAAAGTCCAGGAGCAGATGGCTTCATGGGAAACTTTACCAAACATTCAAAGAACCAACACCTGTCCTCCTCAATTTATCCCCAAAAATTCAAGAGGAGGGAAGACTCCCAAGTTCATTTTATGAGGCCAACATTATCCTAATTCCAAAACCAAACAAAGACACCACAAAGAAAGAAAAATATAGACCAACATCCCTGATGAACATAGATGGTAAAATCCTCAACAAAATATTAGCAAACCAGATTCTGCAATTCATTGAAAAGATCATATACCATGACCAAGTGGGATTTATTCCAGAGATGCAAGATTGGCACAATGCCGCAAATCAATAAACGTGATACGCCACATGAACAAAACGAGGGATAAAAATAATGTGATCATATTAATAAATGCAGAAAAAGCATCTGATGAAATCCAGCACCTATTTATGATAAAAACCCTTAGCAAAGTGGTAATAGAGGAAACATACATCCACATCATAAAGGTCATTTATGACAAACCGACAGCCAACATCATTCACAATGGGCAAAAACTAGAAGCGTTTCCCTTAAGACCCGGAACAAGACGGGAATGTCTGCTTTCACCGCTGTTGTTGAACAGAGTACTGGAAGTCCTAGCCACAGCAGTCAGTCAAGACGAAGAAATGAAAGGCATATAAATAGAAAATGAAGAAGTAAAACTGTCTTTATTTGTAAGTGACATGATGCCGTGTATACAGAACCCTAAAGATTCTACCAAAAACGACTAGAACTGATAAACGAATTCAGTAATGTAGCAGGATACAAAATAAATATCCAGAAATCAGTTGCATTTTTATACAAGAATAATGAACAATCAGAAGGTGAAACTAAGAAAACAACCCCATTTACAGTTGCATTAAAAAGAACTTAAGAATAAATTTATCCAAGAATGTAAAAGACCTGTACTTGGAAAACTGTAACACATTGAAGAAATAAATTGAAGAAGATACAAACAAGTGAGAGCACATACCGTGTTCGTAGGTTGGAAGAATTAAATCATTAAAAGATCCCCACTACCCAAAGCAATCTATAGATCAACACAACTCCTATCAAGATACCAGTGGCATTTCACAGAACTAGAACAAATATTCCAAAAATGTTTATGGAAACACAAAAGACCCAAAATGGCCACAGCAATCTTGAGAAAGAACAAGAGGAATCATGCTACCTGATACCAGACTATACTAGAAGTCCATAGTAATCAAAACAGCATGGTGCTGGCATAAAATTGGACATATAGATCAATGGACCAGAACAGAGAGCCTAGAAATAAGGCCCACACCTTTATGGTCAATTAACATTTGACAAAGGAGGCAAAAATATACAATGGGGTAAAATAAGGCCAGTCTATCAATATATAGTATTAGCAAAATTAGACAGACGTGCAAAAAATGAAACTAGATCACCCTTTTCCACTATTCACAAGAAAAAAAATAAAATGATTTAAAGACTTAAATGTTAGACTCAAAACCATTTAAATCCTAGAAGAATACATAGGCAATAAAATAGTGGACAGTTCTCATAGCAATATTTTTTGACATATCTCTCAAGCAAGGAAAAGAAAAAATAAACAAATGGGACGACCTCAAGCTAGAAAGTTTATGCACAGCCAAGGAAATCATCAACAAAATGAAAAGACAACCCACTGAATGGGAGAGCACATTTGCCAATGATATGTCTGAAATGTCCAAAATTTATATAAAGAACTCATAAAACTCAACACCAAAAAAACAAAGAATCCAATTAAAAAAGGGGCAAAGCCCCTGAATAGATGCTTCTCCAAAGATGCATACAAATGGCCAACAGACATATGAAAGGATGCTTGACATCACTAATTATCAGAGAAATGCAAATCAAAACCACAACTAGATATCACCTCACAAGGGTCAGAATGGCCACCATTAATATGTCAACAAACAGCAGTGCTGGCGAGGATGTGGAGAAAAGCGAACCCTCGTGCACTGTTGGTGGGAATGCAGGCTGGCACAGCCACTGTGCAAAGCAGTATGGAGATATCTCAAAAAATAAAAATAAACTGTCTTGTGACTTAACAATTTCACTTCTGGGAATTTAGCCAAAGAAACAAAAACCCCCAACTAATTCAATATGTATATATACATAGGTGTGTGTGTGTGTGTGTGTGTACACACACACACACACACCTATGTTTCTTGCAGCATTATTTACAATAGCCTAGATGTGGAAGCAGCCCAAGTGCCCAGCAGGAGATGAGTGGATAAAAACGCTGTGGCGCATGTTCACAGTGGAATACTGCTCAGCGGTGAAAAAGTCGGAAATCTCACCCTTTGCAACAGCAGGAAGGGACGTGAACACTATACTGAGTGAAATAAGCCAGTCAGAGAAAGACAAATGCCTTATGATTTCAATTAAATGTGGAGCCCAATGAACAAAACAAGCTAACAAATAAAACAGAGACAGATTCATAGATATAGAACAGACAGCTGTCAGAGGGGAGGGGTCTTGGGGGACTGGGTGCAAAAGGTGAAGAGATGAAGCGAAAAACAAAACTCCTAGACAGACAACAGCGTGGTGATTCTCAGGGGGAAAGTGGGTGGGGGAGGTAGAGGAGGGTAAAGGGGAATAAAATGTGATGGAAGGAGAGGACTGGGGGCGGTGAACGCACAACACAATACTCAGATGACGTATGATAGAATTGCACGCCTGAAAGGTATATAATTTTACTAACCAAACGTCACCCCAATAAATTCAACAAATAAAATAAACCCAGCCATATCATAATTACATGGAAGTAAGTGACCTAAACAGTCCATTCAAAGGCACGTAACGTATCTCAGGCTGAATTTAAAAAGCCGGACGCAGGTCTGTGCTGAGCCTCGTTGGGTCTCCACGAATATCGGGCGTGCGTTCCCGCCTCCCAGACGCGGCAGCTCTCACTCCTGGGCGGCCCCTCCGCGGCCCGGCGTCCCCGGTGCTTCCCGTCACGAAGTCCGGCGGGCCTGCGCCTCCCGGTGAGTGTCGGTAGGCACAGGTGTCACTGCCCCGGGGGACAGGTCGGGGGCTTGACGCATCCCCAGGTGCTGCGTGCGAGCTGCCGCGCCCACCCGGCGAGTCCCGGGACCGAGCCCGCAGGTAAAGCTGGGTCTGCGCGGAGCTCTGGTCGCGGAACCCGCGAGCACCGGCTTCCCGCCTCCCCTCCCCCAGCCCAGGGCGGCTTGCGCTGCGGGCGGGGTGCCCGGCGGGCTCGAGGCCCGGGAGCTCGGCGGGGTCGCGGGGGCCAGGCAGAGGACGAGGGGCGCTGGGAGCCGGACTGGGGGCGCAGGGTGCGAGGATGGAAGGCAGGGGCTCGGGCCGAGCTGGGGGCTCGGGGAGCTGAGAGCTGGACGGGGGACTCGGACCTTGCGGGGTGGGAGTTTACCGGGCGAGGGGCGCGGGGAACAGGGCGCGGGCCGCGGGCGGGGCACGGGAGGCGGGGCACGCCGGGCGGGGGGCACGGAGCCCCCGCGCGGGAGCCCCGGTGACGCACCGGTGACGTCGGCGGCGGGCGGGATTTCCCAGCCCCTCCCGGGCGCCCGGGGAGACCCCGCTGCGGAGCGGCCGAGACCACCGCCAGGGGGAAGAGGCGGGGTCGGGTCGCGCCTCCGAGCAGCGCGCAGGGCCCAGCGGACAGGCGCTTGGCGTCCGGCCGGCTTCGCTCGCCGCCCCAGGCTCGGCCCCCGCTGCCTCTGCCGGGCCGGCGAGTGCTGACCGGCTCCCGCCCCGCGCCCACCGGGACGGTGCCGAGGGGCCTGGACCCCCGCGCGCGCCGCGCCGGAGACAAAGCCCGCGCGTGAGCGGCGCCCGGCGAGCGGCGGCGGGGCTGTGCGGACGGGCGGCACCGCCCGGGCTCGGCGGGCTCGGGGGAGCTGAAATCACCGGGGGTCGGCGGAACGTCCCGAAGCCGGAGGGCGGTTCCGGCGCCCGCGGCCCAGCCCGCGCGGCCAGCAGCTGGGCGGCAGGTGCGCGGCTGCCCCAACCCGGGACCCTCCGCGGAGCGCAGGTGCGTACGGGCCGCTCCGGAGGCTCCGGAGTCTCCTGGGGGTCGGCGACGGAGGCGGCGAGGTACCGGGGACCCGTGTCCGTATGTAGGTCACCGAGCGTTCGCTCCGGCCTCGGCAGGGACGTCCCCGCCAGCAGGACCGTCATGGAAGGGGTGGACTGTCCAGTCGGTCGTTCTATTGGGGGAAACGCTTTCGGCGAGCGCCGGCAGAAGTTCTGTTGATTCCTGACACCGGGGACACCTGCCTCTCCCGGGTCTGGCGGCGACAGGGCGCAGGTTTGTCACCCCTCCCCCATGGCGTCTGTCCCCGCGGCTGGTGCTGAAGTGCACTGCACTCGCGGCGCGCGCCCGGTGGCTTTGGGGAGCGGTGGGCTGATTTATGCCTTAGAAATAATAACGGGAGGGCGAGGGGCAGAGGTGAGGCTGGAGAAGGCGTCTTAATTTAGGAGGATTTGCTTGTTTTGTGTGTCTTGAAGTAGGATATTAGGAAGTCCCGAATGTCAAAGTCTGAGCAAGTGGTGAAGTGGCCGGTGGCCCCCTGGGACCCTCTGCACCCGGGCTCCCTTGGCTTGCTGCTCCCTCCCAGGGCTGTGAAACGCTGGTCGCGGCCGAGACCTGCCGGGCTGCGCTCACATCCCAGTGAGGACGTGCCAGCGCTGCAGAAGGCTCGTCGGTCCTCCGGGGGGAAAGGAGAATCCGGGGCAGGCGCCTCCGAGCGGCCCGAGGGGACTCGGCTCTGTGCTTGGGTTCTTTCGGGAAACCCTTTGCCTGTCCCGGGCGGGGGGTCGGCCGCGCGGCCCTGGCCCTGCTCCCCGCAGAGGCTGCGGCGGGAACCCGGAGGTGGAAGGCCTTTCGGTCCTGAGAAAGGAGACCCCAGACCTGTAAACCTGTAAATGGTGCGTTATTACCCAAGTGTGAGTTTGGCTCACCCACCAGCCATTGGAAAAGCTGGACACAGCACCCGTCGGTGTCTACGCAAATAAATACGCTGTATTTAAGGTGCACCAGGACGCTCTGCTAGTTTAAGGGGTTGTCAGGCTGAAGTGACTATTTGGGACAGTGGCCTTCCTGTTGGCTCCTCCGCGTGCCTGTGGCTCCAGTCTTCAGCCTCCGTTGGATCAAATTGCCCAAAGGAAGCCAGGTGGGCTGAGAAACAAACAGCACAGCAGAAAGGTCCTTCACACTGGCCTATGACTGGCTGGGCATCGCCTTTGTCCATGGTGGGAAAACCAGGGAAAAACTTTTGCACGTGCATTTTACACTTTTTAAAACTGACAGTCCTTGATGCACCCAAATCTCTGCACTTTCTTGGAAATGGTGGGGCATTGGGTGGGAACTTGGGCACTGTCATCCCCTGGCCCCTGGGGGAGCAAGTACCAGGTAGCTGTCTTGGAGGACCAGGTAGGGCTTCAGAAGCACCTGTGTGTAACCCTGCTGCTCACACACGCTCACACACACACGCACACGCATGCGCATGCACGCACAACTACTGCTTATGTCAGAAGGCGACCAAATGGCCGAGAAATGATGGACGTCTACAACACGAGTCAGTCTCGTTTACTTATAGCCACGCCTCACTCTCACATTTTTTTCTTAGTTTGTCTCATTTTTGTTCAACTTGAAGAAGGCAGAATGCCTAAAAGGCAATACATTTTAATTGTCTTTTTTCTTCATGGAATTTTGGAACAGTATCTTTAAGATAATTCCCCGATCTGTTCTAGGAACACCTTTGGGAGCATATGCTACTGACTAATCTTGCAGTTTCCTTTTTTACTCAGTATTTTTGTTGGCTCTAGACATATTTGGGCACAAAGAGACTTACTATCCAGGTAGATCATTTGTTCGGTTTTTGTAAACCAGAAACTGAAATTTAACTTCTTTAATACACCAAAAGTACCGTGAACTATCCTTTTAACAGCAGCTAGGTTGTTTTAATGGAAAATTAGAGAAGATAAATGAGTGTCAGAAAAAGGAAAACCAGAGGTCAGTTATAACATGTAAAAGTTAGCCTAGTACTACTGCAGGTTTTCAACCAGCTGATTTAAACCACGTGAAGAATAAAGCAGACGTCTTACGTAAATGATCAGAAGTGAAAACAGACGCAAATGAAATTTCCATTCAGGGAAGGAAGTGGAGGCAAGAGATGCTGCTGAAGGCAAGTGCTGCCTTAGAGAGGACAGAGAGGACGAAGACATCAGTTGAACAGCGAGCCTGCCCATTTCCAGCCGCTGCACCAGGGGGCTTTTGTGAGGCCAAATGGCAGCTGCCAGTGGTCACCAGCATCCCTAGTGGACCTCGGCACACCTTGGCGGGTCTGGTGCAGCTGGGAACGTGGGTGTGTCGAAGGCCTGGTGCTTGTGCGTGGGCCCCAGGTGTCCTGGAGGCGAGGAGGTCTTTGTAGCTGTGGAGAAGCTAGTGTCCCCAAAGCCCTGAGGGTCCCCAGTCAGGGCCCAGCCTGGGAGGAGCCCAGGTGGGCAGGGCCCTGGGAGGAACCCAGTGTGGGGAGGAAGGGCCTGGTGGGCGCATCATGGGGGTGGTCTCATTAACCCTCACACCACACCTGCAAGCTTTCTCGTTAGCAAAACGCAAGGTGACCACTGGCAGGGTGTTTGGTGGAGAGTGGTGACTCTTCAACTGACCAAGGATAAGCGTATGCACCCCGACGTGAGAGCAGCAGAGCCCTGGGGAGAGAAGTAAGGGGTGTGGGATGTGAGATGCACCCAGGGCTGTGCCTGCTCCTTTCCCGCTCCAGGCTCACATTTCTCAGACCTTTGTTCCCTGGGGCCTGGGGAGGAAGAGAGAAGACATCAAAGAAAGGCTTCAGCCTCCTTTGGGGACCAAGTGCTCTCCTCCCCCACAGCCGACTGTGCGCCCTGCCAGGAGGACAGCCCTCCACCCACTGCCCTCCCCCACCCCGTGTGCCTCTGCTTCTCTCTCTCGCCCCGTGCGTCCTGGTGCTCATGTCCAGTTCACAGCCGCAGGCCCTCTTGTCCACACCTGTCCAGTCGCCACCAAAGGAGGAGGCAGGGACAGCAATGGGGAGGAAGGAAACATCATCGTCCATTGTTTTTAAGAGCTCTTATTAGGTAGAACACCTTCACAACCACAGCGAAGGTCTTGCTGTGACAAACAAATGTGCTCTCCTGCCCCGCACCCCTCCAGTATGGAGGTCCAATAGGAGAAATGGAGTTAGGGAACAGGAAGGAAGGAGCAGAGGGGTCCTCGGGTAGGGGTGGCAGCGGAGTGGTTGGGGGAGGGGTGCTGAAGGCTGCAGGTGGTTCTCTCCGAGGTGGCAGGCTTGGTGGCTCAGGCCCTGACCCCGCTGGAGGGCAAAGGCCCCAAGGTCTGCTTCCAGTGGTCTCTCAGGGTAGCATGCCCTGGCTGAGAGAATGCAGGAGGAGGCGGCTGGGGGCAGCATGTGTGACCTGCAGGTGAGGGGGGGCTGTCTGGGAGGAGCAGAGGCTGGCTGGACACAGGGGGTCCCCAGTGACCAAGCAAAGCCATGTGGTGGGCGACCACCCTCCCAGGGACTCCGAGGGGCGGCAAACAGCGGGGGCTTCAAAGAGCAGATGTGAGTGTCGGGGCAAACCAAAAATTATTCTGTGAAATGCACCCTCCTTCCAATGCAGGTTTTCATGGGGCGAGGTCCCTCGGAAGGGCTGCCCCTGCCCCACAGTCCCTGGGGCTGCTGCACCCGCCACCCCCACTTCCGCTCCAATGACTCATGTTGTGTGCGTCACACGTCCAGCCCAGCCTTGTTTGTGCTGCTTTGTCCCCAACACACCGGCCTCGGCCTCATTGGGGCTGCAGTTCATTAGCTTCGGTGAGAGGAGTTTTTTATTTTATGTTCTTCCCAAACCTCTGGGTCCCCATCTTCCTGCCCCCAAGCTCCACTGGCCCTGCTTCACGGTCACCACGGCAACTTGGATTCCCCAGGCCCAGGCCGCCCTGCCCTCCCTGCCCTGCCTCCCCTGCACTGGTGTCGTGGGCTGTGCGGCCACACGCCCGTGGTGGGTTTCCTCACCCTCCTCTCAGTGCTGGGGATGCAGCATAAAGCAAAGCAGGCGGTGGAGAGGAACAAGCCAGTCCTGCCCTCGCAGAAGTTACATGTTAGTGGAGGGTCCGAGCAATAGTAAGTCAGAAAATCAAAGGTAACTTAAGCAAATTAACAAATAAGCACCTTAAACTGTAACAAGTGCTTGGGAGAAAATGCAACCAAAAAGGGAGCCGGGGAGCCGGCAGCAGCTCTGCAAGGGCTGCTTTCAGAGAGACCCTTAGTCCCGACTCGAGACCAAGGCAACCGACTGGACACGACTGTGTGTGGTGCACGTGGAGCCCACGAGAACGGAAGCAGGTGAAACATGACGGGTCACGGGTGGTTTCTGCTCAGCTGCCCTCCTGGATGGGACCGGGATTTTGCTGCCCTCGGGCTCCCACTGCTGCACCCCCAGCGCACGAGGCAACCACGTCGCCAGGAGAAGGGTTGGTAGCATCACACAGGGGGACAGGCTGAGCAGCGTGACACACAGCGTGGAGAGCTCTCGCCTGCTCTGTGGAGGCCACAGCAGCCCAGAGGCCGGCCTCCCCGAGCACCAGGGACAGAGCCTCCCACGGTGCCCCTGGGGGCTGGGCCACAGACGCCCATCGTGAGATCTGGGGGCGAGCTGGAGCAGAGGGGCCGCGCTCCAGCCCCTTTGCTGTGGGCCTGGATGCGCCAGGAGGCTGCTCCGTCAGACTTTTCATACAGTGGCCCCTTGTCCGTGGTTTCAGTTTCCCACAGTCAACTGAGCTCCGAAAATATTAAAAGTGGAAAATTCCAGAAATTAATGATTCCTAAGTTTCAAATTATGTGCCATTTTGAGTAGCATGGTGGGATCGCGCACTGGCCTGCTCTGTCCCACCCGGGACATGGACCATCCCTCTGTCCAGCGTCTTTACCCTGTAGATGCTCCCGCCCACATGTCACTTAGAAGCCATCTGGGTGATGCTGTGACTGTCGGCATCCCAGTGCTGGTGTGCAGGTCGCCGTGCCAAGTAGTGGAGCCAGCATCCTGTACGCCAGAGGCAAGTCATGAAGTGCTCCGTGTAAGTGCAAGTGTGGGGTTTCATGCTGTCTGTGACTCCAGACTTCCACTGTGGTCTTGGAATGTGTTCCCTGCAGGTCAAGGGCATACCTGTGTCTTGTAGGTCAGGGGACCTGGCAATGGGAACCATGATGACTTCACTGCACTAGTCAGTGGGGGTGGTAGACACCATTGAGTGAGCATGTGCACTGTGTGGCTGTCACATTCAAAACGATTGAGTGAGTAGAGCAACAAATCTGCACCAAATTTTGTGTTACACTTGAACATTCCTCCATGGAAACTATTCAGACGATTCAGAAGGCCGCAGCCGTGGGCAACTGGTGATTGGCAGCTTCATCACGACAATGTGCCCACTCGTGCACCAGGTCTCGTGCAGAGTTTTTTGGTGAAACATCAAATCACCCAGGTGACTCAGCCCCCCTGCAGCCCAGATTGGGCTCCCTGTGACTTGGGTTGGCACCCCTCACTCCCGAGATACCCCTCCCAATTTTTGTCCAGCCCAGTGGGTTTAGGACCAGCTGTTCTGCGTCTCTGCCCCTCCTGCCACTCTGGGCGTGGTTTCTTCTTTAAATTCCGTAGTTGTAGGACTTCCATTCTGCTCGATTTCTGATGGTTCTGAATGATGGTTCTTCCATAGTTTAGTTGTAATTTTGACGTAATTGTGCAAGGCAGCGAGCCACGTGTATCTACATCGCCATCTTGACAGGAAGTTGTACCTGGGCAGTTTTTTCAAAACTACCGCTTTTTGCCTTGGCCCTGGACGTTCTGACTCAGCAGGCCTGGGCAAGAGCCTGGGAATCTGTGTTTGACAAACCACAGAACCCAGTGATTTCTGTGCATCTGCTTCCTCGTGTGTGATAACGCCCAAATGGTGTCAGCATCCCCCGAGCCGGTTCCTCTGACAGCCACTCCTGCCCCGTTGGAGCTGGGAGCCAGTGGCTGCCCACAAACGTCACGTGGCTGAAATGCCTCCGGACCTGAGTCTCCTTTCCAGCCAAACACATGGCCCTGTCTTCGCCTGTTCTCCTCCTCACCGGGGAGCCAGCCAGCTCTGCACCCTGAAGAACAGCCTCTGTGCAGAGCGCGGCGACCCCAAAGTACAGACCTGCCTGCCTCCCCTTCTGCTGCTGGTAGTGGCAGCTCTGTGGTTTGGGTGAACCTACCTCGCCCTCATCTGCTAGGAGTCAGGAAGGACGTTCCATCTGATGAGCTGCGAGGACGTCTGCCTGCCGTGCGCTGGGGATGGAGCTAGGAGAGGAGGACAAGGAGGTCCTGGCTCTTGAGGGACTGACAATCTATGAGGGAGGCGGATGACTCTGACACAACATGGAAGGAAGCACAGGTTCCTCCCAAACAGTGCGGGACACCGAGCCCAGCCTTGGTCAGGGAAGGCTTCCAGGAAGGCTCAGGATTTGGCCAGAGGGAAGGGTGGAGGTGGAGCCAGTGGGTGGCTTTTTAGGCTGAGTTTCTGCTTGAGCAGATAGCATTAATAATAATAATAATAGCTGACATTTACTGAGTGTTTGCTACATGCCAGCCTCTAAGTGTCTTTTATTGTATTAGCTGTTTTGTCCTTGGCAACTATTGTGATTGGAAAAACAATCCCCCCCCCCAAGATGGCCACACACTAATTCCTGGAACCTGTGAATCTATTACCTCACAGAGCAGGAGAGAGTTCGAGGAGGTGATTAAGTTCAGAGTCTTGAGGTGGGGAGATTTTCCTGGGTTACCTGGAGGGCCCAATGTCATCACGTGTTCTTACGAGAGGAGGACAGCAGTGCCAGAGAGACTGGGAGATGCCAGGCTGCTGGCTTGGAGAGCTGAGGGGCCGCCAGCTCTCCCCAGAAGCCCCAGCAGCTGCGGCCCTCCAAACACCAGATCATAAGATAATGAGTTGGTATTGTTGCAAGCCATAAGTTTGTGGCAATTTGTTGCAGCAGCAACAGTAAACAAATATAACGATTTCTCTTCCCATTTTGCAGTTGAAGAGAGCAGGGGGTTAAAGTAACAGCCCAAAGTTGCATAGTGAATAAAGAGCAGACCCAAGAGTAATTCAGCTGTCTGGCTCCAAGTCTGGCTCCAAGTCCAGCTCCAAGTCCTGCACGTGCCCATCTCGCCTCCCACGCCAGCCAGGGACTGAGAAGCAGGTCTTCTGGGCTGCCTGAGCGTCGGAGATGAGCCGGGCATGGGGGCTGACCCAAACCCCCACCCTGTCTCCCTTGCAGGTGCCGTTTGGCGACCCAACCCCCCACCCTGTCTCCCTTGCAGGTGCTGTTTGCCCACCCAAACCCTGGAGAATGGGGCATCAGCACCAGCGACAGTGGCACTGCGTGGCCACAGGTTGCTGTGGGTATGGGCTTGCAGTGTGATGACGACAGACTGTCCCCACTCCCGGGGGAGCCTCTCCTTGGACCAAAGCCTTATTTTACCTGCCCTCAGACAGGACACTGGTCACTGCACCCTTCCCTATTCACTTACAAAGACTTCGTGTGTGGGCTGGGCCACGTGCCCATTCTCCATTCTTCCGGCTTCCTATAGCCTTTTACTCACAACTTTGTCATCTCGGGTCGGGGCCTCTTCACAACGATAGCCAGAGCCAGCATTCCTGGCTCACTGTCGTACCCAGAGATGTCCCATGGCCCGGCCACCCGGCACAGGAGGACTGGCCTCACTTCAGGTGCTTCCGAGGGTCGGGTCGGCCGTGCAGACCCTGCAGTCTGTGGCTTCTCCAGCTGCGGGGAGGAGGCGGGGGGAGGGGCTGTCCTCTGCTCGCCTCCAGGCAAGCCCTGCCACTCACCGCTGCCACCTCTAGGGCTCAGGGATAGTTCACCCCTCAAACAACTGTATTTCACTGTGTATAATGTGCACCCACATTTTTCTGCACATTGCATTTGGGATGGTTATACCCACTATTACACCCATGGTGTGCAATCATTATACCCATGTATGATGTGCATCCTCATTTCTCCCTCAAAAATTTGGGTAAAGAAAGTGCTCATTATATACGGCAAATATGGCACTTTGCCAAGATCACTCACAGGCTGGCGACCTGTTAAGGAAAAAGTGTGTCAGACTCTGCATCTTTTTTCCTGGAACATACGCATCTGTCCAGGTTATTTTCAGGCTGGCTTCATGTGTCCCTGTTGCTTTTCCCACTGCTGTTCCAACATTCTCCTTCGTGCTAAGCTCACCTGAGCAACGCAGATCAGCCTGTCTGTCGGCACAGTATGAAGAGGCATGGTGGAGAAATCAGTCAACGCATGCGACAAACTGTCAACAGCATCAGAGGGTGACAGCCCTCACAGTCAGGCCTTCCTTCCTCTTGTGGGGACAGCTCGCTGTCTCTGAGTCCCAAACCCGTCTAATCTAGAATGAGCACCATGTTACTGTGTTTGTTTTCCCAGACCAAGCCATTCAGTCATTACGTAGTCTCAAAAAAGTCGGGTGGCGGTGTCTAGTACTCCGTGACTTTGCTAAGTTGTCTTACTAGTTTTATTCCTGCCTGGGCTGTTTTACTTGACATAATCTTTAGGGCACAAGATGACAGGCTGTTACAAAGGGTCAGAAGGAAAAGCAGAGGGACGCAAATGGAAGCACACACACCTCGTTTGTGGATGGGAACAGTCAACATAGTTAAATCCCCACACCACCCAAAGCAATCTATAGATTCACTGCAATCTCTATCAAAATACCAATGGCATATTTCACAAAATTAGAACAAGTAATTCAAAAATGTATATGGAATCACAGAAGGTCCCAAGCAGCCACAGGAATCTTGAGAAAGAACAAAGTTGGAGGAATCATACTACCTGATATAAAACTATACTACAAGGCTATAGTAGTCAAAACAGCATGGTACGGACATAAAAACATATACATAGGTCAGTGGAACAGAATAGAGTGCTCAGGGATAAACCCACACCTACGTGGTCAATTAATGCATGACAGAGGAAGCAAGAACATGCAGTGGGGTAAAGATAGTCTATTCAGTAAATAGTGTTGGGAAAATTGGAGAGAGATGCAAAAAAAGGAAACTAGAACACCTCCTTATACCATATACAAAAATAAATTCAATATGGGCTAAAGAATTAAATGTAAGACTTGAAACCATAAAACTCCTAGAAGCAAATAGGCAATAAAACCTCTAACATTTCTGTTAGTGATATTTTTCCTGATAGGAAAAAAAAGAAAATGTAAACAGCCCTACTGTGTGGCTCAGTTGGTGGGGCATCATTCCACAAACTGAGAGGTCACTGGTTTGATTCCTGCTCAGGGCATATACCTGGGTTGTGGGTTCGGTTCTTGGTTGCAGTGTGTATAGGAGGCACCAATATATGTTTCTCTTCCTTTCTCCCTCCCTCCCCTTCACTCTAAAAATAAAATCTTTTTTTTAATTAAATGGGACTTCATCAAACTAAAAGGCTTTTGCACAGCAAAAGAAACCATCAATAAAGTGAAAAGGCAGCCCACTGATGGAATAAGATAATTACCAATTATACATCTGATAAGGGGTTAATATCCAAAATTTATAAAGAACTCATTCAACTAAAAAACTTTCAATTAAATAATGGGGCGTAGACCTGAATAGACACTTGTCCAGAGAGGACATACAGATGATTGATAGATATATGAAAAGATGCTCAATGTCACTAATCAGAGAACTGCAGATTAAAACCACAATGAGATACCACCTCTCACTTATCAGAATTGCTCTCATCCTTAAGTCAACAAGATTTGGTGAGCGTATGGAGAAAAGGGAGCCGTCATGCACTATTGGTGGGAATGCAGACTGGTGCGGCCACCATGGAAAACAAAACAGTATAGAGGGTCCTCAAAAATTACACATGGAACTGCATTATGATCCAGTGCTTCCGCCTTGGGGTATATATGCGAAGAAACCCAAAACACTAACATGAAAGAATATATGCACCCCTGTGTTAGTTGTAGCATTATGTTTAATAGCCAGGATATGGAAGCAACCCAAGTGCCCATCAACAGATGTTTGGATAATGAAGATGTGGTACATACCTACAATGGAATATTACTTGGCCATAAAAAGAATGGACTTCCAGCCAAGATGGAGGCATAGGTAGATACACTTTGCTTCCTCACACAACCAAAAGAAGGACAACAAATTTAAAAACAAAAAAAATAACCAGAATTGCCAGAAAATACAACTGCATGGAAGTCTGACAACCAAGGAGTTAAAGAAGAAACGTTCATCCAGACCAGTAGGAGGGACAGAGCCAGGCAGCAGGGAAGAGGGGACTTGCAGCAAGGTGGCAGCCAGAAAAGTGGGGCAGGTGAGGCAGTAGCTGGGGGATTGGGGTGGCCAAGGTGGCGGCTGGCAGAGCGCTCAGTCCCACATTTGGGTGTGGATAAACTGTGAGGAACAACTGAGGAACAGGACAGACCACACAATCCAGGGTTACAGTGCAGGGAAATAAAGCTTCAAAACCTCTGTAAGATTCTGTAGGGGTTGAGGCAGTGGGATACACTCCCAGCCTCACAGCAGAGTTCATTGGAGAGACCCACAGGGTCCTAGAACATACACAAACCCACCCACCTGGGAATCGGCACCAGAGGGGCCCAATTTGCTTGTGGGTAGGGGGAGAGAAGTGATTGAAAGCAGAGAGAGAGCTGAGTGAGTGGCATTACTCCCCCTTTGACCCCTCACACACACACAGCCCCACCACGCAGCCACCCGAGTTGCCCCACCCTGGTAAATACCTAAGCTCCTCCCTCTACTGCATAATAGGCATGCCAAAACAAACAAAAAAAATATGGCCCAAATGAAAGAACAGATCAAAGCTCCAGAAAAAGAACTAAATGATGAGGAGATAGCAAACCTCTCAGATGCAGAGTTCAAAACACTGCTAATCAGGTTGCTCACAGAAATGGTTGAGTATGGTCACAAAATAGAGGAAAAAGTAAAGGTTAGGCAAAGTGAAATAGAGAAAAATATACAAGGAACCAACAGTGATGGGAAGGAGACCAGGACTCAAATCAATAGTTTGGAGCAGAAGGAAGAAATAAACATTCAACCAGAACAGAGTGAAGAAACAAGAATTCAAAAAAATGAGAAGCTTAGGAGCCTCCTGGACAACTTGAAACATTCCAACATCCAAATCATAGGGGTGTCAGAAGGAGAAAAGGAAGACTAAGAAATGGAAAACTTGTTTGAAAACATTATGAAAGAGAAGTTCCCCAATCTGGCAAAGGAAATAGACTTCCAGGAACCTCAAGAGTCCCAAAGAAGTTGGACCCAAGGGAGCACACACCAAGACACATCATAATTGCATTACACAATATTAAAGATAAGGAGAGAATCCTAAAAGCAGCAGAGGAAAAGGAGACAGTTACCTACAAAGCAGTTCCCATAAGACTGTCAGCTGATTTCTTAAAAACTTTCAGACAAGAGGGGACTTGAAGGTAGTATTCCGACTTCCGCCAAGATGGAGGCATAGGTGGAAACACTGTGCCTTCTCCCACAACCAAGTTTGACTACAACAAAAGTTTTGGAGAACTAGAACACACCCAAAGACCAGAACACGGAATTACACAGAAGTCCGACAGCTACAAACCATTCAACGGGGACGGTAAGAGAGGCGGAACCAGCAACGGAGCTGGGTCGGGCAGGACAGATCCCCCGACCTAGGCGCTAGGCGCGCAGGCAGCCCAAAGCCAGTCAGGGTGCGGAGCAGACTGACCAAGGTAGCACATTCGCGCGCAGTGAGACGGACCACGCAGGCCCCAGGGGACGAACCCAGTGGTGGAGGGCCGACAGCGGTGGCACACTCGAGTGCAGTGGAACAAAACACGTGGGCCCGGTGACGGTGGTGGCTGTGGTGCCTGTGGGGGTCAAGGCGGCAGGCGGCGGAGGGAAGCCATTGTCCCTCTTTGACCCCGCCCCCACATACAACGTCACAACCCAGCGACTTAGTTGCCCTGTTCTAGTGAACACTTTAGGGCTCCGATCCTGCTATGGAACAGGCATGAACAGCCCAAAAGATAGTGCAAGAAGAACTCAAAGTCCCAGAGCCAATAACTCTAAGCGACCGAGAAATTGCCAGCCTCTCAGAAGCACAATTTAAGACACTATTTATCAGGATGCTCACAGAATTGGTAGACTACAGTCACAAATTAGAGGAACTTAGTCACAAATTAGAGGAAAATATGAAGGCTAAACTAATTGAAATGAAGGGAGATGTCCAGGAAACCAATAGCTATGGAAAGGAAACTGGGACTCAAATCAATGGAATGGACCAGAAGGAAGAATGAAACATCCAACCAGAAAGGAATGAAGAAATGAGAATTCAAAAAAATGAGGAGAGGCTTAGGAACCTCCAGGACATTCTTTAAACGTTCCAACATCTGGATTATACGGGTACCAGAAGGGGGAAAGAAACAGCCATGAGTGGAACACTTATTTGAACAAATAATAAAGGAGAACTTCCCCAGTCTGGCAAAGGAAATAGACTTCCAGGAAATCCAGGAAGCTCAGAGAGTGCCAAAGAAGTTGGACCCAAGAAGGAACACACCAAGACACATCATAATTACATTAGCCAAGACCAAAATGAAGGAGAGAATCTTAAAAGCAGCAAGAGATAAGGGGACAGTCACCTACAAAGGAGTACCCATCAGACTGTCAGCGGATTTCTCAAAAGGGACCTTACAGGCAAGAAGGGGCTGGAAAGAAGTATTCCAAGTCATGAAATCCAAAGACTTACAGCCAAGATTGCTTTATCCAGCAAAACTTTCATTTAGAATGGAAGGACAGATAAAGTGCTTCTCAGATAAGGTCAAGTTCAAGGAGTTCATCATCACCAAGCCCTTATTCTATGAAATGCTAAAGGGACTTATATAAGGAAAAGATGATGAATAATATTAACAGTGAAAGGACAGCAAACACACAGCTATTAACAACCACACCTAAAACAAAAGCAAACCAAGAGGACAGCTAGATCAGGAGTGGAACCATGGAAATGAAGAACACATGGAGGGTTAGCAACAGGGGGGTGGGAGGAGGAGAAGGGGAGAGAAGGCACAGAAAATAGCATAGATGGTAGGTAGAAAATAGATAGGGGGAGGGCTAGAATAGTGGGGGAAATATAGAATCTAAAGAACTTGAGACACGTGATTATAAACTAAGGGGGGGAGAATGGTGGGGGAGGGAGTGTGCGGGTGGAGGGGAATGAAGGGGGGAATAGAACAACTGTAATGGTATAATCAATAAAATATATTTTTTAAAAAAAGAAGGTAGTATTCCAAGTCATGAAAGGCAAGGACCTCTATCCAAGATTGCTCTATCCAGCAAAGCTTTCATTTAGAATGGAAGGGCAGATAAAGTGCTTCCTGGATAAGGTCAAGTTAAAGGAGTTCATCATCACCAAGCCCTTATTATATGAAATGTTAAAGGGATTTATCTAAGAAAAAGAAGGTAAAAAATATGAACAGTAAAATGACAATGAACTCACAACTACCAACAGCCAAACCTTAAAAACAAAAACAAAAACAAACTAAGCAAACAGCTAGAACAGGAACAGAATCATAGAAATGGAGATCACATGGAGGGTTATCAGTGGGAAAGGGGAGGGGGGAGAAAGGAAAAAGGAACAGGGAATAAGAAGCATAAGTGGTAGGGCCCTGGCTGGCGTAGTTCAGTGGATTGAGTGTGGGCCTGCAAACCACACAGTCGCGGTTCGATTCCCAGTCAGGGCACATGCCTGGGTTGCAGGCCAGTTCCCAGCAGGGGATGCACGAGAGGCAACCATCCATTGATATTTCTCTCCCTCTCTCCTTCCCTTCCCCTCTAAAGACAAATAAATAAAACCTTTAAGAAAAAGAAGCATAAACGGTAGGTACAAAATAGACAGGGGAGGTTAAGAACAGTGTGAGAAATGAAGAAGCCAAAGAACTGATATGTGTGGCCCATGGACATGAATTAAGGTTGGGGAGGGAATGCTGGTGGGAAGGCAGGTATAGTGCCTAGGGGAATAAAGAGGAGAAAGAAATAGGACAACTCTAATAATAAAATACATTGAAAATTTTTTACAGAATGAAACATTGCCACCTGCGACAGCAGCACAAGTAGTCCTCGAGCAGGGTGGTCCAACCTCGTGGTGTCTCTGGGCCGCACCTTAAACACACAGACACTGACACAAGCTGATGAGAAAAGAAGTTAAGTAAATTTACAAGGTTGTGTTGGGCTACAGTCACAGCCATCCTGGGCTGCAGGTTGGACACCACGGCAAGGGTGTTGTGCTAAGTGAAATGAGTCAGTCAGAGAAAGACAAATTTCCGATGATTTCACCTGCACTTGTAATCTGAAGAATATAAACAGACAAACAAAATAGAAACAGACTCACAGAGACAGAGAACTGACTGTTCGTCGCCGGGGGGAGGGGTTGGGAGGATGGGTGAAAATGTGAAGGGATTAAGAACTACAAATCTGGCCCTGGCCAGTGTGGCTCAGTGGGTTGAAGCATCCTCTAGTGCGCCAGAAGATTTCGGGTTTGATCCCCAGTCAGGGCACGTACAGGAGATAACCAGTCAATGTCTCTCTCTCTCTCTCTCCTCTCTCCCTTCCTCTCTCTCTAAAAAGCAAGAAAAAAGTCTTCTCAGATAAGGATTTTTAAAAAATTATAAAGAAGTGCAAATCAGTAGTTATGGAATAGTGACAGGATGTAAGTCACAGCAGGGGGAATATAGTCATTAACAATGTAATAACCATGCAGGGTGCCAGGTGGGCACTGGAAATATCGGGGCAACATTTTGTAACATGTGCGATTGTCTAACCACTATCTGCACACCTGAAACTAACACAAAGTAGAACCGAATGTAAACTGTAATAAAAAATGACAAGACTCTGTAGCGGCCACTGCCACTCCTGCACCTCGGGGCACCTCACCCAGTTCTCCCAGCCGCCACCAGCTGCCTGCCCCAGTGTGTTTTTCTGAATCTCATCTGTTCCCCTTCTGAGGTGATTTTGGTGTGGGGAAGAGCCAGGAGTCACAAGGCACCAAATCTGGGCTGTAGAGGGGCTGAGTCACTTGGATGATTTGATGTTGCACCAACTCTGCACAAGATGTGATTCACGAGCGGGCACATTGTCTTGATGAAGCTGCCCATCACCAGTTGCCCACAGCTGCGGCCTTCTGAATCATCTGAAGAGTTTCCACAGAGGAATGTTCAAGCTTAACGCAAAACTTGATACAGATTCGTTGCTCAACTCAATCATTTTGAATGTGATGGCCACACAGTGCACATGCTCACCCAATGGCGTCTGCCGCCCCCACTGACTAGTGCCGTGAAGTGGTCATTGTTCCCACACATGCACTCCAGTTCACTCTCCTTGGCTGCCAGGTTCTATGGATGTAGCACAAACCATTCTCGTTATATCAACCACGGCTGGGCTTTCTCCCGACAGACTGCCACCTGAGGTCTGAAAGGCTCCACATGTGCTTGCTTACCTCGTTGGTGTCAGTGGTCGGTTCATACGTGAGCGCCAAGAATGAAGCCCGGGAAGAATTCAGTGTATAAATGTGCAGACCAAGTGTATTCATTTCCTGGGGCTGTGGTAGCAAAGTACCATAAACTGGTTGGTTTAAAACAAAAATAAAACAAATTTATTCTCTCTCAGTTCTGGAGGCCAGATGTCCAAATCAATGTATCAACACGGCCACCTCCCTCTGAAGTTTCTGGTGCTCCAGGTGTTTTTGGCTGGTGGCCATTTAACTCCAAAACTGGCCTCCATCTGCACTTGGCCCAGGCATTTATCTGCTTTACTCTGAATTCTTCCCTGCTCAGCTCAGGATTTTAGAAGCAAAAGTCATGAAGACTTGGACCATGTCTGTTGTTAGCATGCCACACCTGTCCCTCCGTGAACGGGGAGCTGGAGGGACTGGACAGATCCTCAGAGGATTTTGAGGGCAGCAGAACTACTCGCAGAGAGCAAAGGCAGGGGGAAATAAGTTGCATATACACACCTCTCTTACACACATGCACACACATCCCTCACACACGCTTCTCTGTCTCTCTCTCTCTCACACACACACACAATGTAAAGTAAAATCCTGATACTTTGGCACAAAATCATCTCTCTTTTTTATGAGATCATTTATCCAGAAATGAGAAAATTAATTGCCCTTAGAAATTTTACAAAAAATGTATTCTTGAATAAAGCACTGAGCTGAAAGACAATAGCATTTGTCCTTTTCTCAATTAAAAATTACATGGAAAACTCAAAAGCATCACTTTTCTCTGTCACTGCCCACCTAGTAAAAATCGCTTTTTCCATTGAAGCAATGTCATGTCGTGCAAAAGGGCCTTGCAGAGACCGGCCAGGAGCACAGCCCCTTCTTGCTCTGGTCGAGCTCCTGTCCTCTGTCCTCTCCGCCTCACCTGTCCGAATTCGGAAGCAAGTAACTAGCCCGGTTCCACAGGTTCACAGCTGGAAAGGAATTTTCCCTCCAGATGAGCCACCTCATCCGTACTTAATTTACACTGGATTTAGTGGAGATTTAGATGAGATTTCGGACTTGGAGTTGATGTTGACAAAGACTGACATTTAGGCTGTTGGGATGAGTGTGAATTTACTTTTCATGTAAGAAGGACATGAATTTGAGGGGTCCAGAAGGCAGAGTTAGGGGCTGAATTGTGCACCCCATCAAATTCAGAATGTCGCCGAATGTGACTGAATTTGGAGACAGGCCTTTAAAGAGGAAATTGTGGGTCTTGTGGCTGGGTCCTGACCCACTCTGACTTGGGTCCTCAGAGGAAGGGATTAGGTCACAGACCCTTGCACAGGGGCTCCATGTGCGCACACGGAGAAGGTGGCCACCTGCAAAGCCAAAGAGAGAAGGTCGGGAGGAACCAGCCCTGCCCACACCTGGCCGGAGCTGGGACTTCTGCACTCGGAACTGTGGGAAAATTCATGTCTGCTGTTGACCTGAGACGGGACTGGAGGAGTGAGGGCCAGCTGTGCGTCAGGGGTGCAGAGCAGGTTCGGGGCCCTCGTCCCTGCTCTGAGAGCCTGGCCTCATCCACCACCCAGCTCGGTTTCCCTGATTTGTGGCTGTAACAAATCACCACAAATTTAGGAGTTTAAAATAACACAGATTCATGTTTTGCAGTTCTGGAAGGCCTCGCCGGGCTAGATTAGGTGTTGGTGGAATCGAGGTCCCTCCTGGAGGCTGGAAGGGGAAATCCATTTTCTGGCCCTTTGCAGCCCGGAGGGGCCACACTCGCCCCCAACCACCACCACACCGCCAACCCCCTGAAGCACTTGGGTCTCTGACACAGACTCTGCCCTCCAGCCTCGCTCCTCAGGCTTCCACTGGGCCCAGGGCACCCTCCCTACCTGAAAGTCTGCTGATTCCCAGCCTGGGGTCTTAATCCCCTTGTCACAGAACAGAACAGGGGCACAGGTGAGTCAGGACGTATGCGCACCTATCTGGGATGCTCTCACTCCCCTGCCACGCCCTGGAAATCACGTGAGACGGCACATGTCCACTGCACTGTCAGACGACGTTGCTTATGGGAGAAATGGCTCCTGGCTGGTAACTTGCACGTGGACTGGGCGCAGCTTTGAATGCATGTCAGACACCTAAGGTGGACTCCTTGGGATAGGGACCTGGGGGAGAGGGGGCTCCTGAGTCTCTTTGCCTTCTTATCAGGACACCAGTCTGTGTGAGGAGGGCCCACCCTTATGACCTCATTCATCCAATTACTCATCAAAGTCCTGTTTCCAGATACAGTCACACTGGGGCTTGGGGCTTGACCAGGTGAATGGGGAGGAGTTTACTCGATAACAGGAGCCGCCTGTTACATTTGTAAACACTGCACATTTTAACACCTTTTCATACACAGTCAACACTCGGATCTGTTAGCATCACACTGACACCCGGAGTGGCTGGGCACTTCACCCGAGGCGGCCTGGTGGGAAGTCGGGCCCCTCTCCCTGGACACGCCGGAGATGGCCCCAGGGCTCCCCAGGCAGCAGAGACGCTCAATCGGGTGAGGGGAGATGCTGGTTTGGTAGGAATTTAAAGCAGGAGCATTGTCTGCATTCCAGAGCCGAAGAACAGTGACAACAAAGGAGAAAAGCCCACGCTTGAAGGCTCCTGGCTGGTGAGCCTGGGACAGTCGATGAATCACAGTCTGTACTGATTGCAATTGGAGATAGCCCTCTGACACACCGCACTCAGCCAGCGCGTGAACTCCGCGGACCCTGAACCAGGCGGAGGTCAGGGCCTGATACCCCACGCGTCAAAATCCTTGTACAACTCCCCCAAAACTTAACAAAGTCATCCCTTGTCATCCTCGGGAGGTTGGTTGCAGGACCGTCACAGATGCCAAAATCCTTGGACAATCCAGCTTTTCCTACAGAATGGCATGGAGCAGGGAGTCAGGATGTCCTCCTCGCGCGTGGATTCCTGGATTATTAGTCTCAATCCCCAACTGAGTTGGCCCAGTCTGCAGATGTGGAACTGGGCACGCAGGGGGTCACCTGCACATTTATTGGAAAAACTGCTTGTACGTGGACCCACTCAGTTCAAACCTGTGTTGTTGAACCGATGTGCACTGGGAGCTCGAGGACTAATTTTACAGAGTTTCAAGGTTTCTTCCCACGATTTCAAAATGAAAAAGTATAACTTGCCCTGACTGGGTGACTCAGGTAGTTGGAATGCTGTCCTGTTTACCAAGAAGGTTTTAGGGTCAGTCCCTGGTCAAGGCACATACCTAGGCTGTGGGTGTGGTTTCCAGTTGGCATGCGTATGGGAGACAACCAATCGCTATTTCTCGCTCACATCAGTTTCTCGCTCTCTCCCCGCTCCATCCCTTCCTCTCTCCCTGCCCCCTCCTCTCTCTCTAAAATAAATCAACGTTTCCTTTTGTGAGGATTCTTTTTAAGGATAGCTTCAAAGTGGAAAAGCTTGGCAGGCACCACCTCGATGATGTGGTGACAGTACCAGTAAGGGGACAACCTGAAGGCCCGTGCCACCTGCTAGGAAACAAGAATGCAGTAGGTGTTCCGGGGTCTCCCTGCCGGAGAATAACAACTGAGTGTCACGAGGAAATGTGACGGGGGCCCAAACTGAAGGACATTCATTCTAAGACATGAGAACTGCAGGCCGGGTGTTCTGAATTGCATCCTTCGCGGTGAAGGATGTTACTGGGAACTGGAATCGAATCTCAGGGTCAGGTGGTCGTCAGTGCCAGCGTTAACTTCCTGGCGCTGATGGTTGTGCTATGGTTTGTGAGAGAATGTCCTCTCTGGTAGGACATGCACAGTGCCCTGGGGCGTGGGGGTCAGCTGGCCTCTACACTCACGGGGTTCAGGAAGAAGGTGTCTGTCCTCTACTGGCAACTTCCTGTTGACAGTTTTTTTAGTAAATAAGGACAACAACCATATGAAAATGCTCAACATCCATTTGGCAAATGCAAATGAGAAGCACCGTGAGGTCCCGCTTCAGACCGAGTAGTATGACTAAAATTTGAAAAACAGAAAATAACATGTTTGTGAGGATGTGAACAGCTGGAACCCTAATACATTGCTGGTGGGGACGCACAGAGCTTCCCAGCAAGTGCTCAAACTGATGCAGATACAGTCACATCCACAGCAGCAGAGCCCACCACAGCCAGAGGTGGAAACAGCCCCAGTGTCCATCAGGAGATGAATGGGTTAAAAAATTGTGGTATATCCACATAACAGAATACTATCCAGCCATGAAAAGGAATGAAGTACTGGTACGTGCTACAAAGGAAACTAACCCCCCAAGCACTATGCTGAGTGAAATAAGCCAAACAGGATCACAGGCTGTGACTCCATTGATCTGAAGTGTCCAGAAAGGCAAATCCACGGATTCAGGCTGCAGACGGGTGGTTGCCCTGGGCTACGGGGACGGGGTGCGGGTCGTGTTCCGTTGGCGTCGATGGCAATGCACGGCAGCAGGTGGAGGCGGTGTGGGCACAGCGCTTGAACTGTACTGAGCGCCACTCACTGTTCACGTCAAAGGGGTTTCTTTTATGCCATGTGAATTTCACTTCAATCCGTTTTTTAGTTCAAGCATTTCAATGTATTTTCTGTACTTTAAAACAGGAAATGCTAGGGGTGAAATGCAGCTGCCGGCAGCTGGACCCTTGGGAACCTGGGCCCAGAGCTCACAACCACCTCATCTCAGTCGCACAGCCCGGTCCGTCTGCTGAGATGGCCCTTTCCCAGCAGGACATGGATCGGCTGGCATGGAAGTCCACAGCGTAGAGGGGCACCGTGGGGCAGGGGCAGGGGAGACCCTCCAGGGCAGAGGCCGAGCTCCCAGACTCCCGATGGCCACTGGGTTTGCTCTGCCGTTGGGGGCGCACCCAGACCGAGCAAGACGGCTGAGTAACTTCTGGTGGGATGAAGGGGTCTGGCTGGAGGGACGGATGTCTGGCAGGCACTCATTCTCAGTCATTAGGGCATAGGGCCCGCTAAATTGTCGCAGGCGCCTGACCTTGCAGCATGGGTTATACAGTGCTGTACGGTACCTGAACCATACGAACCGTACAGCCCACGCGATGGCAGACAGGCCTGTCGGCACAGCAGCCTCTGTAGACTGGTGTCTCCCTGAGGGCAGGCTCCACATTCTCAGGGCCTCCCAAAGACCAAGAAAGGAGCAGGTGTTCCTTGTAGAGATGGGCACAGGCTTGTAGTCACCATCAGCCCCTGTAGACAGGTGTACCCATTCTCTGCTGCTCACCTCCGGGGTCCTGGAGTGACTGTGAGAAAGCACAAAATTTGTCACATGAGGTGCACTGCCGCTTTGTGCCCCGCCCCCCCACACACACACATGCAGCGAGTCCTCGCCCTCTACTGCTACAGTGGTTGCCACTTGTCGGCAGCATTAGGACCCCTTTCTCTTTCAGAGCCCTTCCTCCAAACAGTTGTGACCCCCACTGTCTGGGGGACACTCCCAACCGTCTGCTCAGTACGTGAAATCTTGGTGACAAACCCACGTATCGTACCGCTGCGATGGAGGGGTGGCAAGCGAATTTTTGCTCTGGACATTTGTTAGGAGAATTTGTCCTCCACTTTCCTGCCGAAAGCAGTGCCATCTTGGGGGCCACCCCTCAAGCAGGACTCCAGGCAGCCCGTCCCAGAAGTCAGCCTTCTGCAGGGGGAGCCGGTCTGTCGCCTGTGTGTGGAGTGTCCCCAGCTTTAAAGAGACCACGAAGCCCTCTAAGGGCAACCCCCCTCAAAAACGTTCTGGGGTCACGGTTGGGTTTTCTCTAACGTGCATGAACCGTGTGCATCGCCGTGTTAACCACAGCTGTCTCAGACCAGGTGCTGTCACCGATCTTTACTTTCTTTGCTCTAATTCTCTCAATCTTCACGTTTTCTACAATGGACATATCTTTTCATAATGAGAAAGAAACATCTGTTTCTGTTTGGCAGAGTCCGCTGGAGCTGGGACGGCGCCTGGGCGGGGCCTGCGGGTTGGGGGCGGCGGGTATGGTGAGGCCCGGCGGCCATGTCCAGCTGGGAGCCTCCCTTCCGGCCTTCCGCTCACCTGTGCTCTGGTACGAGAGTCCCCAGGCTTCCGGGGACAGCTGCCGAGCACAAGGAAAGGGCACAGTGGGAGCGGGGCTGTCTGGGGGACACCTGGCTGGTGCCGCACCTGCCAACTCATTTCTGGTTGTGATTTCAGAGACAGAGCAGGAGCCCCAGCCTCTCTGCTGACAACTTTCAGCTGCCGCCGTCACCAGCCTGTCCCCTGCCCAGGTGTGTCACCGTGCTGCCTCTCAGCAGGTAAGGAAGTGACGACTCCTCTGGAGAACAAGTGTTTTTCCAGCAGTGACGTGTGTCCAGGCCCCTCCCCTGTGGCCTGGTGCTCACAGCGCCACCTTCCTCTCCCGCCAGCTGTCTTCGTCTCCTGCCCCTCTCGCAGAGCAGATGGGGCCCCTAGGGAACCTCATACTACCCCTCCTGAGACACTGTGCCCCCCGTGGGGACAGCAGGGGAGGGGGAGTGAGCCGTCCTGGTGAGTGTGGGGCCTCGGCTGGGGAACCAGGCTCTTTGCCCCCCTGAGCAAGAGCTGTGCCCTGTTCCGGAGGGGGTCAACCAGCACCCCGCCTCTCCCTTCCGTCTAAAGTGGTTGGTCCCTTCAGGCTGGGAGTGGGGTGGGGGGGTCTGTGCTCAATGGTCGGTCAGGCATCTCCCAGGGGGACAGACTGAGCCCCTCTGCCAGACAAAATGTATCAACAGCTGGTGGAGATAAGTCCTGTTAGGGAGGGTGGCTGAGAAGGAGGCACAGTGCCATCCACCCTCCGGGGAGTCTAAACGCTGAGCCCGAGTCAAATCAGATCAGCAGCCCTGGGGAGACCCACCCAGCGTGCTGCCCCGCGTTCGCTGAGTTGTGTGCAAGGGACAGCCCGCCAGAGTCTCCCGTGGGCTGTGTGACTGAGGGACTCGGAGCCCCTCCCCGAAGCAGTGGGCTCACCTCCCCTCTCCCCTCAAGTGAGTGGAGTGGGTGGTCCAGGACGCATGGTCAGCTCTGTCCTGCCTCCACTTCGCCCCCCTCCCGTTCCTCCTGTGGGGTCGAGGTGGGCTGCAGACACTCCCACGTGTCCGAGGAGGGAGGCACCTCCAGGTCACGCAGTGTGTGCTGCCTGGATGGCCTTGGAGGTCAGGGGTGCTCTTCCAGTGCGGCTCAGAGGCACCCAGTCAGGCGGTCGGGGGCTTAGGGACCTTCCCACCGGGTCACGTCTTTAGCTTCAGTTGGCAAATCCATCTCCTCGTGCCCTGCCAGCTATCCTAGTGGGCAGCCTTGCCTACCCTGGGGGACGGGACTCCTGCCACCTCACTCCCCCGTCGGGTGAGAAGGGGTGGCCAGGTGGGGAGGAACGCTGGGGACTTCAGTTGCAGCGCCTCCCTGACATGTATGTCCCTGCAGTGGAAAACCGAGGGGGTGGGGCCTGGCCTCGAGGTGCCTCCAGGCGCACAGTCAGGCGATTTGGAACCTGGCCACTCTGTGTGGGCAGCGGGGCAGCCGCAATGGGGACCAGTCAGAAATGTGCCCTGGGACCAGAACCCAGCCCCTCCATCAGGATGGGCACAGCATCAGGGACCCCCGGGAAGTTCAAAATCGACTGATCTTGAGAGCCCTGCGGGTACCTGGGATGCTTGGCAAGGCGATTTGGTGCACGAGGGCACCCCAGCCACATGGGTCTCCACCCCCAGTACCTGCCGGAATCAGCCCGGAAGCTTGACCTGCAGATGCCGCCCTGGGGGTCACAGGCTGGGTCCTGGCACTGGCCCTGTGAGAGACCGTGCACATGGAGAGAGCGTGAACACCCATGACACAGTGTTCGGTCACTGAGAGCCGCAAGAGTGACGCAAACGGGTTGGCGACTTGAGGGCAGAGAGTGGAGCAGGGTTGAGGCGGGCGGGCGGGGCGGCCCTCGGCATCGTACTCCCCATCCCCGCAGTTAGTGCCCTCCGGGCCTTTCACCGGCCTCACTGGTTTCTGCTCCGCCTCCTTCCTGGGCCGAAGTGGGAACCAGGGTGGGAGGGCTTTCTGCTTCTTGGGTGATGGTGGTTTAGGATGAAGAAGATCTCAATGTGCTGAGGAGAAGGCACCAGGAACCAGGACGCAGAGGGGACGTGGGGTGAGGGGGCAGAACCGCCAGGAGGGGGCAGTGCCCCCATGCGAAGAATGGGCCCCGAGCGAGGGCGCTTCCAGCTTCCTGGCCCAGCTGCCAAAAACATAGAGTCTGTCTCAGGGAGAAGCAGAGCGCCCAGGCCCCACCCCATGCGGGATTCCACGTCAGTGTCTCCTGAGTGTCCTGACCTGGCCCTGGGTCCGTCCCCAGCGGTCGGTAGGACCAAACTCAGTCAGGCAGCTGAGGCCGGAGTCTGCCCCCTTCTGCCTCCACGCCAGGGAGAAACCCCTTCCTGCCAGTCCCCGGCACACTTCCCTGGCGTCCCTTTGGTGAGGATTGCTCCAGCGCTCTGGCCGCTGCAGGGAGGCAGGCCAGGAGAGGGTAACATCTCAGTCCCTGGAGCGACCGGTGGCCCTGCTGGCTGGGTCAGCAGTTGGGAGGGGTGGTGGGTGGCTGGCAGCAGGCCCCGGTGCAGGGGAGTGGCTGCCATGCTGAGTGGGCATAAGGGCCAAGTGGGCACAGGGTGGGGTGGGGATGGAGGCTGAGGAGGCCCTGCCTCAGTGGCCGTCCGTCCACTCACTGGGAGCGAGGTCGGTAGGCAGGATGCAAGGTCAGAGGTGGTGGGAAATGATGGAGACTGAAGACTGAGCCCATTAGGAGGAGTAGGGGGTGACTAGGGACAGGGGAGGTGGCCCAGCCACTTTGAGGACCAAAAAAAGCCGCTCTGTGACTGGCTGACGGCACCAGCCCCAGCACAGGCCACACTTAGCGTCCTTCCGTGTGAGTGGAGTGGGCACAGAGCTGGAGGACTCGTGTCAGGTTCTAGGGACAAAGGCAAGAAGACAGCATGACAGCAGTGCTGGTCCTGTCATTTAGGCTGCCTGTGGAGGTGACCGGGGTGTGCAAACCCTGTCATCGAGGTGACAACGTGGAGGGACACGGTTCTTGGAGGCTGAAGAGGAGGGTCCAAGGCTGTAGTCAGAGGGTGATGACCCAGCCAGGACATGGTCTGGAGGGGACACAGTGGTGGGGAGGAGGGGAGGAGGGGCTAACAGAGAGTAAGTGAGACGGGTGAGAGTCAGTGAGTCTCAGCCCAGGAGCTGGGGCACCGTCCCCACCCAGATGCAAAGGGGTACTCGGCTATTCTGCACTCCTGGGCGTCCTGCACATTCTCCTCCTGGGTGTGGGGGTGAGGTGCAGGAAACAATGCGTTTTGCCAACTTCATGGGCTGCTAGGGGAACGAATGGCTTGTTACAATACTTAAGAAAGAATCGAGCTGTGCAAATGTCAAGGTATTACTTGCGGCTGTGGGGACAGGGAAGGGGGCAGTACCATCTGGGTCCTGATACTCCCTCTCCCCAGGCTGAGAGTGTTTGCACACACAAGTGTCATCACCCTGGAGGGGCACTCCTTTTGTTACCCCAGGGTCTGTGCTCCAGAATGCTCCAGCTGGACAGACCTCTTGGGGGCTGGGAGTGACAGGTGGGTGACACTGAGGAGGGCTCTGCCTGGGCTTTGGGGAGTCAGCACCTGCAACCCTGTGTCCTGGGCTGTTTCAGGGCCGCGGGCCAGAGGAGGGCATGTCCAACAACAGCACCACCAGCATCTCGCAGGCCCGCAAGGCCGTGGAGCAGCTCAAGATGGAGGCGTGCATGGACCGGGTGAAGGTAAGCCCCGCCAGCCACCCCTCTGCCCACACCCCGCCCACAGTGGCCCTCCGCATCCCCCGGCAGAGCACCCACCCAAGCTTGGTGGTGGAGCGTGCCCAGGGCCCAGGTGATGCACAGTGTGCACGAGCGCGGTGAGGAGCCTCCAGAAGTGAACTCCGTCCCTGCAGCTCCATCGAGCTGTTGTCCTGGTCAGCGAAAAAGAAGGAGCTCCTCAATGAGACCAGCGCCCCAAGGTTAGACTGCTCTGGGTGTTGTGACAGGGGCTCTTTGGGGAGCGAAGCTTTGAACCATGCATGGTGCTGGTCAAATGTCCCTTCAGGGAAAGTGCAGGAAGGTGCTGGCTGCCTCCGGCGCTGCTCATCTTGCTGGTGAATGTAGGGCCCTCCTGTGGGGAGGACTAAAGCCAGCTGAAGCCACCTCTTCTCCAGATGCCACTTGGAAGCAAGCAGGAGGCTCTGAAATGCTGCTTATTTTCCTTGACTGTGATGGGATTAGTGCCTGTCACCACCAGCAAGCCCAATTCCATGTTTCTGTGGTCTGTGGACACAAAACCAGGGGCTGCCCAGGCATCTGAGGCTCGAACCACACACAGTCCCTGGGGCAGTGGGCAGCCCTGAGGCCTCTGTGGGCAGGGCAGGCAGTCACTCCGGCAGGCCCCTCACCAAGGCCGGCCCTCATGCTCCAGTGATGGCCAGAGAGCCTGCTCCTGCGGCCGTAGGACAGTCACTGCCTTCCCCCGGGACTTCGGGGGGCATACTGTCCCAGGAGGCAGGAGCCATGCACAGAAAGTGACATAACCTTGGAGGAGTGGAGGAAGGGACACAGTGTGATGCAATATTGTGCGGCCATCACCATGGTCCATCCCCAGAACTTTTCGTTACTCCACACAAACTCTCCTCATTAAACAGGAGCCTTCCAGCCCCTCCCCAGCCCCTGAAACCTCTGTCACACTGTCCGTCTGTATGGATTTGCCTGTTCCAGGTCCCTCCTTCGTGTAAGTGGAATCATGCAGTATCTGTCCTTCGTGTCTGCTCTATTTCACCTGACATATGTCTTCAGGATCCATTCAGGTCATCAGAATTTCATTCCTTCTATGAATGAATACCATTCCGTTGTATAGCCACCCCACATTTCATTTCTCTGTCCATCTGATGAGGGGCGTTGGCTTGTTTCCACCTTCTGGCCGTTGTGAATGGTGCTGCTGTGAACACAGCTGTGCAAGGGTTTGTGGCCCCACTTGGGTAGCGTCTCCATTCAGCTTTCTGAGGACCCGCCTCGCCACTTTCCATGGAGGCCACAGCATTTCACCCCCACCCCCGCAGCGATGGGTGAGGGTTTGTTTCCCCACATCTGCACCAAGATTTGTAAACCGACATTTGGGTGTGACGTTCATACATGGTTTTAGGTGCCAGACGCGCCTCGCTTCAGGGCTCTCTGGCTTTGGTGGGAAATCTGCTCGGTGCAAATCTTGGCAGGAATAAATGGAGCGTGTTGGTGCCAACTAGCCAGACAAAAAAGATGGGTTGCAGGAAGACAGGGAGCCGCCAAGGACACCCCATGTTGACCTTGGAAGGGCCTAGAGGAGGAGAGTTGGGAGGGTGGGGGTTGCAGAACCAGGGTCTCTGGGTGGGTGAGAGGTCACTGCAGGGAAGGAAGAGGAAGGGAGCCTGGATGGTGGTGGCAGCGGGAAGCCGAGCCAGGGAGGGGAGGAGCCATTCGCGCTCTGGTAGAATGTTGGGTCCAGATGAAAGGAGAGAAGGACAGGCTGACTGCATGGGAGCCTTGCAGAAGGGGGCTGTGCCCCTGGGTCCTGGAGTGGGGCACTGAGCTGCAGGGGGACAGCTGGAGGCTGGGGAGAAATCAGTGCCATGAGTCCCACAGAGCTGGCTCCCAGGTGGACACGCCACCGGTTGGGCCCCGAGGACAACCCCTTGAGAGCAGGTGCTGGTGCAGAACAGAACGGCCCCACAGCCGGCACATGTGCAGCTAACGGCAGAGCCCCCTCTGGGCTTTGTGGTTTAGGGAGCTGGGAGGAGCGTCTAGAGGAGGAGGGAGCAAGGAAAGACGGAAGGAAGGCAAGCAGGAGGGCAGGTGTCCTCAGTTCATGAGAAGGAAAAGGAGGTCTGTGAACACAGAGAGAGGGAGACGGTAATTGTGTTAAGCAGTTGTTTGGGCTGAAAGGTAATAAAAATTAACACTGTGAACCCAAAGAGGTCTGGGCGGTTCGTGGAGGAAAACTGTAGCCAAAATACCCACTATTACCCCGAGATCCCATTTGTCCCCCCAAAATGTCATTTACACAAAAGCACTAGGTGCCCACATAGATTTCGTTCCCAATTCTGTGGGGGCGTTGAAGGGAGAGACCCTTCGAAGTGTGTGGTCCACGGCCAGGCCCCCACCACAGCCCGGCCAAGGACCCTCCACACACAGCCTCCGCACCCTTCCTGCCCCCACCCTCATCCACTGATGTCCAAGTACCGGCCCCCCCAGCCTTCTCCCCGGGGGTCCACCTCCTCCCCAGGGGCCCACCTGGCAAACACAGGCCTCTTCACCCCACCCGGAAGCTCACCAGGGCGACCCCGCAAAAGTGGGTGCTCCTCTTTGAGAACCAGCGTCAGCTGCTGAGTGTTCTCCGTGTTGCCATAAGTACAAGAGTGACCCAGCGTAGAACCCATGTGGCTTCCCAAAAGCACAAGCTTAGAAAATAGTGCTCAGGATCCTGAAAAAGGGAATTAAGAGTATATAAAAGACAACTGTTTTAGAAACTCCTCAGAGAAAGAACACCTTACTCTTTGCCTTACTCCCTGGGGACTCCAGAAGTGTGGAGTTCCATCGGGCATGGGGGGACCTTCATGACACTGATCACCGAGTAGAATCAGTGTAACAGTCACGGCAGGTACAGGGGAGCAGCGCATAGGAGGCTCGAGTGGAGACGTGGGGCTCGGCACTGGCCTGTGCAGCCTGGGAGGAGCTGAGCTGCAGAGAAGGCGCCCCCTCCCCCCCCCCTCCGCCCAGGGGAGGCACGGGGTGGGCGCAGGCCGGGATGCAGGCTCCAGCAGGGCCTCTGGGAACCGCCTCTTTGTTGGAAACCCCACAGGGTGCCTGATTCCCCTGCCCCAGAGGAGCTGGGTTGGGTCAGTCCCACGTGAACTCTGGATGTGGATGGACACCTCCAGGAAACCAGTAGCTCTCAGCCAGGGACCCGGAAACAGCTGCCAGACTTGCTGGGGCAGAGGGACTCACTGGCCAAACCACTGCTGGGACATCTGTGGGATGCACTCACCTTCTCTAAAGAGGCTGCCATGAGGCCTGGCTGTGCCAGCACAGGCTTTGTCTGATGCTTGTCGGCTGGGAGACGGAGCTGTTCTGAATCGGCCTGCATTTGGTAGATGGCGAACCTCGAGGGCAGGGACAGAAAGGCGTGCGATGCAGGGTATGCCTGGGAGACACGCGAAGGGACACAGGTGCTGGCAGGCAGCGCCCCGAGAACAGTCATGATGTCATGACACATTATGGCGGTCCTCCACATCAAAGTTAGGAAACATTGGGAGAAAACAGTTTGGAAAAGGGAAATAACTTTATCAAAGGAAAGGAATGTCCCATTTACTTTTTGACACTGAGCCTTCGTGATTTGGCACTCCAAAGAAAAGAGAATACATGGTCAGCAGTATTTTTGACATGGACCCCAAATTGAATTTACAGGCGTTCAAGGTCTATTTCACATATACGCTGCTTCCTCTGTGTAGATTTCTTAACCGTGAGCGTGAGAGAGCCCATCACACACGTAAGTGTGCAATGATATGCGTGTGTCCCCAGAGGAAGCAGCGGGCACCCGGCCATTTGCAGAGAGACCACGACAGCATAGGCCTTGGGGGCTTCAGTCCTCGTTTTGAGAATAATGCTATTTCTCTGTTCGTGAAAATGGCACTTGTTTTAGAAAATTTTGGAAAACATAGAAAAGTATAAAAAGAAAACTTAAAGGGTCTGTAACCAATACATTTTCATATTTTTCCATGTAGCTGTTCACCTAGTTTCTTTTTGTAAAACTGTGGTTAGGGTTAGTACAATTATTACTTTTTGTAAAAGGATTTATTATCGAGCAGTATATTGTGATTATAGATCCAGGTCAGTAAATACTCTCCTAAAATGTTATTTTTTAATGTCTCTTTACTCCATCATCTGATGTATTGTACAATCATTTATTTAACTGGTCTCCTGTCCTTGGACATTTTCATTACTTCCAAGTTTTCAGTGTTATTTTTTTAAGTGTTACAGTGAACACACTGGTAGATGAACTTGCGCCACTCTGTTCCATTTGGTAAGTGGCCACAGACTGTGCGTTGCCGGGTCGAAGGAGGTGTTACGTTCTGAAGTGTTTGAATGGTAACCAAGTTTCTCTGTGAAAAGAGAGCCCAGCTTATTCTCTCATCAGCGGTGTGACATCTCTGTCCCCCCAACTCTTTCCAGTGCCGTTCCTCATGCCATTCCAATTTGACAGATAATAGGTAATGATAACAGTAACAGTTCAGAATGAGCAATATTTATTGAGTGCTTATTATCTGCTGCTCTGAAAACTTTATATTGAATTTGCTCAGTGCTCACAACTGTTCTGTGAGTAGCTGCTACTCATAATCCCACTTTACAGAGGAGGCAACTGAGGCCTGCAGAGGTTAAGTGACTTGCCCAAGACCAGGCAGCTGGAAAGCAGTGGTGGCACAGGGACAGGGGACCAGGGGGTCTGCCCCTGACATTTTGTTCTTACCTTTCTGGCACACCCTTTCTTGATTGTTGACACCTCATAGTTTTAACATGTATTTCATGGGCTCACTGTGGTTAAACTAACTTCATATGTTAAATTTTCCTTTTACCAGTTGCCTGTTCCTACCCTTGGCCCAGTTTTCTACTGTGGTTCTTTTTTTATTTTTATTTTTTAGTTTTCTTTTTTCTAAGTATTTTTTATTGATTATGCTATTATAGTTTTCCCCCTTTAACTCCCTTTATCCCCCTTCCACCTTGTCCCTCCAACTCGCCCACATCCATTCTTAGTTAATGTCCATGGGTTGTACATATAAGTTCTTTGAGTTCTCTGTTTCCTATACCATTTTTTTAAAGATTTTATTTATTTATTTATCATTAGAGGGGAAGGAGAGAGGGAGAGAAATATCAATGTATGGTTGCCTCTGGTGTGTCCCCTGCCGGGAACTGGCCTGCAACCCAGGAGTGTGCCCTGACTGGGAATCGAACCGCGATCCTCTGGTTCGCAGGCCCGCGCTCAATCCACTGAGCTACACCAGTCAGGGTGTTTCCTATACCATTTTTTTATCTCTCCCCATCTATTTTGTGCCTACTAATTATGCTTCTTCTTCCCTGTGCCTTTCCCCCCCATTCCTCCCTTCTTCCTCCCCACTGAACTCCCTCTGTGTGATGTCCATTTCTCTGATTCTGTTCCTGTTCTGGTTGTTTGCTTAGTTTTTGTTGTTATTGTTTTCTTTTCTTTTAGGTTCATTTGTTGTGAGTTTGTTGTCCTTTTATTGTTCATATTTTATCTTCTTTTTCTTAGACAAGTCCCTTTAACATTTTATATAATAAGAGCTTGTTGGTGATTCCATTCTAAATGAAAGCTTTGCTGGGTAGGGTAATCTTGGATGTAGGTCCTTGCCTTTCATGACTTCAATACTTCCTTCCAGCTCCTTCTTGCCTGTAAGGTTTCTTTTGATAAATCAGCTGATAGCCTTATGAGAACTCCTTTGTAGATAACTGTCTCCTTTTCTCTTGCTGCTTTTAGGATTTTCTCTTTGTTTTTAATCTTGGGTAACTTAATGATGATGTACATTGGTGTGTTCCTCTTTGGGTCCCACTTCTTTGGGACTCTCTGAGCTTCCTGGACTTCCTGGAAGTCTATTTTCTTTGCCAGATTTCGGAAGTTTTCCTTCATTATTTGTTCAAATAAGTTTACAATTGCTTGCTGTTGTTCTCCTTCTGGCACCCCTATAATTCGAATATTGGAATGTTTCAGGTTGTCCCAGAGAATCCTCAGCCTCTCTTCATTTTTTGGATTCTTGTTTCTTCATTCTGATCCAGTTGGATGTTTATTTCTTCCTTTTGTTCCAAATCGTTGCCTTGAATCCTGGTTTTCTTCTTGTCGCTGTTGGTTCCCTGAATATTTTGCTTTATTTCCTTTGGGGTATCTTCCACTTGTTCTTTAATTTTTTGACCAAGCTCAATCAGTTCTGTGAGCATTTTGATTACCAGGGCTTGAAATTCTCCATCAGATAGGTTGGCAATCTCCTCCTCGCTTAGTTCAGAGGTTTTGCTCTGTTCTTTCATTTGGGCCATATTTCTCTGTCTTGGCGCAGCCGATAAGTTGTAAGGGAGCCAGGCCTTAGATATTCACCAGGGCGGGGCAACCCCTTTGCTTTGCCGAAGCTCCCTGTGGGGGAGGGGCCAGAGAGGGAGCACTGCAGCCCGCCTGCCGGTCTCTAGTGCACTTTCCAACAGACTTTCCTGTCAGACTGGAAGTATCTCCCACCGTGGCAACCCCTGCCTTAGCCCACAGTCAGCTTTGAGTCTGTTTTCCCCTTAAGTCTGTCCCTCCCGTGCAGCTCAGCCAAGCTCGGCCGTCAGCCCTGCCATTCAGCTGCCTCTCCCTCCGCAGTTTTTCTGAGCCAGTCCGCACTCGGTCAGCCTTGCTGGTCTGGTCGTTCTGGTTGATTTTTTTCTTTAATTCCTTGGTTGTCAGAGTTCCGTGCAGTTTGATGTTCTGGCGCTTTTAATTGTTTATTGATCTCAGATTGGTTGTTATCCTCCTTTTGGTTGTGGAAGAAGCAAAGGGTTTCTACCTGTGCCTCCATCTTGGCCAGAACTTCTACTGTGATTCTTATCTTTTCTTATGGTTAGTAAGAGTTTCTTGCATATTATATGTTACAAATAGGTTTCCACATGGAAGAAAACCATAAACTAGAAAACAGAGAGACTATAAAAATAAAAAAAGGAAAAAATAAAACAACAGAAGCAACACCAAATATATCCATCTTAATAAGTACTAAGTCAAACAACTAATTTAGACTCTCAGATTTAATTTAAAAAACAGAGTATATTTTACATTAGACATTAACCTAAGTAAAGGGACTCGAGCTGAAAGTAATATATTGTACAATATCTATATGTGGAAGACTATAAAATTCATGAACAACATCAAGGAAGATCTAAATAAATGAAGAGAGATTCCATGTTCCTGGACAGGAAGACTTCATATCAGTAAGATATCAGTTCTTCCCAACTTGGTCTATAGATTCAACACAATCCCAATCAAAACCCAGCAAGTCATCTTGTTGACACCGACCAACCAATTCTTAAGTTTGTATGATGAGGTAAAAAAAACCACAATCGCCAACACAGTACTGAAGGAGAGGACAAAGCTGGAAGTTTGACTCTATCTGACTTCAAGACTTAACCATCGAAATCAAGACACAGTGACACTGGCAAAAGAATAGGCAGGTCAGTGGAACAGAATAGACAGCCCCCAAGTAGACCCCCTAAATACATTAACTGGTCTGGACAAAGGGTCAAGGACAAGACAATGGAGAAAGGGGAGTCTTTTCAACAAATGGTGCTAGAAAAGCTAGACATCCACATGTGAAAAAAGGGGATTTAGACACAGACTTTACATCCTTCACAAAAAATTAAACCATAGACCATAGACCTAAATGTAAAAGGCAGAACTATACAACTTCTAGAAGATAATATGGGAGAAAATCCAGGTGAACTTGGGTTTGGTGATGAGTTTTTAGGTGTAGCACCTAAGTCACAATCCACAAAGGAAAAAATTGATGATCTAGATTTCATTCAAATTTAAAGTTTTTCTATGAAATACACTGTTGAGGGTATGAAAAGATGAGCTACAGATGGGGAGAAAGTCTTTGCAAACACACTTTGATAAAGGGCTAATATCCACAATGAGCAAAGAACTTTTAAAACTCAACAATGAGAAAACAACCTCATTTTTTAAAAAAAGGCAAAAGATCTGAACAGATGCCTCACCAAAGGATACACAGGTGGCAAAGAAGCATAGGGAAAGATGTTTGACATCATATACCACTAGAGAATTACAAATTAAAACAACAGTGAGCTACCACTACGCACCTAATAGAATGGTGAAAATCCAAAACACCGACAACACTAAGTGTTGGAGAGGATGTGGCACAATCAGAACTCTGATTCATTGCTGGGGGGGAATGCAAAGTGGTACAGCCACTTCCGAAGGCAGTTTGACAGTTTCTTACAAAGCTGAATATAGTCTTACCGTATGATCCAATTATATAAAAAGTACACAGTGCAAAATATCAAGAATGTCAGAAAAACCGACAAGTTGTTAAGAGCCTAGTATGACTTTCCCAGTATTTGTTGGATAAACAAGACCAAAGGCAAGTAAGCATGTATTCATAAATAAAATTAGTGTATATGTAATAGACCAACCTTACTAGTTTTACCTATTAATATGTTCTTACCTGTCTTTTGTCTAGTACATATATGTGGTTATATATAACTTTATCCAGCAACTACCAGGAACACTCCTCTATAAGCCGCACTCAATGGCACATTCTCCGACCACATGCAGTGAAACTAATGGCATGGACTAGAATGCCAGCCTGAGCCCCGGCTGGTGTGGCTCAGTTGGTTGGAGTGTCATCCCAAAGCCTAAAGGTCTTGAGTTCAAGTCCAGGTCATGCCTGGGTTGTGGATTCAGTCCCTGGTCAGTGTGTGTGCAAGAAGCAGCCGATTGATGTATCTCCCTCACAGCAACGTTTCTCTTCCTTTCTTTCTCCCTCCCTTCCGCTCTCTCTAAAATCAATAAGCTTGTTCTCCGGTGAGGATTAAATAAATAAATACATACATACACTCGAAATGTAAAAGGGCATGAAGGAAGACTTGAAAAGGGACAGCGATACCTTGTTCTTGAATAGGCAGAGTCCGTATTGCAAAAATGTCTATTCCTTTAAATTAACATACAAAGGTAATGCAAATCCAATCAAAATTCTGTTTCTGTGTTTGAAGAAAGCAAACTTTAAATTATTCTGAAACTCAATTAGATGAATAAGTGTGTGAGAATATCCAGAAAGTTTATTTTTTGAAAAAACAAGCATGAGTGTTCAATGAGGAAGGCTTGTAGAATTTTCACTCAGGTGTGAAAATGTGCTATAAAGTCATAGTACTGAAAGGTTGATGACAGGCAGATCAGTGGGACCGAATGGGAGGTCCCTCACAGGCCCAAGCACATGGGAATCTGGGCTGCGATCTGATGCACCTCAGCTCAGTGAGAGCAGCGTGTTAATAAATGTTGCTGGGAATTGCTGGTGCTTTAGGAAATAAAGCTGCATCTGTGACTAATTGTACCCAGATAAATTTCAGAGGGGTTCTATTAGTCCCCTTGAGCTGCCACAACAGAATACCAGACTGTGGCTTAAACAACAGAAATTGATCTTCCCCCAGTTCTGGAGGCTGAACGTCCAAGATCAATGTGCCCCCAGAGCTGACGTCTGCTGCTGAGCCCTCTCTTCTGTGGGTGCAGTAGCTGCCTTCTCGCTGCCTGTCCTCTGTGCTCACTCAGAGAGAGAGCTGTCGGGCGGTCATTCCTCGTAGAAACACACCCAGTCCGACCAGATTAGGGCCCCACCCTTACGGCCTCAGTTAACCTTTGCCGAATTCCCCCTCTGAAGGCACTATCTTCAAATAAGTCACTTTGGGGATTATGGCTTTAACGTCTGAGTTTGGGGGCATAAAGTCAGTCCATAACTTGCATGAAAGATTTAAATATAACAAAACCATAAAAGTACTAGGAAAACAGAAGCAAATGTTTTATGATACAAAGATGGAAAGGCCAAATGTATCGCAAAATCCAGTTCATAAAGTAAAAATACTGCATGTAAAATTTTTTAAGTGGTAAAAATTTCCCAATCAATGAAGTAAAAAAAAATTATTATGAAAAACAAAGGGTTAAAATTGAAAAAGTATAAAATCAGGGAAGTGTGCTGTTCTGATAGATGAGTGGCTGGCGATTAGAAGGGCATGGGGGAAGCTCAGGGAAGGGATGTAAGTAAGATGATGCATGACGTTGAGGTCAGAAGAATGACATTTCTAACAGAAAATAAATAAAGACCCCGCCCTCAGACCCAGCCAGAAGCCCAGAGCTGTGCCTCTAGGTCTGCTGTCCAGTGCGCCTGAACTCTGTGCTCACCCTTCCTAGCTCCTGCTTTTGCTAGTTTTCAGTTTCGTTTAACCCTTCCCTTCATTTTTGCGACCTCTACCAGAAATGTTCATCCTTTAGAAATTAATCAATTCAGTCAATAACTTTCTACAATCAAATTTAGAAATAAATTCAAAGAAAAGGGAATACAAGTGAACAATTCTAGAACAGCTATCAGATAAAAGGAGGAAAATCCTTTCATTAAATCACAGGTGCATTTGAAAAACAAAAGGGCTCCTTACTTCAAGGGGCTGTTTGGTTGGGGCACTGTGGGCCTCTCATGGCACTGAGGATTCCTGAGAAACTTCCTCTTTCTATTCCCCAAACATCCTTTTAGCCCTGCCAGGGAGCAGCCAAGTGGATAATGACATGGTGACACGCCAACGGGCCGTGTATCTAACTGTGCCCATGAAGTCACTTCGCCACAGGCCAGTAGCTATGGCTCCTCCTGGGAGCTGGTCTCCCCCAGGTGACCAGCCCCTTAGTGCTAAGGGCAGCTTAGCCAGGGTCACTGTTCCCTGACTCACGGTTCGTGCTTCCCCCCTAGCAATGCCACTGACTTTCTAGAACCCCGCCAAGCTAGATCCTATTCGTTATGTTCATCTTGCACCTCTAAGTCCCAGAAACCTCTTGAGTGACTCACTAGCTTCTAGCACTAAATAAATTACTCTTTCGGCGAACTTGTGCAGTGACGGAGTTTCAGTTTCCTTTGTGGAGAGCTGGTATCTATCAGAGCGGAGAGGTGGTCAGAGACAGGTGGGACATGCGCCAACCTTTTGAAGGGTTTGGTTAAGTCAGGGTCCAGGTTGGACCTGGGTCATCTAAACAAGCTCAGTGAGGGCTTGTCTCTTCTGGTGGCGGAGGCTCTTATGTGGGGTGACTTGGGAATATTAAAACTCTCTTTCAAGCATCTTAAATTTACCTCTCAGTGCGAAATCAACTTTTTTTTTAAAGAGAGGGGAAGGGAGGAAAAGAAGCATCGATATGAAAGAGAGATATGCATCAGTTGCTTCTCACACACGCCCCAACCAGGGACCGAACCCCCAACCTAGACACCTGCCCTGACCAGGGATCAAACCGGCGAGCTTTCGCTCTGTGGGACGATAGCCAACCAACTGAGCCACTGTGGTCAGGGCTGCAATCAACTTTTGATGTGAAAAAAACCCTTTATGTTGATGACAGTAAACAGTAGGGAATCTATTATTTTGGACATTTGACTTTAGAACTCATTCAGAGGGGGACTGTCTGTTAGAATGCTCATCTTTTCACACGTATCCCCACTCCCAGCTGGTTGCTGCCTGTGGCCAAGGATCCATGGGCCCAGCAGTAGCCTCTGCCCAGTAGCCAGCTAGCAAGTTGCCAGCATCGGCTGGACCCGCGCGAAGCTGGTGCTGGGCGCCCGGAAGCCGCGTCTGCTTCAGCTCCTGCCGCTCTGACAGAACACGCAGGCTGGGTGCGTGAGCAGCAGCGCTTCGTCTCTCCTGGCCCTGGGGCTGCACAGTCAGAGGTCAGGTCCTGGTGAGAGTCCTGGTGAGAGCCCTCTTCCGAGCTTACGGATGGCCAGCTGCCTTCTTCTGCCACCTCACATGGCAGGGACAGAAACAGACCCTCTCTCTGCTGTCTCTTCCTGCAAGGGCACTAATCCTGTTCATGAGGGTGCCACTTTTGTGACACTTTAATCTCCTCCCAAAGCACCCCCACGATGCTGTCACACTGGAGATTGAGGCTTCAACATTTTGGAGGGGCACAAACGTAATATGGGAGTATCTAGCAATAACCCTGGGGACTGTGTTGACCTCTAATACTTCCCAATTTTAGGAGAAAGAAAAGAAAATTCAAAGGATTTCCATGCAGTGCTGGCCCAGAACTTAGAGGGGAGGCACAGACAGGGATGGCCCTGAGGGCTCCCTGGGGGAGGCTGGCAGAGGGTTTCTTCCTGGGAGTGAGCATTAGGTTTGACCTTGTCTGGACACCAGCACCTGGGGCGGCAGCCCTGCCACCCTCTCCACTCTGATCCTGCTTTGTTTTCCTGGGTGGAGGGAGGAGCCGGCATCAGAGATGCCTGTGGTTGACTCCAAGTATTGTTGAAGAGACGGGACTGCTGAGAAGCAGGTGCGAGGCGCTCTGCTGTAGACGCAAGGGATAAATGCAGGGGGTGGCGCTGCCAGAGTGGTAATTACGTCATCTGTCTTGTCTCCGAACGTGACAATAGTAATTGCAACATTTTCTCCCATCATCGGGGCTTGTAATTACAGCGCAGCCACTCGGATTCTGTGCTAACTTGGGTCGTTTTAATCACCGCATTTCCTCTGAAATGCGATGGTAAAATTCCACAACTGTGCCCAGGCTGCCGGTTCTTTCCTTTTTTACTTTCTTTTTCTTTTTTAATTTTTATTGAATTTATTGGGGTGACATTGGTTAATAAAATCACATAGGTTTCAGGTATGCAATTCTACAATAAATCATCTGTACAGGGCCTGGTGCAAATGATGCCCCTTTTATTACAAAATCATAGGCATGTCATTCTATAACACAACAGTATCACTCACACTCTGGTTTCTCTTCAGATCGCATAAATCTTTCACCTTTTTTAACAATATCACATTCAAGCATACCATGTGACATTTCAGGTGAACTGTTCAAATTAAAACTATAAATTATTACACCCTTATTACTGCTCTACACTCGAGCAGGCGTTATTTCTGCCGGACCCTGTATGTTGTATTGTGTGTTCACTACCCAAAGACTAGTCTCCTCCCATCACCACTGGTACCCCCATTACCCACTTCTACCTCCCCCAACCCTCCTTTCCCTCTGGCCATCGCCATATATTGTCTGTGTCTGTGAGAGTTTCGGTTTTTTAACTTAATCCCTTCATTCTTTTCACCCTCCCCTCTGACATCGGTCACTCTGTTTTCTGTATCTAGGAGTCTATTTCTATTTTTATTGTTCATTTATTTTGTTCATTGGACTCCACATATAACGGAAATCATATGGCACTTGTCTTTCTCTGACTGATTTATTTCACTTAGCGTAGTGTTCTCCAGACCCATGCTGTCGAAAAAGATAAGATTTCATTTTTAATGGCCATGTAGTATTCCATTTGGTGAATGTACCACAGCTTTTTTTATCCACTCATCTCCGGATGGGCACTTGGGCTGCTTCCAAATCTAAGCTATTGTAAATAATGCTGCCATGAACATAGAGGTGCATGTATTCTTTCGAATTAGTGTTTTGGGGTATAATTGTTCTTAGGGTATAATCCCAGAATTGGAAATGTGAGGTCAAAAGGCAGTTCCACTTTTAATTTTTTGAGGGAGCTCCATGTTTTCCCCAAGGGCTGCCCCAGCCTGCATTCCTGCCAACAGTGCACGGGGGCTCCCTTCTCTCCGCATCCTCCCCGACACTTGTTGTTTTTGACTTATTGATGAGAGCCATTCAGACAGGTGTGAGGCGATATCTCCTCGTGATGTTAATTTGCATTTCTCTGATGATTAGTGACCTTGAGCATTTTTTCATATGTCTATCGGCTATCTGTTTGTCCTCTTTTGTTGAGTATTTCAGCATCTATGTTCATCAGTGATTCCAGCCTATAATTTTCTTTCCTTATAGTGTCTTTATCTGGTTTTGAAATCAGGATAACACTGGCCTTGTAAAATGAACTTAGGAGTGTTCCCCCCTCTTGAATTTGTTGGAATAATTTGTATAGGTTAGGTGTTAGTTCTTCTTTGAGTGTCTGAAAGATTCACCCATGAAGCCTTTCAGTCCAGGACTTTCCTTTGTTCAGAGTTGTTTTTTGTGTGTTTTTTTAAATCCCCACAGATATTTTTTCATTGCTTTGTTTTTTGTGTTTTTTTTTAAATCCCCAAAGATATTTTTTTCATTGCTTTTTTAGAGACAAAGAGGAAGGGAGAGAAACACTGATGCAAGAGAGAAGCACTGATTAGCCTCCAGTACACGCCCTGACTGGGGATTCTACACTTCTGAAACAGGGATCATACTCACCCAGACTGGGGTTAAACCCACAACCTGGGTATTTGCCTGACTTGGAACGAAACCTGCAACCTTTCAGTTACGGGGCAACACTCCAACCAACTGAGCCACCCAGCCAGGGCAATGTTGGGAGTTCTTTTGATTACGGCTCCAATTTCACTATTTGTAATCTGGCTATTCAGATCCTCTGATTCTTCTTGATTTAATTTGGGAAGATGGTGTGTTTCCAGGAATTTATCCAGTTCTTCCAGATTTTCCAATTTGTTGGCATTTAGTTGTTTATAATATTTTCTTACACTCCTTTGTGTTTCTGTGAAGTCAGTTGCTACTTCTCTTTCATTTCTGATTGTATTTATTTGGTTCCATTCCTTTTTTCTTCATGAGTTTGGTTAAAGGTTTGTCAGTCTTGTTTATCTTTTCAAAAGAACAGCTCTTGGTTTCATTGATTTTTTTGTGTGTTGTTTCTTTACACTCCTTAATTTCTTTCTGCTGTGATCTTTACTATTTCCTTCCTTCTACTCACTTGGGGCTTTGGTTTTTTCCAGTCTCTTTAAGTGTAAAGTTAGATCATTTATTTGAGGTTTTTTTCTTGTTTCCTGAGGTTTCTTGAGGCTGTGATGCTATGAATTTCCTTCTTGAAACTGCTTTCACTGTCTCATAGAGTTGAGGGTGTTGTGTTTGCATTTACATTTGTTTCAAGGTAACTTTTCATTTTATTTCTTGATCTCATTGTTAACCCATTCATTGTCACTAGCATAGTATTTAGCCTCTATGACTTTGTGTGTTTTTTCAGGTTTTTTTTTCTGCAGTTGATTTCCAGTTTTACATTATTATGGTCAGAGAAGATGCAGAGAAGATGATATGATTTCAGTCTCCTTAAATTTATTGACTTGTTTTGTGTCTTCCTAGTGGTCTATCCTAGAAAATGTTCCATGTGCACTTGAAAAGTGTGTATATTCTACCACTTTGGAGTGAAATGCTCCGGAGATGCCAGTTTAATCAATCTGACCTAGTGTGTTGTTTAAGGCTACTGTTTCCCTGTTGACTTGTTTGTCTAGAAGATCTGTCCATTGACATCAATGGGGTATTAAAATTCCCTACTATCACTGCTGATCTTTGCTTTTGTGTCCATCAAGATATGCTTTATATATATTTAGGTGCTTCTCTGTTTGGTGTATTAAATGTTTACAAGGGGTATATCATCTTGTTGGATTGATCTTTTTAGCATTATGTAGTGTCCTTCTTTGTCTCTTGCTATAGCCTTTGTTTTGAAGTATATTTTGTCTGATGTAAGTATTGTTACCCCAGTGGGGTTTTTTTTTTCATTTCCATTTATGTGGAATATCTTTTCCCATCTGTTTACCTTCAGCCTGTGTGTATCTTTTGACTTAAGGTGGGTGTCTGGTAGAGAGTGAATATATGGGTCTTGTTTTCTTATTCTTTCTGCTACCCTATGTCCTTTGGTTGAGGCATTTAAGTCGTTTACACTTAGAGTATTTATTGATAGGTATGTATTTATTGACATTTCATTCTTTATAACTTGTTCATCTGTTTTGTTTTATTCTTTTTTCTTCTTCATCTTAAAGAAGAATCTTTAATATTTCTTGTAATATTTAGTAATAATGAACTCCTTTGTCTTTTCTTATCTGGGAAGATCCTTATTTCTCCTTCAACTTTAAATGATAGTCTTCCTGGGTGAAGTAGTCTTTTTTTGTTTGTTTTTTAAATATATTTTATTGATTATGCTATTACAGTTGCCCCATTTTCCCGCTGTATTGCCCTCCGCCCTGCACACCCCCTCCCACCAGCATTTCCTCAACCCTTAGTTCATGTCTATGGGTCATACATAGAAGTTCTTTGGCTTCTACATTTCCTATACTATTCTTTTTTTTTAATTTTATTTATTTATTTATCTTTAGAGGGGAAGGAGAGAGGGAGAGAGACATCAATGTATGGTTGCCTTTCATGCGTCCCCTGCTGGGAGTTGGCCTGCAGGGAACCGGCCTGCAACCCAAGCATGTGCCCTGACTGGGAATCGAACCGCGATCCTCTGGTTCGCAGGCCTGTGCTCAATCCCCTATACTATTCTTAACGCTCCCCCATCTATTTTGTACCTACCATTTATGCTACTTATTATCTGTACTTTTCCCCCCATTCCCTCCTCCCCTACCCTGCTGAGAACTTTCCATGTGATCTCCATTCCTGTGAATTTCTTCCTATTATAATTATATGCTTAGTTGGTTTTTGTTTGTTTTTTTAGGTTCAGTTGTTGATAGTTGTGAGTTTGTTTCCATTTTACCGTTTCTAGTTTTTATCTCCTTCTTTTTCTTAGATAAGTCCCTTTACATTTCATATAATAAGGGCTTGGCGATGATGAATTCCTTTAACTTGATCTTATCTGGCAAGCACTTTATCTATCCTTCCATTCTCAATGATAGCTTTGCTGGATAGAGCAATCTCGGGTGTAGGTCCTTGCCTTTCATGACTTCAAATACTTCTTTCCAGCCCCTTCTTGCCTGCAAGGTTTCTTTTGAGAAATCAGGTGAGAGTCTTATGGAACTCCTTTGTAGATAACTGTCCTGTTTTCTCTTGCTGCTTTTAAGATTCTCTCCATATCTTAAATCTTGGGTAATGTAATTATGATGTGCCTTGGTGTGTGCTTCCTTGGGTCCATCTTCTTTGGGACTCTCTGAGCTTCCCAGACTTCCTGGAGGTCTATTTCCTTTGCCAGGCTGAGGAAGTTCTCCTTCATTATTTTTTCAAATAAGTTTATAAGTTTTCAATTTCTTGTTCTTCCTCTTCTCCTTCTGGCACTCCTATGATTTGGATGTTGGAACTTTTAAAGTTTTCCTGGAGGTTCCTAAGCCTCTCCTCATGTTTTTGAATTCTTGTTTCTTCATTCTGTTCTGGTTGAATGTTTATTTCTTCCTTCTGCTCCAAACCATTGATTTGAGTTGGTTCCCTGTACATTTTCTTTTATTTCACTTTTCATAGCCATCACTTTTCCCTCTATTTTGCAACTGTATTCAACCAGTTCTATGAGCATCCTAATTACCAATGTTTTGAACTGTGCATCTGATAGGTTGGCTATCTCTTTGTTGCTTAGTTTTATTTTTTCTGGAGCTTTGATCTATTCTTTCATTTGGGCCATTTTTTTTTCTCCACATGTCTGTTTATGTAGTAGGGGGTAGAGCCTTAGGTATTCACCAGGGTGGGGCAACCCACATTGTTGTATGTGGGGGAGGGGTCCAAGAAGGAACAATGTCACTGGTTCAGCTCTCTGCCAGTTTTCGGTCACTTCAGCCACTACCCACAAGCAAATTGGGCCCTTCTGGAGCTGGTTCCCTGGTGGATGGGTCTATGTACATTCTAGGACCCTGTGGGTCTCTCCAGTGAACTCTCCTGTGAGTCTGGAAGTTTCTCCTGCCACCGCAACCCCCACAAGTTTCTTCACTCAGAGATTTTGAGGCTTTCTTTCCCTGCACTGGAACCCTGGGTTGTGTGGTCGGTCTCGCTCCCCAGTTGTTCCTCCCAGTTTATCTGCCTGCAAATATGGGCCCACCTGCCCCGCCAGCCACTGCCTTGCTCACCCTGGTCCTCCAGCTGGCCTTGCAGTGAGTCCTCTTCACCCCATTGCCAGTCTCCACTCCTCCTACTGGCCTAGGTAAATGTTTCTTCTTTAATATCATGGTTTTCAGGCTTCCATACAGTTTGATTTTTCTGTCCGTTCTGGTTGTTATTATTTTTAAATTTTTTGTTGTCCTTCTTTTTGTTGTGCAAGGAATCACAGTGTATCTACCTATTTCGGTAGTCCTCTCCACCTCTGGGTAATGTAGTCTTGATTGTAGGTTCTTTCATTTCATCAGTTTGAATATTCCATGCCAATTTTCTTCTGGCCTGAAATGTTTCTGTTGAGAAATCAGCCAACATTCTTATAGAAGCTCCTTTGTATATAACTAATTGCTTCTCTCTTGTTACTTTTAAGATTCCCTCTTTGTCTTTAATCTTTGCCATTTTAATTATGTTGTGTCTTGGTGTGATTCTCTTTGAGTTCATCTTGTTTATGACTCTGTACTTCTTGAACTTGTGTATCTTTTTCTTTCACCAGGTTAGGGAAATTTTCAGTCATTATTTCTTCAAATACGTTCTTGATCCCTTGCTTTCTCTCTTCTCCTTCTGGTACCCCTGTGACACAGATGTTGTTACACTTCATGTTGTCCTTAGGGTCCTTTAAATTCTCTGAATATTTTTAATACTCACATGAGGACATGTTTTATTCATTTTAGGTAGAGAGGAAAGGAGATAGAGAAAAAGATCAATGTGAGAGAAAAATAGTGATTGGTTGCCAACTGGAGATTGAACCTGCAACCCAGGCATGTGCCCTGACCAAGTACTGAACCCTCAGACTTTTGGTGTACAGGACGATACTCTACACAACTGAGGCACTCAGCCAGGGCAAATGTCTTCATTTTTTAAGTTTTTTTTTTGTTGTTGTTGTTGTTGTTTGCTACTCTTTTTGGTGTTTTCTGCTCCTTTGTTTTCCACAATTCTGCCCTGACCTCTCCAGGTAAGGTCACCTGGAGCCCAGAGAGTGAATTCCTGTGAGGGGGAGGCATCAGTCAGGTTCATGGGAAACTGGTGGAATGGCCCCCACCCCAAAGCTACACCACTCAGTTGCTGACCCCCCCGAGTCTGCACAGGCTCTACACCCCAGTCCAGGCAGCTGACTCCTCAGCAGGTCGTGAGTGCTGCATGGTGGAGTGATTGCTTTCCAGTGGGCTGATGGTATAGGGAGGGGAGTGCTCCACTCAAGGAAGAATGTCACCTGAGGTGTTAGAGAGGCACTCAGCACAGGGATCCTGGCAGCTGTTCTCTCGGCTCTCTCCCCAGAGCCACAAACCCCAGTCTCTCCTCATACAACTCCCGTCCACTCCACCCTCTCCATACCAGAGCCCAGAGTGAGTGGCTGTGAGTGCAGTTTAGTGCACTGGCCCTTTATGAGAGAGCCTATGTCTCTAGGAGACCCCTGCCCTCCTTGGCAGACAATTCCCAGTGATTTTCACGCCAGATGTTACATGGGTGCCTCTTCCCAGCTCTGGTGCTCTAGGCTGGGGAGCCCAGCATTGGGTTGAGATGCCACACTCCTGAGGGGGAAATTTTGCAGCTGAGATATCCCTCCAGAACCTCAGCTGCACCCCTATGGGAGTGGGGTCAGCCCTTTCCGCATCTCTGCCCTTCCTACCAGTCTCAGTATGGCTTTATCTGTAAGTCCTTGGTTATAAGACTTACATTCAGCTAGCCCTCAGTTGGTTATTCAGGTTGATTGCTCTATACTTTAGTTGTAATTCCAATTTGGTCCTGGGAGGAGGTGAGTGTAACATCCACCTAGTCTGCCACCTTGTTTGTTCTTGCTGGTTCTTCTCAACATCTGTTTTCTTGGAAATTTTAACAGTTCAGTAGTGAGGAGAGGAGGCAGGGATGCTCTGGGCAATGTGGAACAGGGGACTTCAGGCAAAGCAGACGTGAGATTTGGTGAGACAGTCTACACAGTAAGGGAGTTTTATATTTCCAACCAGGCTAAGAAAATTTTTTTAATGTGGATCATCTGTTTTGTTCAACAATGGCAGATGTTTTACAGGATTTGGCACTACAACCCATACTTTGTATATGTTGAAGGAAACTTTCGATCGTAAAAGCCTACCTAGGGCTGATTCAGAAAAACCTCTCCACTGAACCTAAGAGCAGGTTTAGGTGAATTCATGCCCAGACCCCAAGTGTGTGTAAGGAGGTCGCCTTTCATTATAAGGACATGAAGATGCTCACTACAAATATTCATCCATTCAGATCACAGTCCAACAAACTTCGGGGATTATGCAAGACACTTCGATTATACAGGAATAAAGGGCCATGGGACACTATGAAATAAAAGGGCTGAAGGCTAAGGGGAAGCTCCCTGGCCCTGACCAGCATGGCTCAGTTAGTTGGAGCATCATCCCATAACCAAAAGTTTGCAGGTTCAATTCCTGGTCAGGGGACACACCTAGATTATGGATTCAATCCCTGGTCTAGGAATATATGATCCCTGGTCTGAGCACGTACAGGAGGCAACCAATTGATGCTTCTGTCTAGCATCAATGTTTTTCTCTCTCCCTCCCTTTCTCTATGAAAGCAATGGGGAAAAAATCCTCAGGTGAGGAATAAAAAAAGAAAGAAAAACTCCCTTAATTCCTTCATTGTAAGATGACTTCCTTGCTCTTAGGTCGTCCTTTATGTCTCAATAATCTGAGTGCATCTAGGAAATCAACATTGCATGGAAGCAAGTTTTAAACTGGGTGCTTGTGATCTCATTACATATTCGTTCGTGTGATGTAGGCCTCCACTTGAGTGTGGTTGTAAGTAAGCAGATGCGTCCATGACCCTAAAACAACAACAGGAGGCGATCTAAGAACAGTTGCTTTTCTTGAAAGAGAAACTGCGGCATCGGGTACAGTGTCACCTTTGGAGGTGACAGAAAAATCCCCACATTAGATCTGTGTCAAACCAGCAAGGCCAGACACTAATAGCAAAGTTATCAGGGGTTGCAAACACGGGGCTGCGAGGGAGGCAGACATGCTGATGTGAGACAGGGATGTGGCCCAGCCCCATCTCCCCTCCACCTGCTGTCCCCAGAGCCCCATTTTTGAGCCCCCTCCTCCCATGCTTGGGCCCCAGTGAAGTGTCCCCTGGCCAGTACTCTTGGGAAATAGAATGAGCCAGATCCACCCACATAGACCTGACAAGTATCCGAACTAGTAAACTGATGAAGGGGAAGAAAGCTCTAATTATAATTTAGCTAGTTAACTTCAGACCAGTGGATTGCGTTGGTGAAAGATAAACTGAGGCACACTAAAATTATTGTGCAAGAGTTTATCAGAGCATGCATTGGCTGGAACCAGGCAGCACAAAATGGCTAAAAGTGAGCCGGGACAAGGTTTCTACAGAGGAGTGGTTAGAGTCCAAGTGGTTATCGTATTTAGGGAAGCCTCGTTGGCTGTTTGTGATTGGTTGTTCCTCAGTTTCCCTTTCTCAGGTCCCAGGGCAGGCAGTGGCTTGGGTTCCAGTTAGCTCATGTGGGCCACCATGCATTAGAGCCACCTCAGTCTGATGACCTCCTTGTTTAGAGGCTTTGACAGTGTGGGGGTCACAGCCAGGGGAGGAGAGTCTTGGAGGTGACACTGGCCAGGGCATGTGGGAGAGGAAGAAGATCCCAGCTGAGGAATTTATGTGGGAGGGTTTCCTCGGCCAGACTCTGTGGAATGACCGAAGAAACTTTAGGTGCAAGACTTGCCTCCTGGCCGTGTGAGTTCCCCAGGGAAGGGCCTCTGAGGAGAGAGGGTGCAGGCCCGCCCAGCAGATGAGAACCTTTCTGCACCTGGGAGCTCTGGCTTTCATGATTAACCGATCAGGTGCTGCAGAAGCCCAGATTTTGTGGCCAGGCTGATGTCCGTCTGAGTCTGGCCTCTCTCCTGCTGGCGATGTACCTTGGGCACATTTCATAACTTCTGTGCCTCAGAGTCGTCACCTGGAAAGTGGCTTCCAGAGTGTCACTTGGAAGAGCTGAACGAGTCATTCACATGATGGCGCAGCCAGCACAGTGCCTGGCTCGTCAAGACCCTCGGTAGCTGTCAGCCATTGTTTGTACTCATGGTTGTATGTGGCTGTCCCCTAAACTTGTGGAATGTTGGTCACGTGCAGGAAGGGGCCAACTCTTAGCCAGAAAATAGTGTTTGGGGGTCCAGAGCCTGGAGACTTGCCTCTGGATAAAGGGCACAGTTTTCCAAGGTGACTGCCCTGGTGTGGGACTGGGCAAAGCCATCAGACACCACGTCTCCTGGCCCGTGGTAGGCACACAGTGGCAAGCAACTGCTCTTTGTGTGACAATACCAATCACATTTGAGTCTTCTCATTTAGACCTTCTAGAGGGCAAAAACCTTGCCCTATTCTTTCCCCTATATTCTCTCAATATATACTTCCTGGATGACAAATACAGTTTGTAGAGAATTCAGAATAAATGGAAGCATATCCAAAAAAATGAAATAAATGGAAACAGTGAAGACTAGAGAGGGGATGATGGGCAGACGAGGCCTTCCTCAACAAAGCATCTGGAAGCGCTCACTGAGGTCAGGGACACGGGTCTCAGAGACCCACGGGTGAGGCCCATGGGTCTTAAGGAAGGAAGGTGCAGTTCTGACACCACCAGCCTGTCATGTCTGCTGGCCTGGGCAGCCACCAATGGTGCCACTAGGGGAAGTCAGAGGTTGTCCTAATCTGGTAGCCATGAAGGAGACACGGCAAGCACCTGGGGCTGGAGAGGGGGGAGGCCGTGACTGAGGCCGTGGGGACAGCACTGGCTTTGTTTTGGAGGGGGCAATGAGCATGCTGCACGCAGGGCACAGCCTCCCAGGTTCCCTGACCACTCACTGCAGCTCTCACTGCCATTCCCACTCTCTTGTGCACCCACCATAGCTGTGTGGGCCTCAGGGTCATTCCTCTGGCCCCCACAGGTCTGTCCTGCCCTGGGAGAGTCTGTGTGGGTGTCCTGTAAAGCTCAGGGTGAGGGGCTGGTTGCAAGATGTCATATGTCAAACACTCCCACTGTCCCAAAGCCATTTACTCAGGATCTAAAATACTGCCCATGTAATGCTTAGAGATAAAATTGTAGACTTTTAGAGTTAAAGGGACCCTTGAGATATCTAATGCTCCTGAATTTTACAGATGAGGAAACTGAAGCTTAGAGAGGTTGAGTTACTGAGCCAAGATCATATAGCCAGCTTAGGGGCACAGAGGAAACTGGAAGTCTGATGTCCATTGTATCCCTTACTCCATTCCACATTCCCAACAAATGCAGACTTTGTCAAGGTTTAGGTTGACTCGCCAGCTCAACTTTTACTTGAGGGAAAAACTCATTACACATCTCTACTGCAGTTATTTGTAGGAGTCCAGCCACTGGAAACCAGAAGAACTTCTGTAACATTTTGGAAGATGGGCCATTTTAAAACCTAGAGGGAATATGTGTGGCTTGTATGTACTGAATGAAGGCTGTACATGGTTTTGTTAATTTCTGGGGTGTTCCTGTCATTCTTGAGAAGATTTAGGTGTCTCTGAATGCACTGTCATACACTGCCCCAGCCTCCAACATGCTAGCCACAGAACTTGGTGGCAGGATGGCTCCTATACAGGCTGTCTGCCGGCAAAGCAGTGAGTGGTAATGTCACCTGCCTTGTAGCACACAGTCTGTGCCCTACCCTCTCCCACTCAGCTCCTCCTCTGGGCTCCTGCACTGCAGCTCAGGGACTGCCTCAGTGCACAGCCACCATGTGTCTCCCCACGGCCTTCAGGCAAGCCTGGAAGGAAGGCCGTGGAGACAGAGCTTTCTACTCGGGGAATGGCCCTCTTGAGCTGAATATTGTGCCTGTGCCATGTAGCTTACGTGTCTGTGTTATATATGCATTGTGCTTATTGTACTGTACTATGTGAGTCATGCGACTGGGTTACAGTAAGACAATTAATAATAACAATAATGATAATTTTAAAAATGCAGTCACACTGGCTTGGCCAGGGCCAGCACTCTGCTTCATTCATCTAGAAAGTCTTGGAGAGTGACTGTGGGCTGCTGGCCTGCAGCCTCCACTCGTCACTCCCGGGAGAGGAGAACAGGGATGTTCCAACCCTCCAACCGGCTCCAGGTCCTCCAGGTGGTGGTGACCTGCCATCTGGAACAGCGTCTTTTTTCCTTCAAGGCAGGTGTCTCTTTAGGTTTACACAAAGCCTCCCTCCAGGCTGAGCATGGTCTTGCTGTTGGCCACGCCCACAGCACCGTCTGTCCTCCGGCTTGTCCACTCTCCACATGGCCACTCGGAACCAGCCCCTCGCCCTGACCCTGTGCTGTGTCCCCGCAGGTGTCCCAGGCCGCCGCAGACCTCATGGCGTACTGTGAGGCCCACATCCGGGAGGACCCGCTCATCGTCCCTGTGCCTGCATCAGAGAACCCGTTCCGGGAGAAGAAGTTCTTCTGCACCATCCTCTGACTCTGTCTGCTATGAGGCGCCTCCTTGTCCAGAATGCCCGGTGGGGACCCGCATGTGCATAGCTTTAGGGAACCCTGCCTGTCCCTGCCTGTCCCTGCCCAGCCACGATCACATGAGTCGGTCTCATCTGCCCCTTGGTTTTCTTCATTCGCTAATTTCACTTTTCCTTTTCATTTTCAAGTTGTTTTCATTATTGGCAAAGAAAATAGACATTTTTGTAGCTAAATAACAAATGTGTCAAGTAAAAATAAATATGGATTTCAGGAGTTAAATTTTTAAACATCAGTTCCCAAGTTTAAATACATCCAATTAATACATTTCAGTGGATAATTTATTGAAAAGCTATACCCAAGAATCCCTATTCCCAACAATTCAGCATCAAATAAGAGCACCTTGACCAACTAAAATACATGGGTAAAACTTTCACCTCCTTTCCTGGAGAAAACAGTTTGGGAAGGCCTCTGTTCCTGCTTTTCCATCATCCTGTTAAAAAGGAAACAACCACCCTGGCCAGGTAGCTCAGTTGCTTGGAATGTAGTCCCCATTCACCAAGGTTGCAGGTTCGAGCCCTAGTCCAGGCACATACAAGAAGCAACCAATGAGTGTATCAATGTGTGGAACAACAAATCGATGTTTCCTTCTCTCTCTCCCCCCTCCCCCCCATACATTGCTCTCTCTCTAAAACCAATCAGTAAAAAGTTTTTTAGAGAAAGGAAACAACCCACAGCATCAACACGTTGTTTTTTAATCCTCTCCTGAGGATACGTTTATTGATTTTAGAGAGAGAGGAACAAAGCAAGAGAGGAACACCAAAGTGAGAGAAACATTGATCGGTTCCCTCCTGTATGTGCCCTGACCAGGAATCAAACCCACAACCTTTTGGTGTACAGGACAATGCTCCAACCAACTGAGCCACCTGGCCAGTGCGCGTCAACGGTGAGGTGACTTTACTGTTACCTTCTTTGGGTTTGTGCCTCTGACAGTTTTGACTGAATACACACGGGAGCCCCAAGGCTGGCCCCATGGAGGACAGGGGAAGGGCTGTTGTGGCCCAGGCAGTTCTGGTGAGGAGTGACGCAGGCTGTGCCCAGCCTGACACAGGGCAGGTAGGGAACTGTAGGAACCACTCTGGGTTCTCCTAGTGCAAGTCCACCATCAGGGTCCAGGCACAAATTACTTAATTATTGTTACAGGCTAAGCTGTGTCCTCCTCAAATTCATGTGTCATTGTCCTAACCCCGAGGCCTTCTGTACAGGACTGTAGCTGGAGACAGAGTCTTCACAGAGATAAACAAATTAACATGAGTTCCTAAGGGTGGGTTCTAATCCACTGTGACTGGGGTCCTCATAAGAAGGGGAGAGGAGACACAGACACTTACAGAGGGGAGACCTTGTGAGGACACCGGGAGAAGGTGGCCACCTGCACACCAAGGAGAGAGGACTCATTGGGAACCACACTGCCAACATCTTTTTTAAAGTATACGTTTTAATTTTTTAAAAGATTTTATTTATTTATCTTTAGAGAGGAAGGGAAGGAAAGAAGGAGAGCAATATCAATGTATGGTTGCCTCTTGTACATCCCCTGCTGGGAACTAGCCTGCAACCTAGGCATGTGCCTTGACTGGTAATTGGAACTCGATCCTTTCGTTCGCAGGTCGGCGCTCAATCCACTGAGCTACACCAGCCAGGGCCCAACATCTTGATCTCAGACTTCTGTCCTGCAAAACGGTGAGAAAATAAAGGTCTGCTGTGTTGGCCACCCAGTCTGTGGTACTTTGTTATGGCAGCTGGAACAAACTAATTTACTTTTCAAATCCTTATGTAAAGTTTGCCAGGTGCACTTTGAAAATAGGTGCACTTAACAGCCCTGTGAGGATTAGGAGGAACCCATTTTAAAGATGGCAAAATGAGGCACAAAGAGGTCGAGTGTCTACCTTGTCACCCCTGAGGAAACAGAGCTGGAGCCTGGGCCATCGAGTGCTAAAGAGCCTGCTCTGAACCACTTGGCTCTGTGGCCCCTTGGAGTGGGTGGTAACCAGCTGATCCCAGGGTTCAAATGAAAATCGTGGGCAGCTGAATAGGGGCCAAGGAATGTTGGGGCCTTTGGCAGGTGATGTTGCAGAAACCTAGTAGGTTGTCCTAATGGGGTCAGGAGACACAGGTGTGGGACATGTCAATCTTCAGATTCTGAGATACAGCTATGCAGCAGGGTCACAGGGCCAAACCCCAGTCATGACAGACCTGACTAGAGCAAAACTGGGATTCATGTAATGTCTGGACAACTAGAATTTGCCAGAAAAGAACTTGGGGTGGAGACCAGAGTGGAAGGCTGATCCTTCAAACTGGGACACACAGCAGGCAAGAGAACACAGGCTTCGAACACCAGGCCAGAAGCCTTGGAGCAGAACATGAGCTGGGGACAGTGGGCAGAAGGACATCACAGGTTTTCTGCAGGGGGGTAGGTACTGTAGAGAGGGTGGGGACAGAACCCTACAGCAGGGGCCAAGGCTACTTGAGCACAAGCCAGAGCTGACTGTCTGGGACTCCGGAAGCCCAGCTCTGGGGGGGCGGAAGAAGTGAGAGCCTGTAGAGTGGGAGAAAAACTCCGTGGGGACCCCAGCATCCTTTTCTGCCTGAGAAGGTGGCATCTATTTTTATTAATTTTTCTGAAACTTATTGCTGAGGCTGGCTCAACCCACTAACAGAAAAAGGCTTGGAAAAGGTTTACTCCTTTGAGGTAGAGAAGCTCCAGAAGCAAGCAAGCTCCAGTCTGCCGACAGCAGAGCACCTTGGAAGAGAAGCAGCTTCAGAGGCAGGGAGTTCGACATCCTCCATCCCAGAAACAGACTCCCTGGTTCTTCAAACACCATTATCGTTTTGCTTGTTGAAGGCCAGCATTTTGTAAGCATCATCCAAGCAAGCTATTTTTTCTGAAAAGGCAATTGCTTCAAGAGCTGAACTGCTAAGCATCTTGGTTGAAAACTCCTCCAATATCAAGTAGCCTGGGTTCTGATTCTGTAATGATTTTGTGATGATAGACTTTTATAACACTTTTTGTAGTATAACACTTTTCTTTGTATAATACAAATGCTGGCAAAGTCACATTAAGATACACATATTCCATTAATTGTGAGGACTAATAGAAAATAAGGCCCCCAGACCTGTCGAGAGTAAATGAAGGACTCATTAAGAAAACAGAGCATGGCCTTGGCTGGTGTGGCTCAGTGGACTGAGTGCTAGCCTGTGAACCAAAGGGTCGCTTGTTCAATTCCCAGTCAGGGCACAAGCCTGGGTTGCAAGCAAGGTCCCCAGTAGGGGACACTCACAGGGCAACTATACATTGATGTTTCCCTCCCTATCTCCCTCCTTTCCCCTCTCTAAATATAAATGAATAAAATCTTAAAGATTAAATAAGTAAAAGAAAACAGAACTCAGCCATGGCCAGGCAAGACCGTTGGTTAGAGTGTCATCTCGATGGGCCAAGGCCACGGGTTTGATCCCCGGTCAGGGCACAAGCAAGAATCAACCAATGAATGAATACATGAGTGGAACAACAAATTCATGTCTCTCTCTCTCTCCTGTCCCTTTCTCTCTCTCTAAAATCAATAATTTTTTTAAAACAGAGCTTTAGATTTACCAATATAATATTTATATTTAAACACACAGAAGTGATTAATTCATTAGTAATCATAGTGAATCAGATATTTATAATATATATTATATTTTTAGCACTCAGGTAACAGGCATATATTTCCAACAGTTTATTTGCTCACCAAAGTCTTTATTAAACTGCATATAATTAATGTGAATTTTCAGCACATTTTACTTCAACACAGCTATGTCAATTTTTAGACTATGTTTGTTTACTGAACTACCAAATGCAGTAATAAACTATCATTACAGTCTCTGCTTTAACTGGGAGAAGAAAAATAGGAATTTCAGAAAAGAAATTCTTTCTAACAAATAGCCAGGTGAAATGTAACAAAAGCAACCTATGCCCAACTAAGAATTCTAATTTTACAGTAATTTGCCATCAGTGTCTGCCTCATAAACATCATTCCTATCAGTTATGAGCTAGTTGTTTTCAGGCCCTAATTAATCTAAGTGATTTTTTTTTAAGTTTTATTACCAATGTGTGCGCTGGATGTGACTTCTTCAGTGTTTGAAGCTGTGACAGAAAGGCTCCAGACCACATAAACTGGGAGAAACGCCCAGGATAACTGGCAATCCCTGAGCATTTGTGAGCATGTGTGACTGAGCTCCCATCGGACTCTCCTCTGTTATCACTCTGACTTCACAGGTGAGGCACCTGAGCAGTGGTGTGCTGGTGACTGGTAACAGCCGGGTTAGGGAAGGGGGTAGGTATCAATCTGCAGCATATGCCAGTTCCCATGGTGTAAATACTCCCATCGAGTTACCATGGGGCAGCAATGGGCTGACAAAGCTCTTGAAAATTTAGCAATTGGTTGTTACTGGCCAGTCAAGTCACTTGCTCACATTCACAAAACCCAAGCAGCAAATAAAAGAGCTGTGATTTGAGCCAGGGAGTCTGACATCAGAGCCTGTGTTCTCATCCAACTTTTAGGAAGAATAATTCACAAGGAGCCCATCACTCCCAAGGCTGTACCTGAACATCAGTCATGCTGAGGAGGGATAAGTGCCCAGCTGCTCTCACCTGCAGCTTCAGTAAGAAAGAGGAGGAAAAACTGATCATATAACATAATGAATTCTCAGGGGAAGAAAAATTGGCAGAAAGGGACACCTCTTAAGTTTGAAGAAATGTTATAGCACCTTGTTTTTGTTTTTTAATATAAAAGTGTCCTGTTCCGGAAAGCACCGTAGGTGGCGAGGCAATTGAGCTGCCTTTATTTGCAGTGCCCTTGCACCTGCTTCCCATTTGGGCCTCAGGGCCTGGGAGTCCAGCTTCTGTTGGAAAAGAGTCCAGCAAACCAGAGGCAGCCCCTGAGCACAGAGGCTCAGCCACAGAGGGTCAGCTGCAGAGCTCTGCAGAGATGCCGAAGGTCCTTAAAGACAGAGGAGCTGGAGAAGGAGGAAATTAGTACCTGCCAGGAACTTTGAGCCTAGACTCTGTGTGCATGTTAAAGCACATCATGTAAATTTATCCTCTTAAGAATTTCTAAGGGATAGTACAGTGTAGTTAATTATATGCATATGGTGATGCAACAGATCTCAAACTTTTTCCACCTGGCATGATTAAAATTCCCATTCCCCTTGCCCAGCCCCTGATAATCACCATTTTACTCTCTGTTCCTATTACTTTGACTGCTTTGGATACCTCACATAAGTGGAATTACACGGTATTTGTCCTTTAGTGACTGGCTTATTTCACTGAGCATTAGTCTTCAGGGCTCCTCCATGGTGTAGCATGTGACATTATTTCCTTTTTTGAGGCCAAACTTCTGTTTTGTATACATACCATGTTTTGTTTATCCATTCATCCCTTGATAGGTGGGGATATAATGTACAGCATGCTGATAATTCTGTGTTGCAGGTTTGAAATTTGCTAAGCAAGTAGATCTTAAAAATTAGAAGAAAATAAATCTGTAACTCTGTATGATGATGACTGTTACTAGACTTATTGCAGTGATCATTCCACAATGGATACAAACATCAACTCATTATGTTGTACACCTAAAACTAACTTGATGTTGTAGGTTAATTATACCTCAGTTATACCTCAATTTTTAGTGTCTGCCAAGACGAAGTAACCATTTAAGCTACCCTTATACTTCAATTTTTAAAAAGCTTTCTGTTCTTATAGTAGTAATATTGCAAAATATGTTCAAAATTGTTGGTTTAGGTCAACATACAGAATCCCATAAGTGGTTTAGCAGACTAATGAGTTAAATTTACAGGCTGAAATTACACAGATGTGTTACAGTGCATCTGTGATGAGGGAGGTAAGAAATTCAGAAGCGTTGCTTATTTGACATGAGCCATCTGCCTTCTGTCTTCTCTCAAAGTATTCTCACATTCTGTTACCCACCTCTTGGGGGACTACAGTGACAGAACAGAGCCTGTAGTTAGGAGCTGGAGAAAACACTGAAGTGATTCTTTATCAGCTCAGAATTCCTCAAGCCTCAACATTGTTCCTAGTGTGACCCACCCACCATTCTTCCAATGTGGTTTCTATAAACAATGACCTGTTAACTAATAAGTTAACAGGTACAGATTAACAGGTTAACTAATAAGCTAACCTGTGACCGCAGGTACACAGCCTGTTTGCTTCAGAAGTCTAGGAACTAACTTCAGTAGAAGCTGACTCCAATCTTTACACAGTCCCACTCCAGGGAGATTTGCTGACCTTCAGCCACTTATCTGACCAGACTGTGTTTTCTTGCATGTAGTCCCCTCAATGAAGAATTTTCAACCCCCTCCTTTCAGTTCCTTTGTTCTGGTTTCTTTTATCCTCCTCCTTACAAAACCCCTTGCCCAGGTCCAATTGTTAGGATGGTCTTTGTGATGTGAGTCTTCTCAAGCTGCTGGCTCTTAAAGAGACTTGCTTTGCTTCTGCCAGACCCTGCCCCTTGATTATTGGCTTTTGAGTAGCAGACAGCCCGAACCTGGGCTCAGTATCACTATGACACCTCCTTCCTTGTTCTGGTTAATCCAGTAAAAACTCATGACAGAGGCCATCTGGACCCAGGAACCCCAGTTCCAGGTATAAACCAGAAACTCCACTCATCTGCACGTGGCAGTAGGCATAAGAGCAAGGATAGGAAGGCAGTACTAAGGAAAAACTGGGACACCTTAAAGGGGCAGCATAGTCCAGGGGTAGGATGGCGTCCCTGATGTGGTGGGTGATCTTGGTTGGAAACCAGGTTCTACCACTTGCTAGCTGTGTGACCTTGAATGAGTTACTTCGCCTCTCAGTCTCCTTGTCTATAAAATAGGGTAATACTACTTGTTAAGAGGACACTGGATGAGAATTTTTAAAGAATGTGGAACTGTGCCTAGCAGATAATGAATATTACATACATGTGCATCAGTGGGACAATGCGGAAAGTAATCCAATCATGCAGTCTGATACTACACAGTGGCTAAAATATAAATTAATTATATCTACATATGTCAAGTAAGACAGGTGTTGGAAATATGTTGTGCAAGACAAGCAAGTTATAGATCAATATTATAAATGTGTGTGTGTGTGTGTGTATATATATATATATATGTAAATTTAAGAAGCAATACTACATACTTTGATGGCCACACACACACAACTGAAATGCAACAATGTGTCCAGAGTGTATCCCCCACATGTGCCCCGCAGGGTAACAGAAGGGAGAAGGGAAAGGAGAGGAATTGGGGGTGGGCGAAGAATACTCTGACTGGACCAGCGGGCAGCTGGCATCCCCTGGGACAGAGGCCATCACCCTTTGCAGGCTCCCCTGGGCTCCTGGGCTGGTGACCCGGACTCAGAGGGCTCTGCCTTTCTCTGTTGTGCCGGCCACTCCACCCCACCACCTCCCGGCTCCCCACCACTACCCCCTGCCTGAGCATGACAGGCCTGCTTCTCTTTCTCACCCTCGGTGTCTGTCTCTATAAACCGGCTCTTAATCATTTGTTGGATTAAATTTCAAAACAGGAAATTTTAGGAATGTGTTGAAGCGACTTGAATGTCAAGACATTTGCGAGCTGGTAGTATGGCAAAGTCCGTATGATAATCCTCCCGACAGCGCGGGGAGAGCTACGAGTCCGCCCTTGCACGCTCCTCTCACCCAGGGGGCGGTGCCCGGTGAGGGGCGACTGGGGCGGTGTAGTGTGGCTCTAAGACCCGACACCAAAAGGCCGAGGCGCAGGGAGGTCACCTCGAGGCTGCAGGTGTGTCACGTGATGCCGGCTTACCAGGTAAACTCGAGGATGAACTGGCTTTCTGGGTCCCTTCTGGAGCCACGACTCATATGTGTCCCCCACTCCCTACCCCCACCCCTAAGGTCTTCACAGCTCGTCCTTATCCTGCTCCTTCCTCCTCTCCAGGGGCCTTCAGCCCCTCCGCCCCTACGCGCCCTGCGCTTTCTTCTCCTCATCTCCCCGGAATCGTCGAGGCTACGAGCCATCAGGTCTACCTCCCTCTCGCCAACTCCAAGGCTTCCCATCACTGCTTTCTCTGAGCGCACCTGGCCAAACCCCAGCCCCGGACAAGCCCAACTACTAATCTGATTGGTGCCCTTCATCCTCATCCTTGGCCCACGGAGCTCCGAGGTGACGAGGTGACGGCAAGTGACTGATGTGTCTGCTGTAGGAACGTGCCTCGGATGGGGCCTGTCCCATCAGCGTGGGCCCCAGAGCAAGACGCTCAAGGCAGAGCCACCCCGCGACTCAGTCTGCACCGCCCGGAGGAGGCGGGGTGGGAAGGCTACGCCCCAGTGCGGCCCAGTAGCACCGGTGGGGGCTGGGGGTGGGGACGCTCTCGCAGTGCTGGACCCTCCGCCTGCCCCAGACCGGCAGGAGAAAGGCAACCAACGCGTCTGAGCACCTGCTGGTGCTAAGGACTTTCACACACTGTATCAATTTATTTATTTTTTTACAAAACCGACGAGGTAGTCCTTTTCACATTCTGCAGACAAAGAAAGACTCAAGAAAGTGAAGCAGCTTATTCAAAGTTATGATTTCAGTGACTGACAGAGTTCCAAACCAGGCCTCCTGACTTGTAAGAAATGTTACTTACCCCGCCGAATACGTTAAAAAGATCAGATGAGGTTGCGAGTCTCTAATTGCCCTCTCCAGGGAAGATAATTACAGGTTTTTTTCCTTAACACCAGTTAATCAGAGAAAAGAGACACTCGCCTTGTCGTGTATAAACCAGAAGGGAAGTGTTTAAGTGTGCGGGGTGGGATGTGGCTCTCATACCACAGAAATACTCACCCTGATACCTGTATCAGTATGGATAGTGGGCCCTATGCATGATTAGCTGTTCAGAATTACCCTTTTATCTTAGAAGATCAAAATATTCTGTCCTCTGACTCAGAATGGCTCTAAGGTATTCTTGCTGAACTAATGTAATGTCGTTTCAGAAACCTAATGCCATCCTCCCTCTAGCGTTTGGAATTAATTTCTCATAGAATAGCTCTGCTTTTTGCCACAAGGCTTCTCTGTACTCATTTTGGTCACAAACCTTTGAAGTTTTATTAGTGTATCTCAGGCAAATACAAAAGCAATGTTGATTTTTAAACAAAAGATGAAAGTACGGAAGAAAGTTGTTTTTCTTTCCCTTTGATCTAAAAGTGAGACTCCTGAGGCATCTCAAGGTACAGAGGGAGCAAGGAGGGAAAAGAGGAAAAATTGGGGGAGGGGGGATAGGAATGCCCTGGAGTGGGAGGTGACGTGCGATTCTGCAGTTGGGGCCATGGCCAGTAGTGGAGAACAACTAGAGAAATTCACCACGCTACACATCGTATATCTGACAGGAACACTGAGGAGCAGACCTTTCAGGTGAGCCCAAGGGCAAAGGTCTGGGATTTCTCACTGAAAAGGATTTAGTGCACACTCAAAGTTGGGCTGTGTTGACTGAAAACAAGCATTAATGGGAAAAATACCATATTTTATTTGGATTTTAAAACTTATTAATAAGGAAAATTTATTTTTTTAAAGTTTTTCTTATAAAAAAGTTATGTTGTGCAACCACAGTGCAGATCACAAGATGGAAAACCTCTCTCCCGACTTTGCTCACAGAGCAAATCACTTCCCATTTCATGCTGCCAGGTCTCCCAATGCCAGCTGCCTTCTTCCTTGCACAGATGATTCCTGTCCCTTCTAATCACCCTCTTTGCTTCAGGGAAACTCCACTTACTTCATTTTACACCCAGCCAGTGATCCTCCTCGGTTTTTGCTGTCATCCACATCTCCTGGGAGGTAGGCCCCACATGGTCTGAGCTCCTGCAGCCTTTATTTGATCAGCCCCTGGAGCACTACTCGCCTGCAGGAGCACAAGCTGAGGTCCTGGTGAGCCCTGCAGCACTGCCCCTCTGACACGTTAAGGCACTGGGGAAAGCAGTGTCCAGTGCCAGCCACAGTGAAGAGGCTCGGGGCGGTGCTCAGCGCAGGGCAAGTCAGTGCCCAGGAAGGGACAGCCACAGTTATGGTGTCTTCTGAGCGACAGCGGGAGGCTAGCTTATTATTGGTATTTTTGTTTGACTATAATTATGAAGGTTTCTATTTTAAAAAATTAGGTGGCCATTATTCATTTCAGTGGGAAACCTAGTTGTACAGACTAAAGCCAGGAAGTGAAGGTGGTGTCTGGTCCACACGGGGGGTAGCAGGACATGTGGCGTTTCATCAGTTCCAGATAAGCAACAGCCTTTTTGCATGTTGGGTCATTTGCCGGTTCTTTGTGCACCTCCCTCACTAGAGTGGAAGTTCCATGGAGACAATCCCCAAGGCTGCTTTGTCCTCATTTGCAACCTTAGGGGTTCCAGGCACATACAGACACATTACTATTTGTTGATAGAAGGAGAAAAAGGGAGGAAAGTGGAAAGGAGGGAGGGAGGGAAGGAGAAAAGAAGTATCCATGTCTGGCTGATTTTTACTACAGGTGATTTTTGCTTCCAAGGTACAAAATGTAACCCTATTTTTACACGTCCAGTGCTCTCAGTCATTTCCAGCACACACCTCCCACCTGCCTTTCCCTCTACACTCCTCTCTCTACCACATTCCCAGACTCACTGCAAACTCCAGCTGTTGCAATTCGTGGAGACTGAGGAGTCAACCAGCTGATGAATAAATCCATCTGTGCTCGCAGCAGAATGCCAGAACTTCCTAGTAGTAAGGACACTTTAGGGAGACTTACAGCAACAAGAGACACTCCTTGTTTCTGTCAAGCCATTAGAAACTCCAGCTTTGCCAGTTCCAGACTTGCCGAAGGCTCCAGCTTGGTAACTGTGACCCCTGTGGGGAAGCAGGGCCCCTGGGTAGGGTCGCCTCCTCCTGGGCCAAGTGCACCACCCAGGATATTTGATGGGGCTGATATTGTGCATTACCTTGAGTATTTCCTTTAAGCTGAAGAGGAGCTAAAGGAAGTAACAGAGTAGTACAGTTCATTAAATTTAAAAAGACAGAAGACTCTACAAAAGGAGTTGGGATTCTTGCCCTGATGCAGATGTTGCAAAAATACCTTTTGTCCTCAAATTCCTCCTCCTTGTGTCAAGATGTACACAGACAATGGAGATCTGAGATGTAGAGATAAAAGCTGCTGAATTAAGGTATGTCCAGTCTTTTGTTATGTTGTTGTTTTGTTTGTTTTAGAGCAACTGTTAAAATTGACTTCTTAATCTTCGTGTTACCTTTTTCAAGACTTAAGGTTTTTATGACTAACTTTAGTCTGCATGTCTTCATATTCATGTTTACAGTTCAGAAAGAAACTAGCATTTATAGACTTTCCCCATATTTGTCCTCATTTAATATTCAAAACAACTCCCTGAAGTATGCCCCGAATCTCTTTTCACAGATTAGGAATCTGAGACCTAAGAGGTTAAGTCCTTTCCTTGCTCAAGGTCACATAGCTAATAAATGCAAATCTGGGTTTCGACCTCAGACTTGTCTGAAGGACTTGCAGAGAATACGCTAATTTTGTTTTCTCTCTCTCACAGTTTTCTGAATCTTAAATTTTTTAAAAATATATTTTATTGATTATACCATTACAGTTGTTCTATTCCCCCCTTCATTCCCCTCCACCCGCACACTCCCTCCCCCACCATTCTCCCCCCCTTAGTTTATAACCACGTGTCTCAAGTTCTTTAGATTCTATATTTCCCCCACTACTCTTGCCCTCCCCCCTATCTATTTTCTACCTACCGTCTATGCTATTTTCTGTGCCTTCTCCCCCCTTCTCCTCCTCTCATCCCCCTGTTGCTAACCCTCCATATGTTCTCCATTTCTATGGTTCCACTCCTGATCTAGCTGTCCTCTTGGTTTGCTTTTGTTTTAGGTGTGGTTGTTAATAACTGTGAGTTTGCTGTCCTTTCACTGTTCATATTTTTCATCTTCTTTTTTTTTATATAAGTCCCTTTAGCATTTCATATAATAAGGGCTTGGTGCTGATGAACTCCTTGAACTTGACCTTATCTGAGAAGCACTTTATCTGTCCTTCCATTCTAAATGAAAGTTTTGCTGGATAGAGCAGTCTTGGCTGTAGGTCTTTGGATTTCATGACTTGGAATACTTCTTTCCAGCCCCTTCTTGCTTGGAAGGTCTCTTTTGAGAAATCCGCTGACAGTCTGATGGGTACTCCTTTGTAGGTGACTGTCCCCTTATCCCTTGCTGCTTCTAGGATTCTCTCCTTCATTTTGGTCTTGGCTAATGTAATTATGATGTGCCTTGGTGTGTTCCTTCTTGGGTCCAACTTCTTTGGCACTCTCTGAGCTTCCTGGATTTCCTGGAAGTCTATTTCCTTTGCCAGACTGGGGAAGTTCTCCTTTATTATTTGTTCAAATAAGTTTTCCACTCATGGCTGTTTCTTTCCCCCTTCTGGTACCCCTATAATCCGGATGTTGGAACATTTAAAGATGTCTTGGAGGTTCCTAAGCCTCTCCTCATTTTTTTGAATTCTCATTTCTTCATTCCTTTCTGGTTGGATGTTTTGTTCTTCCTTCTGGTCCATTCCATTGATTTGAGTCCCAGTTTCCTTTCCATCACTATTGGTTTCCTGTGCATCTCCCTTCATTTCAATTAGTTTAGCCTTCATATGTTCCTCTAATTTGTGACTATAATCTACCAGTTCTGTGAGCATCCTGATAAACAGTGTCTTGAATTGTGCTTCTGAGAAGCTGGCAATTTCTCGGTCACTGAGAGTTATCGGCTCTGGGACTTTGAGTTCTTCTTGTGCCATTTTTTGGGCTGTTCGTGCCTGTTCCATAGCAGGATGGGATCCCTAGGCGTTCACCAGAGCAGGGCAACTCAGTCGCTGAGTTGTGACACTGTATGTGGGGGTGGGGTCAAAGAGGAACAATGGCATCCCGTCTGCCACCTCCCGAGCTGCAGCCACAGGTGCCGCAGCTGCCACCGTCACCAGTCCCACGTGTTTCATCCCACTGCATGCAAGTGTACCACCGCCGTCAGCCCTCGCCCCCTGGGGCCTTCGTGGTCCATCTCACTGTGCGAGAATGTGTTACTGCGGTCAGTCTGCCCCACACCCTGACTGGGTCCGGGCCACTTGCACGCCTAGGTCGGGGGATCTGTCCTGCCTGACCCTACTCTGCTGCTGGCTCCGTCCCTCTTACCGTCCCGGTTGAATGGTTAGTTGTTGTCGGACTTCCGTATAATTCAATTTTCTGGTCTTTGGCTGTGTCTTTGTTCTCCAAACCTTTGTTGTATTCAAACTTGGTTGTGGGAAAAGGCACAGTGTTTCCACCTGTGCCTCCATCTTGGCAGAAGTCCCTGAATCTTAAATTTAAGACATTAGATTCTGCCAAGATTGCCTGAATGTTCTTCCGTTTGTTTTACCATTCTCAACTTTTAAGATTTTTTATCTTTGGACATCCCTAATCTTATTTTTCACAGAAAGAAATTTGGTATCATTTGTAATAGTATTTAAATATTTATAAGTCTCCAATAGCAAGGTCCCCCAAGATCTATTGAAATTGGGTTTGACTAAAAGTTTAAATATGCAGACAAGCAATGTGCGGATATGGCAGCACGTGGGCTGAACTAGAAGTGGTAAAATTAATAGAAATTGTGCTGTATTAACAGGAAGACAGAAGTTCATCTTTTAAAGATAAAATGACTCAGTGAAAATGCAACGCAACTAACATTTTATAATTGCTTAAATATTCTTTCCTCTATGAAAGCTGATAGAGGCTTCTTTTCTCAAAAAGGTGTCAAATGAACTTTCTCAAAGTAAAATCTAAATTCAAATCTTGTACTTTGAGCATATGTCTGTGGCTAAACTAAACTTTACCAATTTTTTATTGCTATTCCTCCCTCACTAAAAAAGGCAAAAAAGGCAAAAAAGGCAAAAAAGGCAAAAAAGGCAAGCTTGTTCCTGCCACCTACTGTTAAGAAATGTTGCCTGCTAAGTACAAAGGAATGACTTGCAGAGAGCACCTCAGCCAGGGACAGTGTGACTGTACATACCAAAGTCTTGACATCATTCCAATTTAGCATTTGTCCCTTCTCCTTTTTCCCTTAAAACTCTGATTTGAATGAGAAGTTATGTGGCTATTATTGGCCCTGTCCATACATCATTTAAAATTCAAGTTAGTTTTGCCCTGGCTGGCATGGCTCAGTGGGTTGGGCACTGTCCTGCAAACCAAGAGGTTGCTGGTTTGATTCCCAGTCAAGGAATATGCCTGGGTTGTGGACCTGTTCTCAGGTTAGGGTGCATATGAGAGGCAAGCAATCAATGTTTCTCTCTCACATCAATATTTGTTGCCTTCTCTTGATCCCTCCCTTCTCCTCTCTCTAAAAATAAAACCTTTTTTTAAAATTCAAGTTAGCCTTCCCTCTCCCACCTAAATACAGACCTTCCATCTGAGCCCTCTGCCCAGCTCCAATCTTTCTTTCCTGTCTTCACCACCAAGCTTATTGAGAAAGTAATCCACATACCTCTTCCACCTCATTCCTTCCGTTCCTTCCTGCTCCTAAAAACTGAGTTACCTACCAACCGTCACATCAGGTGGTACTTCTCTATCTTTGCCTTAGTCTGCTCAGGCTGCTATAACCAAGTACTGTGGACTAAGTGGCTTATAAACAACAGACATTTACTTTTCACAGTGCTGGAAGCTGGACGTCTGAGATGGGGGTGCCAGCAGGGTTGGGCTCTGGTGAGAGCCACCTTCGGAACTGCAGACGGCCAGCTTCTTGTAGACAGACATCAGTAAGAGAATGGCCTAGCTCTCTGGCCTCTTCTTCTAAGGGCACAAATCCCCTCATGGGGGCTACACTCCTGCAACCTAATCACCTCCCAAAGACCCCACCTCCTGATACCACCAGGTTGTGATTAGATTTCAATGTGTGGATTTGGGGAGACACATCAGTCCATAAATCTTTACCTTGCTTCATATACTGATGGCGCTGTTCCCAGCTGCTTGTTCTCTCTCCCATCCCACCTCTTCTGTGACACATTCTCCTGTTTCCTCCTGTATCCTGGCTTCTTCCCAGCATCTTTTACAATCTCCTCCCCCACCTAAAAGCTCGTGTCTCAGTTTGCCTTTGCTCTGCGCACTATCCCTGGGTCACCACACCCCATGCATTGTTCTGTCATCGACTTGATAAAGATTCCCAAGTTCATCCAGTTACACTTTCTTTTATTCAACAAATATTTGTGAAGCACCTACAAAGTACCAGTCACTGCTCTGAGTCCTGGGTTATATCTGTGAACAAATTGGAAGGGGACAAGTTCCTGCTCTGTGTGGACAGTAAGACAAAAGTCCATAAACAAAGTAACTAAGTAAATGGGACAGTATGATAGAGGATGATGGAGATCTAGAATAGAGTAGTGGAGGTTGGGGGGTGCCCTTTTAGGTGGAAGGGACAGAGAGGGCTTCACTGAGGAGGTAAAGCAGCCGCCAGGAAGGAGGTGGAAGAGGAGAGACTGAAGAATCAGAAAGAACAGGACAAAGAGTGTGAAGACACAAGACTGTACCTGTCATTTTCAAAGGATGATAAGAGGCCAGTTTAGCTCTGAAGCAAAGTGAACAAGGGGTGGGTAACAGGGTGAGGTTGGAGGGTGCAGGGCTCTGATCGTATTGGGCCTGGACTTGTTTTCCCTGGGACAGAACTGTGAGCCGTGGCAGGGTGTTTGGTTGAGAAGTGACATTGTTTTACTGAAGTTTTTAAGAAGCACTGTCTTAGGTCAGGTTCCCAGTGGAGCGGACTCTGAAACTCGGGTTGCATGCAGTTTTCTTGGGTCACACCGATAAGAAGCGATGGAAGCAGCATGGTGCAGAGGAAGTTGAGCTGTGATGCAGCTTCAATACAAGCTGTGGCTGTCTACAGTTACTTCAGATCTTTTCAGCCCTGTCACTAGTCACTGGAGGCAGTTGCCTCAGGGGAGGGGACTGTTCCCTGGGGCAAGGCAGCACCCTGCAGCCAAGAACAATTCCCAGACAGATTCAGGGAGAGCCCGAACAGTCCCCAGGCTCCACCCTGGAAGGGGTCTGGGTGGTACACTGCACTTCTCAGTCTGCCCTTGCACCCCTCCCATAGACCTGGGCCATTGAGGAAGCCCAGCAAACACTCGTCCATTCCTATTGGTCCCCACTGCCACAGCTTGTCTCATGGTGCAAATGACACTGTCACCTTCCTCTGCTGCTACCCAAGGTAGATTTCCCTCACCCTAGCGACACGGCAGTGAAAGTGGTCCTGCTAAAAGCTTGGTGTACAGAGAAGCAATTCTGTCTCCTACCTAGTCAATCATGGTACTCTGCTCAAAGCCACCAGCTGACTACTCTCCACCCATTTCAGAGTAAAAACCAAAATCCTTGTCACGATTTATACCTTATCTTGCTCAAGACTTCATCTCGGACTGCATCCTTGGTTAGTTTCTTCCTATCACTCTGTTCCCATCACACCACCTCTTCCTTCCTCCTTGAACACATTTGTAGGATGATTCAGCAGTATCTGTTTCCCTGCCCTCCTTGGAGAAGCCCTGAACACATAGAGATCAAAATACAGGAGCCAAGTTGCTGCAGACTGAGAAGTTAAGAGTTTTCTGCCTTGTGGTGTAAAAAGTTGTCTTCTGCAAAGATTTTCAGGTAGCCACATGTAGGCACTTAAAAGAATTCAACTATTGGCTAACTAAAATAGAGAACTAATCATTTCAGTAGTGCACATTACTTGGGAAGTATATGCCCTAGGCAAAGGATGCCCCAGTCCTGACACCCCTGAAAAGAATATCTGGTTTTAAAAAGTTTCCCAACTACTCACTGAAAACAGTGAACTTTTTACAGTGCATGTGTCTAGGCAAGGTGGTTTCCTTGAGGAAAAAAGTGAGGGACTGACAGCTGCAGAGAAACATTAATGATCAAAAATTAGAAGAATGAAAAAAATCGTTCTACAGAATTGCACACACAGTATACACTTTGGCTACTCTTGAGATTCCCAAGGACAACTTGAACATCACTGGTTGGCAGTAAGAACTGGACCCTGTAATGGAAAGAAGGAACAGCAAGAAGTGACCCTAATAAGATGAGCAGGCCCTTGGAAGCGGCAGTAATGGGGCAGGGGCCCAAGGCTGGAGATGAACAGGAGGGACACTCTGGTGGACGGGAAAAGCAGTTCTGTCTCCTATCTGGTTTTAAATTTCCCTTTCTGAATTGCATTTTCTTAGCCTAATCCCTTAAGAAAGTCTGTGAAATGTGACAGCCATGCCTTCACTGTGATTTGGGGGATGAAGAGAGGTACTGTGTCTGTATTTGGGGTGGAAGCAGAGGCACAAGTGCTGTGGCCCGAAGTCATTGCAGGCACAGGGAGTTGGAGAATATTGGAGCAGCAATCTGGAGCAGAGGGGCAAGGTACAGTCATGATGAACTTGTGGAAAAGCACACACCTTGGGCACATTCATAGATCTCTGGGGGGGGGGACTACAGTTTCTGGAGGTGCACATGTCAAGGGCCCAGACTGCACTCTTGGGGACTGAAAAGGAAGGTGTTCCTCCCTTCCCATCACCAAAAAAGGGAAAGAATTTGTATGTGAAGAAATATCTATTATAAAGTGCTCAGATCTGAAGAGAAAGAGAAGGGTGGGATAAAGGAGGATTCTGACATTATGTTTTTTTGTTTATATTAGTATTTCTTGAGTTTATTATAAGCATGCATTCATTTTTTAATTAAATGTAAAGTTCAGGGAAAAGGTCAATAACTATGAAAAGTGAGTATAAAATTCATCAGACATAATAAATTTGTGAAAAATGAGAGTACTGGGGGGAGAAATGCCGACTGGATTACAAAATATTATAAGACTACAATCATTACAGTATTTTAGTGCTGATATAAGGATGGATTCATGCAAAAATGTGGCTCAAAAACTATTATGTGTAAACATTTTAATAAATTAAGGTGACATCTTAAAGTAACAGGGAAAGAATGTTCAGGGACAATAGATAGCTATGCAAAAAACAATAAATAAATCTTTTTAGGAGATCCTCGTGTCCAAAATGAATTCCATTCCATCCATTCAAGCTTTGCTTGAAGCTAACTCAAGCAAATAAGAATATTGGTCAGACCTCATGATCAGAAACACATACAAAAATATGGGAAAAGATAAAATACTGATGCTTTGAATTCATAAAAAATTTTAAAAGATCTTTACATCCAAAAAGTCACAAAATTAAGAGACAGGAAAACTGAGGAAAATAATTTTAACAAATATAGATGTAAAGAATTGATAACCTTAATATATAAAGAGCTCATACAAATGGATAAGAGGAAAAATACACAGAAAAGTTACAGGAGAAGCTATAGAAACATCTAATAAACATAAAAATATTTAATCTCAGGCCCTGGCTAGTGTAGCTCAGTGGATTGAGCGCGGGCCTGTGAAGCAAAGGGTCGCTGGTTCGATTCCAGATCAAGGCAATGCCTGGGTTGCAGGCCAGTTCCCTGGTGGGGGATGCATGAGAGGCAACCACACATTGATGTTTCTCTCCCACTCTTTCTCCTTCCCTTCCCCTTCCTCTAAAAATAAATAAATATATATTTTTAAAAATATTTAATCTTAGGAAAAAATTTGTCCTTTAAATTAGGATTTTTTTTTAAATGCTAGGGTAGGTGGGATAAAACTTATTTAAGGCAGACACATAAATTACTACAATGCCAGTATGAACAAAGGGAAATAATTTTTTAATATTTAAATAATATTTAAAAAGAAAATCATCTGAAATGTGGTTGAAGTTTTACACACAGAAGTGTCAACATTACTGATTATAGTGCAACCTAGAAAAATCTATTATGTCCAGTAATAAGGGGTAAAGTAAGAAATGAGTGTGAACAAATGATTACATAATTGAAAGCTGTATTTTCTGCCCTGACCAATGTGGCCCAATGGGCATTGTGCTACAAAGCAAAAGTTTACTGGTTCAAGCCCTGGCTGGCGTAGCTCAGTGGATTGAGCGCAGGCCTGCGAACCACAGAATCACGGTTCGAATCCCAGTCAGGGCACATGCCTAGGTTGCAGGCTGGTTCCCTGCAGGCCAACTCCCAGCAGGGGACGCACAAAAGGCAACCATACATTGATGTTTCTCCCTCTCCTTCCCCTCTAAAGATAAATAAATAAATAAAATCTTTAAAAAAAGACTCCTTTAAAAAAGTTTACTGGTTCAATTCCCAATCAGGACACCTGCTTGGATCATGAGTTTGGTCCCCTGGTCAGGCTGCATACAAAAGGCAACCAATTAATGTTTCTCCCCCTCTCTTTCATCCTCTTCCCCTCTCTATAACCATCAATAATATCTTTTTAAAAAAATGTGAAAATGTTTGTTGTATGTTAGGAAAAATTAATGGATATAAATTCATGTGACTGTCAATATTTTCTTAATTAAAAGGTTAAAAATAGCCCTGGCTGGTGTGGCTCAGTGGATTGAGCACCGGCCTACAAACCAAAGGGTCACTGGTTTGATTTCCAGTCAGGACACATGCATGGGTTGTGGGCCAGGTCCACAGTATGAGGTACAAGAGGCAACCACACTACTGATATTTCTCTCCCACTCTTTCTCCCTCCCTTCCCCTCTCTCTAAAAATAAATAACATTTTTTGGGAAAAACTAAAAATAAAAAGAATATAGGATACATATCTGATATGATTTAGCTTCTTTATATTTTTCAATATTTCCAAATTTCTTTTCATGAGCATGTATTACTTTTGTAGTCAGGAAAAAAATGATCTCCCAGAGACTTCAAGATAAAATTGATTCCTTAGCATAGCACATAGCCAGGACCAGGCCTTTGCCTGCTGTTCGCCTGTCACCATTTCCCTGACCTAGCTCTCCTAAGGTAACACCAAATGGCTTGCATTCCCCCAATTGCCATGTCATCACTAGGTTGGATTTGTTTATTTATTTCTTTATTTTTGCATAGGTGCTCCTGAGTGCCCTTCCCATGTTCTGGCTTTCTTAATTGACCTTTCTTATTTCAAGCCCTACCCATGTGTTTCAGGACTAACCTTCTCTGGGATATCTCGAGACAGGTCAGAAACCTCCCAGTTTTGCTGCCGTAACACCCTGTGATTCATTTCTCATAGCACTTATCATGGTGAATTGTACTCACAGTGACCAATCGCCCTGGTTTGCCTATTGATGTAGACAGCAGCCTGCAGTGTCTGCAGCATTATGGATAAGACAAGATAAATTCACACAGAGTCCTGTGAAGGAAAAGGGACCACAGGGCTACTTTCTCAAGGGGAGAGCACCTTGACCCTTGCCTTGACAGACTATTATTGGATTTTAATAGTATACATCCAAGAAGGTTTTCATTCATTATGCTTAGGTTTGCTTTAGGTAATTACTTTTTACAGATAGCAAGGGAAGGGATGTTACTGATTACTTCTTACAGATTAACAAGGAACAAATGTTGTGAATGCAAGGGAACGATACCACTAATTGGTCTGGTTACACTTCAGTCCTTGGGAGAGTTAACACAGACTTCAGGAAGTTACTTTAAAGACATGCAGTAAGTATTTTCTGCCTCAACTCAGAGTGAGAGTTTTAGCAAAAGCAAATTACAAAGCAGCCTAGTTATAATGTAGACTTGATTTTCCACTGGAGAACTGATCCGTGGGTTTGGCTCCTCTCTGCTACAACATACCTATTGGGCTTTTCAATAGAGCTGAGTAACAATTGCCATTGCCAGGCAGATCTGGTTCCCTACAGCCTCTCCCCAGTTTTAATTCTGTTAACTTGGTCACCCCTTAGACTATGACGCTGCAGACTATATCATCTCTGGGTTGTTAAAATTTATTTCCATTATACCTATTATCTCATCATTTTTACTCGGCTTAGTCTTGAGTTTATTAAGGGCTAAGTGACAACACGTAAATGGAAGGGTCACTGGTCCTAGGAATAGGTGATGTAGGTGGCTACCCCTGTGGTGATACCTGAAGATGCTGAAAGTTATTCACTATGATTTCTTTTTTTTTAAAGATTTTATTTATTTATCTTTAGAGGGAAGGGAAGGAGAGAAGGAGAGAAGTATCAATGTATGGTTGCCTCTTGTGAGTCCCCTGCTGGGAACTGGCCTGCAACCTAGGCATGTGCCCTGACTGGGAATCGAACTGCGATCCTGTGGTTCGCAGGCCCACACTCAATCCACTGAGCTACGCCAGCCAGGGCTCACTATGATTTCTGTTACAGGCCTGTCAAAATGCCCATGAAGTTTCCTCTGTAAGTTAAATTATTCTTGTAATTGGAAGGAGCATCTTGATTAGTTAATATAGAGGGATGGTTTGTTTACTTCTCCTCCCTTTAGTGCTTATTGTAACTGTGAAAAGTTGTTTAAATACTGCTTTTTGAAACTGCAATCTGCCCCCATTTCAGTCCCACATTCCCAATTCCCCTACCCCGTTCTACTTTTTATATTTTCTGAATCACTCACCGTCTTCTACATGCTGGCAAAATGCATTTCTCTGTTACATCTATAGTTTATAGTCCACCCCTGCCCCCATTACCACAGGACAGGGATCTTCATTTTGTTCACTGATTCACCCCAAGTGCCTACAAAAGTGCTTGGCACATAAGAGGTGCCTAGTAAGTATTTGTTGAATGAATACATCTGCCTAAGTTAGAGATTAATCCTTTTTGGGTCAACTCATAATTCTTTAATCCAAGCTGAAAATTTCAAGCTATCAAGAGAGAACTTTACCTTGCTTTACAATTAAAAAGCAGGACACTCTTAGTGACAACTAATTATTACTTTCTTGACAATTTCAATAATTGAAATGGAGAAAGCACGTTAGCATGGTTTCTAAAGAATTTCTAATGAGAAATTTGTAGCCATTACATGTTCTCCTTCCTTATTTTTTTAAATCCTCGCCCAAGGATATGTTCATTGATTTTTAAGAGAGAGAGAGAGAGAGAGAAACATTGGTTGGTTGTCTCCTGTACATACCCTGACCAGGGATTGAACCCACCAGGATGGACTCTCCAACCAACTAACCCACTCAGCCAGGGCTCTCTTTCCTTATTGATATACCTAAACAGTGAGCTGGGAATTGGGCATACGGATCTCTGTGATATTTGTCCAAGAGCCATGATGCTCACAGCCTGCTGTTGTATCTCCGACAAGAAGGAACAATTGTTTTCTTGTCTTTAGGGTAATTAGGGGCCATGAAGAATACATAGGGGCCCTAAAAACTGCAGTGTTTCTCAAATTCGCCTAATGTACTTTAGTAGCAGGCCTCCAAGGTGACCTCCAATGACCCTGACCTCTGGTATGCACACCCTTGGTGGTCTTTCCCACAGTGAATTAGGAGCACTATGTGCGACTAATAGAAGGAACACTGCAGAAGCAACAGTGTTGTGTCTTCGAGGCATTCATCATAAAAGGACTTGCAGCCCCTGCACTGGTGTCTTGGACTTCTTGCTCCTGGGGAAGCAAATTGCTATGGTGTGGTGACACTAAAGCAGCTCCCTGGCCTGCCAGGTAAGCAAGCCACCTAGGAAACACATCCTCCAGGGAAGTCAAGCCTTCAGATGATCACAGCCCCAGCTGACATGTCCCTCAAACTTTAGGGCACCCCCTGAACCAGAACTCAGCTCCCAAATTTCTAACCTACAGAAATCATGAGATAATAAATTATTATTGTTGTTCTAACAGTTTTGGAATAATCTGTCAGGTAACAATAAACATACAAATCTCATTACAGTTGTCCCTGGCTGCCGAGGTTCACTTATTGCAGCTTCACTGTATCGCGGGTTTTTAAAACCCTTGATACAGCGAGGTATACAGTGAAGTACTTCACTGGTGAGTACCCATATAGGATTTTATATTTTGTTAAAATTACGTAGGTTTAAGAGTGTAGAAAGTGTTTAAGAGCATAGGAAGTGTTTATAAGAGTGTGGGAAAGGTTAATAAGAGAGTGGGAAAGGTTTATAGGATTGTGGGAAGGATTTATAAAGCGTTAAAATATATATAAGTAATAAAATAAATATAACGCCACTACTTCGTGGATTTTCACCTATTGCGGGAGTCTCTGGAACATAACTCCCACAATAGGTAGGGGAATCACTGTATAGGAAAAAATTATTTGTCACCATATTAGCTAACTTACTTTTATTTTACTTAAGTATAAAGATACAGTATAAACTCTAGGCTTATAGCTTTTTTTGCATTTTAATTATGATGTGTCTTGGTGTGGTAGGCTTACAGCTTCTATACAACTATTAAACCAAAACAGATTCTAAAATTAAATCTAGACAATATTTATAGTCTATACTTCTAATATAGTACAGGCAATATTAGAAAACAATCCACTAAAGTCATTTTAATAGAGGGTCGTTCTGCTGAAATTAACTTGCCACACTCAATGAGCCTATGGCACTGACAGCGCCTGAGATGTCCTTCTGGACTGTTTGGTCACTTGAATAAATTACCATTTTCCTTTAAGTCTGTGTGAGGTGGATTTTGAGTGTCTTTCAACCAAGACTTTCGGGACAACTTGCGGAAACTTAAAAACCATAAGCAGGCACCCACTTTCGCCCTCTCCTGACGCTGTGCTAGACATGCACACCCCTCCGCCAGAGCCCTCGTGCGCTCGGCCAGCCGCGGAGATGCTGAGCGGGTCCCGGGCTGCAGCTGCACTGGAGCCCCACGCCCCCCCGGGGAGCAGCGCGCAGAGCCTGCCCCAGGCCGCGCGTCCTCCGCTCTCAGGGTTCGCGTTCTGCGGGGGGCGCGCGCACACCTGTTCCATACCCTACTCTGCGGCACCGGCTAGAACCCGGGCACATGGGCCTCCGCCCGCAGCTCGGTCCCTCAGAGGGGCCGCTTCTCGCCACTACCCGGGGCAAAGAGACGGTCAGGGCCGATCTGCGCTGCAGCAGCACTGACACTAGATGGTTTGCTGCTCACACACGGTATTTGGCAGCCGCGCCCGCTCTTCGGTCGAGGACACGTCAGCAAGAGCCTGCCTCGCACAGAAGGCAGCATTCTGCGTGTCTGAAACAGGAGGCACTCACAGCTCCTTAGGCCTTCGCCTCCACGGTGCCAACCTCCCCCAGCGGGGGTGGCCTCCGAACGCGGATCCCAGCATCCCCTCCCCTCAGTCGTCGGGGGGTTTGGCCTCTGGGAGAAGGCGTGGAAAATGGGCGCGCACGTTCAGTGTTAGGCCTCGCGCTTCACCTCCCTCTCCTCCGAATGACGTATAGGTGCATGTGATTCTGGGAAATGTAGTTTTTGAGCCTTGGGGTAGCTAGTGCACCGCCCTCCTGGGCTCCGAGCGGGACTTCAGCTCCCGGCTGGCTGGCGGGAACGGGAGGAGACGCCAGAGAAGGGGTGGGGCGAGCAAGAGAAAAGGAGGGCGGGGCCAGAGGGGGAGGCCGGGTGGAGGGGCGGGGCTCCGGCCACTAGGCCAGCGAACTGCCGCCGCCCGCGGTCCGAGGAGCTAGAGCCGAGGGGCTGGGAACTCCGAGAAACGCGGCCCGCGGCGACGCACCCTGAGGTGCCTCGAAGGCGTCGGCAGCCCCATTTGCAGGTCCCCTGCCCTCCGTCGGGACGCGGGAAAGCCCGGCGCGCGGCGGGGGCGCGAGGTGGGGCTGGCGGGGGCGGCCAATGCGAAACTGGCTGGTGCTGCTGTGCCCGTGCGTGCTCGGGGCCGCGCTGCACCTCTGGCTGCGGCTGCGCTCCCTGCCGCCCGCGCGCGCCTCCGCCGTCCACCCAGCAGGTGAGGGCCGGCCGCGCGGGCGGAGGGGGCGGGAGTCCAGGGAGACGCGCCGCACAGATGGCCCCTTCCCTCCCCGGGCTTTACGGTCGGTCAAACCTGAGGGCGCTCTGGTCTGTGCACGTCCCGCCGCTGTCAACTCCCCGCTTTTCTTCCCGGCCCCGAGTCAGCGCCCGCTACTGCGGGTCCTGCAGCCGCCCCAGGCCCCACCGGAGTCGCTCGCCTGACGGGAGCGGAGCCTCGCGTACCCTTCAGCTGCCAGCGGTTCAGGCCACCGAGTCGCTTCCTTCCGCCCCAACTTGTCGGTCTCGTTCGGTCAAGACTGAGCTCTTAGTTCTGTGGGTAGTGTTTGTGCGTGTGTTAAAAGGTGGCGTGGCTTGGCTTCAAGAATATGCCATGTTTTGTGTTCTCTGAAAACTCTGTGATGTAAGTCGGTGAAACAAATCTAGACACGAACTAGAGCCAGGCAATGAGTTCCACCGGTGAGTTTGTAATGCAGTTCACGTGGAATCAGCACCCTCGCCACCGTCGCTCTCAAACCTCCCCTCGGGGGGAGGAAATCGTGTTCACTTTTTGGCTTCATAACTAGAACGCTTTGCCCCTAGGAGGTGCACATTTTTGTTGGTGGGCTCCACCGCCCAGAACACTACTTAAGGTTTCCCTATTTTTCTTCTTTTTAAAGGGCTTACCCTAGGACCTTTAAAGAAACCTGGAAGGCTCTTTTTAGAAATGAGGTGATCGTCGTTTGTTTGTTTTTTTAACCGGGGATTTTCTTTTTTTACCACTCTTCCTCCAGACAGCTGTTTCCTTGTCCAGAAGTTTTAAAAATTAGAATTGACTATTTGCAGGGTTTATGCCTTAACTTTTAAGTAGAAACTATAGAAGCTAATTTGGCAGTTCTCAAAGGAAGCTCATTGTTATCATAGTCTGGTAACAGCCTCTTAAAATCTTTTGGACAAAGATTGGACAAACCACAGGCTCTTTGAAAAGGCTATTTGTGGCACCTGAATAGAATTTAAATGCTATTTAAGTCATTCAACGAAAGTACAGTGGTACAGGGCATTTTAACAGGTTACGGTTTTGGGGTTTTATGTTTTTGAAAACTGAACCGAAGAAAGGGTGCCATGTATAAAAAATGCTTTGTAACATTTGCTGGGTTTGTGTTTTATGGGTATCTTTCTATTTGTGTGTGATAAGTGAGCTCTCCTGGAATTCACTTGTAGAGAGTCCTTAGGGTGTTTATGACCTTAACTGTCTTTTGGGTTCTATAAATAAGTGAAACCCTGTCTTCACACTTAAAATTTACTGGGCTGCCTGGCAGTTTCCTGGTTTGAGATGAGTTTGTCCCACTCCCTTAGAGTTTGGATGATGCCCTGCTGTCATCCAGTTAGGCTGGGGGATGGGGAGCTAGGAGGTGGACCCTGAAAAAGGGACAGGACTGAGCAGAGGACTCAGTACTAGTTATGTAAATTTGGCTTTAATGGGTATTGTGCATCTGGTTAGGTGATAGAGTATTTTAATCTAAATAAAAGCTGACTGCCCTGACCAGCATGGCTCAATTGGCTGAGCATCGCTCTGCGAGGCAAAACGCTGCTGGTTCAATTCCCAGTCAGAGCACATGCCTGGGCTGCAGGCCCGGTCGCTGGCTGGGGCACATGCGAGAGGCAACTAATTGATGTTCCTCTCCCACACTGTTGTTTCTGTCCTTCTCTTTCTCCCTCCCTTCTCCTCTCTCTGATATTTAAATAAGTAAAAATTAAATCTTAAATAAAAGCTGGCTGTCCTAACTTTCCTTTTCCACATTTAGTGCTTCCAAAACTAAAGGCAGTAGATTGCTGAAATTCCTCTCACTCTCCTCCTCCCTATGTTATCACCACATTTAAACTAAGTCAGGGGGGCAGTTTTCATTTCCCCCTTAACCCCTTAAGCCTGAGGGGGGAGAGATAACCCAAGAGTTTTTGAACTGTTCTTACTTTGAATTAACGTTATCAGATTTGTTTTTGTTCTCTTTCCTCTCCTGCCTCTTCCTCTGTCTCCAGTCTCTTTAAGTCTGAGCAATATTTTTTGGAAGGGAGACTTATTTTCCCTGAATATTAACAAAAGGCCCTCTGACTTGCCATTGGCTCAGCACATATTTGAGAGCCTACTCTCCTGTTGTGAGTGTGGAATTACAGCAGAATCAAGGTAAAGTCCCTGCGTTCATGCAGTTTACAATTTAGAAGGGAAGACAGAACATAGGAAACAGTTATTAAATATCATAGGAATAGTGATAAGTGCAACAACAAAAAAGAATTTTAGAAAGGCAGTGTAAGAGGCTGGAGAATGCTGTGCTGCTGTTTTAAATAGAGAGGTCAGGGGTGGCTTCTGAAGAGGTGACAGTGAGCAGGGTCCTGAATGAAGGGCACCGGCTCTTCTAATGCAGTGACTCCCTGAACCTCTGTCAGGGACAGAACCTGGCGTGGAAGAGTCAGGTCTTGTGTGGAATTCATGGAGGGTGGAGACAACCAGTGGACTAGAGAATATGGATATATGATATCTTGATTATAACCTATTAGTTTGGGATGGTGCCCTAGAAAGGATATTTTAACGATTAATTTAGAAAAATAACGTGACCCAAAAAAGTTTCTCTGTCTAGGACATTGGGGAAAACGTATCCGTTCCTATGCTTAGAGTGCTAGGCCTGGTGTAAGGTACATAGTCTTTGCTGCCAGGGTGCTCCCAGTCTGTCTGATTGAAACAGACTCAGGCAGGTGGAGGCCAAAGACTAACAGAATTTACTTTGCCATTTTGCCTGGGGCTGGTTCATCCAGAATAATCCCTGTATACTAATCTTGTCTGTGCTTGTTTACTTATAAAATGATAACCTCATAGGGTTTTTGTGAAGATTCAGTGAATAAATCAGCCAGGACGGTGGCTGATTCTCAGTAAACACTCCATGAAATTTAGAGAGGATGGTAGAGTCTTGGTGGCTTTGCTGGTGTTGGGAGGTGCCTGAAATTGGCAAGGGCATGCCAGTGGTATGTATGGTGATTGTCCTTATCAGTAGATCCCTGATGAACTTGTATGATTTCCTCATTTTCAGGGTGTCTGCCTCTTGGTGGTTGATGTCATCTGACAGCATGCACATCAGAGTGGCAGTTTTGGTGTGATTTTTAATAATCCTTCGATTTATTTGGAACAATCAGTTTTGAAGTCAGTTTCCTGTAGTCTTCAATAAACTTTTGGGCATTGACTCTCAGTGCAGAGCCTTGCAGGTTGCCAGACTCACAGGATATATTGTGTATTAGCGAGACAAAGGGTGGCTGTCCTCAGGGAGCGTGTGTAGGGTTTTAGTTCTTGACACTCTGAATTCAATTTGTTTCTTGTTATGTATTTGCCATCTAGAACAGCGAACATAGGAGGTACTCAGTAAATTGAATGAGTGCATCGAGAGAGTAAAACTAGGAAAGCATGAAGGAATTTGTCACCTGTAGTTGATCTGTTCACATTTCATGATGACCTTATATTTAATTTTTTTCTTATGAGAGTAAGACACATCCTTTGTAAAAAAGTGTGAAGTTATTTAAGAAAAAAACAAGAAAAAATAGTCTATACCAGACAGATTTTGATGCATATACATATATGTTTATGAGAAATAAGTATTTAAAATTTTTTTTATTGATGTGTAATATACATTTGGAAAAATGTAAGTGTGCAACTGGATATATTTTCCCAAACCAAATACACCCAACTAATCAACACCCAAATTAAAAACAGGAAAACTACCAACACCTAGAAACTCCCTTCAAGACCCCTTTTCTCACTGCAGAGTGATAATCCCATCCTGCTTTAATGGCAGAGACTCGCCTGAGTTTGTACTTTATTTAAATGGAACCATCTAATATGTACCTGGTTCTTATAACCTGCTTGTCTTACTGAATATGATGCAGAACAGTTTTTAATATGTTTACAGTATAACTTTAATGGCTGCAGAGTAAATAGTGTGGCATATAGATACATCAACCATAATTTATTTTTTAAAGAATTAATTTAGGGGAGCATGGGGTGGGGGGCGGGCAGGGTTGGGAATATAAGACAGAAACCTGTACTTAAACAAGAATTAAATAAAAAATTATATTAAAAAAAGCTAAATAAATGACAAAAAAGAATTAATTTTAAAAATAAAAATAAATAAATAATAAGAATTTATTTTTTAGCAAGAGGCAGAAAGGGAGAAACACACACACATATCAGTGTGAGGAACATTAATCAGTTGTTTCTTATATGTGCCCCAACTGGGGACCAAATCTGCAGCCTGGCCATGTGCCCTGACCAGGAATCACACTGGCAACCTCCTGCTTCGCAGAATGACACCAGCCAAACTGAGCCACATCAGTCAGGGCACATCAGCTATGATTTATTTAAGTAATCCCTTATTTGTATATTTATGTAGTTTGCAGTTGTTCATTGTTCATAAAGTGACACTGTGATGAATAGAGATCTTTACTGCATCACCGATTATTTCTTTAAAATAAGTTCTTAGACATAGAATTGCTGGACAACAAAGTTATACAGTTCTGAGATGTGTGATGTATTTTGGCAAATTGTCCTGCAGAAGACTCTACAAAATTACATTCTTACCAGCAGACAGGAGATCAGCCCTTTCCTTGAAATAACTGTCACCATTTTCTTGAAAAACGAATCATTTGGGTATTATCACTTAAGAAGAAATTTGTCAGTTTGAATGTAGGAGAAAACTGTTATTTTACTGCTCTCATTCAAACTCTATTCCTAGTGGATGTGAACATTTTTTCCGTAGGTTTGTAGGCCTTTTGCAATTCTCTTAGGAGTTATCATTGTTTTTTGTCACAAGTTTGTTTATTAGTTTTTCTTTTTCTCCTGTTTCCAAACACCAGCATCAGACTAAGCATCCCATACTTACACAGCAGTGGGCGAGGGAAGTATAGAGCCAAACACTAGGAAGTGGAGGTAGGAATGTGGGCATTCCTACGCAGTATTTACTGAGCATTCGCTTTGAGTCTCAGGCCATGTAACACAGCACTCAGCAGTCTGTCAGACTGATTTCCATGGATGGTATGTGGTAGAAGAAACCTATTTTTTAAAATTCAGATATACTTGAAAGTATATTAGTTCTAGATGTACAACATAATTATCCCATATATGTATGTATTGCAAAATGGTCACCACAATGTATATAATTAACATTCATTACCACATATAGTTTAAATTTTTTTTCTCGTGATAAAAATTTGAAGATTTAGTCTCTTAGCAACTTCCAAATATACAGACAGTACTTATTAACTCAAGTCATCGCACTGTGCATTGCATCCTGTGAGTTATTTACTTTATAACTGGAAGTTTGTACCTTTTGACCATCTTCACTCATTTCACCCACCCCTAACCCCTCCCTCTGGCAACTACCTACATACTCTCTGTGTCATTAATACCAAGTATATGAGTTCAGGGGTTTCGTTTGGCTCTTTTAGATTCCACATGTAAGTTAAATCGTATAGTGTTTGCCTTTCTCTATCTGACTTCACTTAGCATAATGCCCTCAGGGTCTAACCACATTGTTGGAAATGGCAAGTTTTCATTCTTTCCTTATGGCTGAATGACATTCCATCGTGTATACGTAACACGTTTTCTTTATCCCTTCATGTGGTGGACACTTAGGATATTTCCATGTCTTGGCTATTGTAAATGAAAATGTGAGTGCATATATCTCTTCAAGTTAGTGTTTTCATTTCCTTTGGCTAAATACCCAGAAGTAGAGTTGCTGGAGCCTGTGGTATTAATATTTTATTAAAGTTTTTGAGGACCCTTCACACTGGTATGGTGGCTGCACCAGTTTCCAATCACACCAACAGTGCAAAGTGTCCCCTTGTTCCACAGTCTCACCATTTGTTATTTCTTGCCTTTTAAAAAAAACTTTATTTATTTAGTGATGGGAGGTAGGGAGAAAGAGATGGAGAGAAACATTGATGTGAGAGAGAAACATCAATTGGTTGCCTCTCGTATGCACTCCAGGACCAGGCCAGCAACCCAGGTATGTACCCTAATTGGGAATCAGACCAGTGACCTTACACTCTGCAAGACAATGCCCAACCAACTGAGCCACACCAGCCAAGTGTGGCTGTTATCTTGTCTTTTTAATAATCGTTATTCTGACAGGTGTGCATTGATCCCTTATTGGGATTTTGATTTGCATTTTCCTGATGATTAATAATGTTGAATATCTTTTCCTGTTCGTGTTAGACATGTGTATGTCTTTGGAAAAATGTCTGTTCAGCTGCTTTGCCCATTTTTATTCTCTTTTTTTAAGTTTTTAAAAAATATATTTTATTGATTATGCCACTAATCAACAAAAAACAAAAAACAAAGGAGAACTTCCCCAGTCTGGCAAAGGAAATAGACTTCCAGGAAGTCCAGGAAGCTCAGAGAGTCCCAAAGAAGTTGGACCCAAGAAAGAACACACCTAGGCACATCATCATTACATTAGCCAAGATTAAAACGAAGGAGAGAATCCTAGAAGCAGCAAGAGATAAGGGGACAGTCAGCTACAAAGGAGCTCCCATCAGACTGTCAGCGGATTTCTCAAAAAAGACCTTCCAGGCAAGAAGGGGCTGGAAAGAAGTATTCCAAGTCATGAAATCCAAAGACCTACAGCCAAGATTGCTCTATCCAGCAAAGCTTTCATTTAGAATGGAAGAGCAGATGAAGTGCTTCTCAGATAAGATCAAATTCAAGAAGTTCATCATCACCAAGCCCTTATTATATGAAATGCTAAAGGGACTTATCAAAGAAAAAGAAGATGAAAAATATGAACAGTGAAAGGACAGCAAGCTCACAGTTATTAACAACCACACCTAAAACAAAAGCAAACTAAGAGGACAGCTAGATCAGGAGCGGAACCATAGAAATGGAGATCACATGGAGGGTTAGAAACAGGGGAGTGGGAGGAGAAGGGGGGAGAAAGTACAGAGAAAAAGTAGCATAGACAATAGGTAGAAAATAGACAGGGGGGAGGGCAGGAATACTATGGGAAATACAGAATCTAAAGAACTTGAGATGTGATCATAAACTAAAGGGTGGAGGGTGGGGAGGTGTGCAGGGTGGAGGAGAATGAAGGGGAGGAATAGAACAACTGTAATGGTATAATCAAAATATATTTTTAAAAAAGAAAGGGCTGTATTATATTCTGTGTAACCCATTTTTGAAAGATTTATTTTGATTATCCATCAAAACAAGGTAATGATGTTTGGCATTTCAAAGTATGTTTCATTTATTTTGGAATCTCACTTGTGTGCAGCGACCTTGTTTTCTGGTGTCAGATCAATGAGGCATATACGTTAAATAGGCCTTTTGCTCTTAATCTTTTGAGAAGGCCTTTTGAAATAGATGAAGTAGAGTATCTGAAGACATTTGCTTGGTGTCTGCTTTCTCTGGTTAGGAAACTGAGGCACGAGCAAGTTAAATAACATTTTCACGAACCTGTCTATGCAGTGTTGACTGTGGAATTAGTGTCAGATATGTCTGGTCACTATATGTGCCTCCTGTTGCAGATATGCACTTACCATTAATATTTCTCTATGAGAAAGTGGGGCGTTAGACATTCACCATATGTCTAGCAAGGGGTGGGATCACATTACGAATATTGCATGAGCATTTAAGTTACCCTTCAAAGTCACCCTCATTTAGAGTTAATTCCAGCAGTAGTTACAACTTTCACTGTATAGGAGGTATATCTGAGGGGAAAAGTGTTCTGGGACCATTAATTTAAAAACTGAAGTGCTAACTAGCATTTTCAGTGATTTACTTATCACAAATTCATCACTTGAACTGGTGTCATGGGTAAGAGGTCAGAATTTAGACTCAGATGAGCCATATTAAGCTTCATAGCTATGAAGTAGAATAGCGATGAAGAATGCAATTAGATCGCCAGGATTAAATCATAGTCTAGCCATTTACTAGCTGTTGGACTAAAGGGAAGTTACTGAATTCTGTGTCTCTTTCATCATATGTCTAACAAGGAGCCTAATTTACCTACTTCATAGGATTGTGCGCCTTAAATGATACTCTGTATACATGCAAAGCATTAAAATTGTACTCAGTACATGGTACTTAGTACACGGTAGGTGTTCTGTAAATGTGGTCTGTTAATAAGTAAGCTGAATTCATGAAAATTTGGGTTTACCTTCAAAATAAATTGTGCCTTTATTTTTTTCAATATATTTTATTGATTATGCCATTACAGTTGTCCCATTTCTGCCCCTTCATTCCCCTCCACCCTGCACACCCCACCCCCACCATTCCTCCCGACTATCCTTCATGTCCATGAGTCACAGTTCTTTAGATTCTGTATTTCCCATAGTATTCCTGCCCTCTCCCCTATCTATTTTCTACCTATTGTCTATGCTACCTTTTCTCTGTGCCTTCTCCCCCCTTCACCTCCTCCCACTCCCCTGTTGCTAACCCTCCATGTGATCTCCATTTCTATGGTTCCGCTCCTGATCTAGCTGTCCTCTTAGTTTGCTTTTGTTCTAGGTGTAGTTGTTAGTAACTGTGAGTTTGCTGTCCTTTCACTGTTCATATTTTTCATCTTCTTTTTCTTTGATAAGTCCCTTTAACATTTCATATAATAAGGGCTTGGTGATGGTGAACTTCTTGAATTTGATCTTATCTGAGAAGCACTTCATCTGCCCTTCCATTCTAAATGAAAGCTTTGCTGGATAGAGCAATCTTGGCTGTAGGTCTTTGGATTTCATGACTTGGAATACTTCTTTCCAGCCCCTTCTTGCTTGGAAGGTCTCTTTTGAGAAATCCGCTGACAGTCTGATGGGAGCTCCTTTGTAGGTGACTGTCCCCTTATCTCTTGCTGCTTCTAGGATTCTCTCCTTCATTTTAATCTTAGCTAATGTAATGATGATGTGCCTAGGTGTGTTCCTTCTTGGGTCCAACTTCTTTGGGACTCTCTGAGCTTCCTGGACTTCCTGGAAGTCTGTTTCCTTTGCCAGACTGGGAAAGTTCTCCTCCATTATTTGTTCAAATAAGTTTTCCACTTGTTGCTCTTCCCCTTCTGGTACCCCTATAATTTGGATGGTGGAATGTTTCAAGATGTCCTGGAGGTTCCTAAGCCTCTCCTCATTTTTTTGAATTCTTGTTTCTTCCTTCTTTTCTGTTTGGTTATTTCTTTCTTCCTTCTGGTCCACCCCCTTGATTTGAGTCCCAGTTTCCTTTCCTTCACTATTGGTTTCCTGTGCATTTCCCTTCATTTCAATCAGTTTAGCCTCCATATGTTCCTCTAATCTGTGGCTAAAACCAATTCTGTGAGCATCCTGATCACCAGTATTTTGAACTGTGCATCTGAAAGGTCGGCTATTTTTTGGTCACTTAGAATTATAGGCTCTGGGGCCTTGGGCTGTTCTTGAGTCATATTGTTTGGTGTGATTACACCTGTTATGTATAAGGGGCGGAGCCTTAGGTGTTTACCATGGTGGGTCGACCCAGTGGCTGGGTTGTGATGCTGGATGTGGGGGCCGGGTCAGAGAGGGGAAAAATGGCACTTTGCTCCCCTCTGCTCTATCTCAGATTTCTTTCCCCTAAGCTGCTTCCCACAAGCAAATTGGGCTCCTCTGGTGCTGGTTCCTGGGTGTGTGGGCCCGTGTACTCTCCAGGACCCTGTGGGTCTCTCCAATGAACTCTGTGAGCCTGGGAGCCTCTCCCGGCCCCTCAACCCCAAGAAAGTCTTTCCAGTTGGTGCTTTCAGGCTCCAATTCCCGTCGCTGGGGCCCTAGCCTGAGTGGTCTGCCTCGCTGTTTGCTCCTTTGCTTAGTTTATCTGTGCGCAAATATGTGACCGCGGTCAGCCAGCCGCCCTGCGCCCTCACTGCGTCTGCCTGTGGCCACCCCACTTGGGATCCACAACCACCTCCGCCTCCATTCCTGGGTCGGACAGAACAATCTTTCCTGCCCGACCCCGCTCCGCCACTGACTCCACTGACTCCACCCCTCTTATGGGTCTGGCTGAGTGGTTTGTTGTTCTTGGACTTCCGTACAGTTCAATTTTCACTGTTTTGGCTGCGTTTTTGTTTCTAAAACTTCGCTGTCTTTAAATTTAGTTGTGGGAGGGGGCACAGTGTTTCCACCTATGCCTCCATCTTGGCCGGAAGTCCTAATTGTTGTGCCTTTCTTGAAGAATTTGTTTCAATGCAAGATTTACGGTAGGGTGAGATAACAAGTATCTCTAATCCATTTAGAATTGAGGTACCTTTTGCGAAACATTACCTATTGTGGAAAATAAGGTATTTACACACAAATTCCTCTATTCCTAGAATTGTTACAATGTAATTCCCTTAAATTATGCTATTAGAATAATCTGTCCACAAATGTTATTTTTATTATTTTACTAAGTTCTTTGGGAAAAATGATGTTTTTGTTGTCTTTTCACCAAATACCTAGATCCTGTGGCATATAAAAACATTGCATTTAATGTAATAAAGATCTCTGGCCCTCAGTAATTTATTTTTGGAAACATTTTGGATCAATTCCCACCACTGGAGAAAGAAATGAAATGGATCCTTCATCAGAGCTATTTATAAGCCTGTAGCTCTCAAGCTTTGAAACTGGTGATAAAAAAAAATAAACAGGGACAAAGTATATTTCCTTTCTATCTTCTTTCTAAGGAGACATTTTTAAAATATAATCCTGCCCATTAGACCTTATGATAGTAAAAACTGAGCCATTCACTTGTCACTTGATTTTGTTTTAACTAGAAATCTTACTTCCCCTCCTTTACTCTTTAGAATATTTATTTAGTAGGTGATAAAAGGTTTGCTGGCTGTAAAACTTACTGGCATTGATAAGGGTTCTGCTACTTTCTGACATGGGAGTCTTTCAGCTTCATCTCCCAAACCTCATAACTAGTATGAAGGCAGGACTTCACCTTCCAAAGGACATTTTAGTTGTTGATAGTTTCCATTGAATGTCTGCTCCTTGCCTGGTACCAAACCAGAAACTTTATACACATAATCTCATTTAATTTACAACTCCATGAGAAGTACTATTATGCCCACTCATAGTTAAGGAAACAGAGGTTCAAGATGTTTGCTAACTTTTATATGTGATAAAAAAGAGCCAGGATTCTGACTGTGGCCTCAGTGACCTTTACTGAGCACTATTCTGTAGTTCATGCCACACATCTTTCCAAACCAATTCTTGTAACCGTCCTGTTCTGAAGAATTTATATACTCATGTAAGCATGAGTACATACGTATGTGTGGAACACACCAAGGTGTTACTTCTTTTTGTATTTATTTGTATTTTCTACAAACATGAACATAGATTATTTTGTAATAAACATTTTTATGGTGTATATTGAACTTAGTAATTGAGACATGACATTTCTAATTTATTGTTCCTTATTTCTAGATCACTTGGCCCTATTTCCTCGATGGAAATCGAGTCACTATGATGTGGTAGTTGGTGTGTTGTCAGCCCGCAATAACCGTGAACTTCGAAATGTGATAAGAAGCACCTGGCTGAAACATTTAATGCAACATCCCACACTAAGTCAACGGTAGGTTTTCTGAATTGGCACCTTACCTGATTTACTGAATAAGAGTGCTATAAAAACAATAAAAAGGAGAGTTAGCTCTGTAAAAACTCTTCTTGGATAGTCAAGTGTTAATTGAGACTTGTAGCCTCTTGTTCTCGGAGAAATGGCTATTTTATTTTGCTTTTCCTCCTTACAGTAGAGTCACAAAGTAAATTTAACCAGTTTTAAGCTGGAAGATAGTTGGGAGAGAATATAGTCATTGGTTAACATACGTACTTTTTAAAAATATTTTATTTATTTATTTTTAGAGAGAGGGGAAGGGAAGGAGAAAGAATGGGAGAGAAACATCAACGTATGGTTGCCTCTTGTGTGTCCGCTACTGGGGACCTGGCCTGCAACCCAGGCATGTGCCCTGGCTGGGAATCAAACCGGTGACCCTTTGCTTCATAGGCTTGAGCTCAATCCTCTGAACTACACCAGCCAGGGCAACATACCTACTTTTTATATATCCCTAGTTTCAGGGTGTTTTGTTTTTGTTTTGGTTTAGAATAGCAATTCTTAAAAGATTCTATTCCAGAATAGTTCTCTGCCTAGATCCATTTATATTGAAATATAGTTTTCACCAGCTTCACAGCAATACACTTAATTCTTTTAGTTCTGTAGTACTTATTAGATGAGCGATCTGAGGCGTTTGCAATCCACTACACTTTTCTTGCTGACCACCCTTCCAGGGCAGAGCTCTGGTAACACATCTCAGGTGGACATCAGGTGGCTGGGTGCTGGGTTGGGAGCCCAAGGCCCTGGATTCTCAGGGAGACCAGCCTCTGAAGGTTACGAGAGGAGGCGTTAGTGGGAGAGAAGCGTGGGAGGCTGCACTTCCGGTTCTGTGGAGACGGTGGGGGGGGGGATCAGCAGAGGAGGGCTTCTCAGGAGTGCATTACGTCATCACACTTAAGGCTGAGTGGCTATACAAGTGCACTGCAGTTGTGAATTTTCTTGTCACTAGCAGTGAGCATTTATAGATCGCTTATCTTGTTGATAGCAGCTTTCATTCCTTTTCAAGACAGATTTCTTTAGTTCATGATCACAGTGATAATAGAACCTATTCCCAGTAAATGAAGGGCTCAGAATCACCACCACTACCAGAACCAGCTCCAAAACCTGCTCTTCCCGTACAGCGTGGGTGTCAGACTCATTTTCACTGGGGGCCGCGACAGCCTGGTGGTTGCCTTCAAAGGGCTGAATATAATTTGAGGACTGTATAAATGTAACTACTCCATAACTAGGGGCAAGGAGCTCAGTGCTGCCGCCAGGTACAAGGTGCCGAGCTGGATAAAACAAGGGGGAGGGCCGGATTCAGCCCGCAGGCCTTTGGTTTGCCACCTGTGCTGTATAGTCTTTGCCATCTCAGAAAATAATGGCCCCACTCTGCCAGTTGCTCAGACCAAAAGCCTTGCTGTCTGTCTTGTAAATGGGTGGTAATTTACCCTTGTGAGGTCTTTAAGGATCAGTCCAGCATGTCTGCAGAAATTACATTATATCTAGGAGAGGCATATTAAATGAACGGATTTATTATACTCAGGTCCTGGAAAGGGAGGCACACAGGCCATGCAGGGGCCCATAGGAGAGAGGTATCTGGGGCCTGGGCTCAGCCCAACACATGGGGGGAGCCAAAAGAGAGCAAGGACCTGTGGCAAGGGCCTTTGTTGGGGTCCATGGTGGAGTATGCGGTTGACCCTTGAACAACAGGGGTCAGAACTGCACGATTCCACTCTTACATGAATTTTTTTCAGTGAGTATGGTAAATGTATTTTCCTTAGGATTTTCTTAATATTTTCTCTAGTTGCCTTTGTTGTAAGAATGCTGTTTATAATACATATAACATACAAAATATGTGTTAATTAACTGTTGGTGTTATTGATGGAGCCTCCCGTCAATAGCAGGCTATCAGTAGTTAAGTTTGGGGGAGTCAAAAGTTATTTATGGATTTTTTTTTTAATTTATGGATTTTTGACCACACTGGGATCACGGATCCTAAACCTGTGTTGTTCAAGGGTCAGCTGTACAGGCAGAAGGTGCAAGGGGATCTTACTGTTGTGTTTGAATGTCACTGTCACAGTTGGGAGGGCAAGGAGGGGAACCTGCGGCAGCGAGCAGCCTGACACTGGCGGCCTGGGTGGGATGCTCACAGACTGGTTGTGAGGGTGGTGAGGCATCCAGGAAACAGGAAGTTTGAAGACTCTGCAGTGCGAGGGTATCTTGGTTCTTCCTCTGCTGTGCCACGTCCAGTCCGTCAGCCTGTCTGCTTGGTGCTGCCCTCGATCGTTTACTGCTGCACTGAGAGCCACTGTCCTGGCCTAGGCTCGTACCTCTCACCTGGGTTATTGCAAAGGCCTCCTTATCTGAATTTTCTGCCTCTACCTTGGTTCCCTTATATTTACTTTCCTTACAGCAGCCAGACTGACCCTTTCAAAATGTCACATCAGTTCTCTACTTATTCCCCTCCATTGACTTCTTTTCTTGCTCAGAGTGAAAAATCAAGTCTTTACTGTGGTCTTTGACCTTATCTACATCTACTTCCCCTTCACTGGCCACCGGGCTGTGCTTCAGTGCGCCACAGTTTTCCTTCCTCGAGGCCTTTGCATTTGCCGTTCCCCTTGCCCATCCCACTCTTCCACTGGGTAGGCTCATGGCTCTCTTTCTTCAGGCCTCCACTTAGATGTCGTCTTACCAGATGCCCACATTAAATAGCACCCCACCCCTCTTCCATCTCTAGTTTCCCTTACTTGGCTGTATTTTTCTTCATAGTAACATTCAGTTCTTACCGCCAATCAGCATGTGCACTATATTTAGTTCAGTATTTATAAATGTACTTCCCCACTAGCACATAACTCTCATGAGCACAGGGACATCAGCGTTTTCCACTGATACGTTCCCAGGACTTCAAACCTGACTCGGCACAGAGTAAAGCACTCACCAGATACTGGGGAACTGACTCAGAACTAGCTGTGATGAAGGCAGTTAACACTCAGATGCCCACCAGCAGTTTATTTGCCATCAGAGCATTCTTGCTTTAAATTTAGTAAGTTTGGTAATTTGTTTATTAAAATGATGAGATATCTGTATAAAAATAGGTATTAGCCAAAAATAACTTCCCAGGGCAGAGTAATTTTGTGGGTCTAGTAAGAGTATTTAAGATGGCTTGAAAAAACAAATTTGGTAAATATCTGCAATAATTTAATTAGCAAATTTATTCATTTCTAAATACTGTTTGTTTATGAAAGGTGTTCTACCTTAATTGTTCATTAGTAGAAGTGTTTGAATTTCTGTGGTTATGGTTTACTTCCAAAACTTGGATTTTGCTGAGGGAGCCAGACTCAGCACGTATTTTAAGGACCTTATTTAATTGAAACCCTTTGCAATAAAACCATAAGTTGTCAATTTCACAAGTATTTAATAGTGTCTTCTGTATAAGGTAGTGTACAATGTGTGGTAGAATACATAGATGCAATGTAGCCTGAGCCTTTATAGGGGCATGTTTAGAAGGAAATAGATTGAAAAATGTAATTAAGTGTTATATGTGTTATGATATACATAGGTGTAAAATAGTCCGGAGAGTTTGGGAAACTCCAGACAGGTCTGTGTGATTGGAGCCCAGGGATTATGGGGAAGGGCTGCGGGCATTTGTGAATGAGTGGGCGATAGAGTGCTAGGGAAGGAAGGCGGGCAGAGAGAGGTAGAAAGGAGGAGGAAGGGGTGTAACTGTGAGAGGTGGGCTGTATCAGATCATGAACTGCTGAGTGGCCGAACTGAGTGGTGACATTATGAGAAAATAAGGTCATTAGGGTGGAAAGAGGAGGAGGAGTCTGGGATGATGGCTAGCTTTCTGCCTTGGAGGGTAATGAAGTCACCAGTCAAGACCAGAAATGCTGGATGAGGGGAGCAGGTTCAGGGGAAGGATCTCGGTTGTGGATATGTGGGGTTTGAGGCACCTGTGCAGAGAGGCGTGCTGACGGACTTTTATCATCTGGCCCTCTGAAGAGAAGTATGTTTGTATTTATGTGCTGCTTATTACCAGCTTTGTCGGTACACAGGATGTGCAGCACATAATGGACAGAATATGCATACAGTGCTCTCTGCTGTGAGGTCCGCATGGCCAACTGATTCTCATAGAATGCTTTCGTTGCCTGCTAGGCTTTTGTGTCTGTAACCAGCTTATGGTTGCCGTTGGCAAGAGTGTAGTTCTGACATAAATGTTTCCATTGAAAAGTAAGACTAAAGTGACAGCTTTACTCGTAGTCCATGAAGTGAGTGGCGACTTTGCTGAATCAGCAGAGTAGTTCCTCAGTGTTTCATACTGTTCACAACGGAACAGCGACAGTCAAATTGCATTTTGAGTTTAATCTGCATTACTAACATCTCCTCTATCACTGTAAGTCTAGACAGTTGACAAAACAATAAATCAAACCCTGCTCAGTAGCGTTTGCTGGTTTCCCAGGTGTGAACATTCCCACCAGGGCCAGTGTCAAGCATCCAATGCAACATCTCTGAACAGAGTTTGGGAAGGTAGTCAGGAGCATGCTGCTGTAATATTTCCTTCATACGGGTATGATGGGCATAAATAACTTCAAGAGCAAGATAATAGCGAAATGATTAAGACATGATTGATTTGAATGTTTGTTTCCTTTGTTATTAATAATATATTGCAAGTTTATGTAATTTAATTTTTAATAAAGGCTGTGCCTAATAACCAATTCACTAAATAAATGAATGAATTAATTAATAAATAAATCACCAGCTTGCAGAATTCCTGAAAATTCAGCAGTTTGCACTCACAAGCCAGTAGGAGCAGGCTCCAGCATGCAGCTCTCTGTCGGCCATCTAGGTGAAGACGGCCAATGAGGCTAGNAATATATTGCAAGTTTATGTAATTTAATTTTTAATAAAGGCTGTGCCTAATAACCAATTCACTAAATAAATGAATGAATTAATTAATAAATAAATCACCAGCTTGCAGAATTCCTGAAAATTCAGCAGTTTGCACTCACAAGCCAGTAGGAGCAGGCTCCAGCATGCAGCTCTCTGTCGGCCATCTAGGTGAAGACGGCCAATGAGCTGATGGGTTTTCTCCTTAGAGGATGGGCCCAAATGAGAGGTGCTGATTCAGGAGTCATTTCCAGGCTAGTCAAAGCCTTGGGAATAAATACTGTCCACAGAGAACAAGTGAAAAGTGATTTCAGAGTAAAGCCCCGGGGTCCTGTCCACTCTTAATGGACCAGCCGAGAGAAGAGCCAGTGGTGCCACCTGAGCAGGGTAAAGAAGGGAAGACAGCATCGTAAGGAGGCTAAGCGCTGCGGAGCCAGGGTCTGCTGGTTTAGTAGCAGGTCAGTGGCTACGTTGGTGGTAGATGTCTCAGAGGAAGTGGTGGATATTGAAGCTAAAATTTCTGCTTTATGAAATGAGTAGGGAATGAGGAACTAGAGGCTGCAAGTTTAGTTAATTCCTTTGTAGCATTTCACTGTAGAGGAATGGGTGGGGACAAGGAAGGACAGTAAGTAAATAGAAATTGATGTCAGTACCTCACCGTTTTCATAAAGTGCAGGGAAGGAGCCACGGGTTCCAGGGAACTGGGAGGTTGAGGTCCAGGGGAGGAGAGGACAGCCTCTCAGGGAGGAAGACTCGTCTTGAGCAAAAGGAACAACTTCTGAAGTCGAAGACAGCGAGTAGAGGAGACTGCAGATAGAGACAGGTTCTTAGCTGTGGTCAGGAGACGCTGACTTTCCTGTAGTTTGCTTCTTAGTGGTGTGAGCGTTGGCTGGCAGCCAGGCCAAAAGTGTTTACATTTGCTACTTGCAGAACTGCAGCGGAGGGCTCGTTCCCTCTTTTTGCAAGAACAGAAGAGTGAAGTTAGAATTAATGCTAGTAAATACTGTGTCTTAAAGTAAAAGCTCAGAAGTGGGCGTAAGGAAATGTGCAGGTGCGGGTGGACATCAGTAACCCCTGTTAATGCCGCACCTCTCTCAGTGTGCTCGTGAAGTTCATAATAGGTGCTCGTGGCTGTGACGTGCCTGTGGAGGACCGGGAAGACCCATACTCCTGTAGACTGCTCAACATCACGAACCCAGGTGAGTCTCCTCCCTCCGCCCTGTGATCACCTTATGCAGGTTTCATGTTGGAGAAAAGTGCTGAACGGAATAGTATATGGTGTCTGTTTTTAGCGGATGAAAATGGAGCTTCCCTCAAAATTTACCCTTCATCCTTTTAACAGCTTGACTGATTGCTCTGGGTGTCTGTGAAGATTCTTTATAGATATATGTAATTTCAGGGTCCAGAAGGGATTATTTTTCAGTGATTTGAGCACATCTGGAAATTCCTCATACAGAGATAAATCCTCAATTACTAGATTTTGAACTGCTAGGAGCCTGATTCCACCAGCCTGTTGATTTAAAATAGCCTCAGTGAATGTTGTGAATCCACTCTCTCGTGGAATTACTGCCTAAGCTTCTACAAAAGAAGCAAAGTAAAAAATTAAAAACACAACTATACTTTTTTATTTCTTACAGTTAAAAACTTGTGCAAATTCTGATGGGAATGAAGAAAGGCGGTCCTAAGGGGTTCTGTGTGTTGCTAGGGATCCCATTTTAGGAAGTTGCTAACTCTATAACTGCCTCTCTCAGTTTACTAGCATTTCCTATTATGTTCAGGTGTGGTTCAGTCATGGGAGAAACCCCCAGAAACTCAGTTCTTCTTGCCGATGCAGTAAAGAATTATATAGTTCAGCAAGCCTACTAGCCTAGAAGGAAAGGTTTTTAGTGCTAAGTTCTAATGGGAAAGCAAAAGCAAGGGTGGCCAGGGGCCAGGTAGCCAAAAAAGTGGTGGCAAGGGGTCCCTCGTGTGGCAAAAGATCCAAGAGAGATTAGATTAGTCCTTTGTTCTGAGGACTTACATAGTTGGTAGGATGAGGGTGAAGAAGTTTCATATTGATTAACAGGTGAAGGTGGTGCCAGCTGTCCCAGGGAGCTGTGACTACTCAAATGTAGGTATGGGTGGAGGTCTGTTAGCCCAAATCCTTGTCTTGCTCCAGGCTCTATTTGTTTAATACGTGATGGGAGGCAGGCAGTTAACTAAAGTGGTTTTAGGGGCTGTTCATTGGGCATTGTAGGCTCCCCCTTCCCCTTCCAGGCCTTGGGGTGAATACACAGTCTCAAGGTTTTCCTTTTCCCAGCTAGCGGGGATGATACACACAGAATTCCAAGGGCTGCCCCCGCCCGCCCCACCACACGCTGTCTTGTTGTTTGGAGTGCCTGGCAGCCTTACTGATCCCTCTCAGGATGACTGGGTCAAGGGGTGCCTTTGCTTGCAGGCTCCTGTATGAAGCTCTTTGTTAGATTGCAGTGGCGAGGGCCCTGCCTTTATCTCCCTCTGGCTGCTCATTCCTAGCTGCTACTGTTTACATTTATAAGTGAGATTAAACTTTACCAAATCTTAAATGTGCTGGTTATGACTTCTGGTATTTTAAGATTTGTGAGACCTAGGTATTAATTATGCATACACCTCACTTTTCTAGGCAGTGCTAGAATAGTGGGGTCTGGAGTCAGGCCTCATGGCTTTAGATCTAGGCTCTGCCACTTTCCAGCTCTCTGACCTTCCATCCGTTATTTGCCCCGCTGTGCCTTAGTTTTATTGTCTGTCAACTGAGGATGAGTTCTTACCCCAGGGATTGCCACACGGATGAAATAAGTTTGATGCAGGTAAAGTGCAGGGTGGGGTAAAAGCAGGTTTACAGTTGTGAGTGCATGAAATACAGAGTTCATTCTTGTGTTATCTATTAATTATTGTCACCTGCCTGGCTAGCTCAGTTAGAGTGTTTTCCCAGTACGCCACGGTTGCAGGTCCAGTCCTGGTCAGGGCACATATGAGAATCAACCACTGAATGCATGAATAAGTGGAACAACAGATCAATGTTTCTTTCTCTCTCCCCCTCCCTCCCTCCCTCCCTCCCTTTCTATCTCTCTCTCTAAGATCAGTTTTAAAATGTTATTACGTTATTTTCCATACTAACAACTGTAAACTGCTTTTACCTCACCCTGTATTTAGACTAGTTCCTAGGTATTAGGTACTTAAATATTGTTACTACAAAGAACTTACCTTTTTATAAAGTTGGGCTTAATTCAGTTTGTTAAATGAAATGGGCCATATTTTCAGGTCTGTATTGTACAGCAGAGGTTTCTTGCACAGGGTATCTGAATTTAGATAACTGTGTGTGCAAAACTGTGTGCATAGTTTTTCTGGGGAGACGTCCTTTAAGTTTCGCTGGAGTCCCAAAAGGGACATGAAGCTACCGAAAGGTTGTATGACTGATGGTGTGATAGTAGCCTCGAACAAATTATATTTGAAATCCAAATCCAAACCAAATTTTAGAAAACCTCACTTTTAAATTAACCACTTTCATTGAAGTACTATTATTTTTAATAGTAAAGGAGTGGAGATTTTCATTCATGGAAAATTTCCCTATATGTAATACCCAACATCATTTTGATGATTCAGATGGTAGTTTTATTTCAGTACCTCAGGGTCATTATGGACAGGAATCATGATGCTCTGGGTGTGTAGACGTTTTGATTAATAGTATTTTCAAAGCAGCAGGGTTTCCTGTGTCCAGGTAACTTGAATTTTAAGGTACATTGTTTTAGATAGAAAATATATATTTATGTTATACTGCACTTAACCTGTTTCCTATAATACGTGTGCTTCTACTTGAGATATCTTTTATTTACTGACTATATTAAAGAGAAAAGCTCTCACTGTTCTTCAGTATATTTGGAGTCTAAACTCTGGTCAGTGCTTGCCCAGCCCTGGACAAGTTCTGCATCTTCCTTCGTTCCCTCCTGCTCGTGTGTAACTGGGTAGGAGCCATCAGTGCCACTCAGTCACATTTTGTTGAGCATCTACTAAGTGTAAACCAGCATTCTAGGAATTCTAAGGAAGGGATCCAGATGGTCCATGGGGGGTGGGAAGAAAACATGTTTTATTTATCTGAAAATGAGAGAATGCAGTCCTTATTAATGCTGAGTATATTGATTGACAATAACACATTTGTAAACAATGCACAGTGTTTGATGTGCTCTGTTTCATTAGTGTTGCATGGCAAGAGGTTTTCAGTGTTATTGGAACTCATTTCAGTTACTTTTTTCTCTGTAATAATTGCCTGATATTACAAATACTTTAAATTGCCCAGGAAATAGGCTTTTTGGACTTTGCAGAGCAAGACAATTTATTCATTATTTATGACTATAATCAGTATTATTTTTAATATTTCTATTTAGCCAACCTTTCCTAGTAGATACCTTTGAATTTAATATTTCTCAGTGGTGTTGACAGATACATATGTACACATATGTATGCAAAAATCTATTAAAATGGCTCTGATAACTAGATAAATTAAATATTTTATTTAGATATAGCTAAAAACTTTGTTCTTAAATTTCAGAATAAGTTTGTTTTTTTCCTAAAAGTTGCCATATTTCTAAAGCATTTTTAAAAATTATTGCCATTTAGGAATTATATAACACGTAATAATCTAGATTTTGCTGTCAAGTTGGCTTAATTACTTTATATTATTTGATTATATAAATCTCCTTTTTATTTATTACTTTCTTAGTTTTGAATCAGGAGATCGAGGCATTCAGTTTTTCTGAGGACACTTCATCGGGGCTCTCTGAGGACCGAGTTGTCAGCGTGAGCTTTCGAGTTCTCCACCCAATCGTTATTACCAGTCTTGGGGTGTTTTATGATGCCAGCGATGCGGGTTTCCAAAGGAACATCACTGTCAAGCTTTATCAGGCAGAACAGGAGGTATGCACTGCTTTGTACAAGGGTTTCCCAATTTTTCTTTTTCAGAAACAACAGCTTTTTCCTCATGGCGTGTCATAGGTGGGAGACTCCACCTTTCTTCCCTACCAACCAGACACTTTAGAGTGGAACAGACAGGGTGGAACAGAAGGATGTGTACAGTTGTGAGTACACAGAACACAGAGTGCATTCTGCATTATTTGTTAATTAGTGTATTTTCCATATGAACAACTGTACACCTACTTTTGCCACACCCTGTAGGAGAATGCTGGTTCAAGAAGAGAATACCAGTGAATAAATGTGTCCTTCTAGAAAAGAAGCTCTGGCTGGTGTGGCTTAGTTGGTTGGAGCATCATCTTGTAACTGAAAGGCCTTCCATATATGTAGTACCTAACATCATTTTGGTGATTCACATGGCAGTCAGCTTTATTTAAATACCTCAAGGTCATTATGAACAGTAATCATGATACTCTGGATGTATAAACGTTTTGATTAATAGTATTGTCAAATAGTATATATCAAAGCACGTGTGTCCTGGCCAGGGTACATATCTAGTATGCGGGTTCGGTCCTCAGTCTGGGTGCACATGGGAGGCAACCAATTAATGCTTCTGTCTCGCATTGATGTTTCACAATGAGGGGAGAAAAAATGCCGTTGGGTAAGGATTAAAAAAAAGAAAGGAGAGACGTTTCCAATCTAAAATTCCTTCATGCCTAAGGGATTTCAAAAGTTGAAAATGGACATAGAAAGTGTGGGAATGTTAAGTATAAGTACTGTTGTCTCTCTCCTGCAACCTGAAAAGTCGTCGCTAGAATGCAAGGCTGACAGCTGTGGTGAATCCTTTATGTAATCAAGTTGTAGAGGGGAGGAAAGTTGAAAGCCCCTGGGTTACTCTGCTCCTGAGAGTCGGGGAATCCGATTTGCACACAGAACGTCTGAAGGCGTGTAGGAAGAAATGGTGTTTGAAAAGACCTGTTCCTGGGTTTTCACCTATAGAAATCCTATTGAAATTCCCGTAGAATTGTACAGTTAAACACCCATATGTGCATCAGCTAAATTCTGCAGTAGTGGACTTTTGTTTTATACATAGAGTCATTCATCAGTCTGACCTTTTCTAAAAATGTAATTTAGAGTCACTCCCAGGCGTCAGTGCACTTTGACCCTAACACTGAAGCCTGCATATCATGAACTAGACTTTAGTATTTGTGGTTTTTTAAAATTTTACATACAGTGAGATGTGCATTCAGTCACATTTTCAAACCACGTAAATCTGTATGACACAAACTTCTGTCACCCCACCCCATTCACTAGAGGCTGCCCCTGTTCTCTCTCCTTTCAAACCACAGACCAGCGTTTGCCTGTTGTGGGACTTATATGCAAATAGAATTGTGTCACGAGTACACTCCACATAAGGCTTCTTTCGCTCCACGTAATGTTTGAGACCCGTAATGTTTGAGACCCATCCATGTTGTTGCGGTGAATTTTTCCTTTCCCTTTCAATCGCTTAGTTGTACTTCAGCAGTGTATGGTGTTTACCCCTTCTCCTGTGAATGGGCACCTGGAAGGCTTCCAGGATTTTCTCCGGTATTTGGTTATTGTGATGAATTGCGTTTGTTGACTTGGGAACGTTAAACCAACCTGCTGTCCCTCTTGGCCGTGCCGTATTCTTTCTGTGGACTGCTGGCACGCGTGTTTCTGCGGGCAGCACGTCGTTGGTCTTCCTGTTTATCCCATCTGAGAACCTCTGCTTTTCTCGTGGGCTGTTTATTCTGTTCGTGTTTAATCCTTTAATAAGTGTTTGGATTTCAGCTTTTCATTTTGCTATTTTTTGTGTGCTGCACATTTTTTTGTTCCTCTGTCCCTCTTTTCCAGCCTTCTTTTGGATGAATTGAATGTTTTTTAGATTCCATCTTAATAGCTCTGTTTCCTTTTAGCTAAAGTTCTTTGCCCTGTTATTGTTTGTGTGTATGGTTGACACAAGGATTAGAATATAAATCCTGAAATTTCCAGTCTTCTGAATGTTAATGGTGTAGCCCTTGGTATAAACTATAAGAACCTGGCAACTACATAATTCTATTTGCCACCCCCCGTCGTCTCTGCTGTGGTTGTTATGTACGGTACATCTGTGTGTGCTATAAATCCCATAATACAGTGTTAGAATTTTTGCTTTAAATAGCTAAATGTATATTAAAGTAATATAGACCAAAAATGGTCGTTTATATTTGCCCACATTTTACCATTTTATTCCTTCCTGAATATCCATCCATGTGTCCATCTTATTCAGCTCCCTCAGCCCAAGAACAGCCTTTAGCCTCTTATAGAGCATATGTACTGGGATGAATTGACTTAGTTTTCATCTTTCTGAAAGTGTTTTAATTTTGCCTTTTTTTTTGCCCCCTCTTCATTCTTGGGCAATACCATCTGGATATAAAAAAGTCAATCCATTGGTGGGTTGAGTGTTTTCCTTTTATAGATTTAAGACGTCACTCCGGTGTTTTCTGGCCTCCGTTGTTTCGGGTGAGAAGTCAGCCGTCCTCCATGTGGTTTTTCTGAGTGGTGTATGCCGTGCGGTGTTTTGCTTTGGTTTTCCTGGCCGCTGTTAAGATTTTCTCTTTATATTTAGTTGTAAGCAATTTGGTTATGTTGTACCTTGGTATGGTTTTTCTTTAGTCTGCTCAGGGTGTGCCACATTTCTTCAATGTGTAAATTTATGCCTTTCAGCAAATCTGGGAAACTTTCAGCCATTATTTCTTTAAAAAACTTTCCTAGTCCCATTCTCTTTGCTCATTCTGGGATTCCAGTTACATGTATGTTGACCTTTTGGTGTTGTTCCACCGATCACAAAACTGTGTTCTTCAGTGTTTCTTTCTCTGTTTTTCAGATTTTGTAATTTCTGTTATCAGATTCACTACTATTCTATCATCTCAAATCTGTTAAGCTTAGCCAGTGAATATTTTTAAAGATTTTATTTATTAATTTTTAGAGGGGAAGGGATGGAGAGAGGGAGAGAAACACTGGTCAGTTGCCTCTCACACCCTCCCAGCCAGGGACCTGGGCCACAACCCAAGCGTGTGCCCTGACCAGGAGTCAAACCTGTGATACCTTTTGGTTTTCAGGATGACACCCAGTCCACTCGACTACCCAGTCTGGGCTGAATTTTTAATTTTACATATTGTATTTTTTAAGTTCTAGTATTTCCATTTAATACATTTTTGTAGTTTTTATTTCTGTAAAACCTTCTATGTTCATTCACTTTGAGCATGTTTTTTTTTTTTCATCTTTGACCTTAGTTACAATAATGGCTTTAAAATTCTGGCTACTTGTTTTGATATTTGAGTCATCTTAGGGTCTCTCTTTATTGATTATCATCTTTGCTCTTGGAATATGGATGACATTTTTTCCCTTTTATATTGAGTAACTTTGGATTGTATCCTAATATTGTGAATAATTTATTGTAGGATCTCTGGATCCTACTGTAGTCCTTAAAAAGTATTGATTTTTAGGGGGTTATTATTTTAGCAGGCAATTAAATTAGCTGGATGCAGACTCTAAACTGTCTCTCTTGCAATGGACCACAGCTGAAAATCTGTTCATTTTTTTTGGACTTACATGGGCTGCTTGAGTGCTGTTTTGAATGTGTATTTCATGAGTCAGCCACAGATTTGGGCAGAATTTATATGGAGAATTTCAGGCTTGCTCTCTGTGACCCTTTTCTTTCTGGGATGTTTCTTCTCACTTTTTAGCTGATATGTTTGCCCCAATTTTTTAAACGATTTTATTTACTTTTTTTAGAGAGAGGGGAAGGGAGGGAAAAAGAGAGGGACAGAAACATTGGTATGTGAGAGATACCAGGATATTGATTTGTTGCCTCTCACAAGCCCCCCTGCACTGGGGACCTGGCAAGCAACCCAGGCATGTGCCCTGACTGGGAATTGAACCAGCAGCCTTTTTGTTCACAGGCTATCGCTCAACCCACTGAGCCACACCAGCCAGGACTGTTTGCCTGTACTTTTTTCTCTGATTTTGCAGCCAGAAAGACTGCAGGTTTTTAGTTCAAATTTCTAGTTGCCTCTCAAGATGTACTTTTAGACAAATCACCGTAAAAAGTGGGGAATACATACCCACTGCCTTTCTCTCCTGCCCAGGATTGACTGTCCTCGAGTTTCTGCAGCTTTGTTTCACATTCCAGGGCCTGCAGGTTCGTTTTTAAATCTCTCGTCCCGAGTTCAGAGTTGTTATCTGTAGAACTGGTCCGATGTCACTGGAAGCAGAATTCTGTTCGGGGTTTTTTAGGCATTTTTAAAACTGTTTTTATATTACTGCGAATGTTGATTGTTACTAACAGATACAATATTAGTCACCAATAACTATACAAATCAATTTAAGATTAAATTTCTTTTTTGCTATTTGTCGTATTTCTGCTTAGTTTGCAAATGTGCTTAATGACGTAAATATAAGAGAGAGAACAAGTCCTCGTGGTAATCCCAGCCATTATGATTCCAGTGAGAAGAAATTCTTTAAGCTGTTCAAGTATAGCAGTTTATCTATTACTGTGGTTAAAAGTTTCACTGATACTGAAATTCATAAAGGTAACTGAAATAGCAGTACTCTGAATTTCACTGATACGCTTGTCTAGAAATTAGGATTTATCTTGAGTGTTTTTCATACACTTAACTGTTTTAATACATGCAGTGCCTTTTCTAACTATTCATAATGTTTATCATCCAGTTGTTTGGCTCAGACATACAATATGTTGATCATGTTGATTTAACTTACAGTAGGTGTATTTTTGGCCAGGGAGAAATTGGCCAAAGGTCCTCAAAGAAGGCCTAATTAAAAGTGGATGCTAATGGGTTCACAGGGAACCACAGTGCAAAAAGTATTTCCAGCACATTGCCAAGAACTGCTGTTAATGAAAGAAATACGCATAATCCACTTGACACCCCCTTGATTGTGAACTTCCACGCAGACTGGATAGCTGTAATGGGTACTCCCCTGTGGCAGATCGGCGTGTAGGAATGGGCGTGAGAAGAGGGAAGTGATCTTGCCTAAAACAAACTGGGAGGGGCCTAAGAAAACAGCAGACTCGAGGAGCAATGCTCTTTTATATTCCCTTTTTGTTTTTGCTTTTGTTTTCCTTTTAAGGTTCTTTTTGAAGGAGATTCCTGAGTATCTTCGCTCCATGTAGAAATCTGTGTTATTTCCCTTCATTCTTAACCCTTTGGGGTTAAACCTAGTAAGTTGGCTTAATTTAACAATAGCTCACACATCTCCTAATACTCCTCATTGCTAGATGTTTTTTAAGATTATATGGATTATTTGTTGTGTTTTAGAACTTCCTGACAATTTTGGTTGTCTGAAATGTCTTTGTTTAAACCACAATTACACTAGAAAACCCAAGTGACACCTGAACCATGATAGGCCAATGTTAGTAACCATGGTGGGGCCACTGAGACTGAAGGTATTTGAAGACTTGTTGAGTCTGTGCTGTCCGACATCAACTATTTCTTCTTGTCTACCCCCCCCCCACCTGTAGGAGGCCCTCTTCATCGCTCGCTTTAGTCCCCCGAGCTGCGGTGTGCAGGTGAATAGGCTGTGGTACAAGCCCGTGGAGCAGTTCATCCTACCAGAGGTACGGGGTGGCAGGGAGACTGGAGTACCCAGCGGTCCTTCGTGCACCCGGGACTGTGCTCAGGGGCCGGCATTTGATCTTTTGTTGTTCAGGGCAGGTCTCCAGAGTGGTAGGCAGATGAGGCCACCAACTGGGATGGACTAGAAGGTCTCGCTCTGCATTCCTACCGCCAGGGACCTTATCATCCCTCCAGGTTTCCGAAGCACTCTGCAAAGCATTGCCTGTTACTGTGGTTTAGTGAGTGGAATAGAGGGCTGTGTGGCCATGTTAGTAACAAAGGATAGTAATAGGTGTGGATCATTTGCAGAAAGACCAGACACTGAGACCAAGTGAGTAAATGTGATAGTTTACTCATCTAAAGAATCGGGGCAGCCCTTGCCAGGTAGCTCCATTGGTTAGAGCTACACCGGAAGTTGCAGATTCGATCCCTGGTTGGAGCATATACGGGAGTTAACTAATGAATGCATAAATAAGTAGAACAACAAATTGATGTTCCTCTCTCTCCCCCTTCCTTTCTCTCTCAAAATCAGTAAATAAAATTTTTAAAAAAGAATCAGGGCTAGGGCAGTGCAGACAAGATAATGGCAAAGCACTGGGCCACATTTCCCAGAGAAATGAAACTACTCCAAGTTGTAGATGTCTGAAAACGTAATTTGCCTCTGGTCCCTCCAGATCCAGTCTGAAGTGGTGTGTGCCGGGGGCCGCCTTGCGTGCAGGTGCCCTGTCAGCCCCACAGTCAGGCCACAGTGAGTCGCAGAGCACTATACTGCTGGGTTCGTCCGTCGGCCTCAGCCTTTCAGGTTCTTTCAGTCCGGTCTGAGTGCATCCCCGATCTTGGTGCTTTGGAGAAACAGTGGGGGCCAGTTTCCTCAGAAACCCCTGCGAGTCACATTAGGTCAGCTAGAGCTCATCCTGCGACATCCAAACCGAGTTCAGATGTGGAAGCTGGCCAAGCAGGAACCATTCTCCTGCCACAGTCTTATGGGACCATTCACCTTTATGCGACAGCAGACTCACATTCCGTGATGCACCAGGGGTCTTTGGAGTCGAGTACAAGGAGCTGAAACGACATAGGTTAATTCTGTCAGAGTTCTCCTCTATTCCACCTACATATAAACTTCTGCTTAAAGACATTTTGAATGAAAGCAAAACTAAAACACACTTTCTCAGTGTTATTAAAAAAGATCAGAGAACATTCTCATACCTCTCTTTTGTATACATAGCTGGTAATTGTAGGATGAACTGTTGGTTCAAATTTATACACATTTGAAAGCCTGTCGTTGCTTTCTGGAGGGCACACCATTTGTGTGAGTTTGGATGTGTCGGCATTATGTGAGAATGCCTGTTTTCCCGTGTCCTTTGTAAATTGCATATATGAAATGAACTCTTTTTCTTGCGAAGGGAGGTGTGGACCATCAAAAACTTCTCTTCCTTATAACTAAGAATAGCGGTCAATTAAGTGTATTGACCAAGTGCTCGGCATCAGGTTTGAAGGGAGCAGTTCTTTGGTTTATTCATTTTCTCAGAAAATACATATGGAGAACTTGGTGTGTGTGAGCACTGGCTGTGTGAGGAGACAGTGTGAAGCTCCTGCCCCGAAAGCACCTGGTGGGGAGAAGAGTGAACTTGGACATTCCACTTAGCTTCTCTGTGTCGGGCACGGTCGTGAGCATTTCCTACATTACTCCTTGGGAAGCTTCTTTAGGCTTGAAGCAAGCCGTCTGTAAGAGTCCTTTCTCTGTACTCAGAATGAGCAGGGACAGAACCCACGGCAGCTCAGACTCTGCACAGCTCCCAAAGGCTCATGCCCTTGTTCCCAGGAGACCGGGAGCACCTGTGTGGTGCTAAGTGCTGTACAGAGCGGCCTGCAGCCTGCTGTGGGGTCGAGTCTCATGAAAGACTTAGAGGATTGGTGTGAGTAGGGAAGAGAAGAGGATGCTCTGGGAGTAAGTCTGTGAGAGCACAGTGGAGAGCAGGCGTCTGTGGGTGTGGCTGAACCCCTGCTCGGCTGCTCCGTGTCTGCACCCTGTGCACCCCACGTCACTCACTGTGTCTGCCTCCTCTGTAGACAGAGGTGCTGACTGACCCAGGTCAGAGGGCTGTTCTCAGGACTGGGCGATTTGATGCACATAGAACACACAGAACGTGTTACCCTGTGGTAAGCAATCAGGACATGGGTGTGTGCTGCCCTTATATCTGCTGCGTTCATCTGGATGGGGGGCATCCTGGTCGTGTTTCAGGAGCAGTGTTTCCCCAGCTGGGGCACGTGCCCCTGGGGGGACATTTAATGGTGTCTAGAGATGTGCTCGGTTGTTAGAGCTGCATGTGCAGTGGTGCTGGCGTGTGGAGGGTGCAGGCCAGGCCGCTGCCAAACACCCCGCAGTGCACAGGACGGCCCCACGCATCGACGATGATGTGGAGCTTGGGGAACTGTCTAAGAGGAAGGAGTCACAATCGGGACAAAGGGGAAGAAGATAAGCTTTGATACTCTAGGCTAATCACAGTTTTACGGTCTCTTCCATTCTTCTAGAAAAAGAATTACTCCAATTTTGGTAGATCCACAAAAACTATTACTTTCCCTTACAGTGTTCTTGTTCCTAGGAAGTACATGCTGGAGTATTTAAATGTGACATGTCACAGTACCTGCATTTGACTTGAGGGATTGCACAGCAGATAAGTGTGTGTACAGACGTAGATAAAGCAGACGAGAACACAGTGTGACAGTCGGTGAATCCAGGCCATCTTTAATGCCTTGGGATCCTTATTCCACTTTATGCTTTCAGCTAAACCAACTTTTCATTTTTGATTACTTCTGAGTAACATATTTTCTTTTCAACGCGTGTAGTTATTTAATGATGGCTATCTTGGGATTGGGGGGCAAGATTGTGGATGATTTTCATTTTCTTCTTTTTGTGTATTGCTTTCTAAGTGTTCCATAATAAATATATATTTTATTTAAAAGAAAAATAAGCTTTTAAAAATGAAATGTTCTTTGACACACAATCCGATTGTTGTTGAAATCACATTTAATTTACATTTCTGCTGCATCGAGCCTAATGAGGCTCATTAGCACAGGACACTGGCAGAGCAGAGCGCTGTGCCTGCCTGTCATCAGCAGAGAATGACAGGAGGAAGCAGAGCTTGACTGCGTTTGAGGAGGAGCGAGAGACTGTGCTCCGTAGGCCCTCCGCACTGCCTGTTGGCCAGAATCACATGTCAGCAGGGTAGCCTGTCAAGTAAGCAGATCTCTTGTGTTCTCATCATGTGATTCACTGAAGCATAAATCTCAGTGGGTGGACCACGGTTTTAAATGGAGACTGCTGTGTGTTTTTCTCAAAATATTTATTTCTCTTAATTTCCTATCTTTCTCAGTAGTGCGGTTGAAACCTGGAACTAATTTCAATAAAAAAGACTATTTTCATTCACCTGACTCACTAGAGACAGTATCATTAGTATTGTGGGTACTTACTCGCTTTTTTTAAATCAAAGTCATAGTTTTTTAGATGTAGTCATTTCTGCAGTCCACCAGAAATGTTAACAGTTACAGACACAAAACTACTGTATGTTCAAGCTATTTTGTTGGTTCAGATGACAAATAAGAAATAGGATGCAAAAGAATTCCGTGTGAAAGAGGTCGCAGATAGTTTGCTCACAACCACCATGATGCGTGAGATGATTCACAAGGTCTCATTTTTCTAACCTGTACCAAGCTGTTCTTCCTGACTTTTACTTTGGTCTTACGCTCTTAGCAGGGACGCGCCATAAACAAGTTGTTTCGCATCTGCAGAGACTCCTAGCGTTATGGTTCCATTGCATCAGAGAGTAGAAGCGGACCTGGGAGCATAGGAACGCACTGGTGACCGGGACATGGAGCAGGAGCAGGCGTGGGGGAGGAGGGGAGGGAGCTGCTCCCTTCCTAGGAACAACACAACTGCGTGGGCGTGGGAGTCCAGTGAGTAAACCAGGGTCATGTGCATGGCCGGTGGGCGCGGGCAGGACGTGGCGCAGGCAGCCCGTTGGTGCATCCTGACCCCGTGCAGCAGGAGCCCCTGGGAAAAGCAGGTCGAGCACCAACTTCCAGTGGAGTGGACAGGGCAGAGGTTTCCTTGTTTGACACCACATTTTCCAGATTTGTAGTTTCAAGGCAAAACATTTTTATTTGGTCTGGTTCATTTGAAATGGCAGTCACTTAAGTTCCCGGTGACCTCTGTCCTTCCCCTGATCAGTCAGTTTTCTCTTGGCTTATACAGGTGTTCATCCTCTCGGTTCAGCCACGTCCGGCTCAGTTCTTCTTTCTGATATACTTCGTTATCCCCTCTTTTGCTTTCCTCTTAAGTATTAATTATTAGGGTTTGATACACAGCCTTCTCTCTTACTCATTCTTTTTAGGCAGTTTCATCCATTTACGAACAGGGCTGTTAAATTTACAGCCCAGATTTCTCTCATGAACGCCCCACACTCATCAGCTGCCCACTGAGCTTCTCTCCCTGAATGTCCCGTGGGCATCCTGATGGTGCAGTCGTCTCCGTCACACCATTCTCGTCTCCTGGGTTTTTGGTTGTGGATAACAGACCGCCTTTTCCTCGGGCACCCAAACCAGAATCATGGGGTTTATCCTCAACTCTCGTGTCTGAGCACTCACCAGATTCTATCAGTTCTTTCTCCTGAACATCTTTGTTATCAGTCCTTCCAAACTGTGACTGGTGAAGTTTTAGAAGAAAGTGAAGTATACCAAGGGCAAGAAGTTGTGGTCGCTGTGGGGAAAGACTTGGTGAACCCAAAGTGGCCCCACACGGCCAAGGGCCAAGCACTTAGCTCTCAGCTCTGGACCCTGGCCGTCAGTTAGTTCACTCAGAGATGATCAGGTTCTCACTGAGTGATGTTGTCTGAATTCCCAGATCAGCGTATAAACCGGGATGGCAGTTCTTCCATCGTTAATGGGTGTTAGCTTATCAGAGCAGCAGATTTTTTTTTAAGATTTTATTTATTTATCTTTAGAGCGGAAAGGAAGGAGAGAAATATCAATGTATGGTTGCCTCTCATGAGTCCCCTGCTGGGAACTGGCCTGCCACCCAGGCATGTGCCCTGACTGGGAATCGAATCGCGAAGGTGTGGTCCGCAGGCCCGCGCTCAATCCACTGAGCTACACCAGCCAGGGCCAGAGCATCAGATCTTGACCCGTGTGCCACAAGAATGTTTAAACATGCAATACATGACAATTTTTGTCAGATCAGCAAAAAATACATTTTTTGGTGAGCCAGAGAATTTTAGTAATTAGTTAATGTGTGCCATGCACTGAAAGGGGGAAAAATAATTGTATGAGAATGGTTTAAAAGTTCACGGCCCCTGTCTAGGGACATCCTTGTTGCTATGTCAGGCACCTGAAATCCGAGTTTGAACCGTGCTTGTTTAGGCATTAAGTTTTACTACAAACGTGGCAGGAGGGTGTTTCTGCTTATTTGGAACGGGAGGTAGTGACCCGAATGCTCCGCATCTTCCAGTTACTGGGTCTTTCTCCCCTTGCTCATAGCCACAGTGCCAACATTTCCTATCGTGGCCAGTTGCAATGCATTGCTTAAGGTATTGATCTTACTAATAAAGCTTCAATCTTAGAGCTCTTCCTAGTTATTAGGAACATTATTTTCTTCAATGTACAGATGTAATTAGTTCAACTCAGGGCAGTTTTTTCCTTTGTCATTGAACTACAACTGACATAAAACTGTGTCAGGTGCCCAGTGTAGTGATTCGGGGTTCCCTCTGGTGGTGTCACGCTGTGTGTGGTTGAGCAGAGAAATGGCGCTGTATCGCACATCCTCAGCCCTGTGGGGTGGCATCACTTTTCAGTTTTAAAGGTTAGGAAAGGATGAGACAAGGCATGTCCACAGGATCTGCCCTGAGGAGCCGTAGGACTCCACAAGGTGCACCAGGTGTGTTCCAGACAATGACGGTTAAGGCACATGAGCTGATTATAAAGTGACAGGCTGCCTGGGGAACACTGACTATTTCAGTGTTTTTATCTGTTTTAGTAAAGAAGTTTTATTGCTTAAAAAAAGCTTGTAACTCACTGGTCTCAGTTATTGGACAAATTTGATTTTGTGTTTTGTCCTCATAATGCTTGCTAAGTGAGACATTACTTTAAAGTATTTATCTCTTAATTTTACTACACGAAATTTTTAGACCATCAAAACTATATATTTTTGTCTCATGCCCTACACCAGAATTAATCGTTGATTTTTCAATTCAACAGTAAGTACACATTTTTCTTAGTGAAATATCAATTTCTGCTGTTCACTTATTCACACATTTATTTTGTGTGCTGCTTGTAAGTCAGGCCATTCTGGGTGCTGGGGATGTGGTAGTGAGCTGGCAAGGTCCCTGCTGTCCAGTGGGAGTGGTGGATTTGACCAATAGAAAGGTAAACAGGAACTTCCGGCCAAGATCGAGGCGTAGGTAGACACACTGTGCCTCCTCACACAACCAAAATTAAGGACAACAAAAATTTAGAAACAAAAAAACAACCAGAACTGACAGAAGATTGAACTTTACAGAAGTCTGACAACATTCATCCAGACTGGTAAAAGAGCACAGTCAGCGGCCCGAGGAGAGAGGTTGCAGCAGGAAAAAGTGGTGGCGGACCTGGTGCGCAGGTGGTAGCCAGCAGACCCTGGGCACGGGGTGGCAACAGGCAGACCCAGTGAGGCATGCAAAGCGGCTGGTTGACCGCGGTCACATATCCCTGCCCAAATAAACCAGGCAAAAATGGGCAGCAAGAGACCATGCAACCCAGTGCCCCAGCACCGGGAAATAAAGCCTAAAAGCACCAATTGAAAACACTTGTGGGGGTTGAGGTGCCAGGAGAAACTCTCGGCCTCACAGCAGAGTTTGTTGGAGAGACTCACAGGGTCCTAGAATGTACATAAGCCCACCCACCTGGAAACCAGCACCAGAAGGACCCAATTTGCTTGTGAGAAGCAGAAGGGACTGAAATCCAAGAAAGACTGGAGCAAGCTCCGTTGTTCCCTCTCTGACCCCGCCCCCACATACAGCATCACAATCCAGAGACTGTGTTGCCCTGCCCTGGTGAACACCTAAGGCTCTGCCCCTCATTTGTAACAGGTGTGAATAGACCAAAAAAATGGCTCAAATGGAAGAACAGATCAAAGCCCCAGAGCCAGTACATCTAAGCAAGAGATAGCCAACCTATCAGATGCACAGTTTAAAGCATTGGTGATCAGGATGCTCACAGAATTGGCTGATTTTGATCCCAAATTAGAGGGAAAAATGAAGGCTACACTAAGTGAAATGAAGGAAAATGCACAGGGAACCAATAGTGATGGGAAGAAAACTGGGACTCAAATCAATGGAGTGGACGAGAAGGAAGAAGGAAACAACCAAACAGAAAAGAATGAAGAAACAAGAATTTTTAAAAATGAGGACAGGCTTAGGAATCTCCAAGACATCTTGAAACATTCCATCATCCAAATTATAGGGGTACCAGAAGGGGAAGGGGAAGAGCAACAAGTGGAAAACTTATTTGAACAAATAATGGAGGAGAACTTCCCCAATCTGGCAAAGGAAATCGACTTCCAGGCAGTCCAGGAAGCTCAGAGAGTCCCAGAGTAGTTGCACCCAAGGAGGAACACACCAAGGAACATCATAATTACATTAGCCAAGATTAAAATGAAGGAGAGAATCCTAGAAGCAGCAAGAGATAAGGGGACAGTCACCTACAAAGGAGCTCCCATCAAGCTGTTAGCAGATTTCTCAAAAGAGACCTTACAGACAAGAAGGGGCTGGAAAGAAGTATTCTAAGTCATGAAATCCAAAGACCTGCATCCAAGATTGCTCTATCCAGCAAAGCTTTTATTTAGAATGGAAGGGCAGATAAAGTGCTTCTCAGATAAGATCAAGTTCAAGGAGTTCATCATCACCAAGCCCTCCCTGTATGAAATGTTAAAGGAACTTATCTAAGAAAAAGAAGATAAAAAAATACGAACAGTGAATGGACAGCAAATGCACAGTTATTAACAGCCACACCTAAAACAAAAGCAAATTAAGCAAACAACTAGAACAGGAATAGCACCACAGAAATGGAGATTACGTGGAAGGTTAGCAACAGGGGAGTGGGAGGAGGACTAGGGGAAGGTACAGAGAATAACTAGCATAGATGGTAAGTAGGAAATAGGGGGAGGGAAAGAACAGTATGGGAAATGTAGAAGCTAAAAAACTTATGACACATGGACATGAACTACAGGCGGGGAATGTGGAGGGGAGTGAAGGTGGGAATGGGACAACTGTAATAATATAATCAATAAAATATACATATTTTAAAAGGTAAACAGGAAACAGTGCAAAGTGGTATCTAGAACACCATACAGGACTTCTGGTCAAGATTTGGGCATAGGTAGATACGCTTTACCTCCTTGGGCAACCATAGGAAGAATGGATCTCAAACAACACCCAGAGCCATCAGAAAGTCAAGCTGTGTAGAAGTCTGACATCCAGTGATTTAAAGAAGCCACATTCGTCCAGATGGGTCGGAGGGGCGGAATCATGGAGACAGGCAGAGAAGAGCAGAGAGACACGGTGTGGCACAGGGAGGCAGTGGCAGAACAGACGGTCCCATGTTCACACGAGGTGGATAAAAATTAGGAAGGATACTTTGGGGGTAAGCAGTCCTGGCCTCAGGCTAGAGCCCACAGCCCAGGGTTCCAATACTGGGAAGATAAATCCCCATAACTTCTAGCTATAAAAAACAGTGGCAGTTGGGGTTGCAGAAGAAACTGTCGATTTTCAGGAGATTTGGCTTAAAGGGCCCAAAGGGACTTAAAAGGTACGCAAACCCACCCACTCTGGGACTTACCACCAGGGCAACATCTTGAAGGGAGCCAGTCACATCAAGGAAGTGGGTGAAGTGACTGGAAATGGGGCAAGTGCCAGGTACACCTCCAGACCAGGCAGCAGCCCTGTCCCCTCTTCAAGCCCTCCCCCCACACAGAACCACAGATCGGTGACTTGGGTTGCCTCGGGTTGCCTCACCCTGGTGATTATCTAAGGCTCCACCCACACAAGTTACAGGTGCCTTTTCTACAATAGGCCACACTACTAAGACAGGGAGTCAAAGCAGCTCTCCCTAATACACAGAAATAAACACAGAGAGGCTGCCAAATTGAGGCGACAAATATAGCCCAAGTAGAAGAACAGAACAAAACTGCAGAAAAATAACTAAACAGAACAGAGATAATCAACTGATCAGATGCAGAGTTCACACTGGTGATCAGGATGCTCAAAGAACTTGTTGAGCATGGCAACAACATAAAGGAAGAAATGAAGGCTACACTCAGTGAAATAAAGAAACATCTACAGGGAACCATCAGTGGAGGGGAGGAAGCTGGGATTCAAATCAGTGATTTGGAACTACCGGAAGAAATAAGCATTCCACCAGAACAGCAAGAAGAAAAGGAATTTTAAAAAGAAAAAAAAGGATAGCATAAAGAACCTCTGGGACATCTCCAAATGTACCAACATCCAAATAATAGGGGTGCCAGAAGGAGAAGAGGAACAGCAAGAAATTGAAAACTTACTTGAAAAAAATAATGAACGAGAACTTCCCTAATATGGCAAAGGAAATAGACATACAAGTCCAGGAAGCACAGAGGGTTCCAAACAAGTTGGACCCAAGAGGACCACACCAAGACACATTGTAAGTAAAATGCCAAAGGTTAAAGATAAAGAGAGAATCTGAAAAGCAGAGTTGCCTACAAAGGAGTTCCCATGAGACTGTCAGCTGATTTGGTATGTCGGGCACCTACATACCAAAAGAAACTTTGCAGGCAAGAATGGGCTAGCAAGATGTATTCAAAGTAATGAAAAGCAAGGACCTACAACCTAGATTATTCTACGCAGCAAAGCTATCATTTAGAATGGAAGGGCAGATAAAGTGCTTCCCAGACAAGGTAAAGCTAGAGGAGTTCATCATCACCGGGCCATTGTTACATGGAATGTTAAAAAGGGGCTTGTTTAGGAAAAAGAAGATCAAATGTATCGACATCAACAACTGAATCTAAAAAGAAACTAAGTGAATAAGCAGAACGGGAACAGAATCACAGAAATGGAGGTCACATGGAGGGTTATTGGCAGGGAGGGGGAAGGAGGAGAATGGGGTGGAAAGGTGTAGGGATTAAGAAGCATAACTGGTAGGTACAAAGTAGGGTAATGTCAAGAATAGTATAGGAAATGGAGAAGCCAAAGAACTTACACGCACGAACAATGGATATGGACTAAGGGGGGCATTGCTGGAGGGAAGGGAGGTGCTGGGTACAGAGGGGGCAAAAGGGGGACATTTGGGACAACTGTAATAGCATAATCAATAAACTATATTTTAACAAAAAGAAAGGTTGGTGTGCTGGAGAGACACTGGGCACTGGCTGCCTCCGTTGCCTCTGTGGGGGAAGCCTCCCTAGGACGGGTGGGAGTTCACTTGAGCAGAGCTGAAGAGCTGGCCGGGGACAGATCCTACAAATGGAAACCACAGGGAAATCAGAAGACAGAATTGAGATGTGTATCAAACCTTGCGGGAGGGGAACATAACTTCCTAAACTCAGAATTTAATAGTAATAATCACAAAGGAAAAGCTTGTTGGATTAAACAAGATAAAACTATGGAACTTTGAATTAAAAAAAACTAAATGGCACATAATTCTGAAGAATATTTTTAGCATATAAAATATATACAAGAGTATTAAAAGCTCACACAGATTAGCAAGGAAAATATAAAATTCAGTAGCTAAATGGCAAAGAAGCGTGACAAAACAGTGCCCAGAAAAGACTATGTAATTCACAAACATTGCTGGAACTCCAAAGGAACACAATTCAATGGGGACTCGCTTTTTTAATGTAACAAGTCAGCGTAAACTTCTTTTCTTTTACTGATACCCCCATACTGGGAAGAGTACAGTGCAACTGGCATTTTCATAAATTGCTAATGACCCTTTAAATTAATGTAATTTGCTTTTGAAAAGCAGTTTGATACGGTGTACCAAAAAATCATATAAAGACCACGTCTGTTTCTTATCCCAGTAATTTCACTTCTGGAAATTTATTTTAAATAAATTATCGGGAGAAAATAAACCTTAACACCAACACATGGTTCACATGATTTTAGTAGACCCTTGGAAGCGCCCATTGTTTGAAACGCAGAGAAAAAGGGCTGTGACCACTGTGGCAGCTTGAGGAAGTGCTCTGGCTTAGGGGGAAACAGCAAACGGCGCGTGCGGAGTTGTCTCTGTACGCTTTTTAATTGTTTCTTAGATGTGCATTTGAAAGACTAGACTCAAGGGTATGCACCAAAATGTTAACAGTGGTGTATTAGTTGTGGGATAGAAATTTTAACCCATGTGTCTTTAGAAAAAATGTGTTGCCTTTAAAATTTACTGAAGACCAAAATAACAGCAATAATGAAATGACTCAGTTTTCATCTTTCTCGAAAGAGCTTTGAAGGCACAATCGTGTGGGAGAGCCAGGACCCCCAGGGCCTTGCGTCAAGGAACCTCCACACAGTGACCGTAAACGACGGAGGGGGAGTTCTCAGGGTCCTCACAGTAAGTCACTCCCGTTTTGTTTTAAGGTGGCGTGCGCACTTCAGCATATTCAGTACAGAAGTGTTTTTCAGTCTGTTTTTACACAGGCCAGACAGTACGGAGCAGTCTTGGGTGTTTTAGGACACATAGTAATGAAGGTGTTGTCACCATAGTAAAGGTTAAGCCCCAAATGTTCTGTGACTTTGTAACTCGACTATTTGTAAATACAGGGTGGGCAAAGGTAAGTTTACAGTTGTGAGTACATGAAATACAGAATTCGTGTATTATTTATTATTGTATTATTTTCCATATGAACAACCGTAAACTTACTTTGCCCCACCTGTGCAGTTTTGCCTTAAGATCACAGCATTCGAGGAAAAGTGACATTTTATTTCTCGATAGTATTTAACATCAAGAAGACTTGCTTGCCTAGTAAAATCCGGAATGTCCGCTGCCTTGCCTTGATGCAGGACGCCAGTGAAAATGCCACCGAGAAACTGGGCAGAGGGCAGGGAGGCGCGGGCGGGGCGGAGCAGAGCCACCCTCGTTTGCCCCGCAGAGCTCGATGCCTGTGCTGGTGGCTAGAGCCACTTCAGGCCTGGGACATGTTTTTTTTAAATACTATAGATGAAAGTATTAGAAATGAGATTGAGTTTTCCCTTTCATTTATATTGCTGGAATTTCTGTCTCGTTTTCATTTCTTCACATTTGCTTCAAATTCAAAACAGCTTGACAGGTAAATTTCTCAGAGTAAGTGAATATAGAATGATAAAGATCGTGTATAACAGCATCGATACCTGAGCAAGAAAGTGTAATTTGGATTATAATATTCGTGCTCTAATAAAAATTCCTTAAATAGCAGGGGGTGGGGGGAAGGAGGCAGAGACAAACTTGAAAGGAAGAACCCCAGTTGGGTGGTGGTTGTGGTGCACAGTCTTCTGTTCCCCTTGATGCCCTGATGTAATGATTAGAAAAGCACTTGGCCTCAATTCACAAATCAGTACATTTTCATTACATATTAAACTATTCATGTGGGTTAATTCCCGACTTTGAAGTGCATGCATATGGCACATTGCTGCCCGTTCAGAAAACACGCACTGCGCACCGAGTGTGAGCCAGGTGCCCAGGTGGCGGAGGGGGCCTTGCAGGCCCACAGCGGAACTGTCCCTGTGGGGGTGTGCTGTGGCTGCACCACACGCAGCGGCGTCACCATGCTCTGAGCAAGCGCATCGTGTGAATCCCTCTAGTGACAGAGCCTCCATGCTGAGCGACAGCTGGACTGTGGCTGTCAGTGTCCGAGTCTCTACGTGCCTCACCAGTGTCAGTGGCCGTGTGGAGAGGCCCTTTCCCCTGCACATGACCTGGCTCCAGACTGTGCCTGGGTGTATGCAGACTCGCAGGAGTGTACAGTCTCCAAGAAATGAAAAATTATAGTCTTTTTTGAGTGATTAGGTTACAGTGCAAAATAAGATTGGATTTTGTGCTGTTATGGTAGCAAGCTAGAGAATGTCTGATTGTGTAAGTTGGGCTTCTGACCACTGTGTGGACCACTGCACACCCCTGCTGTGTGATTTGTAATTAGGTGACAGAACCAGGAGGCCACTGGTGTCCCCCAACGGCACAGGCCTAGCGTGCTCACGGCGTGGGTGGGTTTCACCACTGCGCATCCACGTTACAAATTCTGCCTGTCAGTTTCAAGTGTAAGGGGTGTATGTGAGAGAGAGAGAGAGAGACAGTAAGATGAAACACCCAGCACTCGCAATCTTGTTTCTTTCAGGCTGCAGAGGGTGCATTGCCTCATGAATTCATGGAAGGTGTGGAGGGAGTTGCAGGTGGTTTTATTTATACTATTCAGGGTAAGTTGGCTGGTTGGGAGTTGAAAAGCATACTGAATTTCGTACCTAGTCTTACTCTGTGCTTGGGCATAAAAAGTGATCTATTTTTTTGTCATTAAAAATAGCTTTATTAGTGTATCATTCACAACCACACAATTTATCTTCTTAAAGCATTAATTCAGTGTGGGTAGCACACTGAGTTCTGCACCAGCTGCGCTGACTCCGGCCCACTTGCGGCACTGCGGAAGGAGCCTGGGCCCGTCAGCCATCGTCCTTCTGCCTCCCCTCCAGCCCCGACCACCACACACCTGCTCGCAGACCTTAAATCCACAGATTCATGTCTGGATGCCCTGTTCTGTTGACCACTGGGTCTGTCTGTACCCCACAACTACAAGTCTCAGTTATGTTGCTGTGTAGTGATATTTGAAATCAGGCAGCATGGGTCCTCCAGCCCGGTTCTTTTTCCAGATTGTTTAGGCTGTTCTGGGTCCCTTGCATTTCCATATGAATTTTAGGATCAGCTTGTCAACTTCTGCAAAAAAGCCAGCTGGGTCTTTGAAAGGAGTTGTATTCAGTGTATAGATACATCATTTTGGGGAGCGTTGACATCGTGACATTAAGTATCTGATCCATGAACATGCAGTGTCTTCCCATTTATTTAGGTCTTATTCAATTCTTTCAGTTATGCTTTGTGATTTTCAGAGTACAAGTTGTGTACTTCTTTTGTTAAATTTATTCTTTTTTTTCCATTTAATTCTTGTTCAAGTACAGTTTTCTGTCTTACATTCCCAGCCCTGCCCCCCCCAGTGCTCCCCACCTCCCTCCCATTTCCGCCCCCCACCTTAGTTACTGTCCACGTGTCCTTTATACTTGTTCATGGGAGTCCATTCCCTTTTCCCCTATGATTCAGAAACAGTAGTTAGATGCCATGAAGTAGGTGGCAGTGCCTTAACCGTGTGCATGTTGTTAGGCCCAAGGGCCTCTTCCATCCTTGTCAGGGGGAGTGCTGACCTTCTCTCCTTTCATACAACACTTCAATTTATTCTTAAATGCTCATTTTTGATGCTGTTTGGAATTTGATGCTATTTTGATATAAGTGGAATTTTTTAAAATTATATTTCCAGATTGTTCATTGGTAGTGTATGCAGTTGATTTTTATATATCAATTTTGTACGCTGCAATGTTGCTGAATTCATTTATTAGTAATTGTAGGGTGCCTTAGGAAAATGCTTTTCAAAACAAGAGTGAGATAACTCAGGTTTTAAGCTAAAGGAATTAAATGAATTGATTATCTTCTCATGCATTGAATATATCTGGAAATCAGAGTGGAAGACTTTTGTTAATCTGAAGGGTCAAAGGGTCATTCAGCAGAATCACACGGTGCACAGACTCTTAAATTCCACCGGCACCGGCCCTACCGTGGTGGCAGAGGCAAAGTCTTCAGGGCTGGGGCTCCAGTGTCTGTGTTTAAACAGGCTCCCCAGATGGGTCTCTCTGACACCCCCGACTCGAGAGGCTGGGAACCACCACAGGCGTCTTTTAAACAACAGCTAGACAGGTCACCAGAATTGAAACACACACCGGTGCATTACTTCATCCTCACATCTTTCAGATAGATGCAAGGTAGAACAGAATGTGTGATTTGTTCATCGAAAAAGGCCTGTATTTCATTTCCTCTCATCTTGTCACCATTTTCTCTAACTGCAGTTTTATAACATTTTCACTGTGTTGTATTGTATGTATTTACCCTTACTTCTAAATTAAGGCGAAAGGATGTTACAGTAGCATATAAGAGTTGAAAAGACCCCAGGGTTATTTAGGCTTGTGTTTCTTAAGAGGCAGTCAGAGGTACAGAGAGGCACTTGTTAAAAATGCAGACCGGACCCTGGCCACACAGCTCAGCTGATTAGAGTGTCTTCCCAATACACCAAGGTTGAGGGTTCGATCGCCAGTCAGGGCACATACTGGAAGCAGTCAGCGAGTGCATGAATCAGTGGAACAACAAATCGGTGTTTCCCTCACCCTTCCTCTCTCTATCTAAAATCAAATTTTAATTTTTAAAAATTCGGATTGCTGGGTCCCACCCCAGACCTGCAGTATCAGGAAGGCTTCAGATGTGCCTTTCTGAAAGCTTTCCCGAGAACCAGCCCCCCGTGTAGGGGCGAGACAGCTGAGGCCCAGGGACTTGTACTTGCTCGGCGGGCGGCCCATGGAGCGGCGGAGGCAGAGATCAGATACGCAGGTCTTCAGACTCCCGTTCCTCGGTCTCTCCAAGTGCAGTTACGAAGTGCAGTGCTAACTCGCTTTTTAGCTTCCTTTCCCCACCCCTCAGTTACTCCTTTTTTTCCAGAAATTTTCTCAATTTGAAACATTTGATAAAATCCTGCCCTAGTGCTGCTTTAATTAGAGCATTAATTAATGCTCTAATTAATTAAATGCTCCTCACGTCTGAAGACATGTGGCAGATGATCTCTTAACTTGTGAGGTGGTCATGTTTCCAGCACTTCAGTAGCCATTTTTATTATGAAATATATAAATACAACAAAAACAGGGATTGCAGTAAAACCCCCATGTACCTACAGGGATTGCAGTAAGAAATGGCCACTGCTCAGAATTAGCAGTGCTTACCTTTGTCATAGTTGCTTTTTCAAAGAAAGCAAGCTGTACAGGTACAACTGCAGCCTTCTCGTTGTGCTCACCCGCCCCCACCCTTCCCTGGAGAGAGGGCCACTGTCCTCCCTGTCCTTCCTTCCCTGCTGTCCACTGTAGTGCACACGCATGTGTCTTCCAAGTCGTGCTTTGCTGAGAACATTTTATAATGACATCTGTGCTATCATACTGCGTGTGTCAATTAGCCACACGTTTTTCTCACTCAGTGTTCTCAACGCCATTCCCCCTCACATGCGAGACCAGGTCACAGTTTAAACTGCAGCACTCCACTGTGTGAACACCACAGTTTAGCCATTCTCCCGGGAGTGGGCATTTAGGTGGGCTCTGTTTTCTCACTGTTACAAGCAGTGCTGCAACGAATGTCCGTGTGGTCACATAAACTAACGTCCCCAGTGGACTAATGAGTCACACAGTGTGGGTATCCTCAGCCTGTCCAGGTCCTGCTGGACTGCCTCCAACAGCAAGGCTGTCTGTTTATCCTGGCAGGTCCCGTTTCCCCACCTCCTAGGGCCTGCCAGCCGTGTTCCTATTAGCTGGCCCGGGAAGCTGAGTTTTAGCAGGCGCGAGTTCTGGGTCCTCTGTTTGCAAATGGCCTTTTCCTCCAGCTCTCGACTTCTCCTTTTTAGAAGGTGATGCTCTCTTACAAAACCTTCATTCTCGCCCTCAAAGACGTGTTGATCATATAAGTAATCTCCACGAGGAAGATGCCTTACTCAAAGAGGAAAGCAGCGTCCACGATGATATCATTTTCGTGGATGTCGTCGACACCTACCGAAATGTTCCTGCAAAGTTGTTGAACTTCTACAAATGGTAGGTTGTGAAACTGCTGAGTAGATGGGTTTGGTTTTCGTGTTCTTTTCATGGACAAACAATGTGTCAGACCATCAACCCACTGAGCTTTTTAGGAAACAAAGTAACCTAAGACCCTGAACGCCTGAGGTACGGTCTCATGTGTCCTGGTTCTCTGTGAGGACAGGCCTGATAAACGCCGGTCCTTCCTTCCTTAGATGGGAAGAGTTGTCGTGGGAGTGCCAGGGACCATCACACAAATGGGCAAGCGTAGCTCTCACTTCGAGTCATTGCCGTGGTAGGCTCAGGGCAGCCAGCCTTACGTGAAAGTCAGTGAGTCTGAGAGTGGCCGGTTTCCATGCCTGCCCTCCTCAGTCCCCAGTTCTGGCCGCAGCAGCCAGGTCAGTGGTCGGAATTCCGTTCAGCTGAACATCCGCATTATAGTTCCGTTCCCTACTTACCCATTTAAAAGTTACTTGCCCTAATTCCAAAACTTTTATGTAAAATGAAATTCACCAACCCTCAGAGTCTGTCATATTTATAACTTCCAGAGCCTCCAGTATTTCTTGGGTCTTAGTTGTAATTCCTACCTTTATAACAACAATAGCAATCATAATAGTCACGGCCGTAGGCCCCTGAATGCGCCCGACCTCGTGTGGTCGAGGAAGCTGAGCAGGTCGGCCAGGTTCGCACTTGGATGGGAGACCATGGTCATAACTGCTGGGCGTGCAGGTGTTGGTGCCGGTCCCGTAGCAGGTCCCGTAGTTCGCTGTGGAGCCCCCAGTGGTGTCCGCACTGACGAAGGCCTGAACCCTCTAACTGCGTCTCTGGCTGGACTGCATCTATAACGTGTATTCACATCTTCGTCCTTTTTTCTTTTTTCTTTTTGTATTTAATCTTTATTTTACTACTTTACTTTTTAGTCCCCTTATACCCCCTTCCCCCCAGAAATCACCACCGTCGTCCATGTCCATGAGCGTTTTTCCCTTTTTGCTCAATCCCTCCCCCAGTCACCCCCACTACTGTCATCCTGCTCTCTCTGAGTCTGCCCCCATTTTCCTTGTTAGTTCAGTGTGTTCGTTAGATTCCACATACAAGTGAGATCATATGGTGTTTGTCTTTCTCTGACTGGCGTATTTCACTCAGCATGTTCTCCACATCCATCCATTCTGCTGCAAAGGGTAAAATTTTATTTTTACCACTGAGTAGTACTCCATTGTGTATAATGTTCTGTCTTTTCCTTTAAAACTTTATCAGGGAGCATGTTTCGTGGTAAGTCCCGCTCTGTCCCTTCTTCTCTGGGCCCTGGGCAGGGTGGGGACCTATCAGTCACTCTGCGGACAGGGTCCCCTGGTCCTGAGGGGCCGCCGGTCTGATCAGGTGCGGAACATAATGTTTCACAGCTAGGGCAAGTTGATACAATTTTGGAGTCATCCTGTGGGCAGAGGACAGATGCAAATATGACCTGGAAGTTTGGGTGTGTCTAGAATACTGGGATTGAGTTTGGACCTTCTTGCAGCTCAAGGCCATTAGTGGGCATTTCCTCCTTCTGTCAGTGGGGCCAAGGCAGGGGGTACAGAGTGGGAACGGAGGTCCAGGACATGGGAAGTCAGTGCGGTAGAGTTCTAGCACTTTCCATAGGGGTGGACTCCCAGCTGTGGAAGTTAAAGTTAGCTAGATATTGCCTTGGCTGGCATAGCTCAGTGGATTGAGTGCGGGCCTGTGAATCAGAGGATCGCGGTTCCTCCCAGTCAGGGCACATGCCTGGGTTGCAGGCCAGTTCCCAGCAGGGGACACATAAGAGGCAACCATACATTGATATTTCTCTCCTCCTCTCCTCCCTTCCCCTCAAAATATAAATAAATAAGGTCTTTTAAAAAAAGTTAGCTAGATATTGCCTTCAATTTAAGTTTTATCTTCCTACCTCCTCATGTGTCTCAGACTTTGGCCTCTCCCCTCTGTGTCTGTTGCTACTGTTTTGGACTGTCATCTCCACCTGGGTGACCACAGTGACCTCCTAACAGCTGTGCTCTGGGACCCACTTCCCCAGAGCCCACTCCGCCTGTCTGCCCTCCACTCCGTAAACGAAAGCTTCATTATTCAGTCGTCCCCACTCAGCTGAATCACCGCTGACCTCACGAGCAAATAGCTATTGTGTGTGCTTCATGCTGGCATTTCCAGATGAAGGTGTCAGTCGTCACTAGTTGCCATTGTATACATTTTTTATGTCTACATAAAAGAAATCACCCTCTCATGCCTCCCAAAAAGCTCAGTGATACCAGTTGAATTGCTGGAAATTGTTTCCAAGGGAAATGTGTACCACCAGTGTTATAATTCATTTTTTTAATCATAAAATGTAATGTGGATGGTAACATATTGTGGCTGCTTGGCCGACAGTGTTCTGTGAGGGACCAGACACGATGCCCGTCCCCTCATCCTGGGCCTCTCTTACTAAAAACACAAGGGTCCAGTGTTCAGTAGATTCGGCAGCCTGACCTGAGCAGCGTCTGCGAAGCATTTGTTTCATCGCAGGGTCCACGGAAGCCAGAGGCTTTCGTGCTGCGTTCTCTTTCCTTTGTGCCTTTCCTCGTCGGCGTGTCCACCTGTCTTAGGCCGTGCGGTGACTGCCAGGTGAGGCCGTGGTTGGCAGCAGCAGCGCTTTGTTAAGGAAAAGAAACTGGAAAAAATGTGCGGGAAGGAGGGGGCAGTTTTCCTTAAAACGTTAGCATGGCGGCCACACTGGCGCCGCCTCGTCCCCTCTCGGGCACGCTGACTTGCCCATCCCTTCCTGCTGACAGGACTGTGGAGACGATCAGCTTTGACCTGCTGCTGAAGACAGATGACGACTGCTACGTAGACCTGGAGGCCGTGTTTAGCAGGATTGCCCGTGAGAGCCTGGACGGGCCCAACTTCTGGTGGGGGAAGTAAGTTCAGCGTCGTTATTGGCACTCCTGTAGCTGGTCAAAGGTAATTAATTTAGGATGATATATACTCCATTTTTAATGTGGAAAATGTGGTTGAGATAGGCAATTTCCCTGTTAGGCCCGTGGGTCCCTCTATTTTATTAATCTGTGATTAGTGGGAAGAAAACTTTATGGAAAACCTCAAGCTAATGTAATGAAGGCGGGAAAGTGGTTTGGCCTCACCCTCATGCCCTTGAAGTGGGCAGCCCCCAGATTAACAGCCACTGCAGTTAATCTTATGCATGTCAGCATAAGTGTGCAACATTTCTGAAACTGCATTCTTCAGGAGTACAGAGGGGCCAGTGAGTGACCAGTGAGTTTTTAAGCATATGTATACAAGATGGTCTGGTACTTTCCATTCTCATTCTTTCCTTGCCACTGTTCCTTTGTGGTGATAATAAAGTTGGTAGGACGTGTGTCAGGCAACACAAAGACACCAGCTTGTCGCCAACCTCAGTTTCAGGTGGAACTGGGCGGTGGACCGGACGGGGAAGTGGCAGGAGCTGGAGTACCCCAGCCCCGCGTACCCTGCCTTTGCTTGTGGCTCAGGCTACGTGGTCTCCAGGGACATCGTCCACTGGCTGGCCAGCAACTCGGGGAGGCTAAAGACCTATCAGGTAGGTAATTCAGAATTTCTGACCTGAGAGCGCACCCATCAAACCAAGCTTCCTCCCTGCCCCAGCCCAGGGCCCCACCCCTGGAAGCAGGGTCAGCTGACTTGGAGGAAGAGCGTTTTATTGTCTGTGTAGGAATCTCTCTTCCTCAAATTTGGCTCTACATTCCATTCTCAAACCTTCTTGGGCCTACTTACTGTAGTTTCAGCCTATGTTTACTAGTCCCCTGGAGGAGTGTAAAATTGGTATTTAGAAGAAAGGGAGATGTAAGCAAGTGCTTTTCTTCCTTGGTGATACCGGTGACTGTGTCAGCCAACAGCTCTGCCGGGTCTTGTCCCATTGGTGCTGGAGCCTTCAGGTCCACCAGGCGAGGGGACTGGCCCTTGTGAGCTGTGCGGTCTCATGCTAACAGCTGCTGGCTTTTGCTCTGTGTACCGACATTAGTATAGGCCTGGATTTTGTATTATATAGATTGCAAAACAGAGAGGCAGAAAAATGATTCTTGAAGTGGGGGAAGCAGCTGAACTTGTGCGTCTCACCCTTCTGCTGGTCTAGGGGGAAGACGTGAGCATGGGTATCTGGATGGCGGCCATAGGACCCAGACGGTACCAGGTAAGCAGGCCTGAGTGAGGCTGGCTGGGGACTGGGGGCAGGGAGGGAGGCTTCTGGATCACACCTCAGAGCTGTGCTCTTGATTTTAATTCACATCACTCCACCTGGGTTCCCCATACAATACTTTTCTCAGTGGAAACCACAAGGAAATGTTTTGAATGGAAGTTCTCCAGCCCACAAAGAATAGGTTTTTATCAGAAATTCTTTGCAGCTTTAAAACTTAAAGAATCAGCTGACACCTGTTTCCAGTAGTGGGTGGTCTGACTGATGCAAATGAAATGTTGGCTTAAGATGAGGTGAGGCATTTGGTAAAATGCACTGATCACCGAGCCAGAGAACAAGAACTGAACCTGCACAGATCAGGCGCAGAGGCAGAGCCCTAGGAAGCAAGCACAAAGCTGGTCTTTGCTTCAAAGATCAGTTGAACTCCTGATTCTTGCAGCTTCCACTTCAGCCATAGAAGGTGCAGGGGACAGAGGAGCCCTGCGCAGGGTAGCACTGGGGGCCCACAGCAGTGCACCCCTCCTTGGTGGGGGGGCGGTGGAAATAAACCCAGTGCACTCAGTCAGCTTTGCTGATCCCATTTCTGTTGAGTTTTAGCCCCATCTCGGGTTTATTTCATATTGACCCTGACAGTTTTCCTTCTGGTTGTTTGGATACCAGGTGTCTGCAGACTGTTGCTATGGAGCTTGTGTCCTGATGTGTTTAGAGGGTTTTTTTGCTGTGACCTCACATTCCTTGGGGACTTGGGTTTGAATTTGAAACACATACTGCAGAGGATGTCTTATCTTTGCGGACATACCTCAGGGCCTCCAGTTTCTGACGTGGAACTTGTGGGCCTCTTCCCGGATACCCACCCAAGTGCAGGCTCCGGTTCCTGATGCTCAGGGGAAACCTTTCATCACACCCCCCGCCCCCCAGGGCCTCCTGATGCAGTTTTGTCTTCCTGCCACCCCCAGGCTCTGCCCCTCAGGCATCCTGACTGGCTGTGACTCTGTCAGTCCCCTGGCCCTTGAGAATCTCAAGGCCTTTGAACCCAGTAGAGCCTTCAAGGCCCAGGCCAGCACCGGCACCTTTCCCCGTGCCTTCAGGGCCAGGTCAGCTCCGCTTTACAAAGACGTGTGGGGCTGCAGCTGGCATCGGCTCGTGCTCTGCTTGAGTGGTAGCCCCGAGTCTGTATTCTGCTCTAATCCTGGGAAGAGGCGATCCTGTAAAGCTGGAAGTAGGCTGGTGGGCCCCCTTGAATCCCTTCCCACTCAGCACTACTCACCTACCTACACTTGCCTGTGCCCTTGAGCTGGGTCTGCTTAGTTCCCGATTCTCAAGCAGCTTCTCTGCACCAGGGTTACTGTGAGGACTGAATTAGGTGACGTTTAGGAAGCACTGGATGTGATCCCTGGAACACCGTGGCGTTCCCTCAGAAAGCTGCTGTGATCCATGCCACTGACCAGCCAGCCCCAGCTCTCTGGTGGCCAATGGGAAACTTCCATCCCTGGATGCCAGGCCGCACCTTCCTAGCAGGCCCTCTGCTGGCCATCAGTGCACAGGCCACACTGTTTCTATGTTCCTTGGCCACAGGGCCACTCCACAGGGTGTTTTCCCACGCCCCACACATGCCGAGTAGGTCACACACTGCATTGTCTTGGCAACGGCTCCAGCCTCACCGGGGTGGGTAAGCTGCCTGCGCGTGAGCTGTCCTCCGAAGACAGCAGCTGCCGGCACGGTGCCCTGTCAGCCCTTCTGTCCCCGCAGGACAGCCTGTGGCTGTGCGAGAAGACCTGTGAGACGGGGATGCTGTCTTCCCCTCAGTACTCTGCCCAGGAGCTCTCGGACCTCTGGAGACTGAAGGAACTGTGCGGCGACCCTTGCCAGTGTGAGGCGTGACAATGACTTTAAGGCGCAGTGTTTAAAGATCCGGGCAGGCAAGTGATGATTCACATGTGAATCCGGGAAAGTGGCAGTTCAGCAGTGATCACGTGGTCCCTCCGGAGCGCTCCGGACTGGTACCCCCATAACCAGCATGGTCGTTCTCAATGTTTGCACAAGGTTCCCCTTTAAAAATCAACCCTGATGCTGTAGCATAAGAAAAATTTTATTTATGTATTGGAAGATTTGAAAAACACCAAAAACTTTATAAAAGAAAAAAATATTCCTAAATCCTGATACATCACTTGCATTTAGAATTCATTACCTATCATTTTTGGTTAAAACTTGGCTTGTTCAGAAATCTTTAGTAACTGAGAGTTAGGATTTCTGCCTACATTGCAGAACAGCTTCAGGTACCGTAATTAGGATGAATACAGGCCAAAACCATCTCTCAGAAATGCTGCGATTGTGTGACCGACCACCCATGCATAGTGGTCACTAATGCCAAAGTCTGGGGTCTCTGGAAATAATGTCATTTCCTGTGGGTGTCTGAATGAAGTGGGCAACTTAAACTTGGAAAAGAACGAGTTTAGTTCTCAGGTCTGGACCTGGGTTTAAAAGTGCATTTGTTACTTAGTGGATTAATGCACGTTTTCTTTTGCCATTTTACGTAAATCCTGACAAGTCACACCTTAGGACTCCTATTTAAAAATGCTAAATTTTTGTGACTGTAAACAAAGTCAAATACCTCTCAGGGTTGCAGCACCGTAGGGAGGGATGTTTCTGAATAGTCGGCCCTTCAAAGGAATTTCGCCCTCCTGTGGTTGCCGGACGTTCACCAGCGATGGGAGAAGCTCGATGGGCTGGTCTGCCCGCACAGACGACTGCAGCTCGGTTTGGGTGTGGCTGTTGGAGAGTGGGTCCGCAGGTTTTGTAAGTGCTGTGAACACAGTGCAGTCGAGGAGAGGGGTCACGGCCTGTATGCCACGCGTAGTGGAGGACGTGTGTCCCTAGGTGGCCGACCAGCCACTGCAGCCGCCTTTGAAACTAGGGGTGTCAGCAGAGTCCGTGAAGGCTGGGCTAGTGAGAGACGTTTAACTGTGTTCAGGTTTAGTGGACGAGGCAGGTTCTCCTTCATACTGAGATGGTCACATAATGAAACGCAGTCACGCACCAGAAATGTGAAATAAAATCCGCACATCGGTAGTAGGTACAAAGCCTTTATTATTGCTGTTACATACACGCCTAGAAGTGGTTTCTTTCTGATGAAAAGTACCACCTTTTCTGCACGTAGGGCAGGTACAAAACCTCCTTTCTTTGGGACAGCAGAGTTGTTCTAATACAGCATTCATTCCCAGGGAACCCCAGGCACGGTGACAGTGTGGTCTCTGAGTGTCACCAGCTGGCCGTCACCATCGCACTAACAGACAGTCTCCACTTTCCACAGAGTAAAACTGCAACGACTGCTGGTCATTTTCCAGTTCAATCTCTCTGCCCGGCATCTAAAATTAGGACACGGGGTTGAGGGCGACAGAGCGGCGACAGAGCATGTTCTGTGCCCACCCCCAGAACAGACACGTGCTCTCCATTTTGAGCCCGCTCTGTAGAGGCTTAGGTGAACAGCATGGCATGGCTGTGGGGGCTAAGCTTGACTGGTCTTGCTGGGCCACTTACTTTGGGACTCTCGTAGGACAACAGGAGGTCTGACACAGGGACTCTGACAAGGCGTGACAGCAATCCTTTCACCTTCTGAATTGTCATGGAGTCTGTCAGAGAAAAGAAAAACCACCAGTTCTATCCAACGCCAGTTTCCTGGCAAACTAGCTCAGAGCACAAGACCACAGTTGCAGTGATGGCTGAAACTCATTTGAGTGCCAGTCCCCCCAAGTAAGCGAGTAGGGCAGAGGCACAGCGACCACATGGACCACGGCCGCAACGCACTCGAGTCCCTGGGGAGACGGAGCCAGGTTGGACCTGAGTGCCCTCTGACTGTGAGTTTTCGTACCATTTATTCAGTGGTGGTCGACACTTCCTCCTCCTCAACCCTAATAAACCTGAAATCATAGTCTTTGCCCAGAGGAATACATGTGAATAAAATAATTAACTTCACTTCTTAAACCTTTGTGATTACTGAGGACTTAACTGAAAGACCACTGAGAGGGGCTCTCGAGCCCTTTGGCCTTAGTTTCCCCTTGTCAGGCACGGGGTAAACTACATGGTCGACCAGGCAGGTCCCTTCCAGCGCAACCAGCCAGTGGTTCTGCAGCGTGCCGCCATGTTTGACGTGTGTGCTGGTGACCACCAGGCGTGGGCATGTAATTTCATGAGGAAATGCTTTGGTCTGTTCAGAAAACACTATGAGCTTTTCTCCAAAGATGAGCTGTGGTAATGTTGACTATTTTGATTATGAGAAATATAGTTTCTTCGAAGCTTCAGCGGGAGGTACAGCAATAGTGTGGTGTTCTGCAAATACTACACGGAGTCAGATATTTTTCTATCAAAGATCATTTTGTAAAAGCTGTCTGTTTTTATGCAATTTGTGATAATAAATGTTCTCTATTTTAGAAAAAAATGCCTTAAATTTATGTGTTGAAAAGAAAATAGACATTTATGATTTTAGTTAGCATAATTTCCTCGGGTAATCTTGTCCTTTCAAAAAATCTAGGCGGGCTGGGTTCAGAGGGTGGTTGGTGAGGGGTTAACTCATGCCTCCTAAGCGCTACGCCAGAAACAAAGTGGCCGTAAAACAATTCTAGTAAGAGACCCGCCTACCTGCACTGTGTTACAGAAAAAAGTGGCAATTTGCATGTACGGTCCTAAATAATGTTACTACTTTCAATGTGAAAGTAACATGATTACTGTAACATTCAGAAAATGTCAAACTGAGTAATTACGTCTTCGCTTCACTATGACGGGGTTAAAAGTCTGGGGGTGCTTGCCAGCCTTCTCCTGCTCATGTCAGGATGTAGTTTCACAGCCACGGCGGTCTGCAGCCTGTACTTAGGCAGAGCCGCACGCCCTCTCAGGCCGCTCCTCTCCATCTGGGCTGACCAGTCAGCAGCTATATGTGGCCAGTGTGACTAAGGAGCACAACTTTGTATTTCGTTGCAATGAGTTTACGTCACCTGCGTGGCCGGTGGCAGCCCCGCCGGACAGTGCAGCTCTGGTCCCACTACGGCACAGGGCACTGTGACACGCAGTTGTACCAGGGACTGTCTTGTCTCCCCTGGACTCGGAACTTGGAAATGGTTTTTATTTGTCCATTACAGGGGCCACAAGTTGAATGTTTGGTCTGAGCACATACTAATTTTTTACCGATTTCCACCTGACTTTACAAAAAGCATATACTGACTTTTGATGCCAGCTCCACGTTAGTTTTTAATAATTTGCTAATCTGACTGGCAAAAAAAGAAAAAAGTTTCAGTATTTTATACTTTTTTACAACTTTTCTCTGTAAAGGAGTAATTTGTTAGTGGCTGGATATTTACAGCCTGTGGCACAAAAATTAGTAGAAACTGTTGGAATGTGCTGGCTTACTGCTGCTTTTAGAGACTGCAGGACCCAGAGGCTGAGCAGCTTAACGCAGTGATTAATACCTGTCATTTCTATGGGTAACTGTACTCTATGCTGGGTGCCCCAGTCATCAGTGACACTCAGCATGAGTGCAGGGGTGCCTGACTCTCGGGAGCACTGGTGTCAGGTGTATAGTGTGTGAGCGCAGAGGGTGAGGCTCACGGTCGCCACCAGCCCAGGACCGCGCTCACGCCACCCCATCACAGGGCTGACGGACGGGTGTTAGTGCCACCCATCCCTGCAGAGGAACGCTTAGTGCGGACCTCCTGGTAACATGCTGGAGCAGTTCCTGAAAACTGGTTTCATGTACCTGGAAAGTGAAGGGGACAACGCAAAGACATCCAAAGCCAATACATTAACCAAAGCTCCAGTCCTTCACTTGTCTGTCACCATGACTGCCTTTACTGATGGCGGGGTTTTTTTTTTTTTCAGATCCTCACCTGAGGACATTTTTTCATTGGTTAGAGAGGGAAGAGGTGGGGCAGAGGGGTGGCGAGAGAAACATCCATCAGTTGCCTCCTGTAGGTGCTCCAACCGGGAATCGAACCCACAACAGTTTAGTTTACAGGCCAGTGCTCCAACCAACGGTGCCACACTGGCCATGGCCCTGTATCAGTGGTATTTAAGTTTGAAATCGGGTGAAAAGGGAACCAGTAACTTCAGCCCAGCAGCAGGATGGCGAGCCGTGGGAGCAGAGCTGCCGTGCAGGGTGGAGGAGCCACGCTGCCCACTGACATGCTGCCCACGGTGAAGGCTAGTGACCAGAGGCGCTCTGGGCATGACCACAGCCTTCCGCAAGTTGTGCCAGGGCACACTCATGTATGAGGGCCAATTTGAAAACCAGTGTGAGTGTGCTGCACTGACAGGCAAACAAAACGATTTTACAAGCGTCCTCCGGAGTGATACACACTTCGCTTCTTCAGTCCCTCGCTGCTCTGCACGTGCCCTGTCATCATGTTTAAGCTTGACAGTTCACAGTATACTCAGTGAAATGTCTTTTTTTTTTTTTAGTGAAAGTTTAAGGTAAGTTTCATTGATCTAATTTGTTGACACAAAAGCATTTTCCAAATAAAACTGATGCAGTTCCAGGAGCACAGACATTTTAAGTTCCAAAGTACTTTTTTTCAAAGAAAACCATCTCAGTGTGTCCATTAAAAGACAACACTTAAGGACTGCGTCTGCTCCTGACTGGTGGGGAAGGGAGTGTGCAAGAATCACAAATGTCCAAGGAACTCGCGCCTCGGTCCACTAGGACGTCATTTCTGTTTGATGAGGGAGGTAAGACAGCTGCCCGTCCAGGGTAACAGTCTTCTAGCCAAGAAACCCCCAGGAGCAGCGCTCTGAGAACTCAACAGCAGTGGGGTGGGGAAGCCGCTCAAAGGCTCAGCGTTCACTTTCTGCTCTTGGTTACACACATAATCTCATGCAGGTGCTTCGTTTCAACAAAGGGGTTTCTGGGTAAGCTGATGAAGTCGTGAGGGGCTTTAGCTTTCGGGGGAGTGATACTAGCATGACCGATTCCACTTAGAATCTAAAAGACTAGGGACAACATAAAGCCCCACGAGACCACACTTGCAGATAAGAGGGAACTGCCGCGCATCCAACCGACTCGGAGGCATAAAGGGGATGGAGACTCATTCTTCCTACCTGGCAGTTGTTTCTCCAGGACTTTCTGATCAAGATGGTTAGGGCACTTTATCCTCAGCGCTTGAAGGAAAAAAGGAGAAAGACGTGAGTCCTGCTACGGTGAGGATCTAAACTACACATGTTCATGGGGCGGCCGAGTGACAGCTGGTCAGTATGGCCTGGCCAAACGCAGTCCGGGATCGGCCTTACTGGTGTTGGAAACTCCTCCTGTATTTCCCCGAGTCCCTGACAGCAGAACAGCTGGCCGCCGTTCTGTGGCTCTCCCTTCCCCCAGGTACTTCTTTCCTGACAGTTTCACTAGGTTATCAGCTGTAAGGAAAGTCACAACTTCCAAATCACAATTCGGTTCTCTGCTCAAATACTTGCCACATTTCTTTAAAAACCGAGATGCCCATTTAGGTCCTTAAGAACGGTTCTTGTGAAGTTGTCACTTAACCTGACTTAGCACCTGAGGACTCAAATACAAATAAGCTGCCTTCGAGTTAGGGGTTCTTACCTAGCAGATGGTTTTTGAGCAAACACGGTTGCTGTGTTCTGAGCTCCCCATCTTCGGGCGCTCCATACTCTATTTAAGAAACGAAAGCAATGAATGCAAAGCGAAGGCCACTGTAAGGAAAAGCGTGTGTAGGTGAGTGTCACCGAGGGAGCAGCCTAGAAGCAGCTGCTGTCCTACCTCGGGACCTGCTGCCTTTTACTTGTGGCTTGTTCACTTTTAGGAGGGTGGACAGCAGCCCCCATGACCTGTGTGTGACACCTCTGGTCCTCAGAGACAGTGTTCTGACTCACACTCGCAAGATGAGGCTGTGCTTCCCAGTACTTAAAGCCTTCAGTCAGTCTCACCTATGCTAACTGCCCTTCGTTTCCATCTGGACAAACCTAGTGTTCTGCCGCGTGGACACAACCTGCAGGGCAGCTTCACCCACTTACGGCCGGATCTGGCAATGCCAGGGTGGGCCCTCTGTGCCATCCTGCAAACCAGCCCCCATTACAATGCCCCCCCCCCNAAACCCCCCCCCCCCCCCCCCCCCCGCCAGAAGAGCAGCCTCAGTACAACACAAGCGGGTGAGGACCACAGTGCTCTAGTTCTGCCGGGCCGACTGGCGACAAGGTCTGTCTGTGCTTTTGTCCTGTGAGCATCCTTGCCAGTGACGGACTCGGCCACACCTGCAGGACGCTGAGACCCGCCCTCCCCTCTCCCAGGTGATGTCAAGTTCACCTAAAGTGGCTAGAACCTGGGCCAGCCACTGCAGCGATTTGAAGGCAGTTCCCGCAGGAGCTTTTCTTCCTCAGAGATAATGTTCTAGCCTGAAGCGTTTGTGCAGTGAGCTCACTTACGAAATATATACAAAAGAAAAGCCACACAAAAGTGGGATTTTCCACCTTCAAGTGCTCCTAACCTGAAAGTCCCCCAGTTAGCCAGGCCAAGCTGCCTGCCCTCCAGGTTAGGGGGGCTGCAGAGCGTCCTGCCAAGAGCTGCCCTCCCCACCGCAGGTTCTTCTCTAAAGACAGTTCACGGTCTGCTCCGGGCTGGCTGCAGCAGCCCTGGGAAACACCCAGCGCCCACTTAATTAGGTTAAAGAGAACAGAAAGCCCCAGGCAGAGGCGCCAGCCCAGGCCCTTGCTGACACCCAGGGGAGGCAGCTGTACGCACTGAGGCAGAGCGCCTGGTATCTGGGGTGCGCTGCCAGGAACTCTTCGTTCGGCCTGTTCTTGTCTGGGTCCTGGTGTCCGCCCGCCTTTTTCCACTCGTTTCCAAATGCTTTTCTGTACTCCAGCTCGGCGCCACGCCTGTCCTCGGGGAGAATCTGTGTCCATGGGAAATATGAGTCTACGGGGCACTTTTCCAATGAGTGTGTTTTGTGCCCTGTTCTTCCCCACTGCCCACCCACAGAAACAATCAGAGTGAGAGGGACAAGATGATAATTATATTTGTACCCTTTTTAACATTGACAGAGTACAGGGCTTCATTCAAAAAGAGAAACTTCCACTTTTCTACTTTTCTTCGGGAGAATGAAACCCATGTGTGAGTTTCTGGACTGTGCCAGGTGCCTGAGGTCACTCGTGTGCAGTCAGCCCCTGGGGAGCCCACGTGGGGATGCGGACATTCCCAGCCAACAGCCCAGGAAGGCGGGCAAGGCACTGCTTTCGAGTTCCTAAGGAGAGTGGCTGAGGAGGGAGGACAAACAGGCCCACAGTCTGTCCTCTGCCTGCCCGTGATCCCCCCCACAGGGAAGGAGGGAAGAGCCCCGTGTTCTTCGCCCCCTGAGTGACGCAGAATCGGCCGCTGTGGCGGGTCTCTGCACGGACGGTCTAATTCCACAGTCACGAAACTTGCAGGAGGCTCCTTTATTGCCACCTGGAAACCACAGCTGACACCCTCCACAACGTTCCCATACACTGTCTGCTTGCATTTTTTGATAATTTGTTCGCGAGTCTACAAAAGACCTCGGCCTGGCACTCACCTGCCATTTGTTCAGGGTCTGCAGCTGACCGATTTTGGCGATGATGAACTGGCAGGCAGTCTCTGCACCGCTCCCCTCAGTCAGGGGGTTTCTTCGGCAGGACAGAGAGCGCAGGCTCTGCAGTTTATCCAGTTCATTGATAGATGACCACTGAGACCCAGCCAAAGAGAAGAAACGTGTTTCAGGCTAATTCTTCAGGTTATCTGAACGAGCAAAAGAAAAGCAAAGCCGCCAGCCAGTCTGGAGGCCCAGGGTCCATCATACCAAGCCCTCCAGCTGGGCCAAGGATGTGAGTCTGCTGAGGCAGGCGTTAAAACCAATTTCTTTCTTAATATTTTTGGGTTTATAAGACGAGGAGTTTCAATTGAGGAAGCATTTCTCTTTCAGAAAATTTAAAATATTCTTCCACGGAAGGAACCTACAAACTCTGGCATGGAGTGAGGTGGACAGCAGAGGCCACGCGGCGCGCACACTCTGAAGGAGCTCTTACTTGAGATATCCGGTTGTCGTTGACTATGAGGTTCTGCAAGGAAGGAAACATTGATGTCTTGCACCCTAGGAAAAAGAGAAGTAAGTTACACAGTAGAAGTGAAAGAAATGCTAAGGTGTGGCATGCAGGGGAGGAGAAGGTCATGATCTTACATACCAATCCCAGCATCCGGGAAACGTAGAGAAGAAATCCCAGTGTTACAAAGAATTAGTTGTTCTAATCTGAAATTGCAAATGTTCTATCTGATTGCGCAGAACAGTATCAAATGCTTAGGCTATTAGCCAGTCGACATTTGTAAATTTTTTTACTACACCTGAAGGTTTTCATCCCAGGTGAACTGCTTAGAAACCATGAAGTCCAATTCAGGGCATGCAGACTACGTTCTCCTGACTCTGCAGTGACCGGACTGTGCTGGGTGTCTTACTGCTGCGCTAGGTGCTAAGTGGGTCTCAAAGAGGAAAGAGGCATGGCCTCTGTGCCCACTGTTTAATGAATGAAGACTTCGGCGCCAGGGTCAAACCATTCATTCTTAATTATCTGGTACAGATGTGGACCACCTTATATGCGGTTTCACAAGTAAACTCCCTGGGTGAATTCAGATAAAAATTCCCCGAAGAGAAGGACTCCATTTGAGAATTCCTCCATGACTGTACTTCCGTTGCAAAAGTGTATATGGCTTATGACCCACTCACTAAAAATGTACTGCACACTAATGGAACAGGCATTTTAGGAGCAAATTACCTGGGCAGATACGCTATTAGAAACAGCTGATTTTCATCAATTAACTGATTATGGGAAAGGTCTAATAACTTGACCATCTGTAGAACATCGGCCGGCCTATAAGGAAATAAAATTTTTTCAACATGAAGTTAATACCTTAGTCGTTTGCAAACACAGCTTTAAAACACCTACGTCTGCTACTCAGGAGAGGGTGGGTGGGTGGGGCACATGGCTATGACTACAGAGGGACGACGGAGGGGACCCCTGTGATGGAGACACTGGGCCACAGCTCCGCAAGAGGTCACCAGTGGGGGAACTGGGTAACAGGTCTGACTGCCTGTGAATCTAAAATGATCTCAAAATAAAAGTTTTATTTGTTTAAAACCTGCTTTTGCCTATATAATAAATGAAATCATTCTGTACAGTAAAATCTTGTTAATTTGAAGCCTTTGGGAATTTGTTGTAAATTTACTCACATTTAAGTTTGTTTTACCTAGTAATTTAATGATATCAGAAGTGAAAGATGAGACATTATTTACTTCACTTAAGGGACATCAACCTGAAACAGATGCATCACTTAATCCTCATAGCAAATCTTACAGAATTTCTATTTAGAGAAGTAAATATATTTATGTGAGACATAAAATTCACGTTTTCAAAAACATTTTAAGTCTGGATGAGTTTTTCCTCAATTGGTGGTGAAGTCCAGTTGACATTCTGAATTGCAAAGGCAATGAATAAGCATTTTCCTAATTCCTCTTTGCAAGTCTTTCTAAGAATTAGCAGATTTATCAGGGAGACCGTTTCTTCAACGCAAGGAGATGCCGACAGGTGCGGCCAAGCAGGCCATGCTACCTCTCGGAGACGGAAAGGCCATTCAACTCCAGGTACAGCTCCTCCAGGGCCGGCCAGCCCGCGGCACAGCGCAGCACCTGCGGGCGAAACACGGCTCAGGGCAGGCGCCTCCGCTGGGGCCTCCCTGTGCATGTTTTACACCCTGCACGTGAGTCCAGTTTGGTCACGGTTTCAGAAACCAATTATCTTATAGCATATGTCACCAGAGACCACACTTCACGCCAGATGGAAATGCTAACGGCCGCATCTGAATGGCATGGAGCATATCTTTCGGCACGGAGCCAACACAGCAAACGGATCTCTGGAAACGGACCCAGGCACCATGACACGAGGCAGCCGCAGAAGCACCTCGCACCCTCTCGCTGTCCAATACGGTTCCCCTCACCAAAAGGACACTGATTGAACACCTCCCCTCAATCCTCGATGCCCATCTAAGTTTGTAAAGGATATACGAGTCAGTCAAAATTTGTCAGTACTCCAAATTTTCTCACTTGAACTTCACTGCTGTCTCCCCCACCTGCATTTCTGTGGGCCCCTCCCATTCTGATGCCCCATCTAGCCCTGCAGAGGGAGTCACAGGAAAGAGCCCCAGAAAAGGAGCACTGGGCTGTAACCATGGTTGAAGGCGACATCTCTGAGCAGGGCATGAACGACTCTCTGTGCCTATCTGACAAGGGACTGTGCTGGGGGTGTGACGGTAGCCACCCCAGAGAGAACACAGCGGCACCAGGGCAGAAGCCGACGCTGGCAGGACCAGGAACCGGAGCCCTACCAGCTGCACGCAATGGACAGTGGATTCCAGAGCCGAACTTTAAGCAAGAAAAGGATGTGGGAACTTTCTGCCGCCCCTCCTCTGCCCTGATAACACGTGTGGAAAACTCAAATAACTGGGAGCTCGGTCAGCACCTGACTACAGCTTCCCAGCCCAGCGCACCCACTGCCTAGCAGAGCCGCTGTCCCCGGAGACACCAGACCAGCTCACCATGGATGAGCCAAGACTGTGGACTCTCGGGTGAGGATGCTGCCTCACCACCATGATTCAGCAAGACACTTAAAGAAGCCTCTTGTCTGGGTCACAGATGACTGGAATGAGGCTGCAGTTATGCCTCAATTCTCTATTACACCAACAATTTAAAATGGCTTATTACTAGGTAATAGACCAAAGAAAAGGATTACCTCGGCCCACGTTATTCCCGTTCGGCTGAGGACGATGACCTTCAGTGCAGGAAATGCTCCGGCTGGAGACAGTGGGCCCGGAGGGAACCTCAGCCTGTTGTCCCTGGGGAGGAAAAGAAGCTACGACTCGCTCACTGCGCTCACTGCAGTGCAGCAGGCCAGACAGGGACAGTCATGGAAGGCAGCAGTTTGGGATTTAGTGAGAGCAGTTTGGTTATTTCAACCTTAAAAGTTTATCGAAAACAAAGCACGTGGAGAATAACCTTGTCATTCATTATTTTCAATCTACCACCTTTCGGTACCTGGCTTGCAGCCATTTCGCAGGGTCAGGGCAGCCAGGAGTGCCCATGCATCCCTGAAACACTCGGGCACCTGCAGGGCAGCGCCCAAGTTTGCTCTGGAGGCTGCGACCTGAACGCCCACCCTCGAGTCTCACTAACAGGCTGGACTGTGGGCCAGATTTTTGCTGCTTTAAACAGTCTGCCCTTGTGCTGTCAGGTCCTTCAAGTTCACAAGATCCTGACCCCAGACAGCATTTGCCCTGGGCGGTCATGCTGAAAGGGTGACACATGACAGACGTCAATGCCTCAGTCTGTGCTTTCAGGAGAGACAACACTATGGGCCGGCCCCACCCTCTGCCGTACTCGGGCGCATGGCACACCCAGGCCTGGCCCGCTGAGCTGGGTGCAGCTCACCAGCGTGTGCAACACTGTCTCAAGTACGAAAGGGAAAGCCTGGCTGAGCTCTTGGAAAGTTAGGTACTGAGGTTAAAACGAATTAAATATTGGAGAAAGCCTGCGAAACGGACATTAGTAAAACATATAGATTAGTGAAAAAATATTTTTTGAAGATTTTAAATTTTTTTTTATAGAGGGGAAGGGAGGGAAAAAGGGAGAGAAAGATCAATGTGCAGTTGCCTCTCATGCACCCCCTACTGGGGTCCCGGCCCACAACCCAGGCATGTGCCCTGACTGGGAATTGAACTGGAAACCCTTTGGTTTTCAGGGTGGCATTCAACCACTGGGCCACACCACTCAAGGTAGATTAGTGAAAAATCTTTTTTTTTTAAGATTTTATTTATTTATCTTTAGAGGGGAAGGGAAGGAGAGAAGTATCAATGTATGGTTGCCTCTCGTGAGTCCCCTACTGGGAACTGGCCTGCAACCCAGGTATGTGCCCTGACTGGGAATCGAACCGCGATCGTGTGGTTCGCAGGCCCGCGCTCAATCCACTGAGCTACGCCAGCCAGGGCTGAAAAATCTTTATTAGAACTGAATTAAACTATTCCAATGAAATCACTCATTCCTAAAGCAATTAAATGCCAGAAGCTTCAGAAAGTTTCAGAACTTCTCCCCAGTTAAACACCAGTGACCCTGATGGGTGTCTCTCACCATCAAGCTCACCAGAAATGGGACCTGTCAGCTCAGTGAGTCAACCTACCCCAGCCCCCACCCGATCAAAACACAGTCCCAATTAATGAATCACCTCATGTGACCATTTGAAAGCTAGCAATCAAAAAACATGAAAGAAGTTAAAAATTTATAATAAGTTTAGATAAATTCAGCTAAGGCATCTCTCCCACCTCTTCCCCTCGGAGGTTCCTAGGGGGAGCGGGGAGAGATGAGTGTTAGGCCAGGCAATAGGTGACCCGGAGCTCCTACCTGAGATTAAGGACTTCCAGGTGTCTGAGCTGATCCCCAATGTCCACGACTTCACCCCACGCCGACAGCAGGTTTGCTGAGAGATCTACTTCTCTGACATCTAAACACACATGTTAAGAGACAGTAACAGACAGGTTCGTGAAAGATGGAGCAGCAGCTGCCTCTGACTCTGGGGCACGGGGTCTCGGTCACCATGAGCCCTCTCTTCTGCACACGCTGCTTTCACCTTGTTAATCACCCACCAGTTCATCCAGAAACTAAAATGCTGTCACACTGCAAACTAGAGACAAGCACCCATGATCAAAGAGAGCCCAGTGTCACCGCTGAAGCGCCCCCACATTAGCCAACCAGTCGAAGGTGCTAAGCACAATGTGGGTACTCCAAGGGTCTCCTGCAGACTGGACGAAGTTGCTGACACCCATCGGTACAGGGACTCAGGGAACCGTAAAGCACGACAGATGGAGAAAGGCACCTGGGCCGAATGCTAGTGGGCAGTGGTGGCAGTGCCATCAGGAAGGGACACAGCTTAGCAAAACCCCTGGGCAGAGAGATGAAGGGGAAGCTTGAAGCAGGGCTGGACCAGCCAAAGGAGACTTGCACTCTCCGTCTGTCCCACAAGCAACCACTGGGGGCCGCAGCCCGGCAGCAAGCACAGCTAGCTCTCTGTGGGAAGCTGTCTGGACCTGGTGGGTGGGTGGATGCATGCCCAGAGAACAAGCAGGGTGGGCAGGAGAGGCAGCGTGGGTGAACTGCAGATAGGGCCAGAGAAGACCCCCTTCCCCACTAAGGTGACCTTTGAGCAGGGAACTGGAGGAAATGAGGGCCTACCGATGTGAAGAAGAGTATCTGGGCAGAGGGCATGGCACAAGCAAAGGCCCTGAGGTCACAATGCTGGGCCTACGGCAGGGGCTGGAGCTGACCTCAAAACTGACAGCACGGACCAGGCTGGACCACAGGGGCCTGCAGACCACTAACGAATCCTGCCTCAAATGGGAGGTGCAGGGCGTGGAGCCAGTGCTGGGGTCAGACACTGACTCTCAAAGGTCGCTGTGTTCACATAACAAGCAACATCCCGCAGGGAGGGGAGACAGAGCAGGAAGGGGGCAGGGCTCCCTGGACCAGACCAGGGAGGCCCTCCAGGGGTGAGAAATACCCGGCCAGGGGTCCTGGCAGGAAAGCAGGGCTAACTGGTTCCTGCTGGGTGTGGGAGAGAGTGGCCTGGGGCCATGGCAACTGCTGTTTGCCCAGCAGGTGTCAGATTTGAGGGGCAGGGTATCAGACATACAGCTGGGGAGGCGGTTCTGGAAGGGGAGCCGTCTGGGCTGGACACGAGCAGGAGTGGGCTGGCCCCGTGTGGGTTGTCAGTGGGTGCTCCACTGCTGTGCACAGGAGACGGCGGAGGGAGAACTGACATGGAACTGCAACAGGTGCCGCCGTGGGCCGGGCTGGGCAACCGCTTGGTCTCCTTTTTCACGAAGAAAACTGGCACGGAGAGCTAGTAACTGCAGCCTCGGGCAGCTGACCAAGTGTAGGTCGAACCCAAGGTGGCCCCAACCCCGGACCCTCTTCTTAGATCTGAGATGCAACAGGGGGTCCTTAAGCACCAATAAAACACACAGAAAGCAGGTTGTCATCAAAATGATGGCGTCCATCGCAGCCCGGGACTGGCTGGACAGAAGTGACACTTGGCAAGTACCAACTGGGAAGGTCTGTGACAAGACCAGGAAGAAGGGTGCGCGGGGGGGGGGATGCAGAGAAGGGGTAAATGCAGTTTGTGGCTCAGCCCAGCCACAAACTGGAGCTGTGCCCACCACCTGCCCGCTGCATCACGGCCCAGGGCTGGGAGGACGTCCACGTTTTTAAAGGGTCCCCCTGAAGGTGGTCACTTAAGTATCTACATGATGCCCCGTGAGGCCGCAGGCCTGAAGCACTTCTTTGGCTCCATAAGGAAAGGCTGACCTCCTATATTTAAGTTGTGGGTGTAAAGCAGTATGTGGGGGGGAACCAATTATGAGAGACAGCAGAGGAGATGAGAAACTTGGGAGAAGCCTGTTTTGAGGTATTTTAACAAATCTGACTCAGCTGCATGAAATGTGAACCTTACTGGGGGGAAGAGTTTACTTCCTCACTCACAAGGCCACCAGGCAGGTGCGGTGACTCTAGGACACTGGCCCAGAATCGGGACTCGTTCCTCCTCTGCCTCTGCTGCCCCAGCCTGGCCCACCCTGACGCCGTGTTCACGGGGACCGAGCCTGCATGCTCTGCCTGTGCCAAGGGCCAGGCGGGAGGTGCGGGTGATGGGGAGAGGCTGATGCCAACCCCAGTGGCCCCCTCTTAAGGAGCCCCATCTGAAAGCCCCTTCACACCTCACTGGCCAGGGGACGTCACTAGCTCACCCGAGAGCAGAGGGGCCTCGGGGTGCACATGACAAATCTGGGCAGCAGCTGCCCCAGGTAAGCTGGGCTGCTATCAGGAAGGAGGCCAGGGACTATGGCCATGGGTGGCCGACAGGTGGCGTCCACAAAGGTGTGAAACCTCAGTCAGGGAGCAGCTGTGAGTCACCACTGAAAGGATATTAGGACACGCGTTGGCAATGGCCCCTTTGTCCCCGGCACAGCATACAGCGCAGTTCCTCAGGGAAATTTCTTGCAACGTGCTCAGTTGGCTGTGTGAAAAACAGAGTTCGCATATTATAGAAACGTGCACTTCCCACGGGCCCTTCAAAAAATTAACAAGCATTTCTGATACACGACAAGGTACCAAGAGTAACAAACACCAGGACCCACCACCCAGCTGAAGAAATAGAGCATCACGAACACTGCACAGACGACTGAGGTCCTCTGTCCCTTCCCACAGCAAGCCCTCCCCCCGCACCCGCCCCCCCACAGGTGGCCAGGGCGCTATCTTTGGTGTTCATTTAATCTTAAGCATTTCTTGTAGTGTCACTATTTCCGTACTAAACAATGAGATGATTTTTGTACATTATGGAACGTGACATAAACGATCCTTCTACCAGTTCCTTTCTCCACCCACAGCACACCGTTCAGCAGTGACCTCGCCGCCGCCGCCGCAGCGGCACGTGGCCCCTACAGCACCCGCTTCCACATCTCATACGTTCACCCCCACAGTGACTGCGTCTGCTCCTGGGCAGGCGTTTAGATGGTTCCCGACAGCGCTCACGTCTCGCACTCAGACGTGAAAGGCGCTCCAGGACCCAGCCTGGACCGCGTGGAGCTTCGGCTTCCCGGATACCCTCAGAAGCCACTGCTCAGTCCAGAGTCTGTGTTTTCTATTTGTTAAGACAGCTCAGGTGTTACAAGGCCCGAGAGTGTCTGGAACACAGAATCTGGAGCCAAACTGCCTGAGTTCAAATCCCAGCTCCACCACCTTCTCTAGTGAGGGGTGAATGAGCCCCTCTCTGCTTCAGAGTCCAGGTCTGTCTAATGCTGTGAGGTCCACCCAAGGTCACAGCAGCATCGCTCAAATAGCCAGAGGGTGGAAGCAACCCAAGTGTCCGTCAGTGAAGAAGCAGATAAATGGAACGTCATTCTTCAGCCATAAAAAGGAAGAAAATTCTGGCTGGTGTGGCTCAGTGACTGAGGGCCAGCCTGCAAACCAAAGGGTCACTGGTTTGATTCCTAGTCAGGGCACGTGCCTGGGTTGCAGGGCAGGTCCCCGGTGAGGAGGGGCACGTGAGAGGCAACCACACATTGATATTTCTCTCCCTCTCTTTCTCCCTTCCTTCCCCTCTCTCTGAAAATAAATAAAATCCTTTTTTTTTGGAGAAAAGGAAGGAAGTTCTGACACCTGCTACAACATGGGTGAAATGGAGGTCATCATGCTCAGGGAAGTCAACCACTCACAAAAGGACAAAGACTACGTGAGTCCTCTTACCTTTCCCCAGAGGAGTCAAATTCACGGGACAGAAAGGAGAGGGGTGGGTGCCTGGGGCTGGGGGGCAACGAGTGTTTACTGGGTGTGGAGCTTCCACTTTGCCACAGGCTACAGCTTGGGAGATGGTGGTGGTGGTGGCAATGGCTGCACGACATTGTGGGTGTGTTAATGCTGCCGAAACGTAACACGGAACTGACCACCTTTATGGAAATGCCAAGGTACACACACCAGGTGTGAGCCTTTACAGTCACCAGAAACCGGGAAAACGCTGCAGCAGTGAGGCTGCGGGGCAGAGGATCCCAAACCTGCTGGGTTCACGGGCCCTTGGTGTCTCAGTGGTGTTTTCATGGTGCCCCCAGGCCCAAAAGAAACACCTAACCATTCTATTTAGCAAGTAGTTAGGGCCGAACAGCTCATTAAGTAGTTATGTCCTTTCCAGTCGGTATCTCTCGGGCACTGAGCACACAACTTCCTCACCAGAATCAGACTGCCCACCACCAGCTCCACTTCCTGCTGCGGGGCGAGCTTCAGGAGGGGCCGGCTTTTTATTAGCCCTGTCTGCCCAGCTTGGCAGGAATGTGCCGCCACCACCACTGAAAGGCATGGTGGGAGCATCATGAAACTGGGAACTACCTCCAAGGACAAGCCTGCAGTCTCCGACAGATGTCACTGTTTCCCTCTACAATTCAGAATACCCCGCTGTGCCCCAGGGGGCTCGCTGCAGTGCCAGGAACACAGGGTATAAACTCAGGGACCCCAGTCTCAACCCAGGCGGCAGGCCAGAGCCAAAGCCATCTCCGTGAGGAGCCACACATAATGGATTCTATTGGCTTTGACCCCTTTGAGTCTTAGAGCCACAACCTCAAAGCTGGCCAGCTGAAGGCTGCCCGCCCTACTGGTGACAAGCGCCCTGCTTGGCACCACTCACTTGTTACAGCAGCACTAACAGCTCAGGCACCAACTTGCAAACGAGGAAACCGAGGCTCCGAACAGCAGCTCCAACCCCTGTGGGCTGGAGAGCGGCTTCGCTGACAGGGAACCCAGCCTGACGCCAATGGCGCGTTCCTTTCACAAATTCACTTGCTCTTTATTGAACACAGTGATATGTAAGAAGGTCACTCGCCGAGAAATTCAAGAATTATGCATTGTTCACAAACCAGGGAAGGAAAACGTGTTTGCAATTTGTTAATATTCACACAGCCCATGGTACTCTTTGGAAGAGATTAATCAATAAGAAAAATAAAGGGCATCTTTTAGAGTAAAAAGATACTTAAGTATTTGCATCTTAAATGGAAAAAAAAGGAAAGCAACGAGCCATTCAGGACCATTATCTCTTGAAAGTTGTAACTTTCTTTAATTCAATTTTCTAAATTTTCAAGAATGTATATACTGTTTTGTAATTAATTAAACAAGTTGTTGCTCTTTTAGAAATCATGATTTATTGAGGTTTTTAAAATACTGGTCATGTATGCTAAAAAGCAGAGCTATCAAGAAATGAATTTATTCTTACACACTGTCCCTATGTACACTTTAAATTCTGTATTTTAAATCCTTTTTTATTGTTCAGGTACAGTTGTCTCCATTTTCACCCCACCACGTACCTCTGCCCCAATCCTAAATCTTTTTTTAAAGATTTTATTTATTTATTTTTAGAGAGAGGGGATAGGAGAAAGAGAGGGAGAGAAACTTCCATATGTGGTTGCCTCTCGTGTGCCTTCTACTGGGGACCTGGCCCACAACCCAGGCCTGTGCCCTGACTGGGAATCATAATGGTGACCTTTTGGTTCACAGGCCGGCACTCTATCCACTGAGCCACACACCAGCCACGGCATAAAACTTAACAACAGAAACAGCCAAAAGATAACAAAAGAACTTTACTTTGAACAAAACCACAGTTTTTAACTCTTACTTTCCTTACAAAGTGAAGATTGCAGGCCTGCACCTAGCAGGTGCAAATCCACTTTCCGCAGTGGCCACCAGGGGTCACTACTAGGATGCTTCATCTGGGTCAGGTCAAACCACAGCACAGACCAAGGCTAACTAACCCCTGGAAGGTTCTTGGGTTGCTGAGTTTTCGTGCGAACATCAGCTTTGATTCTCCGATTCAGACGGCTTGTCAGAATGAACACTGGTATAGATTTCAGAGAACAGAGACTGGAATCAGCTAAAATGCCTTATTTCATGCCTTTCAAATGGCTACATAATAATTAGGGTGCTTAAAAGCAAGAGACCAGGGTATTCTGACTCAGTAGGTCTGGGGTGGGGCAAAGGTGACAAGGATGTACAACTTAGCACAGGTAGCCATGTACACTTCTGTCTCCATTTGGGACATCAACCAGCTAGAAACATCACCACAAAATACAAGAGGACCAGAGTGTGAACCTTACTTACTTAATGCTTAGTCGATATAAGATAGCATATAAGACAGTATAAATATTAATAATGGGCAAATCAATCTTTTAATTCCAATCTAGAAAAGTCCAACAGCCCTGAGCTGAAGGGAGGATTTTATTTCCCCTGAACACTCGATCCTCAGGTTCCTGCAATTTCAACTACCGTCTGCGTGGGAAGCATGGGGCAGTGGGGCAGTGAGGCCCTGGGTGCCGCACATCCCCGGAACGTGCTCCTGAGCCCCAGGGGGGCTGAGGGCCCACTCTTCCATGATCTGCCCCACTTACCTTTGCTGTTTTCTAATAGAGTCAAAACCAATAGTTTCCACAGGTCTATTTGCAATTTTCACAATTTGCTCTTTTCCGTCTTCCTCTGGTCCATCTTTTAACACATAGCGGTTCTCAACCGCAGTGAGAAAGTCTACTCCAAAGTTTACTTTGTTTGGACGAATGAAGGACCCTCCTGTTGGGTGACTGAAGGGAGAGAAGGGAGCATTGTAAATATCCACACAGACACTTACTAAGATGACACGTGCAAAAAAACCCTTATAAACCGTTGCCAATGTAAATATCTGCATTCAGAAATTTGCTTACAAATATATTAGCAAACAAAAGCAGTTATGTAATTTTTTTAAAAAGATTTTACTTATTTTCAGAGAGGGGAAGGGAGGGAGAAAGAGAGGGAGAGAAACATTGATGTGTGAAAGAAACATCATCAGCTGGTTGCCTCTCACACCCCCAACCAGCCACCTGGCCTGCAACCTAGGCATGTGCCCTGACTGGGAATCCAACAGACGACCTTTTGGTTCACAGCCTAGCACTCAATCCACTGAGCCACACCAGCCAGGAAGCACTTATATAATTTTTTTAAAGATTTTATTTGTTTATTTATCTTTAGAGGGGAAGGAGAGAGGGAGAGAAACATCAATGTATGGTTGCCCCTCGTGCATCCCCTGCTGGTAGTTGGCCTGCAAGGAACCGGCCTGCAACCCAGGCATGTGCCCTGACTGGGAATCGAACCGTGATCGTGTGGTTTGCAGGCCCGCGCTCAATCCACTGAGCTACACCAGCCAGGGCCAATTATATAATTTTAAAAAGAAAAAATATCATCCACAGAGAATGGCCATAAATGCAGTGTTCTGAAGAATTTTATAACTTCCTGTGTGCTGAGAAATGAAAATCTGCTAAGAGCCTTGGCTGGTGTGGCTCTGTTGGATTGAGCCTGGGCTTGTGAACCAGAGTCACCGATTTGATTCCCCATCTGGAGCACAAGTCTGGGTTGCAGGTCAGGTCCCCAGCACACGGGGCGCACGAGAGGCAACCATACACTGATGTTTCTCTCCCTCTTTTTCCTTCCCTTCCTCTATCTCTAAAAATAAATAAAATATTTTTTAAAAGCCCTGGCTGGCATAGCTCTGTGGATTGAGCACAGGCCTGTGAACCACACGATCATGGTTCAATTCCCAGTCAGGGCACATGCCTGGGTTGTAGGACAGTTCCCAGCAGGGAACTCATGGCAGGCAACCATACATTGGTATTTCTCTCCTTCTCTCCTTCCCTTCCTCTCTAAAAATAAATAATCTTTTAAATAAATAAATAAATAATCTGCATAAGAGTAAAATAATGTACTAAAAAGTATATAATCAGTACAAATTATTACAAAGGGTTGTTAGCTTCTGCAAGCATGTAAGCAAATCCCAACAGATTAAACAGAGGAAGTACACAGGACAGACAATTCACATAAGAGTAAACAGACATAGCAACTCATGGGGGAAAGTTTTACCTTGCCAATGATTAAGAAGTGAAAATCCAAATAATGAAACTAGTTTCAACAAAACACAAAACATGAAGAAAAATCGTAACATCTTAAAGACCACAAGGTTGGGACTAGAGAGGACTTCCGGCCAAGATGGAGGCATAGGTGGAAACACTGTGCCCCTTCCCACAACTAAATTTAAAGACAGTGAAGTTTTAGACACAAAAACGCAGCCAAAACAGTGAAAATTGAACTATATGGAAGTCCCACAACATCGAACCATTCAGCCAGACCAGTAAGAGGGGGGTAGTGGGGTCAGGCTGGAAAGGCCCTTCGGTCCAATCGACCCAGGAGCGGAGGCGGTTGGTGGATCCCAAGCGTGGGGTGGGGACGGGCGGACACAGTGAGGGCGCAGGGCGGCTGGCTGACTGCGGTCACACATTTGCGCACATACAAACCAAGCGAAGGAGCGAGCGGTGAGACAGACCGCTCAAGCTAGGGCCCCAGTGATGGGAATTAGAGCCTGAAAGCACCAACTGGAAAGACTTTCTCTGGGTCGAGGGGCCAGGAGAGGCTCCCAGGCTCACAGAGAGTTCGTTGGAGAGACCCACAGGGTCCTGGAGAGTACATGGGCCCACACACGGGAACCAGCACCAGAGGGGCCCAATTTGCTTGTGGGAAGCCACAGAGGGGACAGAAATCTGAGAGACAGTGGAGCGGAGCAAAACGCCATTTTTTTCCCCTCTCTGACCCCACCCCCACATACAGTGTCACAACCCAGCCACTGGATCAACCCACCCTTGTGAACACCTAAGGCTCCGCCCCTCATACGTAACAGGTGCGAACAGACCAAACATTATGACTCAAGAACAGCCCAAGGCCCCAGAGCCTATAATTCTAAGTGACCAAGAAATAGCCAGCCTTTCAGATGCACAGTTCAAAATACTGGTGATCAGGATGCTCACAGAATTGGTTGATTTTAGCCACAAATTAGAGGAACAATATGAAGGCTAAACTGATTGAAATGAAGGGAAATGCACAAGAAATCAATAGTGATGGAAAGGAAACTGGGACTCAAATCAAGGGAGTGGACCAGAAGGAAGAAAGAAATGACCAAACAGAAAAGAAGGAAGAACCAAGAATTCCAAAAAATGAGGAGAGGCTTAGGAACTTCCAGGACATCTTTAAACGTTTCAACATCCGAATTATAGGGGTACCAGAAGGGGAAGAGGAACAGCCAGGAGTGGAAAACTTATTTGAACAAATAATAAAGGAGAACTTTGCCAATGTGGCAAAGGAAATAGACTTCCAGGAAATCCAGGAAGCTCAGAGAGTCCCAAAGAAGTTGGACCCAAGAAGGAACACACCGAGGCACATCATAATTACATTAGCCAAGATGAAAATGAAGCAGAGAATTCTAGAAGCAGCAAGAGATAAGGGAACGGTCACCTACAAAAGAGTTCCCATCAGGCTGTCAGCGGATTTCTCAAAAGAGACCATACAGGCAAGAAGGAGCTGGAAGGAAGTATTCCAAGTCATGAAATCCAAAGACCTACATCCAAGACTGCTCTATCCAGCAAAGCTTTCATTTAGAATGGAAGGAAAGATAAAGTGCTTCTCAGATAAGATCAAATTCAAGGAGTTCACCATCACCAAGCCCTTATTATATGAAATGTTAAAGGGACTTATCTAAGAAAAAGAAGATAAAAATATGAACAGTGAAAGGACAGCAAACTCACAGTTACTAACAACCACACCTAAAACAAAAGCAAACCAAGAGGACAGGTAGATCAGGAGTGGAACCATGGAAATGGAGATCACATGGAGGGTTAGCAACAGGGGAGTGGGAGGAGGAGAAGTTGGGGGAAGTTACAGAGAATAAGTGGCATAGACAGTAGGTAGAAAATAGACAGGGGGAGGGCAGGAATACTATGGGAAATGCAGAATCTAAAGAACTTGTGACACATGGACATGAATGGAAGGGGGAATGGTGGGGGAGGGGTGTGGAGGGTGGAGGGGAGTAAAGGGGGGAATGGGACAACTGTAATGGCATAATCAATAAAATGTATTTTTAAAAAGATCACAAGGTTAGGTTTGTTTCGATTATATCATCACACTCCCGGGAATCTGTCAGCAGGCAATAATTTAAAAATAAAACAAAACTACACCTACAAAGACTCTGTATAATAGCATTTATTTGTACTTGAGGAACTCTAGAAATTATAAAAAATGCCCAGCTGAATAGAGAATATTAAGTGAACAGACAGATTAAAAATTCTAACAGTGATACTAAATAAAATTACAAAAAACTGAGATTTCTAAAATCTGAACCAAACTGTGTGTGGTACAACCACAGAGGAATCTTGTTTGCAGATGGATGAAGACCAGAAAAGGGCACAGAGAGATGAAAACATTTGTGGGTGAAAGGGTTATGTACGAACTCTTTCAAATGACAGCCTGAACTAAATCCATTTAAAAGCTTAAACATAAGGCTAAAATACAGCAGGCAAGGGCAATTCCACAGAAATACAGGACATTTTACCACAATTTACATTCAGGTTTTATAGAAATTTCCGATAATAATCTCTAGAAGGACTTAACAGCAGTAGTAATTATATTGCCATATGTAATGACCCCTGTGTCATCACAGGCTTCTCAGGACATTCCTAATAGGTCTTGAGACCACTGAACTCAGTGCTCAGCACCACATCACGGCCCTGTCCGTTTCTTTTCAGGGAGTCCAAGCGTGCGTGATCACTTCATTCTTTTGGCTTCAAACCTTCCTAGAAGTCCCATACTATGACAAAACTGGTATTAACTGATACATTTTGCCAAAATAATCATATACACGTTTTCTTCTGGGAAATGGGTCCATAGAGATGACCGGATGGTGAAAGGAACATGATCCCCAAATGCTGGAACCAATACAGGTGAGAATGACCCAGAGGCCATCGAATCCCAGAGAGGGGAGTGCAGAAGCCAGTGAAGAGGGGGACAAATGTGTCCAGTGCTACAAACACCTGAAGGTGGCAGCTGAGCCTGAACCATAAGTGACCAGAAGGGAAGGGGTGCCAGCCCTGAAAGTGAGGGGGCAGCAGTGCTGGGGCAACGTCTGAGGGGAGCTGACCGCAAGGGAGTGTTTTCCGGGTGGCAAGCACCAAACTTGACTGTTGATGGAAATAACCCAGTGGCGAGGGGAGCTGACAATGCAGGAAATTAAATCCTCTGTCGCAGCAAAATCAAGTGCTGAGTCTGTTGTGATCTCACAGGGGCACTGACAACTGGAAGCTGCCGGGAAAACTGGATAGTTTACCCATGTGGGGACGGTGACACTGGGGCGGGGGTGGGCCCAGAAGCCTGCTCATTTGCAACAATGCTCTGGTGTGGGGGCCCTGGTGTCCCACCTTCAGCAGCACTCACCCTGTCAGGTGGGGACAGTGGGGCCCACTGTTACACAGGTCTCCTAGCCAACACCGAAAGTGCATTCTGACTACTAGTGCACTATGCTTTCCCACGCTTGTGTCTTGGCTTACTTTGTTGAATTAAATACAGTCCTTACATGAAAATCCTAGCTAGCATGCTCGCTCCTAAAATGGGAGGAGGCAATGAGACGGGTGGGGCAGCAGGTGTGGAGCTGGGTGACCATAGGTTCCTGGCTCCATGACTTAGCAGCTGCATGACCACAGGCAGCCGAATTCACATTCTCAGCCTAAGTTTCTCCATATTATAAAGCCCTCCCAAATGAGGCTACTTACAAGGATTAAATAAGCCATAACAAAATATAAGTCACCATAATGTTGCCTGGCATGACAGTTACAGTTACACATTTATCATGTTGTTAAAAATACTCCCACCTACTTTGAAATGCTGGGACCAGCCAGAGGCCTGACTCTAGTTAAGCAGGGACTCCCACACTTGTTTGATGGGCTCCTGTCACATGCTGTCACCACCGAGAACATAGCTCCATCGTATGAACGTTGAAAATATGGTTATAAACGTAAGCAGGGCAAAGTCACACAACCCCTCAGGTATGAAGTGGTCTGTCCCAGGTACCTACTGTTACCTAAAAACTACCCCAGAGCACAGCGGCTTGAAACGACAATCTGCAATTTCGCACAGCTCCAGGGGCAAGCTCAGTAGAGCTCCGGCGACCCTTTGGTTCACAGGCCGGCACTCAATCCACTGAGCCACACCAGCCAGGGCAAAGGTTATCATTTTGTAAATTGTGAGCAAAAACGTCAAGAAATATGGTATCATAATTTGAGATTTTCATCTTTTAGACATTAATGCACAAGTAAAAGTAACTATTAAACACTGTTTCAAATGTTACATGGTGGCAGCAGCTAGTGAGACAGGAGAGTGTAACAACGCAACATTTCTGAGAGCCAGGAGTGACACATGGGACTTTCATTCACAAACATCCCAATTTGAACAGGGTCATCCAGCACTCTTGTGTTTATCGCAAAGACGGGCTTCCCGGAAGCCCGACTAGGCCGGAAGGAGCCCTGCACTCGAGGGGCACTCGAGGGGCACTCGGGCTCAGAGGCGAGTGCAGACCTGGCGCAGCTGGGAGCTTCCCCTCACTGCCCTTCGGGAGCAGGGATGTCTCGTCTGGTGCTGTGTCCCTCTCACCACTGCACTGGGGCGGGACAAGGGCTCCTGGCTCCACAGGTCCCCAGGTCCAGCGCTCCTCCCCCGTATCTGCGCCAGAGCTGCGCCCAAGGAGCCTCACTGGGACAGTGACATCCTGCACTTCCAGCCAATGCTGAGAGAGGGGGCAAGACTCTTGAAGGTGTGGTGTGAGCTCTGCATGGGGAAGTGCTGTGACTTGTGACCGGCAGGTTGTTGTGGCAGACTATTTCCACGGGTGACTCTCAACCCACATGCCCCTTGGCACTGTGACTTTGCCACTTGTCCCACCAGTGGATGGAATCCATTTCCCCTTTTCTGGAATGCAGACTCAGCCGGGGGGGCTTACTTTTACCAACAGAGTGAAGCCTGGGCCTTAGGAGGCATCACAGTCCTGCCTCCCCCGTCCTGGGAAGCAGAGGCTGCATGTTAGAGGCTCCCGCTCGCTGGAGGACAGTGAAAGGCTGAGACCGTGTGCAGAGAGAAAGAGAAACCTCAGGAACCCCAGCGGAGGACCAGCCCCGAGCCCACAGCCTTGCAAGGCCCTGTGGGTCCTGTGGCTTCCCCTGGGACAGAGGCAGCCCAACAGGCTCCACTACACACCACCCACATCCCGGAGACACACTCACAAGCTGTAAAGGGGTTGTTTTAAGGCCCAAGTTTGGGGGTATTTGTTATTCATCAACAGCTAACCGAAATAGATGGGAAAATCACTATTTTCACTAACACTAATCAAAGCTCAGGACTTTCGTCAATTATAAATCCAGGCGACAAGCCATGATCATATTTGTAGTACCTTCTCAATAACAGAAATCAAATATTGTTGTATCTTTTACAACTGTCACCACTATCTTAAAGTCACTTATTCTTTTCACTACCTCAAAATTTTAGTAGTTATTAGGCCCACAAGCACATCTTATTATTTAATGTGATTTGTTTAAAAATATGTACAACTATATGATCATTTTAAAAGTTTTATTTCATCATGCCTGAATTTTCTTTGTAATGTAATGTATATTTTATTTCCTATTTTTAAAAACATTATCTTATGTCTCTGGAAAGGAGCTATAGCACAAGAAGGTTCCCTGGTCCAGCGTGTAGTCACACTGGGAGGACCCACACTGGACCCCGGGGTGGGGAGGGGCAGGGGGAGGGTGGAGGCACAGGCTCTCCCAGTGTGACTACACGCCACCTAGAAATACCTTCTCAGAGCGAAGAAGGTAGCAAGAAGCAGGAGTACTACTGAAAGTGAAACATTTATAGAACAATAACATTTTAAATAGGACTCTGTGGTTGAAATAAAAGTGCTTTTTCTGAAGTACATTGCAAAGATCCCTGAGGTTATCCCTTTTAATGTCCTGTCAGGACAGCAGGCAGAGGCTCTGCATTCACTGAAGCCAAATGTTCTGGGCATTAAACTGTTTACTTACACAAGACAGAACCGAATCCCAAGGTGTGTCTGTTAGGTGCTGGAAAAATAATTCCAGACAATTCAGAACATTAGTTTCTGTACCTCAGCCTATCTCAATACAGACAAACTTTACACCGAAGAGACTGCTCCTAAAGTTTCACATTCATAAGGTTTTGTTTATGAAAAAGTAAAATCTGAAATTCTAGTGAAAGGAAATAGAAATAGGAAAACCTACTTTTCAAACTGCACACGATTTAAATGGAAAAATAAGTATGAGAGTACAAGTTTAAAAACTGGTACATACAATAAATGAGAAAACAATGCAAAACAAATAGCATGGTTTTCACTGGGTCCTGAATCTACAGCTGAACAATCCAGGAAGAGATCTTCACTGCTGTTCAGTTTACCGGCTGCGATGCCCTTCGCAGATCAGAGGTAAAGTCAAAGGGCAGTGTCTTCAGCAACATCCGGAACAGTTTCTCAGAAAACAAAACAGCCCAGCAAGTAATGCAAACTACCAGCTGAATGAGTGCCCAGCAACCCCCTCCACAGCTCAACTGATAATTTACACAAAATTCACGGAGATTCTAGATGTATTAAGATGTTGCATCCCAACACTGAAATTCAGAATGCTATCTAAAGAGAAAAAACTGGGGGAAAACAGGAACTAGTGGGAGGAAAGTCCAAAAATGTTTCTCTTCTAAGTATTCGGCTCGTTCACGCTCCTTCCTGCTTCGGCCCACCAGGCCCATGGCCTCCCCACCCAGTCCGTGCCTAAGTGTGAGACTCTCATGGAGCTCTATACCAAGCCTCAGTCTGCCCTATTTCCCCAACAGAGCCATCAGATAAAAGGCAAGATGCCCAGTTAAACTTCAATTTCAGCTAAACAGCAAGTTATTTTTTAGCATCAGTATTCCCCATGCATGTCCCATTCTCACACTGAGAAATGACTATCTGAAACTCAAATTTCTCACTGTGCACTGTGTATATTTACCAGCTGAATCTGACAATACTACTGAAAAGTAAAAGGCCCCCAACAAACTCTAAGACTCTCCTAGGAAGCGCTCTTCCTGTTGGGGCTTTGGATGCCGGGTGCTGGGAGAGGCTGTTCTCTGAGGAGCTTCTCCCAAGTGCTGTTAACCTTGATGCCATTTGCTGCGGGCATGCTCGGGGCCCTTCCGGCAAGCCACACACGTGTGTTCAGCAGGAGAGAAGTGCTTGCTTCCATTCAATGCACATCGCTGTAACATCTAAAGAACTGACCCAATGAACTCATTTCCCAGCAGAAAGCCAGCCCAGTAAATAAGCGTCTTTTCACAAACTGCCTCAGTGACACAATTTTTATTTTACCGTAAGTCGAGGGAGGCTTCCTGAATGAACCTCTCACAGATGGCACGATACCATCTAGAAAGGACTCTGAAGGGTCCACCAAAAGCTATCCTATTAAAGCTGATAAATTCAGTAAAGCAGCAAAATACTAAATTAATGTTCAGAAATGGGTTGTACTTCTATAAGCCAATAACAGACTATCAGAAAGAAATTAAGAAAACAATCCCATTCACAATTGCATAAAAAAATAAAATATCTAGCAATAAACTGAACCAAAGAGGTAAAACATCTGCACTAGGAAAACTTTAAGAGAGTAAATAAAGAAATTGAAGATAAAAATAAATGCTAGTATATACCATATTCATGGGTTGGAAGAATTAACATCATTAAAATGCCCATGTCACCCAAATCCACCTACAGTCCCTATCAAAATTCCAACAGGATTTCAGAGAACTAGAACAAATAACCCTAAAATGCATATCAAACACAAAAGACCCCAATAGCCAAAGCAACCTTGAAAAAGAAGAGTAAAGTGGGAGCCCTGGCTGGTATGGCTCACTTAATTGGAGCATCATCCTATAAAACTAAAAGGCTGTATGCCTAGGTTGTGGGTTCAGTCCCCCGCAGGGGCCGTACAAGAAGCAAGCAATCCATTGATGTTTCTCTCCCTCTGTCTCTCCCTCCCTCTCCATCTCTCTAAAATCAATCAGTATGTCCTTGGGTGAGGAATAAAAAACAAAACAAAACACTACCTATATCAAACTATACTACAAGGCTATAGTAATCAAAACAGCATGATACTGGCATAAAAACAGGCACATAGATCAATAAAACATAATAGAAAGCACAGAAATAAATATACACCTATGTGGGCAATTACTATTTGACAAAGGAGCCAAGAATATACAATGGCATAAAGACAGACTCTTCAGTAAATGGTGTTTGGAAAACTGACCAGGCACACACACAAAAAACAAGAAACTAGATTACCTTCTCACACCATACACACGAATACACTCAAAAAGTGAATTAAAGACTTAAATGGACAGAGGACAGGAGGAGCCATGCCAGGCGTAGCCACCAGGAGGGGGCCTGAGTCGGGGCAGCAGGTTGAGGGGCTGATTGTCCAACAGCTCCTTACAACCCTGCCTGGTTGGTGGCCACTGGAGAAATGCAGGGGGCTCCCCAGACAGCCGTGGGCACAGGTAAGAGCCAGCACTTTACCCCAGGCCTCAAATGCAACTTCCCCTCCCCTGCTCTCGGTGCCCCCATGTCTGGAGTGGAGTGCAGGTGTGGGGGTGTGCCCTCCGCACGGGTCCCACCACCCGAGCAACTCTCTGAGCTTGCGTTCCATCTCACTCTTGTTTCCTGCACGGCAGTTGAGGGGGACCACTTCCCATTATGTCCTGGTACAGCTGCCAAAGTCTTCTGAACTGGCTCTGTGGGGGCATGGACCCCAGCTTTGAAGGCCATGGGGACCCCAACTGTGCTGCCTTCCTCTCTCACCAGCAGTGGCTGCTGGAAAGTGCAGTGTTCCTGACCATCGCCCTGTTGAAGATCCTGGTGGCCTTGCAGCACATCGTGAGGCAGGCAAAGGAGGGTGGTAGGGATGGCCATGGCTGCCAGCCAGAGCAGGAGACCCAGCGGTCAGAAGGCGGCAAGGAAAGCCTGAGCTGGAATCTGCTCATAGTAGCCCTGTGGCTGACCTTCAGGGTGGAGGTGGGCTTTAAGTTCACCACCAAGACAGTCATCTACCGCTCAACCCCCATCACCTGATCACCGTGACGCCTATTTTTCTCCTGTCCTGCCCCCTTGTCCAGGAGACAACGTTGTCTTCAAGCTACAAATGCACATGCTGAGTGGAGTTCTCTGGCCTTGCTGCTCCTGCAGTAAACACCTGGCTGCTCCCCTTTGAATGGAGACTTACTGCCTTGAGCGTTTTATGCTCTACATGGTACCCATTTGCCTGCTTCGGAAAGGAGGTGCTTACACCCCAGAGCACATCTCCCACCTGGCCTCATTTCCTTTTATCACTTCAGCGTCGTACAGACCCTGGGCCTGGCCACTGAAGGGAGTCTGAACAACATGCTGTGTCTGGCCATCTCTGACCCATTCTACGGCCCCTGGTATCGCATCTTGGGCCTCAGGACACCAGACTCTCATGACCATGACCCACGGGAGGCCGGTCACCCTGTTCTCATACATGGTTGGGCCCTTGTGTAAATATCTGATGGATATGCTCTGGCTTCCGGTCAAGAAGGCAGATGGAAGGTGCTTTTTTTCTTCTCCTTGAGGAAACAAGACTTGACTGGAGAACACCCAGTTCTTAATGGAAGCACGGGGGAGGGCCGTTCAACGTTTGGTGTTTCTTTTTTCTCCTCCCTGTCCCTTTCCCCTGCCACTCTTCTCTCCCCAGCTCTCCCTCCCAGGATGCGGCCCGGAGCAGTGCTGAGGGCGGGGTCTCTCCTCAGCCCCCGGACTCCTTCTTCCTGCTCCCAGTGGCCTTACCATGGGAGACAGTGATCAGTAGCTTTCACTCTGCATGTTGCTGCTTTAACAACAGCTGGCTGAGGAGAAAGGAAACAAGCAGTAGTTCTTTTGGCAAAGAGCAACGAGACTGGGTGTGCTTCATTTCCCCACTGCCAGGGACCTATATTATGCTGGGGTCCCCTTTTGTCTCCAGCAAAGCCCCCACTGTAAGAGGACCGAGGCTTTGTTTCTATGTTTCTATGCCTTGCTCTTTCAGCAAGCTAAGAGCCATGGGATTTCCCAACTCATGGCCAAAACAGAACTGGCCAGATTCTTCCCACTGGTGTCCCGTGGCTCAAAGCAAGTGGCCAACCAGCCACACTCTCCAGAAGGCTGCCTGCAGTGGGCGATGGGACACTACCCGGTCCAAGGGCTTGGTTCCACTGAAGGGGACAGAGAGCTGCTGTGACAGCAAATCCAGAGTGAACAGGTTTAAATGTCCACAAGTAATTCCGGGAGGGGCCCCGGGCACGCTCTGCCTGCGAGAGCTGAGCGCTAGCCCACATCCCAGTCCAAAGGGAGCACAGAAATTAATCAACAGAAGCCGTAACTTGAGAAAACGGAAAACAGATTTGATTTATATGCTCCATTTCAGTTTAATGTTTGTAATAGGTGCCACCTTAAACTTGAGTGTCCCTTAAATGTCCTCTCTCTCTTTTTAAAGGCAGTTTCAGGGAAGGATAAGCTAGAGTTGGGTTTTGTTTGCTTGCTTGTGTTTTTTTGCTTTTGGGCTTTTACTTGCTTGCTGGTTTGCTTTTGCAATGTTTGAGTGTGGAGAATCCTTGCACCAGGGCGTCTCTCTGGAGGGGCTCCTGCCAGTGCATGTTGTGGCTTCACAAAATATGCCAGCGTCCTGGGTTTGGGAAGATCTGTAGATCCTTCTGGGGTTGCTTCCCTGGGGCCAGATATCGTGGTAGCTGTGGCCAGACACAGCGCTGAATTGTTTCCCCTGCCTACTCCTAAACCCATGTCTAGACTGAAAAGGAGATACCGAGGAATTAAGTCCCCATGGGTGGAGATTCAATTGCTCCAAATGGAAGATCTTTTGTTCAACGACTTTAAGGTAAGTCAGGTATGGATTTCAAGAAGGGAGACAGTGGCTGGGCTTTTGCTGACTCCTTGTTAGCTTATACTAAAAACAGATTTGCTTAAGAACTGAAAAGGTGGTTCAGTGAGACTTCCCCTGGTGGGCCTCCCCTCCCATCTTCCACTCTAGGCAACTCAGTTGTCCTGGGCCAGTTTCAGTATTTTAGGTACTACTGCATGAGAGCTTCAGTGACTCAGTGGTTACGATGTTAGCAAATGGACCCACAAGAGGCAGCAGAATATAGGACAGTCTCTCTGAGCAAGGTGAGGGCCAGGGCAGCAACCATGGAAGCTCCCTTTTGCAGAGGCCTGCTGGCACTGAGGCAATCAGTCCCCAGGGTGTGGGGCAACAAGAGGGAGAACACTGGTACCCCTTAGTCCCCATGAGCTCCTCATGCTTAAGGGCTTGGACAAGTTTTTCTCAGTGCCTCTCACCCTCAGGTTGGCTTCCAAAAGAGGCACCTCCTGACTGGATAGATTTGCCTTGCCCACCATCAAAGTGCTGCGTGGTGGAGGATGGGACGATAAGGGATCGTGCAAGGACTCAGTGCCCCTCAGCCTCTTCACAAAAGGAAAAGTTGGAAGGAGGTCATGGGTGGAGGCCTTAGGGGCCTGTCCGGCCCACTACCAGTGTATGGAGTCTTTGCTGGCTGACAACAGAGTGCCTCGGCTGGCCACGGAGGCAAAAGTGACTCTGCAGAAGCTCTTTTCCTCCCCGTGCAGCACGGCCATACTGCCAGCTGGCCCGAGCTTTCCCTGCATTGGCGTGCCTCTGAAGCTTGCCTCTGCCCTGGCCACAGCTCAGAGTCCCATTCTGACTGGCACTTTCTGCTGCTCGGAAGGAAAGAAGAAAGTGAAAGCCATGTGCCTGCCCTGGCCAGGCCAAAGACATATACACCGGTCAGGGAAGGGATAAGTAGAGGGGAGATACAAGGCTTCTGAGGGCCAGACTGGCTCAGAAACACGGAGGTGGGAAGAACAGAGAGGGAGCCTAGTCCAGAGGCTCCCCAGGGCATCAGGGACTCTGACTGAGGTGTTAGGGAGAGGCATGCATCGGAATTGGCCTGTGCCTCACTCAGACCTTGGGCCAGACCTGGCTGAGAACCAGGACGGCCTGCCTTGGTTTGCGGTGCCCTCCCCGGTGGGCCTGGCCTCCCAGCTCCTCCTCAGGCCCTTCCTCTCAGTGCTAAGGAGGCTCCCCAGCCACTCTGGCAAGTCTCCATGGCATTAATTAGCCAGCATTCGTGAGCTCCATGTGTGTTTGAGAGGGTGTCTTGGGAGTGGACGGCTTCTTCCAAAACCGCCCTAAGAAGAGAAATGAGTGTTCCCTCAAGCCCCTGGGTAGCCACGGCCAAGGACCTGGGCCAATGAGAACAGTCTGCTCAGTTGTCCAACTTGGGGCATCAGCTCAGAAGTGTGGGAATGTGGTTGTGCCTGCTTGCGGTCTCAGTATTTGGTTTTGGACACCAAAGATGACCTGGCCCATTTTCTTCCCAGTGATGGTGAACCTCTGTGAGCCTGTGAGAAAGGCAGAGACTCCGTCTCCACAAGTCAGGACTCTCTCTTTCTCCTTGAACTTCTCAGCATTCACAGAAGCTGCCTGCCAAGTGGCTGGGATAAGCTGGTAGTCTGCGCACTCTACGTGGGCACCACAGGTCTAACTATCAGATCATCTCTTTAGCTGCAGCCTCAGCTGGAGCTTTGCTACGTGTGCTGCTTGATAATTCAGTGTTTTGGGGAGTAGGCACAGCTCCCCACAGATAACAAATTGTCTGCAGGTCTCCAGGCACTGGTATTGGGGCCGGGTGGTGCTATAGGAGCAAGCTGGGTGGCTCACTGGGTGGCGGAAGGCCCCTTCTCCTGCTCCCTTGGCCAAAAAGACTTCCCTGGATCTCTAGATGTGGATCCAGAGTCATCTGTCCTCTTTGGAGGACTGAAGGGGAGATATGGAAGAAAAGAAAAAAGGCGAAGCCCCCAGCTGCTGTGGCTCAGTTGGTTAGGCGTCATCCTGCAAATCAAAGGGTCATCGGTTTGATTCCCAGTTAAGGCAAATGAATGGGTTATGGGTTCAGTCCCTGGTTGGGGTGCCTACGGAAGGCAATGAATTGATGCTTCTCTTTCCCATCGAGGTTCTCTCCTACTCTTTTTCCCTCCCTTCCCCTCTCTCTAAAACCAAAAACTGTTAAAAATATGTATACATAAAAAGAAGGACCATGCCTAACATTGCAGGATAACATCCTGGTGCAGTGCTGGTTGGGTAAATCTGGAGCAGACACAAGAGGGGCCTGCAGGTTTTCATGCGCTCCTTGGCAAGGCTCCAGACTGAGAGGGGACCTTCCTGCACGCCCTGCCCTGCCCTGCCCTCCGGGCAGAGTCACGACAGGGAGGTGGGCAGAGTCGCGACAGGGAGTGAGCCTGCCTTCTCTGTATATTGATTCAGTTTGTGCTCAGGAAAACCTAGTCATGTGTTGTTGCTCGTCTGTGACATTTTTGTACAGTGGTTCGCCACTCAATGGCATAAAACAAAAGTCATTTTAAGCAAAGCTCTTGTTTTAAAAACTTCTGGTATGTTTTTGTTTGATATANCCCATGTCTAGACTGAAAAGGAGATACCGAGGAATTAAGTCCCCATGGGTGGAGATTCAATTGCTCCAAATGGAAGATCTTTTGTTCAACGACTTTAAGGTAAGTCAGGTATGGATTTCAAGAAGGGAGACAGTGGCTGGGCTTTTGCTGACTCCTTGTTAGCTTATACTAAAAACAGATTTGCTTAAGAACTGAAAAGGTGCTTATATTTTAAGATTTTGTTTATCTATTTTTAGAGAGGGGGAAGGGAGGGAGAAAGAGAGGAAGAGGAATATCAATGCGCGGCTTCCTCTGACACACTCCACAATGGGGACCTGGTCTGCAACGCAGGCATGTGCCTTGACGGGGAATCAAACTGGCGACCTTTTGGTTCAGAGGCTGGAGCTCAATCCACTGACCCAGGCCAGCCAGAACAGTTTTATTTTATATTTTAAAAATTTTTTTATTTCTGTTGGTGTTATTGTGGTAAAGAGAATAAGATAGTCTGATCTATAATTATTTCTGCCAGGAAATTGGCAAATGCCTCTGTCCCTCTTACACCCCACTCCCATCCTTCTTCATCCCAAAGGCCAACGGCTGTGCACCGGCAGATCCCTCCCTGTCACTGCTCCCTCCAGGGCCCCCTCTTGCACCAGTCCTTACAATCCTCCTCAACAGCAGCAGGCTGAGAGTTTCTGCCAGGCTGGTTCGAGGTCCCTCTGCCCCTGACGGTCTGCTCACCCCGTGGAGCGTTCTGTACCATGCTTTCCGTCCTCTAACCCTTCTGACTGTGGGGCCTTCCTAAAGCCTTTCTAAGGTAGGGTCCCCGCAAGAAACTCCCTTATGACCTGGCCATTCCAGTTCTGGGTATATGCCTGAAGAAATCCAAAACACTAATTGGAAAAGATGGTTCTGCAGTTACTTTTGGAAATAAACCGTCATTACTTTATGTTCTTCATTAGCATTCTGAATTTTAGTCTGAGGTGTTTTTGTTGTTGATGATTCCTGAATGAAAAGGAACCCTCACCGAACCCTCACCGAACCCTCACAGGACTTACTGTTACAATGTTTTCTTCACTTACTGTTATTAAAAGATTTATGAAGAAAAAACCCACTTAAATGTTAGACCAAAAATCATAAAAACTCTAGAAGAAAATATAGTCAGTAAAACCTGGTACATTTCCCACAGCAACATTTTTCCTCACATATATCCTTGAGCAAGAGAAACAAAAGAAAAAATAAACAAAAGGGATTACATCAAACTAAAAAGTTGTTGCACAGCAAAGGAAACAAACCACAAAACCAAAAGACAACCTTCTGAATGGGAGAAAATATTTATCAATGAGATATCTGATAAGGAGTTAATATCCAACATTTATAAAGAACTCATGCAACGTGTCCTGACTGATGTGGCTCAGTTGGTTGGGCATCATCCTGCAGAGCAAGGGGTTATGGGTTCAATTCCCGGTCGGGGCACGTGCCTAGGTTGTGAGTTCAGTCTCCAGTTGGGAAACATACAAGAAGCAACCAATTAATGTTTCTCTCTCACACTGATGTTTCACTTCCTCACTTTCTCTCTCCCCTTTCCTCTCTCTAAAAATAAATAAATACATAAATTTAAAAAGAAAAAACTATTACAACTCAACACAAAAAACAAATAAACAATCCAATTAAAACATGAGCGCAGGACCTGAACAGACCCTTCTCCAAAGAGAACATGTAAATGGCCTATAGACATGTGACAAGCTCTTCAACATCGCAAATCATCAGAGAAATGCAAATGAAAACCACAACAAGATATTGCCCCAGCACTGGTCAGAATGGCCATCATCAATAAACCAACAAACCAACAATTAAAATAAAATGTAAATCAATCAATCAACAAACAATAAGTGCTGGTAAGGATGGGAAGAAAGGGAGCCCTCGTGCACTGCTGGTGGGAATGCAGATTGGTGCAGCCACTGTGGAAAGCACAATGGCATTTCCTCAAAAATTAAAAGTGAAACTACCTTATGACCTGGCAATCCCAGTTCTGGGTATATATCTGAAGAAATCCAAATCACTAATTGGAAAAGGTATATATGTACTCCTGTATTCATTGCAGCATTATATACAACACATACAACAGCCAAGATATGGAAGCAACCCAAGTGCCCATCAATGGACGAGTGGCTGGAGTGGAGCATACTGTATTTTTTGGACTGTAAGACACACTTTCTTACCACATTTTTTGCTTCAAAAAATTTTCCCTATTTTCCTCCTCTAAATCCTAGGTGCATCTTACGGTGAGGACCCCAGGTACACCTAGGTTTTAAAGGAGAAAAAAAGGGGGAAATTTTTTGGAGCAAAAAATGTGGTGGAAAGGTGCGTCTTATAGTCCAAAATAGGGTATGTTCAATGGACTATTACTCAGCCATAAAAAAAGAATGAAATCTGACCATCAGTAATGACATGAATGGACCTGGAGGGTATTGTGCTAAGAGAAGTCAGACACAGAAAGACAAATACCACACAATTTTGCTCATTTGTGAAATCTAAAGAACAAAAGAGAAACAGACACATGGATAGCAAATTAAGGGTTGCCAGAGGGGAGGAGGGTGGGTAAAAAGGAGAAGAGATTGAGAAGTCCATGGTGGTGGCTACAAACCAATCATGGGGCTGTAAAGGGCAGCGTAGGGAATATAGTCAGTAGCACTGTAATAACTATGTATCGTCCCCAGGTGGGTACTAGAATCATCAAGGGAACCACTCTGTAAAGTTTGTAATTCTCTAACCGTTATGCTATACACCTGAAACCAACATAAATTAATATTGAATGTCAACTGTACTTGGAAAAAATTTAAGTAAAACACAGATACACACACCCCAAAATAGAACTGTTCTCTTCACCTTTTGCAGAGATGTTCAGGCAGGAAGATGATATTGTAGGTAGTACATTTAGTGATTTTTTAAAAACTCTTCTAACACTTCACACCATCCCAGGAGAGTATTTTATTTTATTTATTTAATTTTTTCCCAGGAGAGTATTTTACACTGACCCACTAACGCTCACTCGAGAACCTCAGCCCACTGTACCGCAGTCTCATGACATTCGCAGCCTGGCACATCAAGGGGTTTCCATTTTTTGAGTGATCGGTGCTGTGGACACAGGCTGGAACGTACACCCCTCTGACGCCAAGAATTAAAGGTAGGCTATACTCACCAGAGGATTTTAAGCTTTCTTGCTCACCAGAAAAATCATATAACTGCTGGGAAAGAGAACATTTTATTGTATTTTCAAATCATATGGTAAAGGTTTATTTAGAACGTTACAGAGGTAGTAGAAGTGAGCCAGGTCGGCTGTGTAGGAAACAAGTTATTCAAGCAACAGCAGGGCCCTCGGAGCTCATGGGCGAGAAATGCCAAGGAAGGCGCCTGGGGGAAGGAGGGGGAAGGGGAAGCTGTGAGCTCGCCCCAAGAAGAAGAGCGCCCCAAAGGAGAACATTTTCTATAAGAGCTGAGTGGGAGAATGTTGGTCCACGCTGTTCTGTTTAGAGTATACTTTTTAGTTTAGGTTGAAATTAAGACAAAAACAAAACTGAAAATCACTCTGCTATTAAGACACAAGGCAGAGAGAACTTCAGGCTAACTGCCTTCCCTGAGCCTCTCAACCCTACAAAGACGAGGGAAGGAGAAGACAGTCCCTGAGAGAGACACGGGTGACTGGTTCTCAATCGTGAATTTTGGGGAAATCTGGAAACTGTAAGTTGATAGCATCACAAATATTACTTATGGGTAACAACAGCTCAGGAGATTGCCGTATTTGCCTTGGATTATATAAAAGATGAGACTGAAACTAAAGAATGACACAAAATGGTCCAAACCCACATTTAGAGGGGCCTGGCAAGTGGTCTGTCCACTCCTACTCTGACTATTCAAGGAAAAAACAGTCTGCCCTTTTTTGAGAAACTACAGTGGGGAAGAGTCCACGGCCAGGGTTTTAGCTCAACACTAGTTTCTTCATACTCTACTCATAACTCATTCTGCACTTGGTCATCTTGAAAGATATTAATAATACCTGTCGTAGCCACCACAAATATTCAGAATAAGGAACAGATGTGATTAAAGAAGGAACCATTGCAAGCTGACTGTAAAAAGACTTATTTTAAGCCCATCCTACATTCTTCTTAAGGTCATTGTTAGAGCAGAGACTAGACCCTTGCACAGGTGATTCTACTCTTTTTCTTTTGTAAGATTTTGTTTCTTTTATTTTTAGAGAGAGGGGAAGGAAGGGAAGGAAGGGAGGGAGGGGGGNAATTTAAGTAAAACACAGATACACACACCCCAAAATAGAACTGTTCTCTTCACCTTTTGCAGAGATGTTCAGGCAGGAAGATGATATTGTAGGTAGTACATTTAGTGATTTTTTAAAAACTCTTCTAACACTTCACACCATCCCAGGAGAGTATTTTATTTTATTTATTTAATTTTTTCCCAGGAGAGTATTTTACACTGACCCACTAACGCTCACTCGAGAACCTCAGCCCACTGTACCGCAGTCTCATGACATTCGCAGCCTGGCACATCAAGGGGTTTCCATTTTTTGAGTGATCGGTGCTGTGGACACAGGCTGGAACGTACACCCCTCTGACGCCAAGAATTAAAGGTAGGCTATACTCACCAGAGGATTTTAAGCTTTCTTGCTCACCAGAAAAATCATATAACTGCTGGGAAAGAGAACATTTTATTGTATTTTCAAATCATATGGTAAAGGTTTATTTAGAACGTTACAGAGGTAGTAGAAGTGAGCCAGGTCGGCTGTGTAGGAAACAAGTTATTCAAGCAACAGCAGGGCCCTCGGAGCTCATGGGCGAGAAATGCCAAGGAAGGCGCCTGGGGGAAGGAGGGGGAAGGGGAAGCTGTGAGCTCGCCCCAAGAAGAAGAGCGCCCCAAAGGAGAACATTTTCTATAAGAGCTGAGTGGGAGAATGTTGGTCCACGCTGTTCTGTTTAGAGTATACTTTTTAGTTTAGGTTGAAATTAAGACAAAAACAAAACTGAAAATCACTCTGCTATTAAGACACAAGGCAGAGAGAACTTCAGGCTAACTGCCTTCCCTGAGCCTCTCAACCCTACAAAGACGAGGGAAGGAGAAGACAGTCCCTGAGAGAGACACGGGTGACTGGTTCGCAATCATGAATTTTGGGGAAATCTGGAAACTGTAAGTTGATAGCATCACAAATATTACTTATGGGTAACAACAGCTCAGGAGATTGCCGTATTTGCCTTGATTATATAAAAGATGAGACTGAAACTAAAGAGTGACACAAAATGGTCCAAACCCACATTTAGAGGGGCCTGGCAAGTGGTCTGTCCACTCCTACTCCGACTATTCAAGGAAAAAACAGTCTGCCCTTTTTTGAGAAACTACAGTGGGGAAGAGTCCACGGCCAGGGTTTTAGCTCAACACTAGTTTCTTCATACTCTACTCATAACTCATTCTGCACTTGGTCATCTTGAAAGATATTAATAGTACCTGTCGTAGCCACCACAAATATTCAGAATAAGGAACAGATGTGATTAAAGAAGGAACCATTGCAAGCTGACTGTAAAAATACTTATTTTAAGCCCATCCTACATTCTTCTTAAGATCATTGTTAGAGCAGAGACTAGACCCTTGCACAGGTGATTCTACTCTTTTTCTTTTGTAAGATTTTGTTTCTTTTATTTTTAGAGAGAGGGGAAGGGAGGAAGGGAGGGAGGGAGGGAGGGAGAGAGAGAGAAAGAGTGTGAGAGAGAAACATCAATTCTTTGCCTCTCTTACACGCCTCAACCAGGGGCTGAACCTGCAACCCAGGCAGGTGCCCTGACGGGAATTGAACCAGCGACCCTTTGCTTTTTGGAACAAGGCCCAACCAACTGAGCCACACAGTCAGGGCTCATTCTATGCTTAACTGGAGTCTCCTGAGACCCACCTGGGCTGAACTGCTTGGGGGGAAATGCGCTGGGAGGAATGTATACCATGAGACGAGCCCTGAAAACCACGCCGTCTGTTCTCACGTTTTTTCCTGGAGAGCAGCACCCAACCCGAACAGTAATGCCCTCCTACCAGCCTGAGACGCTGGGGGAAGAGACTTGAGAAGCTGAACTCACCCGACACCCCACTCACCTACCCTGATATCTTGGCATAAGACAAACTAACCACATCGTTACACGGGTACATCTAACACGCTCAGCCATTTTACATTCACACATGCTTCTGGAGAGACGGGGGTCCTCACTGTGCTGTAATGACAACCTCTGACTCCTGTTTTTCCTATTCAAAATGGGTACACCACCACTTTGCCATTTTCCAATTTCACCAGCATAGGATGAAAAAATGTATGACCTAGCAATTATAAATTGCTATGGCTTCATTAAAATAGCACCTAAACATAAAGAAAATGTTTACTGTGGTAAAATACTTATCTTGTTATTATGGCTTTCCAAGTAAAAGTTGAAATATAAAGACTTCTTAAAAGGGAAGAAGTGTAGATGATGTATTAGTTAGTGATCTGAGTTAGCTTAAAAAACACCCACGTGGTGTAAACCCGTTGGTCCGACTCAGAGACCCTCCGACAGCGCTGTGATCCCCCCAGTTGAAGTCACGCTCTAACCAGTGCCAACAAGCGGTCCCCAACCACAGGCAAGGAGAGCCTTTCGTCAGACCAGGGGTCTCTGCCCTACCAGGCCGATGCTCCCTTTTATTTATACTGCCCCCAAATACATTGATGTGGAATCCGCAGATCACATATCACCTACCCACACTGGACTTCAAAGGCAACAAAATACCTGTGGTAATGAAACAGGAGTAATTTATAACAAGACGTGTTTTTTTTTTTTTTAAAGATTTTATTTATTTATTTATCTTTAGAGGGGAAGGAGAGAGGGAGAGAAACATCAATGTATGGTTGCCTTTTGTGTGTCCCCTGCTGGTAGTTAGCCTGCAAGGAACCGGCCTGCAACCCAGGCATGTGCCCTGACTGGGAATCGAACCGCGATTGTCTGGTTTGCAGGCCTGCGCTCAATCCACTGAGCTACGCCAGCCAGGGCAACAAGACGTGTTTTGATACGTGTGTGCTCAGGCCTGACTGCACTGAAGACAGAATGAGGGAAGGAAATGCTTCCCCCAAGGGGAGGAGTGCGAACACCAAGTCACCACATACCCCAGACATGAGAGACCTGGGCCACCTACCGGCACCTCGGGGCAAATCTCAGACCAGTCAGCATGGAACCAAGCCTTGAGTCTTCTACTCAGAGAAAGCAAGACTGCAAACACACCACCTCCAGACACCATTAATACTGGATGACCTGGGCAAGGTTTTGGAAGACGGAAGTATGTTGCAGAGGCTCCACCAGAAAAGGCCCTTCCCTGAAGGGAAGCAAGGGATCAACAGACCAAGCTAGAAACTTCTGTGTCCTCGCCTCCCTCACCAGGAGCCCTGGGCGGAGCCCGAGCCAGCCCGCCGCCATGCAGGCCTCACAGCTGGCCTGTAGGAACAAGGTGATTCTTCTTCTACCCTCACTTTCCAAAGTTACAGCTAGGAAACGCATTTTGCTACCAATATTATCTAACTTTGACCTTCATTTTAGAGGCTAGTAAACTGAGTCTAGTCTAGAGCCATAAAGATTATCAAAGGAGAGTGAAGGGCCTCCTGATTTCCAGGCCGTGACTGTGTTCGATGAACCACATTTGAAGAAAAATAAGTGTAATATTCAGGAATCCTTTTGAATAACTGAAACCTAAGGGGAAAAATGTAAAAGATAAACTCTGCCTGAAATACCCCACCATCCTTTCCAAGCTTTCCCCAAGTTTCTCTAAGTCAAGCAGTTACAAATGGTCACGGATGGAGGTGCGACTTCCAAAGAGGAGAGAAAGCTTTTCTTTTTCTTTTTTTTAAAGATTTTATTTATTTATTTATCTTTAGAGGGGAAGGAGAGGGAGAGAAACATCAATGTATGGTTGCCTTTCGTGCATCCCCTGCTGGGAGTTGGCCTGCAGGGAACCAGCCTGCAACCCAGGCATGTGCCCTGACTGGGAATCGAACCCCGATCCTCTAGTTCGCAGGCCCGCACTCAATCCACTGAGCTACACCAGCCAGGGCTGAAAGCTTTTCTAACAGTGGCCTAGCAGTCTACTCTTTGGAGGTTCTGTATTTTCTTTCTTTTTTTTTTAATTTAAAAAGTCCTGGAGGGGGGAGTCCTTTTTAAAAAAATTTTATCTTTAGAGGGGAAGGGAAGGAGAGAAAGAGAGAAATATTAATGTGTGGTTGCCGCTCGTGAGTCCCCTGCTGAGAACTGGCCTGCAACCCAGGCATGTGCCCTGACTGGGAATTGAACCATAATCGTGCGGTTCGCAGGCCCACGCTCAATCCACTGAGCTATACTAGCCAGGGCTGTATTTTCTTAATCAATGCTTCTTACTCGGTACCTAGCCTAGGTCTCTCTTCTGTTATGGATTATAAACTGTTAATGAATCAATCAATGAGAAATGTTAACATTCATCCACTTTTTTTTTCTTTTTAAGAGAGAGGAGAAAGGAAGAAGAAAGAGAGGGAGAGAAACATCAATGTGTGTTTGCCTCTCACACAGCGCCTGCTAGGGACCTGGCCTACAACCCAGGCGTGTGCCCCCTGCCTGGGAATCGAACCAGTGAGTCCTTGGTTTGCAGGCCAGCACTCAATCCACTGAGCCACACCAGCCAGGGCTCATTGGTTGATTCTTGTATGTGCCCTGACCAGGGATCAAACCCACAACCTTGGTGTATTGGGATGAGGCTCTAACCAACTAAGCTACCCGGCCAGGGCTAATTCATCCACTTCTTTAAAAACAAAAAAGGACAAAGAAAGCAACCCCACTTGTAAGTCACTTTTAAAAATATGAAAAAGAGCTCTGTAACTCTAACTGGTGTGGCTCCGTTGGTTGGGCATCATGCTGCAAAGTGAAATACCACTTTGATTCCTGGTCAGGACATATGCCTGGGTTGCAGGTTCAGTCCCCACTCAGGGTATATACAAGAGGCAATCAACTGATTTTTCTCTCTCACACTGATGTTTCTCTCCTCTTTCTCCCTGCCTTCCCTTCTCTCTAATTGTAAATAAAACCTTTACAAAAGAAAAAAGAAAAAACTCTGCAAATAGAATTTCTTTGTAGAATAAACCAAATTCTACATTATAGAACTAACGACGAGCTAAACATTTCTTCTCCACCCCCTTTTATCCAAATATTAAATGCTATCCTAAATAACCACGCCAACACATAATGAAAAATTACCTGCATTTAAAATATACAGTCCCTTCATGGCTTCCATCGTGCTTGCCCCTCTCAGGATTGTCCCATTCCACTCCTAACCAGAGTCCTAGCAGGACAAGAAAAACCAAATGAGCGACAGGTGGTGACAGACGAAACACTCCCTTCTCCTGCAAGCAAATACAGCCTGCAAGGGACACAGATGCCACTGGGAAAAAGAACCATCTTTAGGGAAGGACTTCAATCAGCAAATACAATAGCATGTTTGGTTCAAAAAGTCAATGAAAATCACAGTTGCAGAAAACAGCAATGGCCAAAATTTACTGAGCACTTACTAAATGCCAGAAACTTTTCTTTACATTATTATCACAAGTTATCCTTACAACAGACAATTCGTCTATGTAAAGGAGGTATCGTTAGTGTCCTCTTTTTATCAGCTCCCAGACAAATAAACACAGTTTATTTTTCAATTGCAGTTCACTTCCAATAGTATTTTATATTAGCTTCAGGTGTACAGCATAGTGGTCATACAATCATAAGCTTTACAAAGTGTTTACCCCCGATATTTCCAGTAGCCCCCTGGCACCATACAAAATTATTACAGTGTTGTTAAATGCACTCCCTGTGCCACAGCTCACACCCCCGTGACTATTGTGTAACAACCAACGTGTACTTCTTAATCCTTCACTTCTTTCACCCAGTCCCTCGACTTTCCCAATACATGTTTTTTGAGTCCTATCTAGTAATCTGCTTTACCTAAAATAAAAATCTCTAAGTAAATAGTATCCTTGTTCAATCTAGGTAAAATAACACACTGAACAAAAGTCATTCCCAGGTCACTCTAACCCCAGAAGCCGAGACTCCGTCCTTATTCTGTGCTCTCTGCAGCTGACACGGAATGTCTGCAAACCACCTTAGTCTCTAGAGCATTTTCTCTGCATTCTCTCCCCCTTGCCCCACCTATTTATTAAGTACCCACTGTGTACTGGGTCCTGTGCTGGTACAAAAATAAAACAGAGGGTTTCACTTCTGGATCAACCCTCCTGCTGAGAACAACTAGAAAAGTTAAATAAACTATTTTTAAAAGATTTTATGTATTTATGTATCTTTAGAGGGGAAGGGAAGGAGAGAAGGAGAGAAACATCAATGTATGGTTGCCTTTTGTGCATCCCCTGCTGGGAGTTGGCCTGCAGGGAACCAGCCTGCAACCCAGGCATGTGCCCTGACTGGGAATTGAACCGTGATCCTCTGGTTCACAGGCCTGTGCTCAATTCACTTTACCTGAGCTACACCAGCCAGGTAAATAAACTATTTTTAAAAATCACTTTAAAACCCTGGCCAGATAGCTGAGTTGGTTAGAGCGTTGTCTGATACGCCACGACTGCAGGCTCAGTCTCCAGTCAGGGCACAAATAGGAAGCAACTGTGAACACGTAAAGTAGTAGAAAACAAATGGATGTTTCTTTCTCTCTGGACTTTGTGAAAATTAAACAGCTTTGTATATAAAAGGACAATATCAAGAATGTGAAAATACGCCCTGGCTGGTGTAGCTCAGTGGATTGAGCGCGGGCCTGTGAAGCAGAGGGTTGCTGGTTCGATTCCCAGTCAGGGCACATGCCTGGGTTGCAGGCCAGGTCCCCAGCGGGGGACACATGGGAAGTAGCCACACACTGATGTTTCTCCCCCACTCTTTCTCCTTCNCGTAAAGTAGTAGAAAACAAATGGATGTTTCTTTCTCTCTGGACTTTGTGAAAATTAAACAGCTTTGTATATAAAAGGACAATATCAAGAATGTGAAAATACGCCCTGGCTGGTGTAGCTCAGTGGATTGAGCGCGGGCCTGTGAAGCAGAGGGTTGCTGGTTCGATTCCCAGTCAGGGCACATGCCTGGGTTGCAGGCCAGGTCCCCAGTGGGGGACACATGGGAAGTAGCCACACACTGATGTTTCTCCCCAACTCTTTCTCCTTCCCTTCCCCTCTAAAAAATAAATAAAAATATTTTTAAAAAGAATGTGAAAACACAATATACAGAATGGAAGAAAATGTTTGTAAATCACAACTCTCATGAGGGCTTAATACCTAGAATATAAAGAAACAAAATCCTAACACTCGATGACAAAAAGGCAACCCAACGTGATCACGGGGGAGGCTATGCACGTGTGGGGACAGGAGGTATGTAACAAATTACTGCATCTTCCATTCAGTTTTGCTGTGAATCTAAAACTATCTCTATTTAAAAATGGCTACAATGACAAATTTTAAGTTTTATATCTATGCGACCAAAATTTCAATTTTTTAAAAAATGAAGATAACCTAAAGGCAATTTCAGGAGGAAAAAAAAGATAGGGTTAATCTTCAAGGAAAAAGATCACTAACCCTGATGGAAGCCTGGGGATACAGAGTAACAAAGGACAACAAAAAGGCAAAGATACGTGAAATCTAAATGGACACCGACACTGTAACATCAGTTCTTTGGGCTTCAAATACACATAGAGTAAAATACCTAACACACAAGTTAGGAAGTGGATGAGTGGAGTCAGAGTCCAAGTGTCCTCAAGTCTCTGCGTGAGTCCAGGGAGAGGTGAGCTACAGACTTCTGTACATCCAAGGTCCATGTTTCCACCGCTAGTGTAACCGTTAAATGACAACAATACACAACTACCAAATTAACAGACAAAAATAAGAAAAATGCCCTGGCTGGTACAGCTCAGTGGATTGAGCACAGGCTGCAAACCAAAAGGTTGAGGTTCAATGCCCAGTCAGGGCACATGCCTGGTTTGCAGGCCAGTTCCCAGCAGGGGACTCATGAGAGGCAACCATACATTGATATTTCTCTCCTTCTCTCCTTCCCTTCCTCTCTAAAGATAAATAAATACAATCTTTAAAAAAACTAATCCAATTTAAAATAAATAAAATATTAAAAAATATTCATATTTTTGCGAAGCAATAGGGCAGAAAGTGTGCAAATTCTGAAGCACAGATTCACATCCCAGCTCTGCTGTATGAAAGTGTTGAGAGCTGAGTCTCGGTCTCATCTATAAAACAATGAGACCAAGAGCATCTCTAATTCAGAGTTGTCTGTACTGTTCAAAGCTGACAGCATGTGAGAGCACCGGGCACACAGTGACTGCCTAATCAGTAATCATGGGTGCTGACTGGCTGACTTTAAAGTTAAATGCTACCTTCTTTTTCAATTTACCAATAATGCCAGTCACACAAGGAAAAACGCCCTCTCCATATTAAGTAAGTATCTGTACAACGAGGAAAGACTGAGGGCCATGCTGGCTCCAGAGTGGCCCAGAGGGTCTGCGCAGAGACCCCACAGTAACCTTAGGTCCATGAAGGCAGGGCCCACAATCACCTAGTTCAGTGGTTCTCGAACCTCAGAGAGTGTCAGCAACCCCGAAGGGCTTCTTAAAACAGCCTGCTGGGCCCCACCTCCAGAGTTGCTGGTTCAGTGGCTCTGGAGTGAGGCCTGAGAATTTGCATTTCCGACAAGTAACAAGTGATGCTGACTGCTCAGGGACCTCGCTTTGAGACCCTCTGGTCTAAGTTTGTCGCTGAATCTCCCTGCACCAATTCAGGCCATTTCCTAATATATAGAAGATATTCAAACACTTATGGACTAAGACATATAAAGCGCTACACACTGTTTCTTACAAAGTATAAAGCTAGAAATTATAAGTAAAACCATCCACAAAATGAAAGGCAGACTACTGAAGGGGAGAAAATACTTGCAAGTCATATATCTGACAAGGAGTTAATATCTGAAATATATAAAGAACTCAAATCAATACAAAAAACTCCAAACAATCTGATTAAAGAATGTGGACAGAGGATTTAAACAGACAAGAAGATATTCATATGGTCAACAGGTACATGAAAAGATGTTCAACATCACTCATCAGCAAGGAAATGCCAATCAAAACCACAGTGAGGTCCTGGCAGGGTAGCCCAGTTGGTTGCAGCGTTGTCCTGCTACCCAAAACGCCAAGCTTGTGGGTTCCATCCCCAGTCAGGGCACACGCAAGAATCAACCAACAAATGCATAAATAAGGGGAACAACCAATCGATGTTTTTTTTCTCTCTTTCCCTCCCTTCCTCTCTCTCTAAAAAAAAAATCAGTAAAAAAATAAAAAAACAAATGGTAAAAATACGTATTTTAAAAAACCACAATGAGGGATCGCCTCATACCTGTTAGAACGGCTAATGTCAAAAAGAAATAACTTGCTGGTGAGGAGACAGAGAAAAAGGCTTCTGCACTGTAGGTAGGAATGTACACTGAAACAGCCACTATGGAAAACAGTACGGAGGTTCCTCAAAAAATAAAAACTAGAACTCCCATAGGATCCAGAATTCCACTTCTGAATATTTATCCACAGGAAGCAAAAATATTACTGTGAAAAGGCACGCAGCCCATGCACTGCAGCATTATTTACAATCGCCAAAACATGGAAGTGACTGAGGTATTCACCAATAGATGAGTGGATAAAACGCACGTGACACACAGTGTAGTATCATTCCGTTATAAAAAGGAAAGCTCTCTTGCCACTTACAACACAGATAGACTTTGAAGGCATTAGACTAAGTGAAACAAGTCAAATACCAGATAATTCACTTATAGTTGGAATCTTCAAAAACAGGGACACTCGATACCGAGAACAGACCGGTGGCTGCCAGAGGCACAGCATGGGGGGTAGGCAAAATGCAAGAAGGGAGCCAAAAGGCACAAACTTCCAGTTATAAAGCAAGTCCTGGGGATGCAGTGCACAGCGTGGCGACTACAGTTAAGAATGCTGTGCTGTACATTTGAAAGTAGCCAACCAGATCTCAAAAGTTCTCACCACAAGAAAAAAAACTATAACAACGAGGCCCTGGCTGGTGTAGCTCAGTGGATTGAGCGCAGGCCTGCGAACCACACAATCGGGGTTCGATTCCCAGTCAGGGCACATGCCTGGGTTACAAGCTAGTTCCCAGCAGGGGACTCACGAGAGGCAACCATACATTGATACTTCTCTCCATCCCTCCTTCCCTTCCTCTCTGTCAATAAATAAATAAATAAATCTTAAAAAAAAACTGTAACAACGTAGGGTGAAGGATGTTGACTTGACTTATTGTGATCATTTCATAGTACATACAAGTATCAAGTCTGTTATACACCTGAAACTACAGTATTACGCTGCATGTCAATTATATCTCAATTTAAAAATCACAAGTGCAATAATATTGTAGAAACACAGATAAATATACACCAAATAAGAAAAGGTAACACAAAATTATACTTGTAATAATTTAAACTACACTAAATACATATACACACACATAGCTTAATGACAAAAGATATCAAAAATTACTTAGCTTTTCAGTTTAGGATTATGATAATTCAAGATTTTTTTGTTGTTGTTTAAAGTTTACTCAGAAGATATTTTTAAGGCCGAATTAATATGAAATAGCAATACTAAATAATTAAAGTACATAATTAAAAAAACCAGAGCTACCACAGGATGTTGTCACCAAATAAACTTGTCTAGTGTAGGCATCTATGAATTGGTTGTTACTTTCCTCAAAATTGGTATAGTACAGCAGCCTTGAAAAGCCTGCACAAAAAACCCCACAAAATAAAAACAACATACATGTGCACACATGACACCATACATCACCTGCCACTGGAGGGACAGGGCCATAGAAAAGCACCGTGGCCCGTTCTCCATTGACTTCAACTCTTCGACCAATGACCTCTGATGTCAAAGTGTCATTCATGATAACAGCGCCAGAATCCACAATAGGAGATCTAGAAAGAAAAGTACAACATTGACAAGAACTCACTAAAACTCTTCTTGAAAATTTTTGCAAACTTCATGTAGATACTCATGAGGTCAGTGCTCCTGAACAACTTAGTCTTCACATTTTGGTGAAGAGAACCTAGTAGTTTTACATACCATATGCTGGTAATTTGACTTTACTATCTAACTGTATTTTGAAAATCTAATGTATTTTTAAAATCCTGTTTAACTCCAGTTAGCGCACATCACATGACTTGTCTATACTGTCACTTACTGGATGGGTGGGAAGAGGAGAGAGGTGAAGGGGATGAAGTGATGGAGAAACAGGAAAGGAAACGGGGGATGTGACACTCTCCTCGCCTCGGGAAGGGGGAAAAGACAACCCCACGGACAGGAGAAACAACCTATGATGAATGATAAATAAAAGATTAAACCAATAAAAATACAGAAGCCTAAAAATAAAGAGAAGGCCTCCAAAGGAGCCTGAGAGAACAGCAGTTGCCGTCTAGGAGGGATAACTAGGCCCAAGCCCCACTTCACAGGAAAGCAGTGGAAGCCCAGACGACGGAAAACTCTCCAGGGCAAACAAGTCCATTTTTTTCAGCAAATGAAATGCTAGAGAAAAAGCAGCAGAGAGAGTGAGATCAAAGAGAGTAAAAAAAACTTGAGAGGCGTTGACCAATTGTAATGTATAAACTTTATTTGGATTCTAATTTTTAAAAACTTTTCATTTATTGATTTTCAGGGAGACAGGAAAGGAAAGAGAAGGGAAACATTGATCTACTGTCCCACTTACTTATTCATTGACTGATTTCTTGTGCGTGCCTTGGCCAGGGATGGAACCCGCAACCTTGGCATATGGTGATGATAGTCTAATCAACTTGGCTAGAATCCAGCCAGGATGGATTCTAATTTTTTTTTAAGATTTTATTACTTATTTACTTTTAGAGAGGGGAAGGGAGAGAGAAAGAAAGGGAGGGAAACATCAGTGTGTGGTTGCCTCTCACATGGCCCTACTAGGGACTTGGCCTGCAACCCAGGCATGTGCCCTGAGTGGGATTCAAACCTGTGACCCTTTGGTTCGCATCCCACGCTCAATCCACTGAACTATGCCGGCTATGGCTGGATTCTAATTTTCTAAAACTGTTAATACTTTTTTAAGAGAGATTATGGCCCTGACCAGTGTGGCTCAGATGGTTGGAGTGTCATCTGGTAACAAAAAGTTGTGGGTTTGATTCCTGATCCAGACACAAATACTTTATATCACTTCACAGCTATCACAGATCTCACATCATGCTTTACATTAATTGCTATTTCAGTTACAATCTTTATTAGACCTGAAACTACATGTTGTCATTTATTATATTAACAAACACACATTATTCTATTACAATTTTTAAAGATTTTTATTTACTTATTTTTAGAGAGGGGAAGGGAGGGAGAAAGACAGGGAGAGAAACATTGATGTGTGAGAGAAACCTCAACTGGTTGCCTCTCACATGCCTGCAACTGGGGACCTGGCCCGCAACCCAGGAGTGTGCCCCGATCAGTAACTGCAGGTGACCTTTCAGTTCACAGGTTGGCATTCAATCCACTGAGCCACACCAGCCACAGGCTCTATTATAATTTTTAAAGTATTTTGATAACTTTATTTCATATGACTAATTTCATTTGAAATACTATGTATTTTCTGTATTTAATAACACTAAGGCCCTGGCCAGTGTGGCTCAGTTGGTTGGAGCACTGTCCCATAAACTGAAGAGTTGCTGGTTCAATCCCCAGTCAGGGCACATGCCTGGGCTGCAGGTTTGGTTCTCAGTCAGGGCGCATGCAGGAGGCAGCTGATCCATGTTTCTCTATCTCCATGCCTCTTTCTCTCTAAAAGCAATGAAAAAATAAATAAAACAAAAAATGAAATAAAATAAAACATTAAGGAGTACACATACTTCATCAGATTGCTAACACAATCTTTATCTTAAAGAACCAAATAAGCCCTGGCTGGGTAGCTCATTTGGTTAAAGCATCACCTTGATAATCCCTGGTCAGGGTACATATAAGAAATTGATGTTTTTCTCTCTTCCTTCCTCTCTATCTCTTTCTCAAATCAATAAATTTAAAAAATGTTTTAAATTAAAAAAAATAAAGAACCAGCCTTGGCTGGTGTAGCTCAGTGGACTGAGCGCAGGCCTGGGAACCAAACAACCACGGTTCGATTCCCAGTCAGGGCACATGCCTGGGTTGCAGGCCAGTTCCCAGCGGGGGACTCACGAGAGGCAACCATGCATTGATATTTCTCTCCTTCTCTCTTTCCCTTCCCCTCTAAGGATAAATAAAATCTTAAAAAAATAAAGAACCAATTTAATAAACTAGAGGATATAAGAAGAATTTGGTGATGAGTCTCCAGTACCAATAACAAAGGTACTGAAATGAAATTATAACACTTTACAAAATACTTTCATTTTCCATACCTTTTTAAGATTTTATTTATTTTTTAGAGAGGAAAGGAAGGAGAGAGGGAGAGAAACATCAATGTGTGGTTGCCTCTCACGCATTCCCTACTGGAAACCTGGCCTGCAACCCAGGCATCTGTCTTGACTGGGAATCGAACCAGAGACCCTTGAGTTTGTAGGCCGGCACTCAATCCACTGAGCCACACCAGCCAGGGCCCTAAATTACTTCTTTTGCTTATATCGATTTGAGCTAAGTTTCTTTCCCTTGCAACTGAAAGAACTCTGAAAAAATAAACAAGATTTTAGGTCATATTTGCTCCCATTTAATGTTTGATAGTCATTACATGCAGCTAGTCTGCTGGATGGAAATGCTACCTCTCCAGCTACATGCTAGCAAAGGTACACTGGATAATTTAACCTGTGTCTGTTTCCTCATTTGTAAAATATTGATAATACTAGGACCTATTTCACAGGGCTATTGAATTAAATGTTATTATATGCACGAATGCTCAACGTATTGTAAACAGTAAATGTAGCCATTAAGGTTATAAGATTGTATACTTATATAAGAGGAAAACGTTCCATAAATCCAAAGAAATGTATTACAAGTTCAGAAGAACATTAGCTGATATGGGGAAGTTAATCACAGGAAGCCTACTGTCCACAGTAGGAATGGATTCCAACATCAATGACCACACTTCCCTCTTCCTTTAGCCAAGAAATCCAAACAGATGCCTGATGCAAAGGAGAAAAGGTAAAAATACTGGCAGTTTGTTCATTAATATTAGAAAAGATTTTTCTGGACTTCCGCCAAGATGGAGGCATAGGTGGAAACGCTGTGCCTTCTCCCACAACCAAGTTTAAAGACAACAAAGTTTTAGTAAACAAAAATACAGCCAAAACACAGAAAATTGAACTATATGGAAGTTCAACAACAATGAACCATTCAGCCAGACTGGTAAGACGGGTGGAGCCAGCAGTGGAGCAAGGTCCGGCAGGAAAGATCCCCAGACGCAGGTGCGCAGGCACCCATGGGCGGATCCCAAGTGTGAGGTAGCAAGGGGAGACTCAGTGAGGGCACGAGGAGGCAGGCTGACCACGGTCACACATTCACGTGCAGATAAACCAGGCAAAAGAGCGAGCAGTGAGACAGATCGTGCAGGTCCCAGCAGCAGAGGAGACACCATTGCCCCTCTTGGACCCCGCCCTCACACACATCATCACAACCCAGCAACTGAGTTGCCCGGCCCTGGTAAACACCTAGGGCTCCGCCCCTTTGTACATAACAGGCACAAACAGACCAACATATGGCTCAAGAACTCAAAGCCCCAGAGCCAATAACTCTAAGTGAAAAAGAAATAGCAACCTATCAGATGCACAGTTCAAAACACTGGTGATCAGGATGCTCACGGACTGGTAGATTTTAGTCACAAATTAAAGGAACAAATGAAGGCTAAACTAATTGAAATGAAGGGAAATGCACAGGAAACCAATAGTGATGGAAAGGAAACTGAGACTCAAATCAAGGGAGTGGACCAGAAGGAAGAAAAAAATGACCAAACAGAAAAGAAAGAGGAAACAAGAATTCAAAAAAATGAGGAGAGGCTGAGTAACCTCCAGGACGTCTTAAAACATTCCAACATCCAAATTATAGGGGTACCAGAAGGGGAAGAGGAAGAGCAACAAGTGGAAAACTTATCTGAACAAATAATAAAGGAGAACTTTGCCAATGTGGCAAAGGAAATAGACTTCCAGGAAATCCAGGAAGCTCAGAGTCCCAAAGAAGTTGGACCCAAGTAGGAACACATTAAGGCACATCATAATTACATTAGCCAAGATTAAAATGAAGGAGAGAATTCTAGAAGCAGCAAGAGATAAGGGGACAGTCACCTACAAAGAAGTGGATCAGACTGTCAGTGGATTTCTCGAAAGAGACCTTACAGACAAGAAGGGGCTGGAAAGAAGTATTCCAAGTCATGAAATCCAAAGACCTACAACCAAGATTGCTCTATCCAGCAAAGCTTTCATTTAGAATGGAAGGAAAGATAAAGTGCTTCTCAGATAAGATCAAATTCAAGGAGTTCATCATCACCAAGCCCTTATTATATGAAATGTTAAAGGGACTTATCTAAGAAAAAGAAGATAAAAAATATGCACAGTGAAAGGACAGCAAACTCACAGTTATTAACAACCACACCTAAAACACAAGCAAACTAAGAGGACAGCTAGATCAGGAGTAGAACCATAGAGATGAAGATCACATGGACGGTTAGCAACAGGGGAGTGGGAGGAGGAGAAGGGGGGAGAAGGCACAGAGAATAAGTAGCATAGACGGTAGGTAGAAATTAGATAGGAGGGAGGGCAAGAATAGTGGGGGAAATATAGAATCTAAAGAACTTGAGACACGTGGTCATAAACTAAAGGGGGGAATGGTGGGAGAGGGGGTGTGCAGGGGAATGAAGGGGGGAATAGAGCTGTAATGGCATAATAAAATATATTAAAAATAAAAAAGTGGTAAGTTCTTAGTAAAAAAAAGAAAAGATTTTTCAATATGGGTTTTATTATCTTTCTAAATGTATTTTCTTAAATCTTTCCTGATATTTATTCAAAGTTGTACCAGAATAATTGGTGAGGTCTGACACATCCTTAACACCCCAACACCTATCAAGTAGAAAGTACAACCTCAATGGAAACGCAGCTGAGATTTAGAAGCTCTAGGCAGTAATCCTGGCTCAGGCACTAAACAGCTGTTAGTCCTGAGATTCATTAACCTTTCTGTCGTAAGAGTATAAGGAAGCAAAACACATGCTCTTATAGCCATGGGGTCCAACCTTTTTGCATCTCCGTGCCGTACTGTGGTCTTGGACCACACATCAAATACATTGCAACACGTAATCACAAAAATATCTCATAATATTTTAAGTAAATTTACAATTTTGTGTTGGGCCACATTCACAGCCATTCTCAGCTCCATGTGCCCCTCAGGCAGCAGGATGGACACCCACGAACTTCGTCTAACTAGGAGATGTGCAAAACTAAGATCCAAAATTAGGAATGCAAGGATCGAATTCAGTGATGGAAGAGAAGCATGCATGGCGAGAGTGAAGGAAGGCATAGGGACTCCAGTTAGTATCGTGATAACTATGTATGGGGCCAGGTGAGTACCCGATAGCGGGGGTTTCACTCTGTAAAGTACATGATTGTCTAACCACTATGCCGCACATCTGAAACTAATACAGAACAATACTCAATGTAAACTGTACTTGAAGAAAAAAAAAAAAGAGCGAGGAAAGGCTCCAAGCAGAATCCGTGCCCTGGTTAAGCTGTTAGGAATGGGCAGCAGAGAGAGAACTTTGCAGGTAGGGAAACAAAAGAGGGTTTCACTGATTGGAAGTTCATGTCAGGAGACTAAATGCGGGAATGCCTTTAAAAATGTATGGGCAAAATATTTAGTTTTAAACTACCACCCAAAAGGTAACAATCTCCAAGTATTTAACCTAATTTTATTTTATATTATTTATTTTTATTTCATTGATTTTTGAGAGAGGAAGAGGGGAAGGAGGGGGAGGGAGAACAAAGGGGGGAGAGGGAGGAGGAGAAAGAGAAGAGTATCAGTTTGTCGTTCCACTTATTTACTCATTCACTGGGTCATTCTTGTATGTGCCCGGACAGGGGACTGAACCAACAACTGTGGCATATTGGGATGACACTCCTACAAACCAAACTACCCAGCAGGGGCCTTCTTTAAACCAATTTTTAACAAACCCATGTGCTACCCTTTAAAACAAATTTTAAATATATTTTATTGATTATGCTATTACAGTTGTCTCATTTCCCCTCTTCACTCCCCTCTGCCCTGCACACCCCATCCCACCCACATTTCCCCTACTTAGTTCATGTCCATGGGTTGTACATATAAGTTCTTTGGCTTCTACATTTCCTATACTATTCTTACCGTCTCCCTATTTTCTACCTACTGTCTATGCTACTTAATCTCTGTACCTTTTCCCCCTCCCCTATTGTTAACCCTCCATATGATCTCCATTTTGGTGATTCTGTTCCTGTTCTAGTTGTTTACTTAGTTTGCTTCTGTTTTTGTTTTAGGTATGGTTGTTAATAACTGCGAGTTTGCTGTCATTTTACTCTTCATACTTTTTATCTTCTTTTTCTTAGATAAATCCCTTTAACAGTTCATATAATAAAGGCTTGGTGATGATGAACTCCTTGAACTTTACCTTATCTGAGAAGCACTTTATCTGTCCTTGCATTCTAAATGAAAGCTTTGCTGACCAGAGCAATCTTGGATGTAGGTCCTTGTTTTTCATGACTTGGAATACTTCTTTCCAGCCCCTTCTTGCCTATAAGGTCTCTTTTGAGAAATCCACTGACAGTCTGATGGGAACTCCTTTGTAGGTAACCATCTCCTTTTCTCTTGCTGCTTCTAGGATTCTCTCCTTAATTTTAATCTTGCATAATGTAATTATAATGTGTGCTCCTTCTTGGGTCCAACTTCTTTGGGGCTCGCTGAGCTTCCTGAACTTCCTGGAAGTTTATTTCCTTTGTCAGATTGGGGACGTTTTCCTTTATTATTTGTTCAAATAACTTTTTCACTTGCTGCTCTTCCTCTTCTCCTGGTACCCCTATAATTTGGATGTTGGAATGTTTCAAGACGTCCTGGAGGTTACTCAGCCTCTCATTTCTTTGAATTATTGTTTTCTCTTTCTTTTCTGTTTGGTCATTTTTTTCTTCCTTCTGGTCCACTCCCTTGATTTGAGTCTCAGTTTCCTTTCCATCCCTATTGGTTTCCTGTGCATTTCCCTTCATTTCAATTAGTTTAGCCTTCATTTGTTCCTCTAATTTGTGGCTAAAATCCACCAGTTCCGTGAGCATCCTGACTACCAGTGTTTTGAACTGTGCATCTGATAGGTTGGCTATCTCTTCATTGCTTAGTTGTATTTTTTCTGGAGCTCTCATCTGTTCTTTCGTTTGGGCTATTTTTTTTTCTTGCTGCACCTGTTACACAGTGAGGGGCAGAGCCTTAAGTTTTCATCTGGGCGGGGCAACCCAGATTGTGGGTTGTGATGCTGTCTGTGGGGAGGGGTCTGAGAGGGAACAATGGCACCTGCTCTGCTCTCTGCCAAATTCCAGTCACTTCCCCCGCTTCCCACAAGCAAATTGGGCCCTTCTGATGCTGATTCCCAGTGAGTTGGCTTGTGTACGTTCTAGGCCCCTGTGGGTCTCTCCAACCAACTCTGCTGTGAGGTTGGGGCTGCCTCAACCCCCACAGGTGTTTTCAATCAGTAGTTTAAGGGTTTATTTCCCCAAGCTGGGGCCCTGGGTTAGGCGCTGTCTCACTCCCCAGTTTCACCTGGTTTCTCTGCGCATGAATGTGGGACTGCCCAATCCAAAATCTGCCACCTCACCAGGTCAGCCCACTGCTGCCTTGCTGGCCAGCTGTAGCCTTGCACACTCTGCTCCACTATCCGCTTCCAAACTGGGTCCGCCAGCCGCAGCCTTGCCGTGAGTCCTCTCCGACCCTCCTATTTGTCTGGATGAGTGTGTCTTAACTCCTTGGTTGTCGAACTTCCATACAGTTCAGTTTTCTGTCAGTTCTGGTTGTTTTTTGTTTTTAATTTGTTGTCCTTTTGGTTGCTCAAGGGGGCACAGTGTATCTACCTACGCCTCCATCTTGGCCAGAAGTCCTCCTTTTTAAAAAGCTTTAATTGTGGTAAAACACACATAAAATTCATCATCTTACCATTTTTAAGTATACAGTTGAGTGGTATCAGCTGCAAACTCTCTGTTGTGAACCAAATTACTAAAACCATTTTCATCTCACAAAACTGAAGCTCCACGCTCATTAAAGAATTCCCCATATCCCTTTGTCTCCAGTCCCGACCTTCTGTTTCTGTGAACTTGACTACTCTAGATACCTCACTAAGGGGAATCAGAGTACTTGTCTTTTAGTAACTGGCTTGTGTCACTAAACAGAAAGGCCTGCTGGCCCTCCACGCCCTTCATACCCCATGTCAGAGCCTGTGTCTAAGCTGTCTGATCCTCACCACCCCTTTGTCCTCACATATTGAATTTTAAGTAGCTCCTCCAAAAAGCGTTGGGCATTTCCAAAGAAGCCGTAGACATGTCTTCTCTCTCAAACACCAGTGACTTCAATCTACAACACAAATTTTATGGCAAAACTATATGAAAGAGAACTAATAAAATTAAATAAAAAACACTAAGTTTGTGCCCTTTCCCTAAATACTTTCAAATACCACCAAATCTTCCCAAATCTCTCCTCCACAAATTCTTTCCAACTACTCCTAATAACTGGCAAATTATGATGTTTCCCCTTTCTGGTAGTCCCTACATACTTTTTGAGTAACATTCATTTCACACTTATTTTCTATGGACTCTCTTGCACACTTCCCAGCAAAATGCTAAGGTAAGGAAACTATCATAAAGATTTTTTAAAAAAAAACTTGAAGTACTAAAGATACAATAAATATTCCATTGAAATATATGATAAATTGCCCTGGCCAGTGTGGCTCAGTTGGTTGGAACATTGTCCCATACACTGAAAGGTTGCGGGTTCAATTCTTGGTTAGGGCACATACCTAGGTTGCAGGTTTGATTCCCAGTCAGGAAGCACACGGGAGGCAACCTATCCATGTTTCTCTCTCACAACAATGCTCCTCTCTCTCCCCCTCCTCTCTCTCTAAAAGCAATGAAAAAAAAAAGGTCCTTGGGTGAGACTAAATATATATATAATAAAATGACTTTAATAAACTAAAATTTTTAAAAAATCAAACCACCAGAAACAGTAACAACTACAAGTTTTATTGTTGAACATTTACATTTTATAAAAATAATTTAAGATTCTATTAAAATTACATTGGATTCAACTGCATATGCACAGTAAAATTAAAGTTCAAAGGCTAACCACTGAGACAGAATATAGAGAGAGTAATGTATCTTCCAAACAAGTATAAGGGTAAAAAGGAAAAGAGAAAAGAAGAGCTTGAGTTTTTTTTTTTAAAAAGGCAAGAAAGGAGACTTAAAGACAGCAAATAAAGTACAAAGTATAGGATGGTAGAAAAAGTCCAAATCCCTTTGTTATAAAGAGACTACTGCAAGCAAAATGCTGTTTTAGGCTCTAAGGATGCAGCAGTAAACAAAACACACAAAAAACACCTGCCAGCATGAAGCTTCCATCCTAGAAGAGGAAACATAGTAACCAGATAAATGATTCTATCATATGGAATGTCCTAAGATGACAAGCACAAGGACAATGAGTGCAATGGGGATGTAAGTGAAGGATACATCTGGGACAGCCTCACTGAGAAGGTATTCAAAAAACATGAGGGAGGTAAGGGAGTGAACCATGTGGACATATTAGGGAAGAGCTTTCCAGGCAAAGGAATGGCAAGTGCAAATATCCTGAGGCTGGGATGTGCCTGAGGAGCCCATATAGTAGAACAAAGGGGAGTATACAAGAGGGGAAATCAGAGGTAAAGCAGGACTGCACTGTAAAGGACCTTGGGGACCACTCTAAAGACCTGGCTTAGAGGTCTGAGCGAAATGGATAGTCTTGGAAGATTTTTTGAAAATTAGTAGATAATCTTGATTTTTTTAAGAGGAGGATCACTCTAGATGTTGTGATACAAACAGACTGAAAAAAGAAAAACCAGACCAGTTACGTGGCTACTGTGCAACCAGGTGAGAAATGGCTATAACTTTGACAAGTGAAGGTGGTGAGAAGGCTTTGGGAGCCTGGATAGATTTTGGAGGCGGAGTCCAAAGGGTGTGCTAATAGATTACACACAACGCACGGAAGAGCTGAGTCAAGGATGACTCCAAAGGTTCTGGCCAGAACAAATAATCTCAGCAGTGGCAATAAATGTAAGTACAATAAATGTGCCAGTCAAAAGGCAGAGATTGTCAACTAGGATTAAAAAACAAACAAATAGCGATATGCTGCTTACAAAAGCACACAAAGAGGTTAAAACTAAAAACATGAAAAAAGTAGAGACAAACCTCAAGTGCCAGTTGCCACAGTTATACTAATTAATTAACGTCAGACAAAAGGAAAGTCTGCTCTCCTCATCTCTACCTACTGTCTTTCTCTAACAGTTTGACATTTGTAAACTCTGTCTTCCCAAAAATACTGAGGCTTTGGTGGGGGGGAGGGGGCGGATAGGGATGTCACACTCTCACCTGGGTCCACCCACAACTTAAGACAGTCCCCAGATGGTAGTAAGGATTAGGTAAATTTTTTAAATGGTCTCCACCCACTTAGCATTAGTTCCCCTCCACCACAAATGTTAAATTACTTGAAAGGACAAGGCTATTTCTCTAACACGACACCAAGCCGCCGATCACCGGTACCAATTTTTCCTCTTCCAAATTAACAAGCTAGTAGGATTTTTCGGAGCAGGCACTGCGGTCCATTCTGCTGGGCCCCACCCGGGACCCGGCATGTCCGGCCCGCACGCGCACAGTGCCGCCCGCACGCGCACCGCGGCCTTGACTGTACACAAGCCCGCACGCGCGCGACCACACAATTACAAAACACAAACGTGCACTCATCCTCAGAGCCTGAGCATCTAGCCAAAGCCGCAGGGAGCAGGCAAAGCCCAGCTCCGGCAACATGGGAACTTTCTAAACTACTTCAAGGAGCAGAAAGACTAACAGCGCTGCAAGGTGACCGTTGGCCACAGACCACCAGGAACGTTTGTCCCCTCGGCTCCCAAGCCCCAGCTACGCTCACCTGTCCACAGCACGCTGGGTGGGTCCGGTAGGGCCCGGGCGGCGGCCCCTCGCACACCCGGTGCCACAGCACAGCTTCCGGCTCTTTGCCGGAAGTGTTGTTTAGAGGACAGGATGTCCCGCCCCAGCGGTGAGTGACGGGCCCTGGAGTTTTGAAAGGATTATAGCCAGAGGTTCCTCCAGCCCACCCTGACCCAGCCACCCAGCTGTCCCTTTGCTTCGGGAGCAATTTCCCGGGGCGTGGAGCACCCAGAAAGGAACAACCCGCAGATCGAGCGCATTCCCGTTCCCTGGTTCGAGTTGCAAGTCCTGTGTGAAGTTCAGCTAAGTGCAATAATGGAAAAAGCAAATGCCGCAATCATGTTAATGGCTCAGTGTCGGTTTCTCATATGTGAATATCTCAATGGCTTCTTGTCAGGATCAAATGAGATGACGCTTAGGTAAATGTTTAGCAGTGGGGTCGCGTGCATGAGCAAAGCACACAAATGACTATAGTGTTGTTATTGTCAGTGTACATGAAAGAAGCCATTATTAACCCAACCAAAGGACACTGAGTAATACCAGGGAAGTGGCTTTCCTGATGAATTTTGTTAAAGGTGACCAGAATTTCAACATGCAGACGCCCATTATGAATATGTAAAAACTGCTTTTGTTGTTTAGTGAGAGAATATAGACCAGGGATGTCAAGCTCATTTTCACCTGCAGCCACGTAAGCCTTGCTGTTGCCTTCAAAGGGCCAAAATAATTTTAGGACCGTATAAATGTAACTACTCTTTAACTGGTAAGGAGTTGAAATTACATTTCGCCCTCTGAAGGCAACCGCATGGTTGATGTGGTCCCTGGTGAAAATGAGTTCGACACCCCTGATGTAGACGGAAAACCCTTGTTCCCTTAGAGAAGCTGTTGTGTGAAATCCTATCAGCAAGGATGGGAACACCCTGCTCCTCAGTAGAGACTGAGCCATAGGGATCATTCTGACGCTTTTTCAATCCACACGTAGAGCTTCACATAAGGGGTTTTCAGATGTCATATCCCACAGTTATTTTAACTTTATGGTTGTCAACATACAAGACCTTGGAGCCTGTTTCATAGCACAAGCTGGAGCCTGCTTGATTCTTACCTACATTCCTCTGAATCCTGTGCTTTCCCCGGCTTTTTTTTTTTTGACTCCTCAGTTCCTCTGGTGTGTGGCTCCCTTATTTCAGCAAGTTAGTAAACCTAACTTTGTTAGACTATAGGTTTGTCTCTGAGGGGTTTTATCAGATGGGTTTTATTACTGTTTATTTTGGCCAAGCCTCCTGTAAAATTAAGGTTAGACACCTTTGGTTCCATCTTAGGAGAAAACTGAAGCCGAATAAGGGTACATTATTTACCAGTATTCATCTGTGTCCTGAAATGAGCTGTGGGCTTTTTAACTTTATAAAGCTTTTAAATTGCCAGAACAATCTGACAGTAACCAGAGGGGAAGTGGGAGGGGATATTGGGGGAAGTGGGGAGGGTTTTCAGGAACAACTATAAAGGACACATGGAAAAAACCAAGGGGAGTGGAATCAGTGGAGGAAGGTGGGGATGGCTGGGGTGTGGGGGATGCAAACCACTGTACTTTGAAAAACAATACAATTTTAAAAATAATAAAAATAAAATTTTTAGATTACCTTTCATCAGAGAATGACCTCAGTTTTTAAAAAATTATTGGTATCCACCAGGTTCAGACCAGCCTCACAACAGTTACAGAAAACATGAATCTTCCTTTTAATTGTAAAATACTTTCTTCTCTTGGCCCTGACTGGTGTAGCTCAGTGGATTGAGCACAGGCCTGCGAACCAAAGCATTGCCGGTTTGGTTCCCAGTCAGGGCACATGCCTGGGTTGTAGGNATGCAAACCACTGTACTTTGAAAAACAATACAATTTTAAAAATAATAAAAATAAAATTTTTAGATTACCTTTCATCAGAGAATGACCTCAGTTTTTAAAAAATTATTGGTATCCACCAGGTTCAGACCAGCCTCACAACAGTTACAGAAAACATGAATCTTCCTTTTAATTGTAAAATACTTTCTTCTCTTGGCCCTGACTGGTGTAGCTCAGTGGACTGAGCACAGGCCTGTGAACCAAAGCATCGCCGGTTTGGTTCCCAGTCAGGGCACATGCCTGGGTTGTAGGCCCTATCCCCAGTATGGGGTGTGCCAGAGGCAATCATACATTGATGTTTCGCTCCCTCTCTTTCTCCCTCCCTTCCCCATCTCTCTAAAATAAATAAATAAAATGTTTTTAAAAAATACTTTCTTCTCTCCACTAAATTGTGACAATATTTACCCCATTTTGCCCAGAGTGAAAAAATGACCCTGTCTGCCTTCAGTCCTTGTTGATCCTGCACACCACTGGGTCAACCCTGTTATCTCCCAGAAGTGCTTTCTCTGCTCCACCCTGTCTCTCCTTCCTCACCTCCCTCTCACTTTAATCCTCTTCAGCTTGGCTTTCTGGCTTCTCTCTTCCTCCTGTGCTTCCAGAATTACTTCTCAAATGTCATCTGTGACTTCAAATCACCAAGGTGGTCTCCCAATCCCCATAGCCCTTGATTTCTTTACAACATAAATTGATAGAGTAAGTACCCCTGTTTGTTGGAAAAACATATTTAAAACATTGTAGGAGAAGGCTGAAACTTAAAAATGTCAGATATTTACAATGCAGTCCACTTGTAGTCTCACCATTCATGCATTCAGTATAATTCATATTTAGTGAGTCCAGCTCTGCATCAGACACTATTTCAGGGCACTGGAGATCTGGCAGTGAAAAAGAGATACGATGTTCCTGTCCTGGACCAATTTGTATCCTAAACATGGGACAGATGGTATAAAATAATTTCCGATTGTGCTAGGTGCAACAAAGGAAGTAGGAAGGTACTAACTTAAAGTAGGAAGGTTAAGAAGTCCAATAAGATAAGAGAGAACTACTCACTAGATTTTGTAAGAAATGTCAGTGTCTTTGACAAGAGCAGTTTTGGTAGAATGGCGGATTCTGAAACCAGACTGCATGAAGTGAGTTGAAGAGGCAGGAAGTTGAAGGAGCATAGGTAAATGATTCTTCAAAAAAGACCTTTTCTAATTGTCATATTCAGGGAAATTTCTCTTTTTGGGGCAGGGAGTTACAAATCACTTTGGAAATCTGGTGAAAGCAGTCTACATAATGCAAAATTTGCATATAATTGCGGGGAGTCAATTAATCTTTTGAAGCTCATTCATGGACCCCACAGAAGTCCATAGGTTACAGATTCAGGGCCCCTCTCTTTTCAATTAGCTGGCCTTTTCTTCTTCCCTGGGTGTCATGTTCCTGTGACTGCTGCCTCGCTGGCATCTGTCCTTGCCTACTGCTCTTGTGCTACTGACTCTATCAGTGACTACATCTACTTTCTCGATTTGTGTTATTGGGACCGGACACCTATTTTAGTATAAAAGCCCTTTACCTTTGTGGAGTAACTTAAAAGAAGATCAAGGTCAGTGAGGCCCGCTTGATTTCAGATGTATTTAATTTCATAATGTCTAGCTGGACACCATCGGAGTTGAGGATATGAATAATTGTTCACGAGGACATCCAGAAAAGGTTTATATGCCATCAAAAGCTAATTTTCTCACTGTAACATTTTACAATCTTCCAGCCCCATCACTAGGCTGAGTCAGCCTTTCACTGGAAGCTTCACCATGCTCGAGGTTTATCATGTCAAGTTGCCTCCAGCCTTCTTCTCATGAACTTGCAGCACCTTCTCATGTGCAGCTTTTCCTGTTGGCATGCTGCTTGTGAAGGTTAACGTGGCTAATCCACGCTCTTGTTTACTGGGGCTTTATTTTATTGTTATGACTATTTAACTTTTCAATATTTGAATAGATAATATATTTATTCTTATGCTTCAAAAGTAAATAGTAATAAATGGGTAGCCCTGGCTGGGTTGTTCAGTTGGTTAGAGCATCATCTTGATATACCACAGCTTCCATCCCTGGTCAGGGTACATACAAGAATCAACCAATGAATTTAGAAATAATTGAAAGAACAAATCAATGTTTCCTTCTCTTCCCTTTTCTCCTTCCCTTTCTCTCTTTCTCTAAAATCAATAAATTTTAAAAAGTGTTTTTAAAGTAATAAATGGGTATACAGTGAAAGTTTCTCTTACTACCCTGATTTCCCAGAGGGGGCACCAGAGTCAAGGGCTGGGCAAAGAACCAAGACAGAACAAGGACCAGGAAAAAACAAAAACAAAACCCAGCAAGTACTAGTTAGCCATTTGGTCAGAGTCTGCTGCCAGATGAATGGACTCCAGTAATTTCTGCACTCAAGAATCTCCCTTTGCCCTGGCTGGTGTGGCTCAGCAGATTGAGTGCTGGCCTAAGAACCAAAGGGTTGTCGGTTTGATTCCCAATCAGGGTACATGCCTGGGATACAGGCCAGATCCCCAGTTGGGGGTGCAAGAGAGGCAACCACACATTGATGTTTCTCTCCCTCCCCCTCTGTCTAAAAACAAATAAATAAAATCTTAGAGTGAATAGGGAGAATTAGGATGGGAGAATGGCCAATAAACAACAAGGGTGTCCCCCTGTAGGAGTTTATGCCTCATTTTATTTTATAAACTTAAGTAACAGTATAATAAAATAACCTAGGTCACCCGTTGAAGTCCAGGATAATTGTTTTTCTTTTAAAGGAAATGGATGGTATATTAGTCAAGTTTAGAAACACTGTTTTAAATCCCTATTAGAGAAACGTTTTCCAGCTGCCTTAGAATGGAGTCAGCACCAATCAGAGAACAATGAGTCTGCTGGGAGGAATAAAAATACCCTTGACTAAGTCAGTCGTATGCTTTTTAATGGCTGTTTTTACCTTAGTTAACTAACAGCCATATTAAAGCTTTGTTTTGTAAGGTCTCTACTAACTACTTTACTAAAGGCTATGTTTTACTCATTTTCTATCTAGGTAGAAGGAATGGTTTGTTTTTTCCAGTTCCATCATCACTATGACAATTTATTGTAAAGACATTTTGATTTGAGAACAAAGTCTTCAGCAAGGAAGGCAACTTGATTAGACTTAGAGACAGGGCAAATTTAATGGGTGGCAGGGGAACAAGCATATTAGTAAGGACACAAGGTGGGAGCGTGTATGTCTTTAGGTGAGAACGAAGTAGGCAGGCTTAGGTGAAGGAAAGGGATGGGGGAGGTGGGACGCAGATTATAGATAGCTTGGACTGTGAAGCGAAAGTCTGTATACAGAAATGAGTTTTCAACAGAGGCATGAAAGCAAATATTAAGATTAATTTGGACTTCCGCCAAGATGGAGGCATAGGTGGAAACACTGTGCCTTCTCCCACAACCAAGTTTGAATACAACAAAAGTTTAGTAAACAAAGACGCAGCCAAAGAACAGAAAACTGAACTATACGGAAGTCCTACAACAATGAACCATTCAACCAGGACCAGTAAGAGGGGCAGAGCCAGCAGTGGAGCAGGGTCAGGCAGGAAGGATCCCCCGACCCAGGCAACCCAGGCACACAGGCAGCCAGGGTAGCATCATGGACCCAGTGAGGGTGCAAGGCAGGCTGACCACAGTTGTGCATTCACCCGTGCAGATAAACCAGCAAAGGAGTGAGCAGTGAGATGGACCACGTGGCCCCGGCGGCGGGAGGAGGCAGAGGGGACCACCGTTGATTTCCTTTGACACGGCCCCCACATACAGCGTCACAACCCAGCAACTGAGGTGCCCCGCCCTAGTGAACACCTAGGGCTCCGCTCCTCATATGTAACAGGCACAAACAGTCCAAAATATGGCTCAAGAACTCAAAGCCCCAGAGCCAATAACTCTAAGTGAAAAAGAAATAGCAAACCTCTCAGACGCACAGTTCAAAATACTGGTGATCAGGATGCTCACAGAACTGGTGGATTTTAGTCACAAATTAAAGGAACATATGAAGGCTAAACTGATTGAAATGAAGGGAAATGCACAGGAAACCAATAGTGATGGAAAGGAAACTGGGACTCAAATTAAGGGAGTGGACCAGAAGGAAAAACGAAACATCCAACTAGAAAAGAATAAAGAAACAAGAATTCAAAAAAATGAGGAGAGACTTAGGAATCTCCAGGACATCTTTAAACGTTCCAACATCCGAATTATAGGGGTATCAGAAGGGGAAGAGGAACAGCCACGAGTGGAAAACTTATTTGAACAAATAATAAAGGAGAACTTCCTCAGTCTGGCAAAGGAAATAGACTTCCAGGAAATCCAGGAAGCTCAGAGAGTCCCAAAGAAGTTGGACCCAAGAAGGAACACACCAAGGCACATCATAATTACATTAGCCAAGATTAAAATGAAGGAGAGAATCCTAGAAGCAGCAAGAGATAAGGGGACAGTCAGCTACAAAGGAGTTCCCATCAGACTGTCAGCAGATTTCTCAAAAGAGACCTTGAAGGCAAGAAGGGGCTGGAAAGAAGTATTCCAAGTCATGAAATCCAAAGACCTACATCCAAGATTGCTCTATCCAGCAAAGCTTTTATTTAGAATGGAAGGGCAGATAAAGTGCTTCTCAGATAAGGTCAAGTTCAAGGAGTTCATCATCACCAAGCCCTTTTTATATGAAATGTTAAAAGGACTTATCTAAGAAAAAGAAGATGAAAAATATGAACAGTGAAAGGATAGCAAACTCACAGTTATCAACAACCACACCTAAAACAAAAGCAAACTAAGAGGACAGCTAGATCAGGAGTAGAACCATAGAGATGAAGATCACATGGAGGGTTAGCAACAGGGGAGTGGGAGGAGGAGAAGTGGGAAGAAGGGACAGAAAATAGCATAGACAGTAGGTAGAAAATAGATAGGGGGGAGGGCAAGAATAGTAGGGGGAAGTTTTCTGTTCTTTGGCTGCGTCTTTGTTTACTAAACCTTTGTTGTATTCAAACTTGGTTGTGGGAGAAGGCACAGTGTTTCCACCTACACCTCCATCTTGGCGGAAGTCCTCTCTCCCTCTCTTTCTCACTCCCATTCCCTCCAAAAGAAAATAGGTAAAATCTTTAAACAAGAAAAAGTTGGGGTAAACGTGATTTCATTCCATTATTTAGGTTGGTAGAGGGACAGGAAAAAAGGTATATGCTAGTTTTATTTTTATTTTTTTAATGAAGGTTGGAGGGGTTTATTAAATTATTGTTTTTTTAATCCTCACTCAAAGATATGTTTATTGATTTTAGAGAAAGGGGAAGGAAGATGGAGAGAGAGAAATATGGATGTGAAAGGGGCATCCATTGGTTGCCTCCCGTACATGTCCCTCCTGTGCAGTGATTGAACCTGCAACCTAGGTATGTGCCCTGACTGGAAATTGACCCCGCAGCATTTCGGTGTAAGGGAGGATGCTCCAACATACTTAGCCACCCAGCCAGGGAAAAACTAGTTTTAATTATGTTATTTTTCAGGCAAAGAGGCAGTTAGATACAGGACTAGAATTTGAGGCCAGGCTTTTGGAATAATGGTAATCATAAACAAAAAAGAGAGTGAAAGAGTTTAAAAGAATGCTTTCAGCCCTGACTAGTGTGGCTCAGTGGACTGAATATCGGCCTGAGAATCCAAGGGTCTCTGCTTGGATTCCGGGTTGGCTGGGGTGCATGCCTGGGTTGCAGGACAGTTCCCTGGTTGGGGGCATGCAAGAGGCAGCCTATCAGTGTTTCTCTCCCTTTCTTCCCCGCCTCCCCCGCCCCCTGCCCCAATTCCCTTCCCCAGAATAAATAAATAAATAAAAATTTAAAAAGAAGAGAATGCTTTCAGAAAGAATAAAAATCATTAGAAAAAGAATTGCAGGTAGAAGAACCACATTAACGTAATAGCTGAGGAGCCTTTAGGGATATAATGTTTGAGCCCCGAGGGATGTAGTTCAGTTGTTTGAGTGTTCCTGCCAAGAGTTGCTGGTTCAGTTCCCAGTCAGGGCATGGGCCTGGGTTGCTGGTGTTTCTCTCACAACACACATCGATGCTTCTCTCCCTTTCTCCCTCCCTTCCTTCCCCTCTCACTAAAAATAAATCAATGAAACTTTTAAAAAAGATAACATTTGCAGTTTATGGTATCTTTTCACACTTTATATTTAATGAAATGCTTCAGAGGTGGGATATTAGTTTCAAGTAGGTATATTTATTTATAAATATTAAGTGCTACTGGGAATGCAAGGGTGGATAAGTGACAGTCCTTGTCTTCAAGAGTTGCCAATCTAATGGGAGAGAAAGACAAATAAACAAGCAATTAGGGGCCCCCATTCCAGCTCTACAGTGCTGTTTAATAATTGGCTATATGAGGCCCTGGCTGGCGTAGCTCAGTGGATTGAGCCTGGGCCTGCAAACCAAAGGATCGCGGTTTGATTCCTGGTCAGGGCACATGCCTGGGTTGCAGACCAGTTCCCAGCAGGGGACACACAAGAGGCAACCGTACATTGATATTTCTCTCCCTCTCTCCTTCTCTTCCCCTCTAAAGATAAATAAATAAATAAAAATAATTGGCTATATGAGGTTAAGGGACAGTGCTGATCACTCTTGTATCTCCAAAGCTTAGCAAAAGTTCAAGCACATAGCACCAAGAAAATGAATTAAACCAATAGATAGACTGTCTCAATAATGCCAACACTGCTTTACAACAGAGTATACGGTGTGTGGGGAAAGCACTGGTAGGAAATATATAAAATATAATTAGTGAAGGAAGGTTAGCGATCCGATTTTGGGAAGCCGTATATATTATACCAAGGAACTTACAGGTGGCAGTACTGGGGATTCAAACACAAGAGAATTTAAAACATGAGAATATCAATCAGATTTGTGCTTTGGACAGACAGCTTTGGCCAGAGGGTGAAGCAGATTAAAATGGGAAGAGATAATAGGAGGGAAACTGTTTAGCATGTTATTATAATACACGTCTGTTAACGTGCAATGTTCCTCAGTAACACGCAGCAACACCGCAGAAGCAAAGAATGTCTGGTTGAAAATTGGTTGAAATTTCATCTGGGATTGAAAATTGGTGGAATGAGAGGGGCCTAAGAAAAAGAGGTAAGTGACCTGAAAAAGTTCTTGAAAGGTTCCTTGAAGTGAAGGACTGTGGGGCACAGGTGAGGAAGGGAAGGGAGTCAAGTTAGGCAGTTGACAGAGGAAAACCAAGGGGAGCTGGTGGAGTTAAAGTCATGCTGAGGTCAGAGAATAATTTATGGCACCATAGCCAGCCTTCATTCTGTTTATTTGGACAAATGAATAAAATATTTTTTTCCGAAAGCTTCACAGACTAGAAATTGTGAAAATAAATGTTTTCAAGTTACATGTCTTCTAAGTGAAAAAAATTCAATTGTTGTGTTACCACAAGATATTTATGAAGAAAAAAATCACTGTACCTCAAACCTAAATAGATAGATTAATACACTTTATTCAATTTAAACTACTCATGGTTTGGTTTTCTTCTTTATTAACAAATGCAACTATAGTTCAAGTGTAAAGAATGTATTTTTGATCATTTAATAGATAAAATGACTGTTAAGTCCCCAATTCTAAGTCAAACATTTTTGAACCTGACAAAGATGAAAATGACAAAAGAATCACGAATAGTACAGGACAAAATTAGTTTAACTAGGTAAGGAATAATCAACTTACACAATCTTCACCTTGAAGGTATATATTTTAATTGGTCTATAGAGTTAGCACTAGATCTTTCTGAGTAATGATGGTGCTTTCTTCTTGTTTTGGTTCCTTAAACACAAAATTGAAATCCCTGTAGTGTTGCCATGGGACACTTAAAATTTCCATGATTTTAAGTTTTCCTTGTATCGATTAAAATGGCAGATTCAAATTATATTTAAAGTTAGTAAAAGCAGTGGCCAACTTTTCAAAATGATTTATTTTGTGATTGATTTTAGGGAGAGAGAAGGGACAATCTGTTGTTCCGATTTTTTATGCACTTGTTTGATTCTGGTATGTGCCCTGACAAGGGACTGAACCCACAACCCTGGCAAGGATGACTTAGGTTGAGTGCTTTTGGTGAGAATTTCTCATACATGTACTGGTGATTACATCTAACATACTACAGAATCAATGAAGCAAATAGCAGTGTTTCTGAGAAATACGAACTTTCCTTTGGGGATGTCAGTAACACTTCTAATACAGGAATCAAGGTCTTTTTTTCTCCCATACCTCTTGGCTACAGATGGCTCCAGGGGCATGTCTGGAAATGAGACAGGATAGGCAGGGTTAAGGCACTATAAAGCTAAGTAGTGCCTGATAGTGTAGCCTTTGGCTACTTTTCAGTCAGGCACTAGTCTCTCAGGTTAACACTTTCTTTCCTTTCATCAGAAAGATTAAAGATGCCTGCAGTTGGGTCTCTTTCCATTGAAGCAGCAACTGCCTTCCTGGGGGGTAGTGGGCAGGAAGGCAGAGAGCATTTCTCCCTGATTTGGATTTGAAGTGAGCAAACAGCTCTTTTGCGATTTTTACTACTAAAAATGAGAAAATACAAAAAAGGTTTAAAGGCTCCTTCTTAAAGTACTTCTGCATGCATGTACTTTTTTCCCTTCCCAAATGGAAAGACATTTCTGTACCCAGATATTAATCAGTTTTGGGGCACCAGTTTCTCTAGAAAGAAAAAAGAACTTGGGCTAACATGTAAAAGGAGACTCCTTGGTTCAAGGGCAGCATTCTCCTGGTAGGGAGAAAGAAAAAAGGAAGTGGGTAAGAACCAGACCACTCACTGGTTGTCACTGCCAGCCTTCATGGACCACCTCAGCAAGGGAATTTCGGGGTGGGGGGAGACTGATATTCTCAGCAGCTGCATTTAGGAAGAGGAGGACTTCCTATTATCTTTGGGCCAGCTAGTTACAGAGACTTGTCCCAAGTCACTGGTTTGGACCTGGGGTAGATGAATTGGGAAATGCCCATATAGTATAGTTAAGAAGGATCTAGATAAAAATTACTGGAAGCTGAATTCTTTTTTTAAATTTAATTTTATCTTTTAAAATTTTTATTTATTTATCTTTAGAGGGGAAGGGAAGGAGAGAAGGAGAGAAATATCAATGTATGGTTGCCTCTCATGAGTCCCCTGCTGGGAATTGGCCTGCAACCCAGGCATGTGCCCTGACTGGGAATCGAACTGTGATAGTGTGGTTCGCAGGCCTGTGTGGTTTGCCACTGAGCTACACCAGCCAGGGCTTTTTTTTTTTTTTTAAATTTTTAAAAAGATTTTATTTTCAGAGTGAGGAAAGGAGAAAGAAAGAGAGAGAGAAACACTGATGTGTGAGAGATACATCATCCGGTTGCCTCTCGCACGCCCCCAACCAGAGACCTGCAACACAGGCATGTGCCCTGACAGGGATCAAACCAGCAATCTTTCAGTTCATAGGCCAGCAGTCAATCCACTGAGCCACAGCAGCTGGAGCTGAATTCTTTATTGACAGAATCAATAAAACATCTGTGGCAGAGTAGACCACAAAGATCCAACACAGCACACCTACTAAAAACATTCAAATCAGATGTAATAAATGTGACTCCTTTTGACTGCCAATTTCATACAATGATCACCCATCCACTCAGTTTTTGGAGTCAAACAGCTTGCTCCAAATTTTTAAAATGATAGGTTAAAGACAAAATAATCAACTGAAATAAGCTGTTAGGCCTAATCAAGAATAGCTTAATATATTTCATTCTCTTCTTTGAACATTTTACTTAAGTGCTTTACTAGAGCTACCAGCTCAGGGTTCCCACCAAGTTCCTCAATTTGTTTGTAGGCTTTAGATTCAAGCTCTTTAAGAGTATTCCGAGTGTATTTAAAAGAACCTACATTCTCAAGATAATGTACACAGTACTTTTTAATATCTATGTTTTCGGTTCTCTGGCGCAAGATATTCTGCACCTGGGTGCTTTCAGGCCTCAGCCAAATAGCATGAATAGTAGGGAAGGAGAACTTTCCCTCTGTTAGATCTTCACAAAAGCTTTTGTTTTCACTATATTCTTTGGAGTGTAGATTGGCATAATCATCCCTAATTTGGAAAAAGAGCCCAAGTGTATCAAGTATTGGCTTTAAATCTTCTTTGTAATCAGAGAACAACTGCATGAGGCCCACTGCTAACCCAAAGAGTCCACCTGTTTTCTGCAGCACCATAGCTTTATATTCTTCTTCAGTGGGGCAAGTGTAGTTGTCCCTCCAGTATATATCCAGGCCTTGTCCCTGATGGAGCTCCAAGAGCTGGCGGGTAAAAAGCTTTACTGCATCTGGGTGATCGAGGGTTAGGACTTTCTCTAGGCCAAGAAAATACACGTAATTGGCAGAATTGATGACAGACGGAACTCCATAGATGCTGTGTGCCACTGGAAAGCCACGTCGGAGTTTTGAATTGTCTTCAATATCATCAATGAGTAAACTGGCATTGTGTAACATTTCTGTCACTTCGATGATAATCTAAAAAAGACAGTTAAAAATTTCATTTTGAAAAAACCATTTGAACGATTATGTTAACAGATGAGGGCCTCAAGTGTCTTAGTTTTTGAAAGTAATAATTACTTAGTGACCTCAATTTAAAACAATATACTGCATAAGCATTAAATAGAATTAAGAGCTAGGAATAGTTGTACGTGATGCCATAAATTTCTTGGGGATTAAGAATGAAGTTAGAGTTGCCTAGATACCTGTAGCTTGTCTTCTGGGACTTTTAGCCAGTGATTAAATGCCTGTGAAAGTTTGGATCTCACTTGTTTACCTGCAAATAAAGAATAAAATTTGGCAATAAATACTTCAATTATTTTTAAAAATCAGAAAATTTCTCTAAAAACAATCAGACTTGATAAATCCAGCTCCATCAATCCAATACCCACTGCAGAGCTTGCCTTCTACTGCCGGGCCACTACTGGCCTCTTCTGTCAAAATTCACATTACAAAACACACAACCTTAAAATTAGGGCAGGCAAAAGGGATTCTAAATACTTCAGTAGTCCACTAGTAAGCCCACTATTTTATTTTTTTTTAATTAAGTAATTATTTTAGAGAGAGGGCAAAGGAAGGAGAAAGAGAAGTAGAGAAACATCAATGGGTGGTTGCCTCTCATGCACCCTCCCCCCACCAGGGACCTGGCTTGCAACCAAGGCATGTGCCCTGACTGGGAATCGAACCAGTGACCCTTTGGTTTGAAGGCCAGCACTCAGTCCACTGAGCCACACCAGCCAAGGCTGGCTTACTACTATCATCTCAACCTGTATCTACAATTTTGAAATGGAATGGGGTCTTAGGAATCGTGATCTGTCACTCCTTTTGAAAAGGGTGCCAGTCTAGTTAGTGGCAGTTACTAAAGCTCTGTCCATTTCAGAGAACATATTGGACAACACAGGATGTTTAATGAAATGTACATTGCTGCTGAATTGCCTCATACAATAATTACCTCTTAAAATTATCTACTATTCCTTTAATTTAAGGTTTTAGAGATTGGACAGCTCTGCTGCTTTCCTACCAAAAAGTGAGAATGACATACCCTGAAGTATTGCCCCTCAACATCCAAGTTTGACCAGGGCCATTAGTTTTCTCATATTATCTTTTTCTTATGGGGAAAGCTACAGAGGTCTTGGGTGGTAGTTATCACCATTAAGTCATTTTAGTTCAAACATGAAGGAATGAGAGACAAAAGCCACAACCAGTTCATTCAATAAAAATGCTCTATAAGCTCTCCCCTAAAGTGAATGCACGGCCATTTGATTTGCTATTAGCTTTCAGAAAAATAACATAAAAAGTTTCAGTAAACAAAAACTGTATTTTCTAAGTCTTATCTATGTTTCTCTCCTCCGCACCAATCACCCAAACAAATGAATATGCAAACTGTCATCACATGCAAATGAGCCAGTTTGGTTCTCTGGCAGCAGTCTAACATACAGGCCTCCCAGGGTTCAAGCAGCAGTATCTTCTGTTTACTAACACTTAAGGTGAACATGGGCTGGGTAGTAATGATATACTTTACATGTCTGACCTACTTTCCAGTTTAACAAAGGTCATTCTGGACCATCCTTACAATGCACAACTGTGCAAAGTCACCCATACCACTTTAAAAAGCACAGTTAGAAGATGAAGAGCACAATCACGGTGGAAACACCTTTTTCCTTTCACTTCAGAATTTATGCAGGAAACAGTCCAGTAAATGGCTTGACTTACAGGTGCTGCAGCTTTAATACACCCCCCCACCTCCCAGACAGATTCTAGGGTCAGGCTTGATACTCCTAGTCCCCAAACAGTTTGCAGTGGGGGATTGCCACAGAGACCCTTCGAAAGTAAAACCAACAACTACTCCCACCTCTTTAAGACCCTTAAATGACCAACCCCTCCTGCAGCCCTCTTCTTCACCTGCTCCCGACCCACCCTCTACCACCTGCTGCAAAAGACTGGGGACTCACACTAGGGCAAATAAGCAAACATCAACTGCACTAATTTCAGAAAATCCTGATATCAATAATTGTAATCTTGTTAGTAAAAGTACCTATGTAACAGAATAAATGGTCTGGCCCACTTCTAAGTCACTTTAGTAACCCTGAAGCTTTCTCTGAAAAATGCGTTTATTATGCATAATAGAATTTCCCATTTCTTTAGGTTATATTCTATCATGGATGCAAGAGTATATTTGATTTAAAAAGGTGACATACCTAATGACAGTTTTGTTTATTTAATTTTCAAAAACTTTATGACATATTTTATAAAAAACTCCCTCCTCCTGTAAATGAGCTAAAAACAACAACAAAATCTACCTCCTACCTCCCTGTGCTCACTTCCTCCCACTCCCTCCAAATAAAAGGGAAAAAAGTAAAAGTAAAAAAACAAAAACAAAACAAAGAACTGGGGTGGGGGGGAGTCCCCAAACCCCTCAAAACAAAGTGGCATATTTCCCCTGGGGGAAGGGGAATTTACACTAGAGCTGCTGGGAGCTAAGGACATCTTCTGGCTCTAGAAACCTGCAAATAAAGACAAAAAGGAAACAAAATAGACCAGCAGTCAATCTGGAGGGGCAGAGAGCCACAGAGGGGTGGGTGGGTGGCAGACCTGGAAGGACAGAGCAGGCAGGAGGACTGTGAAAGTCAGGGAGGAGACTGGAGAGAAGGTAACAGGCAGAACAGTTTGGTGTCATTCCAGAGCCCTGGGTTAAACAAACAAAAAACAAACATCTACCACTTACCCCTGGGTAGCCTCCCAAGGGGGTGAAGTGAGACAGGGAAACAGGCAGAGCAGCCTGGGCAGCTGAGTTCACGGCGAATCTCCAGAATGAAGGAGTGGCCCTTGCCCCACGCCCTAGTGCAAGTCCCTCCTCAGCAGTTAGGTATGGGATTCTCCCCCTTCCACAGCGTATCTTTTTTTTTTCCTTTGAATATTTTTTCCATCAAGGTCATCTTGTGTTTTTAAATGTCATCTAGAACATATATGAAGGGCCCATGGACATGGACAACGGTGTGTGGATTGACTACAGAAGTGGGGGTGCGCTGGGCTGAAGGGACAAAGGGGAAAAACTGGGACAACTACAACAGCATAAACAAGAAAACATTATTAAAATATGCTATCTAATGGTTTAAGATATCACTTCCAGATAATGAGGATTGAAGAAGTGATACAGAAATTAATTATATAGGGTAACCTTTATGGTTAAAATGTAACTAAAGGTCGTCCTCGCTTTACACAGCAGCAGAGTGCCTGAAGTGGGAGATACTTTTTAGACTCTCGTTAGCACTGATAATGGGTTCCAGCCAGTGTTTGCCAACTTGTTACAAGAGTCCAGCTGGGGATGGGTAGAGTGCAGGAGAAACAGTGCCATCTTTCTCAATGGAAGACCCTGAAATAGGCAAAGCTACTAGCTGCTGAATAAATGCCACTCAAAAGCAGTCTTCTTACAGCTTTTTCTTAAAACAAAAGGCGACCTTCCCTTGCATTTTCCATTTCTGTCTTCCCTCCATTTTTTTGAAACACTGACATTAGCAGAGGTGTCTCCATTAGGCCCTACCATAATAAAAATTATACTACACACAATGGTTTCCAAGGTGTGGCTAGGGAGTTTCTACACGTTCAGCTCTTCTGATGACCTTATTTATCCCCTCAGACTCATAAAGAATAGAAATGCACATACTACCACTGAGGCGTGCTCACAAAGGTGTGCACTGTAGAACAGAAAGGAAAATGTGTTTATTGTGATGGAGTAGAGAACATCACGAAAGTTTAGCCACATTACGGGTTAAATAGGTTTTTGTGGTTGTTAACTCATCACCTTTTATATTATTCCTGTGAGAAAGAGCATTTTAAGTAATTGGTTTATAAATAAATTTTTATTCCAAGGACTCACACTTATTATATGAATAAATTTTACTATTATTTCTCCAAAGTTAAGAAATAGCACAAGAAAACATGTACATACACATAAACATGACTAGGCAGGTGTAACTATAGGAAGCCATGTCCAGGTGGCCCATCTTTATATAGGAATAATGATGGTTATGCTTTTAAGTAATGTGATTTAGATGTGTTACCATTTAACTCTTAAAGGAACTAGCAGTAAGAAGTGCAGTGTGTGTGTGAGAGAGTGGAAAACATGAACATGGAAGATAAACGAAGCTTTTAGTCTTTGCACGAACTGGCACAGGTTTGCTTACTCTATATACAGCAATGTGCGACATCCATAAAGAATAAAACCTCCAAAAAGGTACTGAGATGTTTTAAGTTTTTAATTTTTTTAGGTATGTTATATACTTAAATATTTTTAAAAGGGCACCTCAAACATGTTCCTTTCAAGAACGAAGGATCATTTTTTCTTATGTGTATAACCTTAAATAGAAAAATCTCAAAAGCTAGCAAGTCTAACCTTTCCTATATGCTAACATCTGAATGACCACTACTACATAAAAACAACCCTCTATGGACCGTAATTGAACTGCTACCTGGTAATTGAAGCAAGTACTTGTATGGTTCTAGAAGAATCCTCTGGACTTTTTCTTGAGTGTTCTCCATTATTTCTGAATTTCAAAGCTAATCTGTTAGGAAAGAGAAATATGTATGATCTCATTAACTAGATTATCTTTGAGTGTCAAACTGCAAATGAATTTTTATCTCAAGGTGTTTTTGTAAAGCCAAAGTTTCAGTCTCAAATTCATACAGATGAAATCTTGAAAACATTATGCCAAGTGAAAGCCTGTCACGAAAGACCACATATTGTATGATTCCATTTATATGAAATGTTCAAAACAGGCAAATCTATAGAGATAGAAAGCAGATTAATAATCGTCTAGGGCTAGGGTATAGGGATAGGGAGTGTTTGCTAGTGAGAACCCAGTTTCCTTTGGTGGCATCAAAATGCTCTAAAGTTAGACTGTGGTGGTGGTTGCACAACCCAGTGAGTATACCAAACCCCCCTAATTACACACTTTAAACGGACGAATGATATAACATGTAAATTATCTCATTTAGAAAAAGGAAAGCTTTCACTCAAGTAACTGATCAAAGTGTTCCCTTGTATTTTCAAGTTACAAAACTTATATTAAGTCTTTCCTATTTACTCAACCATAAAGGCTTATATTGTTGCATTAAATCAATATTAAAACAAATCTACAGAATTTGATTCTTCTATGTTTAATTGAGTATGTAAATTAGTAAACATACTTTTTTCCATGAGCACCGATGAATGCTTTACATACTATTAAAATTTAATAGGAAATGTTTCTCCTGTACTTTCTGTACAATCAATCCATTTCAGAGATTTTTTTTAAGGATTTTATTTATTTATTTTTAGAGAGTGGGGAAGGAAGAGAGGGAAACATCATTGTGTGGCTGCCTCTCACATGGCCCCCACTGAACACCTGGCCCACAACCTACGCATGTGCTCTGACTGGGAATCCAACTGGCAAGCAACCCTTTGGTCGACAGGCTGGCACTCAATCCACTGAGCCACATCAGCCAGAGCCCATTTCAGAGATTCTGACTTAAGACATGCATTAACTGGAATACAATTATATTATTAAAAATATTCCCCTGCCATTAATTTATTATTCTGAATTCTACATTTACTTCAATATTTCCTAGCATACACTGTCTTCCTAGAATCCTCTTTATTACTGAATCTCTCCTGCTGTGTAAAAAATCTACTATTTTTATTTGTCCTCACATTAGGAGTTTTCTAATTGTTCTGACGCCTGTGGCACAGTTCAGGAGAGTCTTCCTTTTTATCTGTTTTCTTTTGCTTCTTGGGACAATGATTTTATCTTTAGGATCATGAACCTAAAGAACTGAAAAGTAAGTTTTTTTTGTAATTTACTCCTCAGTATGTAGGTGAAACAATCATAAAAATGTTAGCACCCCAACAAAAGAAATTATCTTAGTAATATGATTTCAAAGAGAACATTCCATGCAGAAAATTTCTACATTTGCCTTGACCAATAATTAATTCTAAGTATATCACAAGGGAAATAAAGTCCAGAAAATATTTTGAAATAATCTAAAAACCAGTTTACTAATAAATTACCTATACTGTTTAAACTTTGACATAGGTTATCTCATTCTTTTTTTTTTAAGAATTTATTCATTTGTTTTTAGACAGAGGGGAAGGGAGGGTGAAAGAGAGAAAGAAAAACATTAATGTGTGGTTGCCTAGTTCAGGCCCCGCAACTGGAGACCTGGCCCGCAACCCAGGCATGTGCCCTGACTGGGAATAGAATAGGCAACATTTTGGTTTGCAGGCCAGGGCTCATTCTTAAGAGATGAAAGAAAATAGCATGCAGGAATAATAACTGCTTATGTAAAAGATAATTATTTACAGATATAACAGTAGAATAGCAAAGAGGATCTCTTACAGATTTCTATAAACCAGTTAGTACCCATTTCTTCCCATGTTTACCTTTTTCTCAGCCTCCAGAACGCGTTTGACTTAAATTAAAAAGCAATAAGACCAATATTCAAAAATTCTCCTTCGTCTCTGGATCAGTAACATATAACTGTTGAACTGAAATCAGAGCCTAACCTTTATTTAAACTCTTAGTGGATGTTATTTTTTGACTTAAAATATTAGTTACAGATTTTTAAAAATTATTCTTTCCTTAGCTCACTCAAGTAAGTTTAAGAACACACAACTTGTCAGGGTTCCTTTACAAGTAGTCTCAGCAGGAGAAAGACACAGGAATCTCAGTATTTCTAGGTATTTCAAGGTCTAAGGGTTTCTACACCCTGTGGCACATGATCTGACCTGCCTTTTTTTTAAAACTCAAACATAATAAAGTATCTTGTACTAGACTTAAATGTAAAGAACTATTAACTTGTTACTGATCTCTATAAATTCATTAAATTAAATAACAGTACAGAATGCCTATGTGAGTCTGATACTTTGAAAGCTAAAACTACTTTAAATTTGTTCAAACAATGGATGCATGAACAAATACAAAAAAGTTTCTCTCCTACTGTGACTACTACAATAACTTCCAGATTGGGTTCCCTGCATCAGCTGGCGATCTTTGCAAAATTCAAATCTTCCAAAGAGAGCGCTCTTTCCACCGCACAAAACTCCTTGACAAATTGCGTAAGGTTCTGCGTCCCCACCCCTTCAGCCTCAGCTTCTCATACTTCAAAAGCTCCCTTTTGACACAAGGCTTCCCAACATGTTAATCTTTCTGTCTGAAATGTTCTTTCTTAGTTAACTCCTGCCAACACCTCTTACCCTCTCTGGCTCGGGTAAGCCTTCTCTTAGGTGCCTAACCCAAATTCCCTAGATCCCACTCCCCGATTACCAAGTACCGTAACTCTGCTTCGTAGTACTCACCGCCGCTGCAATTTCACATTCGCACGTGTGTCCATTCAGTGCTCAGTAAATACGCGAAGGACTAAACTAATGAACGAAGTGTTTCCTAACGCCTTAAGATGATGAAATCATGCACGTGAGAAATGAAAACATCAGAAGAGTCTAGTTTCAGAATGTCTGAATAGAAACATACAAATGTAAGCGCAGCTGGGAAGGCCAGGATGACTTCCACTCAACTCCGGAAGATGACCGGTCTACAAGAAAACGGCCTGAGACGCCGGCGGGGTATGGAAGCCGACTTCCAAAAGTAGCTTAGCAGACAACCTCCAAGAGTCTACTTTGCCAGCAGAGTCGCAAGGTCCGCCAAAGTCCACCAGGGTCCGCGAAGCCCCGATCACTTTCCACTCAAAAGCCCCCTTCCTCTCCGCTCCGTGCCCTCCAGCTCCTCCCCTTCTCCAGCTAGCGGACGGAAAATCCACTCACAATCCGTTTCAGCATCCGGGTCTTCACCCTCCTTCTTTCTTTACTGCAGGCCCCGCCCTCCCCCCCAATCCGGGTCCCCGCAGCGACCACCGCCACAACCACTCACGGTTCAACGATGAGGTCACAGCTTCTGCGGTGCCGCTCGGGGAGTAGCAATACCAACCATCAACTTCCCAATTTATAGCTCAAATAGCGGCTCCTCCATACGCCTACACGAGCCCCTCCCCCTACTTCATCAGTCAACTCTCCGCCCTCCACAGCCACCAGCGCCGCCGCATCACTCTGTGCAAGAAAATGCGCCATCCCTCTCATACTGCGCAGGCGTCGTTGCCGCCTCCCCACTGCTGTGTCGCCCCGCCCCCTACCCCTCCCCCAGCCTCACGCAGGCGCGGGGCATTGCGGGTCTTGCAGTTTTTGAGGCCAAGGGCTTGTGCACTGACTCCTCAAGTAGGACTACATTACCCGGGAACCTTTGAGGTGTAACTTTCTGTTTCCATAGAACTGGTGGAAAATGGCGTCGTTGTTTGTATCTAGGGGACCAATAAAGACAAGGTATAGGCGGGTTCTAAAAATCCCTAGCCAATCCGAGATCGTCTAAGGGGCCATCCGGGAAAGAGGTAGGGAGGGAAACAGCCTAGGGGAGGGGAGAGCGGAGGGAAGGGGGGATTCGGGGCGGGGGGAGCGGTGTTTGCCCGTCAGTCGAGTTCGGAGTGAGGAGCTCGGGCGCCGGAGCAGAGGAGACTCGTGAGCTTAGCTTGCCGCCGCCCCGGCCACCGCCTGGACCTTTGCCCGGAGGGAGCCGCAGAGGGTCTGTGCCGCAGTTCTCTGGAGGGCAGCGCGACGGGGGCCCGGACTCTAGTCCGGGAGGATTTTTCGTCGTCCCCCTCCCCCCAGCGAGGAAGCCCGAGCGGCCGCTAAACAAAGGTACCAGTCGCCGCCGCGGGAGGAGGAGGAGCTGGAGCTTCAACCTCGGCTCCGCTGGACCCGCCGCCCTTCTCCCCCATCTCTCCCCCGGGCCTGCTGGTTTTGGGGGGGAGCCGGGGAGGGGACTCTGGAAGCGCTGGGGTTGGCGTTCGCCTCCGAGGAAGGTAGGGCATTTCTGAGGCTTTCGCGGGCTCGTCAGGGGTCCTTTAGGGAGCCTCCGGGCCCGGCGAACGAGCGGGGAGGATCGTTGTAGTGGGTTCGCCGGACGCCCGAATTCGGGGCCTCCGCCTGCGGAGCCCCCGCCCCCCCCGCCGTCGCCCCAGCCCGGCGGCCCCGCTCACGGTTCCGCGAGGGCTGCGGTGGGGGCTCAGCGAGCGAGGGGGCTGCGCTGTCTCCCGGCCTTCTCTCCTCTTCCCCTGTCCCCGAGGCCCGCAGACCCGGTGTGCTCGGCTGGCCTGTCCCCGTCTCGGAACGGGACGTGGGCAGCGGCCCCGCGGGTCAGTCCTGCTGCGGCCCGCGGGAGCCTCCGGGCCGCTGCCCGCTCGGACGCGGGGTGCGCGGAGGCTCGGCCCGACCCGGCTTGTTGTGAGTTTCTTCTCTGACAGAAATGGCGTCATTGTCGGAGTCGGGAAACTCCGTCGGGTCCCGACAATGGGGACGCTAAGCTGCCGAGCTGTGTGGGTGGCGGGGTGTGCTGGGTGGCGAGGCCAGAGCGAGCCCCGCAAAGGCATCTCGTGGGTTCGACAGTCTGTCTTGGCTTCTCCTCCTCCTCCGGTGCAGCGGGTTCCTGTAGCGTTGACGGGGTGTCTTTTGTTTCCCTTCCAGGTGCAGGTGAATCTGGTGTTTTCGAGGGCATCGCGGTCCCGGAATCATCATGAAGGTAAGATTGCCCACGGAAAACGAACCTCAGGTTGTAGCATTCAGAAGTGGGGGCTGTTGGATCGAGGTCGTGTGGGGGGGCTCCCAGTGTTGTGCTTGGCGCTGGGTGCCGAGCCTTTCCTGGGAGATGAGGGGTCAGTGGTGTGGATATTTGCGCTGTGAGTTGGAGACCGTTTCAGGGTATCGCACTGAGGATGGTTGTCCCATATAGAACGTCTCTTTTTGCCGGTAATAACTACGTTAGAGTGTTTGCAAAGGTAAAACAGAAGAAGCAGGTCAAGTAATTTGACTCTAGAACTTGAACTGTATTGTGGTTCTATCAGTTACACTGATGAAAGAAAATCTCATTTATTGTGTTTAACAGTACTTTGAATTTCTAGCAGAAGACCTATTTGATTAGCCACGAAAGTAGTCTTAATTGAAAGATTTTTCAAGAGAATTTTTCTCTTGAAAAACAGCTCAGAGATAGCAGTTGTTCCTTGTATTTCTAGGATTATTTGATTTATTTGTTTTTTTGTTGATCTCTTTGGTCTGGGAATTGTCAGATGCAGTAATGCATTGTGATAAAACTGATGGCCAGGTTTTCCTATTAAGTATAAATATGTTAACTAAATGGAAGATATTGTCCAAAAAGTAGAATTTGCTTAATTGGTGGAAGAAATTATAGCAATAAAAGTAAGTAGAGGCTGTTTTTTCGCTTTAGAGAGTATGTAAATGAATGCTGTCATTTTTAAAGGCACCCTAGAATAAAAGCCTTAGAAACTTGAAATGACTATATTCAACTGGTGGAACTTAAGGCCTGCAGATATTTTTCATCCATCCCAAATTCAGAAGTGCTTGAAAATGGTAGAGTGTGTTCACAAGTAGAGAAGTGCAACAGATAGTGTGTTAAAATGTAAATGTCATCTACTTTTGACAGTTCCTTTGAACAATTTTTAAGCAAATTTACTTCACTTCTCAGATTCAAGACTGCTTTTATAGTACTGCATCCAAATTAAAATTTGTAATGTTTGTACTTAGGGAAGGGAATGTTTGTGTTTAAATATTCATCAACTATACAAAATAATTAAGTTCAGTCCAGTTATTTTTTAGGTTTTTTACATTTGACTTTGGGGCGCTCTAAAGCACCTAAAATGTTTGTGTCTGCTGAATTCCTATCTCATCATCATGTAAATGAAAAACCAATCAGTAATGTTTCGGAATGAGTCCTTTTTTGTTAGTTGCAGATGAGACTAACTCCTGTGACCTGTGTAAAACAGTGGTGAGTGAGTTTGTTAGAAAAAACATATACCTTGCTTTGGACAATAATTTAAGAAAAGTGTTGGATTGAATAATGTGTAATAGGTTCAGAAGCTTGAATAATGCAGGATTTCACTGCAAGATGAGTGTTGTAATCAATCTCACAATTCCCAATGTAGTACCTGTAAAAGTTTGCTTAAAAGAAATGTAGTAAGTTGAAGGTCTTTTAGATTTAATTTTTTCCTCCTTCTCTTTCATTTCCTTTTTCTCCTTTTTTCAACTTGTCTTCAAAAAAAGGAAAGTACATTGGAAACTTTAACCTTAAAAGTTTCATAGGCAAATGTTTGGGTATCCTTTTAGAACTACTAATGCAAATTTTTGGGTATCCTTTTAGAACTACTAACCTACAAAGTTTCAGCGTTTCCATTATTGCTGCTTATAAAAAGAGGTATTAGTAATGTAAAAAGGAGTTGCTAAAATAAACTTCTAATTCTTTTTTTTTTTAAAGATTTTATTTATTTATTTATCTTTAGAGGGGAAGGAGAAGGAGAGAAACATCAATGTATGGTTGCCTTTCGTGTGTCCCCTGCTGGGAGTTGGCCTGCAGGGAACCCACCTGCAACCCAGGCATGTGCCCTGACTGGGAATGGAACTGTGATCCTCTGGTTCACAGGCCCGCACTCAATCCACTGAGCTATACCAGCCAGGGCTAATAAACTTCTAATTCTATACAAGACAAACTTTCTGTTATGTAGTAGTTCTTCTTTTAGAGAACCTGCTACTTAGGAATCGGTAGTACTAAGAGAGTTAGTTTATTTTTCACAACTTAAATTTCTCTTGTGGTGAAAGTTGAGAGGTTGCCCGCGATTGGTGTTTTGCTTTAACAAAATTGCAATTCAAAAAGTGTTTAGTGTTGATTACTTTGGGCTTAAATTACCTTTTTTCATGTTCCAAATTTCTATGATGATAACAGAGCTATAAAGGGATTTATGCCACTTACTAGATCTTACTAAACATTTATACTTTGAAATTTGTTATGTCCTATTAGTCACAAATTTCTTTTTAAGATTTTATTCATTTATCTTTAGAGGGGAAGGGAAGGAGAGAAGGAGAGAAATATCAATGTATGGTTGCCTCTCGTGTGTCTCCTGCTGGGAACTGGCCTGCAACCCAGGCATATGCCCTGAATAGGAGTCGAACAGCGACCCCTTAGTTTGCAGGCCCACACTCAGTCCACTGAGCTACACCAGCCAGGGTGTAGTCACAAAAATTTTTTAAATTTTTTAATTTATTGATTTTAGAGGGAGTTAAAGGGAGGGAGGGAGGTAGAGAGAGAGAGAAAAAAAAGAGAAAAATTGATTTGTTGCTCTACTTATCTATGCATTCATTGTTTGATTCTTGTGTGTACCCTAATGGGAGACTAAATTCTAAACCTTGGCCTATCGGGACAACACTCTAAATGACTGAGCTACCTGGCCAAGGACCCAATATTTTTTAGGATTTTATTAAGTGACAGTGTGTTCCGGTAATTGAAAAAGTGTTTAGTAGTCCTGGCTGGTGTAGCTCAGTGGATTGAGCACGGGCCTGCGAACCACACAATTGCGGTTCGATTCCCAGTCAGGGCACATGCCTGGGTTGCGGGCCAGTTCCCGGCAGGGGGGACTCATGAGAGGCAACTATACACTGATATTTCTCTCCTTCTATCCTTCTCTTCGTCTCTAAAAGATAAATAAGTAAAACCTAAAAAAAAAAAAGTGTTTAACAGTGTTCTTTTGCTTGTTGCTTTAAATCTTGAAATAAACAAAAATGTATATGTCACTTTAAGTATTGCATGTTTTAGAAGCACTTTTTTCTGGTACTGCCTTTAGGAGTATATTTAAATAATTAAAGCCTCTTCATTGATTGGTGTACACTATCTCGTGATACGTTTTTTTTTTAAGATTTTATTTATTTAATTTTGGAGCAAGGGGAAGGGAGGGAGAAAGAGGGAGAGAATCATTGATCCATTGCTTCTCATACACACCCCGATTATGGACAAACCTGCAACCCAGGCATGTGCCCTGACTGGGGAATCGAACCCATGACCTTTCACTTTGCTGAACGATGCCCAACTGACTGGGCCATACCAGTTAGGGCTATCTTTTGATATTTTTGTCCAGTGTGTTTTTGACAAATCTGACTAACCCAGTAACAGTTCTGTGTTTTAACATAGGTGTTATGTTGAATTTATTTTTTATACTTTTTGTTTGAACATTTTATTTATTTTAGAGGGGAAGGGAGGGAGGGAGAGAAACATCAATGCGTGGTTGTCTCCTGTGTGCCCCCTACTGGGGACCTGGCCCACAACCCAGGTATGTGCTGTGACTGGGAAAGGAACCCGTTACCCTTTGGTTTGCGGACAGGCACTCAGTCCACTGAGCCCCATCAGACAGGGCTGTTTTTCATAATTTTGATAGACCTTTCAATCACAGTGATAGCACATTATCAGGAAATAATAGATTATTAAAGCTTCTAAATCATTCCAAGGCTTTAAGTCTTGGAATGTCAGGTTCATTTTCAACCTATTTCCTGCATCTGTATTATTTACACTACATTGCAGTGGAATTTCAAGTGAAATTTGATGGATTGGCTAGACCTTTCAGACACTTTAAGGGAGTAAGTAATATAGATAGTTGTACTTTGAATCTGGGAGATGGGTTTTTCACATGTATCATTCTCTCTTCAGTAATTGATGCCTTAGGTCATACACAAATAATGGGTTGATTACAAATGCCTGTTTAAATGCCTTTTGCTTGTGTGCATGTTCTCATGTCTTCTCCTCCCTCCCCTCTTCCTTCCCCGCTTTTTTTCTCTGGCTCCCCCTTTCCTTTCTTCCTCTTTTTTCCCCCCTCTCTCCTTTCCTCTCCCTCTCCTCTCCTCTCCCTCCCTCCTCCCATCCTTTCCTTTTTTCCTTCCTCCCCCTTCATAAATCATTCACTTAACAACTCCTACTGTGTGTCATTCAGTGTGGAATGAAGGTGAATAAGCTATCAGACCTGCTCTCAATGAGCTCACAGTTTATAGCAGAGGACACAGAGAAAACAAAACAAAGTGCATATTGAATTATAGGATCATCGATTCAACACAGCATGGTAATTACAAGTGCTGTGGGAGAACAGAAGAGGATGTCTAAACCACAGAGCCATGGAAAGTCCTCTGGTGGGATTGACTTCGAAACCGAGAGTTAAAGATTTCACTAGGCAAAGAATGGTAGAAAGAAAGGAGTGTTTCAGACAGAGAGGAAACAACATTGGAAAACAAAGAAAAGTGCGAGGTAATGTGTTTGGAAACTAAGTAGTTCACTGTGGATGAATGACCTTAAAACCTTAAAGCGTGATGTGTTCGAGGTGGCAGTAGGAGGGCAGTGACGGGAGATGATGCTGAGTTAAGGAGTTGAAAATTTTCTTGAAAGTTACATGCAACCAATGAAGGTTTTTGAGAAGGGGTAAAGATGTTGGGTTTATATGAACATATCAAAAGGGCTTGACCAGTGTGGCTCAGTCCATTGGACTTTGTCTGGCAAGGCAAAAGGTCTTGGGTTGGTTCCCAGTCAGGGCACATTCCTAGGCTACAGGTTTGGTCCAAGTTCCTGGTTGGGACGAGTCAGGGAGGCAGCTGATCAGTTTCTCTCTCACATTGATGTTTCTTACCCCCTCCCCCCATTAAATAAATAAAAATTTTTCAAATATAAAGGGGTATCTTAGTGGATGGTCTGGACATGCCAGGTGAGGACCCCAAGAAAGAAGTGAACAAGGACCTCCACTACTGCACAGACAGTAGAGCAGAAGGGACAGATCTGAGATGTCTAGAAAGTGGAACGTAGGCCCTCGTAGCTCACCCTGGGGTAGGAGGAAGATGGAGGTTCCTTGGGCCATGAGATCGATGTTACTGTTGCTTGAAGCCTGTTGTTATTTGAGTAATAGCGAGTAAAGATGAATGGGGTTTTAAGTATTTAAAGGATGACTTGTAAGAGATCCACATTTAAGTGGGTCTACTTACTGAGATGTAAGATTAGGAGAGCAGGTAGGATGGAGAGAAGTCAGAGGCTTGGTTACCCAGTGTGAATGTTAACTTCATAGTTAATATTTAACTAAAATATTCAAGGGGATTTGGGTCCATGATATCACAGTTGTGTTTTATCCTATACATTTGTGGTGTTTTTGATGAAAGACAATTTTGTAAAAACACTGACTTGTTTTCTGTCCATATGGTTAAGTCTTTGCTTATTGTAATTTTAAAAAGTATGGTAGTTGAGTATATATTTCTCTGAAGAATATGCTTTTGCTAACCTAGCCTGTAAGTTCAAACATTGAAGAGATATTGTATACCTTCTGTGTATCAAACATGATTCCAGCTATTGAGGATACATCAGTGAGCAAAACAAGAGTTCATACCCTGAGGAGTTTACTTTTTATCAGGGTAGAGAGACACCAAGCCCAAAAAAATGTGGTAATTGCTATGGAGAGAAATACAGCAGATTCAGGCTAAGAGGTTAGCATGACAGAGGGTGTTACTTTAGATTGGATGTAATGAAGGGCCTGTTTGAGGAGATGACATTTAAATATCGTGTGAAACAAATGAGGTAGTGAACCATTCATTTATCTGGGGGAAGAGCACTCCAGCCAAAAAGTACAAGTGCAAAGACCCTGTAGTTTGGCCTGTTTGACCTTGGCATATTTAAGGAGCAGGAAGAAAGCCTTTTAGGGCAGGAATGGTAGGAGATGAGGCTAAAGAGGTCATAGGAGCAGTACAATCAATGTAGGGCCTTGTAGGCCCCAGTAAGGACTTTAGAGTAAAATCAGAGTGTGTGAGGAAGTCATTGAAGGGTTTGAGCAAGAGAGTGCAGTGGGAACACTTGTGGGAATACATTTTCCGAAAGAACAGTAACTGCTGCTTAGGGAACAAACTGCAGGGAGCAATTGTGGAAGTAGATGTGGCTACCACGTTAGTTCCAGTCGGAGAGGTGATGGAGAGGTGATGGACCATGGTGAAAGATGGCTATGTTGAAGATAGGATTTGAGTGGATGGGATATGAAGGGAAAGTTCTGCTTGATGCTACTTACAGATAACAACCTCCTACCCCCTTGAATTATTATTATTATTATTTGCTGTGATTGGTTGGTAGATGGGATTCTTAGAACTGAGTACTGCCAGGGAGGTATTCCTAGCTCTCATCCCTCCCTTATTAGTGAGCAGTGAATATCAGATGAATATTTTATTTGGTTGTATTTTTGAATTTTAGAATATGAGATAAAATTTACTTTTTTGAAGTCTGCAGTTCAGTACTTCTTTGTGTTTTCACAAAATTGTGTGTCCGTCACTATTTTCCAACTCCAGAACATTTTCATCTTCCCAGAAGAACTCCTGTACTTATTAGCAGTAACTCCTTTTTCTCCCTTTCCCCTGACCTTCCCCTGGCAATCTCTAACCTACTTTCTGTCACTCAGGGTTTGCCTATTCTGGACATTTTCTACCAATGGAATCATACAGCATGTGGCCTTGTGTGTCTGACTCCTTTCACTTGCTTAATATTTTCAAGGATCATTCATTTTGTAGTATATGTCAATTCTTCATTCCTTTTTATTGCTGAACAATATTCCATCTTGATTTTTAAAAGTATTTTATTTATTTTTAGAGAGAGGAGAAGGGAGGGAGAGAAACATCACTGTGTGGTTGCCTCTTGCATGTTTTCTTCTGGGGGACCCGGCCTGCAACCCAGGCATGTGCCCTAGCCTAGGTATTGAACCAGTGACCCTTTGGTTTGCAGGTCAGTACTCAGTCCACTGAGCCACACCAGCCAACGCTGTTTCTACTTTTTGACTATGAATAATGTGGTTATGAACATTTGTATTTAAGCTTTTGTTTGAATATATATTTAAAACATTTTGGGGTCCTACGAGTGGACCTTTCCATTTTCAGGGTAGTAACACTACCTGTCGTAACCCTGTTGAAAGCTCAGGGTTTAGCTCAGATGTTTTGTGTCATTCTGATAAATGGACACCAAGGAGTTGGACATTTAAAAAATTCATTCAACATTTATTATTATTATTATTATTACTCCTTGTCTAAGGATATATTTATTTATTTGAGAGAGAGAGGAGGGGGTAGAGAGAGAGAAACATTGCTCAGTTGCTTCCCATACACTCCCTGACTGGGGATTGAACCTGCAACCTAGATATGTGATCTGATTGGGGATTGAACCCTCAGCCTTTTGGTGTATGGGACGACACTTCAGCCAACCAAGCTACCCGGCCAGGACCACTTAACATTTATTGAACACTTACAGGCTAGTCTCTATACTAGCCATTTAGTGAACAAAAATAAAATAAAAGTGAACAAAACATGTAAAGAGCCCTGGCTCTGTGGATCTTACATTTTAAGGTAGGGGGAGAGTGAGCAGATAAATAAGAATGAACGTAAGTAAATTATTTAGTTTGTTAGGTGATAAATAGTATGGGAATAAGATGGGAGCTGGGTAAGGAGGATAGAGAAGGTGGGGTTGAGGCAGGTTGTAGTATTAAATAAGCTGCTCAGATAGGCTTTAGTGAGAAGACTTGATGGGAGTATGTAAGGGAGTTAGTCGTGTGGTCTCGAAGGCAGCTCAGTGAATTGTACAGAGGCCAGTGTAGTTGGAGTGGAGTTGGGAAGGGCTGGGGAGGGACTGGGGTCAGACAGGTAAAGAGATGCAAATTGAGGGTAGAACAGATCAGATCAGATCACCTAGGTAGGATCTCGAAGGCCTTTGTAAGGATTTTGGATTTCACAGATAGAAATAGGGGGCAACCAGAGGCTTCAAATAGAAGAGTGATGTGGCCTCATTACAGACCGGCAAGTTGTTACATTTTTAAAGGCTCACTGACTGCTGTGTTGGAAACCAGCTATAGGCAGGTTGAAGACAGAAGCTCACCATTTAGGAAGCTACTTTAATAATGGATGATGGTGGTGGTGATGGAAAGAGACTCGGGGTGTTGAATACAGAATACAATATACAGATGATGCCTTACGCAATTTTATATCTGAAATTTATGTAATTTTATTACTTAGTATCACCCCAATTTAAGGGAAAAAGAAAAAGGATGGTCTCACTGGGTGCCGGGTGGCTTAGTTGGTTAGAGCCTTCTCTGTACAACAAAAAGTTTCAGGTTCGATAACTAGTCAGGGCACATACAGGAGGCAACTGAACAGTATTTCTCCCTCACATGGATATTTCTCTCATTCTCCCCCCTCACTGCCCCACAGCTTCTCTCTAAAATCAACAGGCATGTCCTCTGGTGAGGATTTAAAAAAAAGATGATGGTGGTGTATGAGGTGTGCCAGTGAGGGAAGTGAGGAGCAGTCAGATTCTAGGTGTCTTTTGAAGGTACGACCAACAAGCATTCCTGTCAGATTCAAGGTAGGGGGAATAGAAAGAGTGAAGGACACCCAAGATTTTCTTGCTGGATTACTGGAAAATGAATGAAGTTAGGATTGTATAATTTTTGGAAATAAGCATTTATGTTTTCTATTTGTCAAAAATGCTAACTGTCATATTGCTCATGAAGTGTGGCTGTAAACAAATTATGGATATGCCGTGTTTTTTAGTAACAGACATTTAAAAGAATTGAAAACTTTTATTTTTTTAAAGTATATATTATTGATTATGCTATTATTGTGGATGAAGTGACTAGAAAAGGGTTGAGTGCCGAGCAAGCCTCCAGCAGCCAGGCAGTGGCATTGTCCCCTCTCTGACCCCTCACCAACATGCAGAACCACAAAGCAGTGAAGTGGGTTGTCCTGCCCTGGTGAATACCTAAGGCCCACCACATTCATCTTAACAAGGGAGGGAGTCAGAGCAGCTCTACCTAACACAGAGAAACAAACACAGGGCGGCTGCTAAATTGAGGAGACAAATATAGCCCAAATGAAAGAACACATCAAAACTCCAGAAAAAGAACTAAGCAAAACGGAGATAGCCAACCTATCAGATGTAGAGTTCAAAACACTGGTGATAAGGATGCTTAAAGATCTCATTGACTATGGCAGATGCATAAGGGAAGATATGAAGGCTACACTAAGTGAAATAAAAATCCACAGGGAACCCCCAGTGGAGGGGATGAAGCCGGGGTTCAAATCAATGATTTGGAACATAATCATTGGAAGAAAAGATTTGATAAACAAATCAAATGGAAGAAATAAACAATCAGTATAGAATGCATGGAACTCCAACAACCAAGGAATTAAAGAAAAAATCAACCAGAACAACCAGACCAGTGAGACAGTGGGACCTCGCTGGCCAACTCAGAAAAACTGTGGGGACAGGGATGGCTGTAGAGCTTGGGGGCTCTAAGGGAGGGGTTGACTTAAGGGGAAGACGGAGACTCAGAGCTGTCTGTGGACTATGGTGGGGGCTGCTACAGTGAAAGAAACTCCCAGTCCCACACAAGAGTTTGTTGAAGAGTGCTCTAGAGACCAGCCACACTGCTCCCTCTCTGACCCCTCCCCCACAGTCAGCATTGCAGGGCAGCAAAGAGGGCAGGTTGCCCTGCCTGGGTGAATACCTAAAGCCCCACCCCCTTACAACTTCTCAGGTATGCCAAGACACAGAAATATGGCCCAAATGACAGAGCAAAATCTCAGAAAGAAAACTAAGCGAGGAGGAGGATCACCAACCTATCTGATGGAGAATTTAAAGCCCTGGTAATCAAAATGCTCACAGAGCTGATTGAACTTTGTCGAAAAATGAAAAAACAAATGAAGGATACCCAAAGTGAAATAAAGCAAAATGTTCAGGGAACCAACAGTGACAGGAAGGAAACCAGGATTCAAAGCAACGATTTGGAACAAAAGGAAAAAATAAACATCCATCCAGAACAAAATGAAGAAACAAGAATTTAAAAAAGTGAAGAGAGTCTTAAAAACTCTGGGACAACCCGAAATGTTCCCATATCTGAATTATAGGGGTGCCAGAAGGAGAACAGCAAGAAATTGAAAACTTTTTTGAACAAATAATGAAGGAAAACGTCCCCAATCTGGCAAAAGAAATAGACTTCCCGGAAGTCCAGGAAGCCAAGAGTCCCAAAGAAGTTGGACCCAAAAAGGAACACACTGAGGCACATCATCAAGTTACTCAGGATTAAAGATAAAGAGGAAAATCCTAAAAGAAGGAAGAGGAAAGGAGAAAGTTCCCTACAAAGGGGTGCCCATCAGGGTATCAGCTGATTTCACAAAAGAAACGTACACCCAAGATTGCTCTATCCAGCAAAGCTTTCAATTAGAATGGAAGGGCAGATGAAGTTCTCAGATAAGGTCAAGTTCAAGGAGTTCATCATCACCAAGCTCTTATTATGTGAAATGTTAAAGGGACTTATCTAAGAAAAAGAAGATGAAAATATGAACAGTAAAATGACGACAAACTCACAACTATCAACAAATGAACCTAAAAGAAAAACAACAAAAACTAAGCAAACAACCAGAACAGGAACAGAATCAGAGAAATGAACATCACACAGAGGGAATTCAGTGGGGAGGGAGAAGGGAGGAATAGGGAGGAATGGGTAGAAAAGGTACAGGAGAGAAAAAACATAATTAGGATGTATAAAATAGACACGGAGAGATTTAAAAAATGGAAACAGAGGACTCAAAGAACTTACATATACAACCCATGGACATGAACTAAGTGGGGGGAATGCTGGAGGGTTGGGGAGGCAGGGGGGAGGGGGGAGATAAAGGAGGAAAATTGGGAAAACTGTAATAGCATAATCAATTAAAAAATACTTAAAAATAAACAGTAAATGAGAGCTTTGCTGGATAGAGTAACCTTGGTTATAGGTCCTTGCTTTTCATCGATTTGAATACTTCCTGCCAGTCCCTTGTTGCCTTTAAGGTTTCTTCTGAGAAATCGGCCGACAGTCTTACGGGAAGTCCTTTGTAGATATCTCCACTTTTCTCTTGCTGCTTTTAAGATTCTCTCTTGATCTTTAACCTTTGCCATTTTAATCATGATGTGTCTTGGTGTTGCCCTCTTAGGGTCCAACTTGTTTGGGACTGTCTGTGCTTCCTGAACTCACATGTCTATTCCCTTTGCCAAATCAGGTTAGTTTTCTTTCATTAGTTTTTCAAATAAGTTTTCAACTTCTTGCTTTTTCTCTTCTCCTCGTGGCATCCCTATGATTCAGAGATGGGCATGCTGTGAGATGTCCCAGAGTCTTCTTATTCTCTTCTTGGTTTTTTTTGAAATCTTGGTTCTTCATTCTATACTGATTGTTTATTTCTTCCATTTGATTTTTCTGATGCTTTGGTTGTTTATTGATTTTAGACTGAGTGTTAACCTCCTTTTGGTTGTACAAGGAAGTGAAAAGTTTCCACCTACACCTCTATCTTGGCTGGAACTCTCCAAAGCTATCATTTAGATTTGAAGGACAGATAAAGTGATTCCCAGACAAGGTGAAGCTATAGGACTATCACCAAGGCCATCACCAAGGCCTTATTATATGAAATGTTAAAGGGGCTTTTTAAAGAAAAAGATAAAAACTATGAACGTTACAATGACAACAAACTTAAAGCTACCAACAACTGAACCTAAAAAACAAAAAGAAAAAAATTAGCAAACAAGTTAAACGGGAACAGAATCATAGAAGTGCAGGTCACATGGAGGGTTATCAGTGGAGAGAGAATTGGGGAAAAGGTACAGGGAATAAGAAGCATAATTGGTAGGTACAAAATAGACAGGGCAGTTAAGAATAATATAGGAAATGAAAAAGCCTAAGAACTTACATGTATGACCCATGGGCATGAACTAAGAGGGGGATTGCTGGAGGGAAGGGGGATACCAGGCAGAGGTAGGCAAAGGGGGTACAACTGGGACAACTGTAATAGCATAATCAATAAAATATACTTTAGCCCTGGCTGGTGTAGCTCAGTGGATTGAGTGTGGGCCTGCAAACCACACGATCGAGGTTTGATTCCCAGTCAGGGCACATGCCTGGGTTGCAGGCCAGTTCCCAGCAGGGCACTCACGAGAGGCAACCATACACTGATATTTCTCTCCTCTCCTTCCCTTGCTCTCTAAAGATAAATAAATAAAATCTTTAAACACAAACAAATAAATAAACAAAATATACTTTAAAAAGTACCGTAGAAACACAGCTCTGTAGTGTCATCTGTTAGCTGATCTGCTGCCAGTGTTCTTAATAGAAGTACAATAGTTGTTTACACATCTTTCTTTTCTTACCATTAAAGAAACAGGTAATCATCTGGTCACTGCTCATTTTATTTTCTAATTTGTTTTGTTTACATTGCTATACAGCTAGAAAAAGTTTTTATGTAGTTTCTGAAATGTTAGCATGTACATGGCTAGTTTAAAATATTTGACTTTTTAAAAAAGATTTTATTTATTTATTTTTAGAGGGAGTGGAAGGGAGGGAGAAAAAGAGGGAGAGAAACATCAATGTGTAATTGCCTCTCATGCACCTCTTACTGGGGCCCTGACCCACAATCCAGGTATGTGCCCTACTTGGGAATCGGAGCAGCAACCCTCTGGTTCACAGGCCAGCACTCATGCCACTGAGCCACAGTAGCCAGAGCAAATGTTTGCCTTTTTGAATTTCTAAGAAGAATTCGAATGTTTTCAGTTATAAATAAAGATCCTTTGATTCAGGGAAGCATTTTATGACATAACTTTAAAAGGTTGCTCTGAAAATCTGGAAGTGTAGTTTTAATCACACTGGGTATTATTTATGAAATTGTTTATTATAAGAGTTAATGTATGGACCTGACTGCTGTGGCTCCATTGGGCGTCATCCACAAAGCAAAAGGTTGCCAGTTCGATTTTTGGTTAGGACACACATATCTGAGTTGTGGGTTCAGTCCCCGCATGGGGTGCATCCAGGAGGCAACCCAGTTGCTGTTTTTCTCTCACAAGGCTGTTTCTTTCCCTCTCTTTCTCCCTCTCTCCCTGCCTAAAAATAAATAAATAAATAAATAGATAAAATCTTTTAAAAGTTAATGTGTTTGCTTTGACCTTTTCCACATTGAGTTATTTGTCTAATGGGGTTGTCTGTGGCAAGGATTTACTTAGCTTTAGGATACAGTTCGAGATACGTATTAAATTTTGCATTACTCTGCCTGATGTGAGTGTTTCTCCAGCTTAACATTGGTGTGTGTAGTCAGGTGGTAGAGGCTGGGTCTGTGGGCCATTATTATGATTTGTAAGGAAGAAAATCTTTTTTTTAAAATATTTTATTTATTTATGTTTAGAGGGGAAGGGAAGGAGAGAGGGAGAGAATGTCAATGTATGGTTGCCTCTCGTGCGTCCCCTGCTGGGAACCGGGAACTGGGAACTGGCCTGCAACCCAGGCATGTGCCCTTGACTGGGAATCGAATCGCGATCGTGTGGTTCGCACAGGCCTGCGCTCAATCCACTGAGCTACACCAGCCAGGGCTGTAAGGAAGAAAATCTTACAGAAAATAGTGTATGTATCACTTTTAATCTATAAATTTAGCAATTGTCAAAAGAATACTAATTCTGTATATTTTATATTATTAAAGTGTGTCAGATTGTAGTATATCTTGCACAGTGGAATGGATGCTTTATATCGACTTTTCTTATTTAAGCCATTTTCTTAGATGAGTTTTTGGCAGTGTGACTTAACTCTAGGATGTTTGAAGTCCTGTGTCAAGGGTTTATAAGTAACAGACTGCTGTCTCCTAACTTGATAATCTTGCAGGATAATCGCTTATGAGAGCATAGTCATTAGTAACTGTTTAATAAGTTTCATTGAAAATCATGTTTTATCACTTAATAGCAGAAATGAAGATTATGAACTGTCAGCCTTGAACAAATGACATTTAAAGAAAAAATTCACTTTATACTGATGGTAAAAATTATGCTTGAATGTGATTATAAAGGCCATCGTGGTTTAGTTGAAGGGCCCAGTGAACAGTGTCACTTAGTGATTATAAGAGCGGTATGGCTTGGGGAGGGGGGCAGATTTCATTCCTAGTACTTTCTCTCTCTTTCCTGTTGGAGTTTGGATGAGGTCAGTTATTTTTTAAATGAAAGTAGACATCAGTTTCATTTTTTTGTAAAATGGGGCTAATAGTTACCTTACAAGATTCTGTAAGCACTAAATGAAATAGCATTTAAAATGCTTTATGCTGTGCTTGGCATAGCTCTCAGTAGTCAGTACATGGTAGCTGTATCATTCTGGTAAAAGCCTGTCATTCCCCTTTGTAAACAAACAGAATGAGGGTTCTTTAATGAAGACCGCTTAGGGTTGAATTGGCACTGTTCTTGCTTACCAAGTCGTGGGCAGTTTTCTTAAACTTTCTGAGAAGCCTGGTGGTATTGTTTAGAATGAAGGGTGGTTGCGGTGCTACCTCGTGGGATTGTTGGGAGTGACTAAATGTAGTAACAGGATCTACTACAAAGTAAGTTCTCAATAAATTGCAGCTATTGTTATTAGTTATAGAAAGCGCAAATTCTTGTGAATTTAGAGTTTCAGTGTGATTTAGTGACTAGATTTTTTTTAACTTAAACATTAATTGGGAAGTTTGGGAGAAAAATTATAGTTTTCTGATTAAGATTAAAACTCATTATTTTTGTCTTAGTGGAATGTTTTAAAACAAAATGTTTAATGGAAGGTGAAAAGCAGATTTCTTTATTCTAAGAACCCGTTGCTCCCATCTATCCTGGCCCTTCCTGTTGCATAAGCTTGTCCTCTCTTCTGATGTACTGCTGGCTTGCTCAGATGAGATTCTTTCAAAGGAAAAGTAAATTTTAGTTCCAAGCCTAGAAGGTTGTTGCTGGAATAGGTGAACCACTGTAGATACTGATTTTCTGGGTAAGCAACCACCTGTAGTCTTGCTTATTTATGTGGAGCAAAAAAAATTTTTTTTCTTCTCTTGGTCAGATCACTGCTCTGCTGTGGCATTTAGTCAGGTGAAGCTGGTCTAGCCCGGTGAGCTTGGGGGTGGGGTGAAGAGTACTGGAGCCCCGCCAAACCTGAGAGTCTCTGCTCTAGAGGAGGAGTAAAGGGCAGCCGAACAGGCGGAAGACAAAGGAGCTACTATTGCTGTCAAAGTTTAAATGGGGCAGTTTGGCTTATGCTGATTTGAGAGTTTGTTTTTAAATTTAGCTTTTCATATTTTCAGTTTTATCTTGGTACAGATATCTCACCAAGGACCCATTTCTATTTTTTATCTTAAGTATCCTTGCTTAAAGTAGTTCAGTGCTTTTTTTTTTAAAGTTGTTCAGTGTCAGAGGGCTTCGACATTTAGTAAGAGACCTAATTTTGCTTTGCCCCAACTTGGAGAAATATTTTTCTAAACTAGTTTGTTTCTAATAAAATTAAGGAAGGTGTTTTTATTACTACAGGAGCGATACAAGTTTGTTGTAAATATTGAAAGTTACAGAAATGTATACAGTGAAGAGCAAAAGTCATTACCTTCCCCAGTTTTATTTCCTGTTGGCAATTTGAGTTAACAATTTGGGATATGTTCTTCCATACCCTTTTATTTGCACATGTAGACTTGTATATGAGTAGCTATTTTGTTATGTTTGCTTTTGCAAAAATGGGCTCATCTATACATACTATTCTGAAACTTTTTGTATCTTTCTATACCAGTATATAACAGATGTATGTCATTCTTTTTTGATGGCTTTAGCAGGATTTTATTTGTATTTAATATGCTATCTTCCTTAACAACAACTGATTTATATAGGGCAGCAGATCCCTATCCTTTCTGGCACCAGGACTAGTTTCCTGGATGATTCAAGTGCATTCCATTCAAGCTCACCTCCTGCTGTATGGTCTGGTACAGGTCTGTGGCCTGGGGGTTGGGGACCCTTGATGTGGGGTATCACTGTGCTTCTTTGGCTTTGAATTCTGTTACATATGTAGAGAGGCTCACTTACAGAAGTATTTAGCATTCAGTGGTATTGTTACTCAGTACGTATCGTTAATTTATTTGAAGTAGTAGTAGTAGTACCTAATACTACTAGGTAGTGAATAGTCTTTGACTTATCTGTAGCATTTTTGATAGTGTCTCATAGCTATATTATTATTATTATTATTATTTAAGATTTTATTTATTTATCTTTAGAGAGGAAGGTAAGGAGAGGAGAGAAACATCAATGTATGGTTGCCTCTCAAGAGTCCCCTGCTGGGAACTGGCCTGCAACCCAGGCATGTGCCCTGACTGGGAATCGAACCGCGATAGTGTAGTTCGCAGGCCCGCGCTCAATCCACTGAGCTACACCAGCCAGGGCAATCATAGCTTTATTATTATAGCTACTAACTATTAATGAAATGTAATTGCATGAGATTGCTGTTAAAAGGTAAGGTATGAGGGGTTAGAGAGGAAAATCCTGTGCTAAAGGAGCTAATGCTGTTCTTGGGATCCCTAGAAGCATTTATTAGAAAGGTTAATTTTGGGACACACCACTGTAGGCAGTGACCCCAGCAGATGGTAGGGTCAAAATAAGCGGTTTATGAAGAAATTTTTATTTATTCTTTTTAAATTTATTTAATTATTTTTCAAGTACAATATGAAGAAATTTTTAACAGCACAGTCATAGTGTTCTAAAATGGCACATTATGTTTCTAAAGTTTCCTATTCATTAGTTATTTCCTATAAGATCCCTTTGAGGCAGGTCAGCAGCATTTTTTCCTTTTTAATGAGTGAAGAAGCAGGTACAAAGATGCTGAGTGGTTTGCCCACAGGCACATGTTAAACTGATGGCAGAATCTGTTCTCTTGTTAGTAAATGGCAGCGTACTGACTCTTCTGGTTATGAGTAGTAAGGTTGTTGCCATTTAGTGACCTTTTGCTGGCTTTGGAATAGTGAATATAGTTTAGAAATCCTTTACCTACTTTCTTCATTAAAAGGAAGCTTGAAAGCTAAAATTTACTTATATCATGGTATTAAATATTTCATGTAAATTTACCCTATTCTCTTAAAAAATAGAAGTCATAAAATATATTAAAATTAAGCAATGCACTTAGTTCTTCTGGGAGAGAACCTTTACTAGCTTGAAAATTAGTGTTGTGATTTAGATGAGAACAGTACAAAACTTTGAAGATTTAATATTTTAAAGTGGGAGAAAAATGAATCCTCAGGTTATATGGCCACAAGTAATTTTGAGTTGAAACATTGTGGCCCATAAAGCCAGAAAAGACTTTCAAAGACAATTTGGCCCTTTGGATTTAGACCCCAACTATTATGCCAAGTGACACCATAGAAGTTTAAGCCAAAAAAGTATTTACAATCTGGGTGGCATCACTTAAATTGTAGGTTTACTTGGAAACATTCTCTGTTTACT